>NC_082693.1:15890993-16587805 GCF_949987515.2 Delphinus delphis | reverse complement strand
TTACCCCAACTTCCTTCCTCTGTTCTTTCCTTGGGTTCTGACTTGCATTGTGGTCTGCCGGCTCTCTTAGCCTTCCCAGGCCCTTTGTCTCATAGGCATTCCCCCGATGAAATTCTTGCACGTTTATTCCTGCCTTGATGTCTGCCGCTTGGAGTATCTGGACTAGCACAAATGGTACCTGGAGTAGCCTGAGAAAACAGGCATCAAGATGGCGAGGTGGAGAACACACACCCAGCAGGTAAAGAGGACACCATCCTGGCTGACGGTGAGCCTGAATAATTCCTGGCAACAGATAGCAGCTCAGTTGCCTGGTTTCACTGGTGGTGACCTGGGAAAATGATCCGGTGGAAAAGAATGTTGTAGCAGGTGTGATGAATCAGGTATTTGAAACACATGGAAGGGGCAGGGAGGAAAATGCTGAAAAACAGCAGAATCAGCTGGGTTTTGTTGAGTTATATTGACACCCTGCAGAGAGACTGAAGACTCTTAACAAGCAGTTAGTAGCTAAGTATGAGAGCCAGAGAAGCCCTCCGTCAGGCTGGGTAGATTTCACCGAGCCCCCAGCACCTGTGTTGGGAGGACCACACAGTTGAGTGACAGGCTGAAGACTTATCTGTTGGAGCTGCAGCACTCCATACAAATGGGAAAGCTCAGGCAAAGCAGACCTGTCATGTGAAGGTCATGGCCCTGGCAGCTAAAACCTGAGACCCTGAAACATGAGATGGAAACATCTGGATGCCTTCCCCTGAGGGCGTGGACTCTGCAGCTCCCCCTGAACGCTTTGGGCTTGCAGTAGCTCATCCTTCCTTTGCAAGAGCCAGCACTTCTGCTATGTGAGAAGATGCTGCTGAAGTTTCGCTCCTGGGAACTATCAGGTGTGTCCCTCAGGATTTGCCCTCACTTCCTCTCATGGCTGCTAGGCTGATAACTAGAGTTAAATCACAGCATCACCCGGCAGGGGACATGCTAGGCCTCAAAAGGGAGGAAAACTTTATAAATGTAAAAGATGGCAAGAATTAGCCATAATGGAACAGTGAACCCTGTGAGTACTACTGAGATTAGATTCTGATGGTGCTTGATCAAGGGAGACAATGTAGGACTAGGTAAGCAAGGACTGATTTACTTAAGTGTACTTTTTTGAGACATGGGACTTAATGCCCTAGTTAGGAGCTAGGATGCCCGAGGATGGGGTAAACTCACTGCTGGGCTCTTAAAAGTCAGAAAAACAAGATGGTGAACTCTCGACAAAGTAGAAATGCCTGAATTGCACTTGCATTTGGTATAGTAAGGAAAAAAGAGGCTAAGAGAAATGGACATGCTGGAATGGATATAGTAGGTAAGACCAGAGACCCATCAGATGATCGCATTCCATGAGAAGGCCCAGAGAATCACACGTTCACCAAGGCCATCAGCCATGCACTGGCATGAGGGGCCCAATCATCCTATGAAGTTCAGAGGTGGGTCTCCTCTGCAAGTTGGGAATGACAGTAGGAGAGGCAGTCCCAGAGCTGGGTGTATGAACAGCCATAAGGATAATGTTTGGGCCGCCACTGCAAGCAGAAAGACCAGGTGACGAGGCTTAGCTACAATCAGCTAGGAGGCTGTAATCACCATAAAGAGCAGAAAGGTCAGAGCATGAGCTAAGGAGGAGCCCAGGAGACTTGACCCACAGGGAACTGTGTACACGAGGACTAGAGCATGTTGTCCTCGAGAACAAGAGAAATAGGCAGGCCACAGAAGTTCTGCTCAAAATCAACCACCACCACAGCACAACAGCAAGAAAGGAAAGGTAGGGAGATGAGGGAAGTTGCCCCAATAAAATATCACAATTCCTTGCTTGGTTGTCAGATCTGAGACAGTTTTCAGAGTTGGAGCCCCCTGACTGGGTCCTAGGGATCCCTAGGAGGAAGGACTGTGTGATACCCTGGAGGTATATACTGTGGCAATTCCCTTAGACCTCTCCTAAAGGGACCTATGGTTATTCACTTTGGTGACTGTATACCCAAAAAAGGTGGGTAATCACCAGACGTTTCAAGAACTATTAGACACTGAACACCAGTTAGTTTGCTGTCTCAACACTACACATCCCCAGAATCCAGCCATTGTCCTAGGGAGAATATCCATCGCATGATGGGTACTTCAAATCTAAGTCTCCCACGTTAGTCTTTCCAGGGTTTATTTCTTCCGCATCCTCTGACATTGTCAAACAGGTTATCATTGTATCTGGCTTTTCTCGTTGCTCTTAATAGGAGTCCTGGCCGCTCCCAAGTTACTCCATCCCATTTAGGATGAAGTCTCATTCGGCATTTTAGCGTCTCCCGGAATAATGTAATTCTTCAATTCCTTTTTGTCAACAAATAGTTACTTAACAGCGATTATAGCACAGTATGAGATCAGAGTCAGGAAAAAAGCCTAAAAGTCTACCACCTAGAAAAAAAGGAAATATCGATATTTGGCGTTCACAGATGTCATGTAACACCCCCGCCCCGTCCCCGTGCTCTTCATACTCTGAGCGATGCTGCCATCTCCTCCTCCCTCGTCTCCAATACTCACAACCTTGTCCCTTGAATTTGCTTTAAGCCCATCACGTTTAATCCTTTTAGGTGTATTATTGTTATTCATCTCAGTCACAAGAAGCCCTTGACTCCTAGGTTATCACCCATCTCTGGGACCCCAAACCTACACGGCTCTGTATATCTCCTACCCTATCCTCACCTCTTGTCATTCTTCAGTTCCTGGAACCATTTCGCCAGACCCTCTGGACTAAAGCATCAGTTACCTGGAAGATACCGTACGTCTTCAAATATGGCAGCGAGAAATTTAAAAAATGGTACAAATGAACTTATTTACAAAACAGAAATAGAGTCACAGATGTAGAAAACAAACTGATGGTCACCAAGGGGGAAATGGGGGAGGGATAAATTGGGAGATTGGGACTGACATACACACACTACTATATATAAAATAGATAACTAATAAGAACGTACTGTAGAGCACAGGGAACTCTACTCAATACTCTGTAATGACCTACATGGGAAAAGAATCTAAAAAAGAGTGGATATATGTATGTATGTATAACTGACTCACTTTACTGTACACCTAAAACTAACATGACATTGCAAATCAACTATACTCCATTAAAAATTAATTTAAAAAATATGGCAGTGAGGTTTCCCTTCACTTTTTTCACTCCAACCGAGAAGGCCCATTTCCACTCAGACCCCTGACACGCTGGCTAGTTTCTCTCCCACCGTCCTACTACCCCAGGGTGTGGAGGCTGGTGGGTGTTCCTCACACTGACACTTTCTGTCTCTTCTCCCTCTGTCTCCCTTAAACCCACCCAGATTAGAATTTCACACCATCCGCGTATGCAACCCAACCCCCTCCTTATTCCAGTCACCTCAGTCCTCTCCAGTTACTGCCCCATTTCTCTGCTTTTCTGAAATGTAACATTGCATATTTATTTTTGCCTTCAATTCCTCTCTTTCTAGTCTCTAACTCAAACCAATGAGGCTTTTTGGCCTCATCTCTCCACTGTAACAGCTTTCTTTGAAGTCAGGAATAGTCTCCCATTGTTAAAGCTTTTAATCAGTTCTCTTGCCATGATTGTTAAGCAACATTTGTTATCAGTTGTTCCATGATTGTGAAGAAACATTTGGCACCATTGCTCTATCTTTTTAAACACTTTTATCACTTGGCTTTCAGATAGAAAATTCTCCTGCTTCTCCTCCTACTTTACTGGGTGCTCTTTCACAGTCTTTGTTTTAGCTTTTTCTTTTCTCTTTTTTTATTTTCTCCTGTATCTATTTTTCTCAGCCTCTGGCAGTGATTTTTCTACTATTTCTATGAGTTTGACTTTGCAAAGAAATAATTCACATATAAGTGATACCATGCAGTGTTTGTGTTTCTCCAGCTGGCTTATTTTACTTAGCACACTGCTTTCAAGATTCATCCATGTTGTTGCAAATGGCGAGATTTCCTCCTTTTTCATGGCTGAATAATATTCCATTCAAAAATGCTTCTCCCACCCCACTAAGTGTCTACATCTCTCTCACCTCCTTCATATCTTTGGTCAGATATCATCTTATATGTGAGACCTCCCACAGCACTGTACTTAAAACTGCACATGTGCACACATCCAAAGGCACACACATACACACACACACACACACACACACAGGCACTCCATAAGCTGCTTTTATCTTTTTCCATTGTTGCCATCCCCATTTGACATAGCATGTATTTAACTTATTATTGATTCTCTCTTTCCACACTAGAATGTACAGTATATGAAGGAAGAATTTTTCTCTATTTTGTTTACTGCTATATCTCCAGTAGTTAGAACCATGATTAACACATTGTAGGCACTCAAGGAAAGTTATTCAATTATTGATCAAAAGAATTAACAAATCCTTAGGGATATAAGGCCATTTTGAGGGTGGGCAGAGAGAGAGACACCATTGGTAAGCCTAGTGGGATTTTCAGTGTATAGATGAATTTGGTATGATGTACATAGTCGAATTAAAAAATATTTCTCAGGGCTTCCCTGGTGGCGCAGTGGTTGAGAGTCCGCCTGCCGATGCAGGGGACACGGGTTCGGGCCCCGGTCCGGGAAGATCCCACATGCCGCGGAGCGCCTGGGCCCGTGAGCCATGACCTCTGAGCCTGCGCATCCGGAGCCTGTGCTCCGCAACGGGAGAGGCCACAACAGTGAGAGGCCCGCGTACCGCAAAAATAAATAAATAAATAATAAAAAATATTTCTCAGACCATATATTCCCAGAGAAATCTTTTGAGAGCGGGTATATACTCTCGCTTTTTTTTTTTTTATCAGTGAGCCTCACAGACAAGCTGAAAAGTTGTAGCTTTACAATTCTAACTATAAACTTATGTTGCCTACTCAGTTTTTGTTTCCTCATTAACAATCCCTCTCAATCTCTTAATGTAATTAAGTCATTCTTCACTCATTCAGCAACCACTTATCGAGTACCTACTATTTACCAGGCCGTGTGCTAGTAGCTGGGGATGTACGGTTTCTGCTCTCAGAAAACTTATAATCGCATTTTTCTCACAATGTCCAATAGCCCCTCTTACCTACAGCTTTAGTAACGTCATGTAAAGTCAGGTGGTTATTTGTGGAAATCCTGATACATATATCATTGACCTTAACTGCTTTGGGTCTATCGCAAAATAAACACTCAAAAATAGACAATGTGATCTAACGTAAATGACACAGCCTTTCAATACAGAGACCTGAATTCTAATTTCTATAACGAACGTGGTTAACATTTGTAGCAGGTCAAAGGGTCTCTATTTACCTTGGTTTCTTCATCTGTAAGAAAAAGTTAGTAATCCCTATTAAATGCAAAAGATTCTTGTGAGGATAAAGTACAAGTTAATAAAATGCTTTTGAAAACTTAATGTTCTACTTAAACATGGAATAAAATTATTAAATCAATTGGGAGCCTAATCTGTGTGATGTGACTAAAACCAAGTTTTGGAAGGAGACAGGCATTGAGTCAAATGCTAGCCCTGGGACTAGGCAGCAAATGGAAACAATGACATTTAATTTACAAAGTCAGTGTGGGAATTAGAATTGATGGATGAAGCCACTGTCAACTCTTTTTACTTACTGTAATATTTTGGCACATGACCATTAGAATTGCTCATTTTCTAATATACCTCAGTTTTTTAATCTGTAGAATGGGCAAAACATATTGTAACGGACTTTTTTCCAAAGTCCTCCGCAGAAGTCCTGCATTGATAATAGACTGTGATCCCCAAGCAAAAGTCACTATTACCATATCGTGGAGGTAGCACTTTGACATTCTTTATTAGATTTCTGCGTGGCCAACTCTGAAGACAGAGACAGAAAAAAATCACATTCAGAAAAAGTTCTTCAGGGCAGGACACTAGAGGAAAAGAAGAATAATGAGGTCATACAAATTGTAAAGTAAACCAGGCAAAGGGCCAAGAACTTTCATGCAAAGGGAGACTGGAGAGAATCAGCTCTCACGTACCTACAGCTTCCAGCTCCTTTCAAGCAGCAGGAGACAAAGAACACTCTTCTCTGGCAATTTTTAAAAGTCAAAGCCAAACGAGCCCATCATTTTCACTGCGATTAGAGGACATCCCTTCGCTGTTCACGGTCGACCTCAACCACTGGATCTACTGACATCATTCTAGTCACACGGCGGAGATGTTAACAGTTTGTGGAAACTTCAATTCCACAGTAACCTAGTGTCAAGGTTATTCTCCTAAGCCAATGAAAGTGGAATAATGAAATGGTCGAGTCATTTTATTACAATTGGGTTGTACAGGCTTTGTGCCTCCGCCGAAAGTGCCCAGAACTAGGAGGGCTCTGTCTCCCCTCCCCTGCCCCCCACCAAGTACTTTTGGTCTTCTGAAATGAAAAAACACTAAGCTTTATATTTTAACAGCTAGAAATGAGCTGCAGTTTTAACACACTCCAAAGCCCTTTTCTGACGCCCTTTCTCAACTGCCTCTATCCTAGCAGTTCTTTATCCATTTTAGACGGCATGAAACCAATTCTGTTTCCTGATCTGTCCCTCAATGCTTCAGAAACAAAATGATACTTTATGAACCAAAGGGCAAACTCAGTTGCATTATCTGCTACTGAATTATATTGATTTCAGGGCGCTTCACTTAAAAAACCAATTTGTGGGGATTTAGGTCACATTTTGATAATTCGGCCTACAAAAGCCTAACCATTTTTTATTCTCTGGTCAAATCTGAGCATTCAAGAGTATCACAAAGAGTTGTATTATTCTACATCACAAGCTCAAAATGTAACGCATTGTTGTAAGACCAGAATTTTCCTACTGCTGTTCAAAGGTATATGATTACCATGAAAAGGTACCACAAATAGAATCAGAAGAATAGCTGCTATTTATGTATACAGATATTTATATTTATTTATTTTTAATATTATCGCAAAAAGATAGCCCATCTCTGCTCAAGGCCTTAAATAGTGAACAGTTTACCACCACAAGAAATAGGAAATTTTGATTCCTGATACGTGGCATTTGATATTTATAATGTTGTTCAATAGGTAAGTTTGCTATTTAAATTTGGTTTTGTTCTTTGCCTGGTTATTATTTTAGGGTGTGTCTATAGGCTAGTCACTTGCTGCCCGTCAGATGCTTGTTTTTTGATGATTGATTCCGAGTTAAACAAACAGGTTTCTTCTCTCTCACCCATCTCTTGCCCAGTCTTTCTCAAGCTCATTAATTTTGTGGCCCAGATGAACTTGGATTAATCTTTTCTTCAGAGTCATGGCTTTCTTTATCCAGTGACCATATTTAACATCTGTATGATATACCTTGGGTCAAGATAAAGTTTTCTAAAAACTAGTGCTCGTGAAATGTTTTCTCACTAGAACAGAAGGGCTGTGATTTTCCACCCAGCGCAGGAGCACAAGAAGCAAGAATACATTCCTCTGCTGGTTCCAGAAAGAAGGGCTAAGGCTCTCAGGGTTTCCTTGTTTCTCTGTGATCACACACATATTGCTAATGGTCCGAGGCACTCATACATGTCCGGGAGCTCTCCAGCCTTCTCTTGAACTAATTCCTTCCAGAGAGTCTGTTCAAGTGTGACTCATCACTTTACAAAGCCACTGCCTTCCCACACTCCTCCTGCCAAATGCGGAGGGCATGGCTTTCCCATTGGATTCCAGCCATGTCTTTCATACATTTGATGTAATCCTCGTTCCCATTGTGTTTGTGCACCAGCTTGTGCAAAACTGCAGTCAAAAAAGTAGAGCAGAACCTAAAAACTTACCAAATGACTCTTCTGAGATTGCTTCAGTTACCCTGAAGTATTCTTTGGCTGTGAAAATCTCCACCGGTCTGAATAGGGACTTTTTAGTTCTGTTTATTTGCATGTTTGTTTTTAGTGGGAGAGTGGGGTGTTCTAAGACGTCATAGGATTTAGGAAAGTAGGAGAGATTAGAGAAGACATAAAAAATACAGTTAGACATGCTGAAGAAGTAAAAAAATGTTTTTTTAATAAAAAATTGCACATATTTAGTAGAATTTACCATCTGAGCGGACACTAGACCTTACTAGAGATTTCATGGCAATAGAAATATTCATCATACCCTGTCTCTGCCTGGACTTTCCTCCATTAATTACCCCTTCTCTTCTCAGCACTGTCAACCTTTTCCTTTCCACTGGCATCTTTCCCTAATCTACAAACATGCTCAAGGCTCTCCCATCTTAGGAATGAAGACTTCCTCATCTCTGCCTAAAATCCACCTACCGCACCATCTCCTTTAAAAAAGTTTTTTTTTTTTAATAGCTCAGCTTCTAGAACAAGCGATCTACATGAACTGTCTCTACTTTCGAATATTTAGTCCTTTCCCTTATTGATTACAGTCCTTCCCACCCCTACAGTATTTCTGTTCCAAAGGCAGCTTCTATGTTGCTCATTCCAATTTTATTATTCAGTATTCTTGCATACAGGTGACTGAAAACTCAATTCATGCTGAGTTAAGCCAAAAGTTAGTTTTATTATTGTGGTTGTTATTATTACTTAGCTCCTTTACCTAAAAACAAAAAAAATCATAGTTAGAGCTAACTTCATTCAACTTCGGTTCATCCAACTGAACCAGGACTTACTATCACTTTCTTGACTCTGTCTCCCTCGATTCTGGCTTGACTTCCTGGCCAGTTCATGCTTCATGGTGGCAAAAGATGACAAGGATTTCTAGGTTCACATTCTCCTTGCCTAAATCTATCAGAAAAATAGACCTTGTCTCCCATATAATTCTCAAGGGTAACTGGTGGACTCGGAATGAGTTATATACCCACTGCTAAACCAAGCAGTCCAAGGAGCTGCAACATTCTGATTCAGTAAGGCTTGTGTCACATGTATTCTTTGGAATCAAGCATGGGTTTGAATTTCAACTCTAACAGTGTTTCTTGGTAGTAATAATATAATTACATCTATATGTTATACACTTTACAGCTAACATCTGTTCTTTATAATAACCATACAAATTACATGTTAAACATTTTGAAGAGGATAGATATTTGAAGAACTTGAACTCTTAAAATTAAGAAAATCTAGGATCTGAACTCAGGTTTGTTTAGTTTCAAAACTCTGTTCTTCTCACTCATCAGCCTGAGATACTCTACCTACGGCACTCATCACAGTGTTAGCACATACCTGACTCATGCTAGTTCTTTTCTTTTCTCTGCACATGCAGTTCTGATCACGTCATAACTCTTGAATATTTTGTCTTGAAGAGCCCTCCATAACCTGGCTCTTGCCTACCTACTTTAAGTGGCTTTATCTCTTACCATGTTCCCCCAGGTCATTCTGAAACATTTGTTCTTCCTTCACTTATTTGTCTGAAATCTTGAATATAAGATGTCTTCATTCTGTCTGGCTTCCCCTCCCCACGGCAAACTATTCATTTTTCAAGTCTGGCCTCAAGCATTTACTTTCTTCTGTGTTCCTCTGCAGTTCATACATACCTCCATTATGGAGGTTATTTTATTATTATTCAGTAGCAGTTCCTATATGTTCTCTCCATTATGTGTAAAGTCTTTAAGTCAAGGCCATGGATCAGATCATTTTATTTTCATATCCCCAGGGACACAGTGCAGATGCTATGTAGATGTTGAGTGAATGAATATATATACAAAGAAATCAATTCTTTTTTTTTTCCAGATTAGCCCAAACTCCCTCTGCCAGCATGAACTCTGTAAGATACGAACAGCAACAAGAAAAAGTAACAGAAAGAGAGAGAGAAAGAAAAACCACCTAAAGACACCCTGCCATATAGAGAAATTACAGAGAAAATATTTTCTTGTCTTTTATATAAAGAAGTGATTACTGAACCACAACCAATTATTATTTAAAAAGTAGAGAATTCAGGCTACTTGCCTTCTAGTCTTGGTGGACATAGGAAAAAACAATTCCTGATAGCCCCTTTGCCTTCCACTAAGTTGATACTGATAAAGCTTGTTTAAATAATCTTCGTTTTGCACTTATTCCTCTATCTCTATTGCTTTAGCTACTGCCTTAGTCTAGATCTTCACCTTTGCTTGAATTATTGAAAGTCTCCCTCCTCATCCTTCCTTCTACATGGGCCTCTCTGCAAACTGTCTTCCACTTGGCTGCAAGAAGGATATTACTAAAACAAGAAATCCTTCTATAGGTTTCTTTTCTCTTTAGTACAAACTCCAGATTTCTAAAATGTCAAAGCTATTCAAAACCATCTCAGTCTATCTCTTTGGTGCCTCTCTCTTTACTATTCCCACATTCACCTCATACTCCAGCCACACCAAAACTATCTAAACCATCCTGCATTCACTTATCATTTTGATTCTCTTTACTTTTCTTGGGCTGCTGCTTTTTTCTGGAACACTCTTCTCACTTCGTCTACTTGGCAAGTACAAGCTCATAATCATTGCAACCATCATTTTACCTGTAAACTTGTCAGATCCTCCTACGTATAACCGCTTCTTACCTTTTCCCTAGAGGTACATACTTTTATCAGAGAGCCTACAACACTTTATTTCTTGTATTTATTTATTCTGTCTTTCCCACTAGATGGGAAAGCCCTTGATCAGGGACTGTGTCTTACTCATCTCTTGTTCCCTGGCACCTAGCCCAGTGCTCAGAATATAAATATTTAGTGATTGGGTTGAAAAGAGGGAAGGAAGAAGAGACAGAAATGCGGAAAGAAGTAAGTCTACTTTCACTTTCATTTCAGGCCTCTGACATACACACCCCAGAGAGAAAAATCTCGGAAAGAATAAAAGAGAGAAGAGTCTTGTCTATATCAAAGTGACTTTGCCAATAACAGCATTTGTTGCAACAGAGTCAAGTATATATATGCATGGATTATTTGGCCTTAAGTTATCACTTGCAATATTTAATTCTCCCAGGAATTGCCTTTTTTTTTTAATAGATCTTTATTGGAGTATAATTTCTTCACAATACTGTGTTAGTTTCTGTTGCACTACAAAGTGAATCAGCCATAGGCATAAACATGTCCCCATATCCCCTCCCTCTTGAGCCTCCCCCACATCCTCCCTATCCCACCCCTCGAGGTCATTGCAAAGCACCAAGCTGATCTCCCTGTGCAATGCTGCTGCTTCCCACCAGCCAACTATTCTACATTCTGTAGTGTACATATGTTGATGCTACTCGCACTTCACCCCAGATTCACCCTCCCACGCCATGTCCTCAAGTCCATTCTCTATGTCTACCTCTTTATTCCTGCCCTGCAACTAGGTTCATCAGTACCTTTTTTTTTTTTTTAGATTCCATATATATGCGTTAGCATACAGTATTTGTTTTTCTCTTTCTGACATACTTAACTCTGCATGACAGACTCTAGGTCCATCCAGCTCACTACAAATAACTCAATTTTGTTTCCTTTTATGACTGATTAATATTCCACTATATATACGTGCCACATCTTGTTCATACATTCATCTGTCAATGGACATCTAGGTTTGTTCCATTTCCTGGCTATTGTAAACAGAGCTGCAATGAACATTGTGGTACATGTCTCTTTTTGAATTATGGTTTTCTCAGGGTATATGCCTAGTAGTGGGATTGCTGGGTCATATGGTAGTTCTATTTTTAGTTTTTTAAGGAAACTCCATACTGTTTTCCATAGTGGTTGTATCAATTTACATTCCCATCAACAGTGTAGGAGGGTTCCCTTTTCACCACACCCTTTCCAGCATTTACTGTTTCTAGCTTTTTTGATAATGGCTAGTCTGACCTGCACGAGATGATACCTCATTGTAGTTTTGATTTGCATTTCTCTAATAATTAGTGATGTTGAGCACCTTTTCATGTGCCTCTTGCAATCTGTATGTCTTCCTTGGTGAAATGTCAATTTAGGTCTTCCACCCATTTTTAAACTTGATTGTTTGTTTTTTTGATATTGAGCTCCATGAGCTGTTTGTATATTTTTGAGATTAATCCTTTGTCTGTTGTTCCATTTGCAAATATTTTCTCCCATTCTGAGGGTTGTCTTTTTGTCTTGTTTATGGTTTCCTTTGCTGTGCAAAAGCTTTTAAGTTTAATTAAGTCCCATTTGTTTATTTTTGTTTTTATTTCCATTACTCTAGAAGGTGTGTCAAAAAAGACCTTGCTGTGGTTTATATCAAAAAGTGTTTTTCCTATATTTTCTTCTAAAAGTTTTATAGTGTCTGGGCTTACATTTAAGTCTTTAATCCATTGGGAGTTTATTTTTGTGTACAGTGTTTTAATTTCATTCTTTTACATGTAACTGTCCAGTTTTCCCAGCACCACTTACTGGAGAGGCTGTCTTTTCTACATTGTATGTTCTTGCCTCTTTTGTCATAAATTAGGTGCCCATATGTGGCTGGGTTTATCTCTGGGCATTCTATCCTGTACCACTGATCTATATTTCTGTTTTTGTGCCAGTATCATACTGTCTTGATTACTGTAGCTTTGTTGTATAGTTTGAAGTCAGGAGCCTGATTCCTCCAACCACGTTTTTCTTTCTCAAGATAGCTTTGGCTATTTGGGGTCTTTTCTGTGTCCATATGAATTGTAAGATTTTTTGTTCTAATTCTGTGAAGAATGCCATTGGTAGTTTGATAGGGATTGCAATTTGTAGATTGCTTTCGATAGAACAGTCATTTTCACAATATTGATTCTTCCAATCCAAGAACATGGGATATTTCTCCATCTGTTTATGTCATCTTTGATTTCTATTGATCAGTGTTTTATAGTTTTCTGAGTACAAGTCTTTCTCCTCCTTAGGCAGGTTTATTCTGAGGTATGTTATTCTCTTTGTTGCAGTGGTAAATGGGACTGTTTCCTTAATTTCTCTTTCTGATTTTTCATTGTTGGTGTATAGGAATGCCAGAGATTTCTGTGCATTAATTTTGTATCCTGCAACCTTACCAATTCATTGATTAGTTCTAGTAGTTTTCTGGAGGCATCTTTAGGATCTTCTATATATAGTATCATGTTATCGGCATACAGTGACAGTTTTACTTCTTCTTTTCCAAACTGTATTCCTTTTATTTCTTTTTCTTCTCTGATTGCTGTGGCTAGGACTTCCAAAACTATGTTGAATAAGAGTGGTGAGAGTGGACATCCTTGACTTGTTCCTGATCTTAGTGGAAATGCTTTCAGTTTTTCACCATTGAGCGTGATGCTTGCTATGCATTTGTCATATATGGCCTATATTATGTTGAGGTAGGTTCCCTCTATGCCCATTTTCTGGAGAGTTTTTATCATAAATGGTGTCAAATTTTGTCAAAAGCTTTTTCTGCATGTATTGAGATGATCATATGGTTTTTATTCCTTAGTTTGTTAATGTGGTGTATCACACTGATTGATTTGCGTATATTGAAGAATCCTTGCATCCCTGGGATAAAGCCCACTTGATCATGGTGTGTGATCCTTTTAATGTGCTGTTGGATTCTGTTTGCTAGTATTTTGTTCAGGATTTTTGCATCTATGTTCATCAGTGATATTGGTCTATAATTTTCTTTTTCTGTGATATCTTTTTCTGGTTTTGGTATCAGGGTGATGGTGGCTTCATAGAATGAATTTGGGAGTGTTTCTCCCTCTGCAATGTTCTGGAAGAGTTTGAGAAGGATCAGTGTTAGTTATTCTCTAAATGTTTGATAGAATTCACCTGTGAAGCCATCTGGTCCTGGACTTTTGTTTGTTGGAAGATTTTTAATTACGGTTTCAATTTCATTACTTGTGATACATCTGTTTGTATTTTCTAATTCTTCCTTCTAATTCTCTAATTCTTCCTGGTTCAGTCTTGGAAAATTGCACCTTTCCAAGAATTTGTCCATTTCTCGTGGTTGTCCATTTTATTGGCATATAGTTGTTCGTAGTAGTCTCTTATAATCCTTTGTATTCCTGCAATGTCAATTGTAATTTCTCCTTTTCATTTATTTTATTGATTATCATCCTCTCGCTTTTTTTCTTGATGAGTCTGGTTAAGGGTTTATCAATTTTTTCATTTTCTCAAAGAACCAGCTTTTAGTTTTATTGATCTTTGCTCTTGTGTTCTTTGTTTCTACCTCATTTACTTCTGCTCTGATCCTTATGATTTCTTTCCTTCTACTGACTTTGGGTTTTCTTTGTTCTTCTTTCTCTAGTTGTTTCAAGTGTAGGGTTAGATTGTTTATTTGAGACTTTTCTTGTTTCTTGAGGTGAGACTGAATTGCTATAAATTTCCCTCTTAAACTGCTTTTCCTGCATCCAATAGGTTTTGGGCCCTTGTGTTTTCGTTGTCATTTTTCTCTATGTATTTTTTCATTTCTTGATTTCATCAGTGATCTCTTGGTTATTTAGTAGTGTATGGTTTAGCCTCCATGTATTTGTGTTTTTTACAGTTTTTTTCCTGTAATTGATTTCCAGTCTCATAGCATTGTGGTCAGAAAAGATGCTTGATATGATTTCAATTTTCTTAAATATTCTAAGGCTTGATTTGTGACCCAAGATGTGATCTACCCTGGAGAATATTCCACGTGCACTTGATAAGACAGTGTATTCTGCCACTTTGGGGTGTAATGTTCTATAAATATCAATTAGATCTATCTGGCCTATTGTGTCATTTAAAGTTTGTGTTTCCTTATTTATTTTCTGTTTGGATGATCTGTCCATTGGTGTAAGTGGTGTGTTAAAGTCCCCTACTATGATTGTGTTACTGTCGATTTCTCCTTTCATGATTGTTATCATTTGCCCAATGGGTGCTCCTATGTTAGGTGCATAAATTTTTATAATTGTTATATCCTCTTTTTGGATTGATCCTTTGATCATTATGTAGTGCCCCTCCTTTTCTCTTGTAACAGTCTTTATTTTAAAGTCTATTTTATCTGATATGAGTATTGCTACTCCAGCTTTCTTTTGATTTCCATTTGCATGGAATATCTTTTTCCATCCCCTCACTTTCAGTCTGTATGTGTCCCTAGGTCTGAAGTGGGTCTCTTGTAAACAGCATATATATGGGCCTTGTTTTTGTATCCATTCAGCCAGTCTGTGTCTTTTGGTTTGGACATTTAATCCATTTACATTCACAGTTATTATCGATATGGATGTTCCTATTACGATTTTCTTAATTGTTTTGGATTTGTTTTTGTGGGTCTTTTTCTTCTCTTGTGTTTCCCACCAGAGAAGTTTCTTTAGCATTTGTTATAAAGCTGGTTTGGTTGTGCTGAATTCTCTTAGCTTCTGTTTGTCTATAAAGCTTTTGACTTCTCCATCGAATCTGAATGTGATCCTTGCTGGGTAGAGTATTCTTGGTTGTAGGCTTTGCTCTTTCATCACTCTAAGTATATCCTGCCACTCCCTTCTGGCCTGAAGAGTGAAAAGTCAGTTGATAACCTCATGGGGATTCCTCTGTATGTTATTTTTTGTTTTTTCCTTGCTGCTTTTAATATTTTCTCTCTGAATTTAATTTTTGTTAGTTTGATTAATATGTGTTTTGGTGTGTTTTTCCTCAGGTTTATCCTGTATGGGACTCTCTGTGCTTCCTGGACGTGGGTGACTATTTCCTTTCCCATGTTAGGGAAGTTTTCGACTATAATCTCTTCAAATATTTTCTCAGGCCCTTTCTTTTTCTCTTCTTCTTCTGGGACCCCTATAATTCGAATGTTGGTGTGCTTAGTTTTGTCCCAGAGGTCTCTGAGATTGTCTTCAATTCTTTTCATTCTTTTTTGTTTATTCTGCTTCTCGGCAGTTATTTCCACCATTTTGTCTTCCAGCTCACTTATTCATTCTTCTGCCTCTGTTATACTGTTACTGATTCTTTCTAGTGTATTTTTCATTTCATTTATTGTGTTGTTCATCTCTGTTTATTTGTTTTCTAGTTCTTCTAGATCTTTGTTAAACATTTCTTGTATTTTCTCAATCCATGCTTCCATTCTATTTCCAAGATTCTGGATCATCTTTACTATCATTACGCTGAATTCTTTTTCAGGTAGATTGCCTATTTCCTCTTCATTTATTTGTTCTTGTAGGTTTTTACCTTGCTCCTTCATCTGTGACATATTTTTTTGCCATCTCATTTTTTTTTTTTTAATGAGTGGGATTGTGTCCCACACCATCATCTTGACTCCTCCCCTCAAGAATTGCCTTTCTTTAGCTGGCTTAAAAACCCATTGATAGGGGCTTCCCTGGTGGCGCAGTGGTTAAGAATCTACCTGCCAATGCAGGGGACACAGGTTCAAGCCCTGGTCCGGGAAGATCCCACATGAACAGAACAACAAAGCCCGTGTACCACAACTACTAAGCCTGTGCTCTTAGCCCACTAGCTACAACTACTGAGCCTGTGTGCCACAATTACTGAAGCCCATGAGCCTAGAGCCTGTGCTCTGCAACAAGAGAAGCCACTGCAATGAGAAGCCCACTCACCTCAACCAAGAGTGGCCCTGCTCGCCACAACTAGAGAAAGCCCACATGCAGCAACAAAGACCCAATGCAGCCAAAAAAGAAAAAAAAAACCCATTGATAACTCCTGGGGAATAAAATCCAAGAAGTTTACACTCCTATTCTATTTGCTAACAAAAAATGAATTTAAATAAATGAATTAATTTTTGTTTTATATATATATATATATATATATATATATATATATATATATATATATATATGTATTTCTTCCCCCAGTAGTTGACTTGATTCTTAATGAGAAACAAATACAAACATATAAAAGAACCAGAGGGCTGTGGGAAACCAAGACTCTGCTCTTGAAGGGCTCCTGAACAAACTCACTTGCTTGGAATACCAGTGCAGAGGCAGCAGCTTCAAAAGTGCCTGGGTCATATGAGAAAGAAATTCACTGACTAATTTTAGGGCATATGCTGGAGGGGCTGGGATCTGGTAGAACTTTCTCTGGGGATGAGAGTGCTGACAGCTGCCTTTTTTTTTTTAAACTCTCCTTCCACATAGTTGGCCGAGTGTTGGCAGGTGCAATTTCTGTTGCTCTCCATCAACCTACCTAACACTCTGTGCCCCACTGCAGCGTCTTCCCACCTGTCCTGGTCAGCCCCTCCAAAGTAACTCCTGCTCTGCCCCACCTGGTGGGCAGCCCCAGCTAGCACAAGTGCCCCTTCAAAGCAGCTCCCACTCCAAGGGGCTGGCCCCACATATCAGCATGCCTGCAGCAATCATGGCCCACCCACAATAGAATGGCACATGCAGACCACAGAGGGGATACCCCTGGAGCACCTGGTTCTGGTGCCGGGGGGATTGTGCCACTGGGACCCACAGGACATATTCTACATAAGGACACCCTTTTAAGTGTGGAAGATGTAGCTGATATAGCTAATACACAGACAGAAACACAGAGAATTAGGCAAAATAAGGAAACAAAGGAATACCTTCCAAACAAATAAACAAGACAAAATCTCAGAAAGAGAATGAAATGAAATGAAACGGAGATAAGAATTGACCAGATAAAGAGCTCAAAGTAAGAGTGATAAGGATACTAAGCAAACTTGGGGGAAGAATGGATGAACTCAGTGAGAACTTCAACAAAGAGACAGAAAATTTAAAAATGAACCAATTAGAACTGAAGAATACAATAATTGAAATGAAAAATACACTAGAGGGAATCAACAGCAGACTAGAGGATGCAGAAGAATGAATCAACAGTCTGAAAGACAGGGTAGTAGAAATCACCCAATAGAAATAGCAAAAAGAAAAAAGAATTTTATAAAATGAGAATAGTTTAAAGGATCTCAAAGACAGCATCAAGTATAGTAACATTCAAATTATAGGGGTTCCAGAAGGAGAAGAAGAGAGAGAGAGAAAGGGGTAGAGATTTACTTGGGGAGAAAAAAAACAAAACAAAAAACAGAAAACTTCCCTAACTTGGGGAAGAAAACAAACAAAACAAAATTCAGGTCTGGGAATCAGAGAGGAATCCAAGGAAGACATACAGATGCCCAACAGGCCCATGAAAAGATGCTCAACATCACTAATCATCAGGAAATGCAAATCAAAACCCAGTGAGATATCACCTCACACCTGGGGGTTAGCTATTATCAAAAAGACAAAGAAAAACAAATATTGGTAAGGATGTGGAGAAAAGGGACCCCTTGTACACTGTTGGTGGGAATGTAAATTGGTGCAACCACTATGGATAACAGTATGGAGATTCCTTAAAAAATTAAAAACAGAGCTACCAATATGATCCAGCAATTCCACTTCTAGGTATTTATTCCAATAGAGAACCCCAAAACACTAATTCAAAAAGATATACGCACCCCAGTGATCATGCAGCATTATTTACAATAGCCAAGACATGAAAGCAGCCTAAGTGTGTATTGACAGAGGAATTGATAAAGATGTAGAATGGAATATTACTCAGCCATAAAAAAGAATAAAACCTTGCCATTTATGACAACATGGATGAACCTAGAGAGTATTATACTAAGTGAAAAGTCAGACAGAGAATGACAAATACCGTACGATTTCACTTATATGAGGAATCTAAAAAACAAAATTAATGAACAAATAAAACAAAGCAGAAAGAGACTCATAGATACAGAGAGCAAACAGGTGGTTGACAGAAGGGAGAGGGGTGGGGGCATGGGCAAAATAGGTGAAAGGGATTAAGAGGTATAAACTTTCAGTTTAAAAATAAGTCAGAATGTTAGATAAAGAACAGATATGAATGGATCCCACTTTGTAAAAATTGAGCACTATGATAAATACTTTTTCGAAACTAATAAAAATAAATAAATAAATGTCATAGGTATGTAATGTATAGCATAGGAAATACAGTCAATAATATTGTAATAACTTCGTATGGTGACAAATGGTTACTAGAATGATCATGATGATTAATTAGAAATGTAGATAAATGTAAAATCACTATGTTGAAACTTGAAACTATATAGTACTGTATGTCAACTACACCTCAATAAAAATAGAAAAACAAATTTAATTAAATTTTTAGAAAATTAAGTTTTCTGACTTGATTTTAAAAATGATCAGTCAAGAGACATGTTACGTTTATGTTAAATTATATATATATATATACACACACACACACAATATACACATACATACCACACGTGCCCAAATATCTATGTATACCAAAATGATCTTAGGATACATTAATGTTAAAATGTAACATCTAAAGTATATCACATATTATTGCTATTAAAGATATTCTTGAGTATGCATAAATAATTCAAAATAGAAAATTAGAAATACTTATCTTACTAGCTCTTCTAATCACTTCTGGTTTGGTGCTTCCTGGTTTGAATCAATTTTTGCTTAAATAAACTCTTAAAACCAAAAAAGAAAAAAGAAATACTTATCTCTTCTTTTGTTCAAATTTTAATATACATTCACTTCAATTTTTTAAATCTCAGAAGTAATGTTTCTCATTCCCTGGTTTTCTTGCCCCTGAAACGCTGGAGAAAAACATGAAATCATTTGTTAAGCTGACTATTTGGTATTCTGTAGACTGAAAAAAATCAGTTAAACTGAATTTAAACATTTTGAAACCTTATTTACGTTAAACTGATTTACCGCTGAGGTTTTATGCGTTCTTATCTCTCAGGGTTCCTCCAGCAAAGCAAGTCCTTTGATTTAAGCCTGATCATTGGAAATGTAGCTGTAAGATTTCTTTTAAAGGTGCTTCTAAACATAGTTAATCTTAAAATTAACTTTTCATGTAGTTTGGCTTCAAATGCTAACAAAAGAGACTGCTTTACTCTGGAAGCTCTTGGCTTGAATCTCCGGTTAGCAACTTTGAGTATAAGTAAGTAATTGTGTGTTCAGTTTTACCTGCTCAAAGAAAAAGTAGAGGCAGGAAGAATTATCTACGAGAAACTAGAGCTAAATTTTGAAATGTTGTTAGTTTCCTGTGAAAATCTACTTCTAAAATGAATGTAACAACAGCACCCAAATCCACACGTTAATATGAATACCCACTGAAATGAATATCCACTGAAAGAACACATTCCCGATTTCGTTTTAAAGGAACCATGGGGAACTCTATTTTATAGACTCATGAGTGAAAGCAATAGATAGGGCAGTTTATTATTTTGGAGCAGGTAGCACATAATCTGAAATTGCAATGTTTTCACAATTTCAGCAAAGACAAAGTATGCCCTATGTGTATCTCATGGTCACTTGGAGTGATGCCAAAGTACACAGCACTAGAGTTCTGAGGGTTAAATCATCATATACTATCAACTTGAACAACACAGTGATTCAAGTCATTTTCCCTAAAAGCAACTTAGAAAGAAACTCAAGTAAAGCTAGTTAGAACAACTCCATCACTGTTTTTAGGAAAGCAAAAATGTGGGGACTGATTTTTTCAGAGGGACTCTGAAGTATACATGTAAACAAATACAGTGTCTAATTATTAAAAATAAGCTTCTTTTATAATAGGTCATTTAGGTCCTTTAGAGGTAGGTTTTCTGCCATATATTTAAAACACTTACTTCTAACTTAGTAAAAAGCAACCTAACAAACCATCCAAGTTAGCCAGTCCTTAGCTCCAAAATAAGCTGAATGCTGAAAACGTAATTTAGTATTTTTCAAATACTTTATAAATTTTAATTTATATTTAAACAGAAATCAGTCTTGCTCAGAAAGTCTGAGAGGTCTTGGCTTAATAACTATTTTTTTTAAGCCCGTTAATGTGGACCAATTGGAGCAAACTACAAATGGATGATGGTAATCAGGTAAATGTACCTATTAAAAATACATGTACCCATACCTCTGAGGAATTTTGTTATTCATCAGTGAAAACCCTTTTTAACAACTACATTTGATTCCCCACAATCATCCATGTTCACAAACATCCAAACCAAAAGTGGACAAATATTTTCATCCTGTATTAAGCTATATTATAAAGGTCTGGGCATGATAACGAACTGAGAAACATTTACTGGCATACCAGGGTGGTGTAAAAATAGTAATAACTTTTGACAACAAAAAGCTTAGTCAACTCAGTGACAGTTGTTTTCTGCCTTAAAGATGAAATCGACATTACCTTAAAAATCATCAGAAGATGCTACAACCTAAAATGATATTTACCTTCAACTTTATAAAATAGAAATTCATAAAATAGCATTTCTGGTGAGAAGAATTTAATCCTTTTCAAATGTATAATGGCATAATATTTGAAACTCCAGGCATATTGAAATATTCAACTCTGTTTAATTACAAAAACTGTATTTCTGAAGGAGATAAATATACAAATATTTGTTGAAATGTATTCCATTTAATTAGTTTAAACTACACAATTAGCCACTAGATAGTATCCATTTCCACTTACCTTATTTCTTTGGAAAAAACTAACTTTGCAATAGAATAATTAGAAGGGTGATTATACCACTTATATCAATCCCTTCAAAACCACCTATTAGTCCACAGGGCTGTAAACTTGAGCTTTGCCCTTTGATAAGTAACATGGTGATTATCATAGGCTTTTTCTGTATTAACCTCTGAGAATCAGTGAGAAAAAAATTTTACTTTATGCTGCTTGAACTGAAAAACAGAAACAGAAATGAGTTTCACTTATTGCAGTGACGGAATACAAATAGAACACACTGATCTAAAGTGCTTTGGACTACAGAGACATTAATGTCTACCTCCCATGCCTTTCGCAATTATGCTTTAAACTCAATACTGATACAATATTTAGAAATCTTGTTGTATTTTCTAAAATAATGACTGTATGTACATAGAAAATTGATTAAACCCTTATTTCATGGTACTTAAAAAATGGAAAAAATTCAAAGCTAATTTACTGGAGAATAATCAGGGATTCTGTAAATCAAAGAGATAAGTATCATACTTCTTTGTGCACTTTCCCTTGTTGATGAACCTGGAACATTGTTAAACCATTTAACTGCCAGGTCCTTTAACTTAACTTTATCATATATGTGATAGAAAGATAAATTAGAAATATATATTTTTTGTGTTGAGATTTGCATAAGAAATGGATGGTGTAAAATGCTGTAGAAATCAAGGATAAGAAAATGGTTACTCTATTTGGAAAAGGACATATTGACAGACATATTTTTAAAACCAGAGATATACCTCCACAAAGACAACCAATACATTTCAACCAAATAGAACATACTTGCAGAGAAATATGAAAAAATGTTTAAGGTTTTTATATTGGTGCCATGACCTTATTTTCTTTAATGGTATTTGGCACAGATAAAGAATACATAGGAATAAATGCCTGGACTCTGAAAACTAAAAAAATATTGCTGAGTGAATGTAAAGAAGCTCTAGTATACTTAGTTCATCAGTCAGGAGGCTCAACATTACTGATGTCAGTTCTTCTCATATTGCTCTATAATTCCATGCAAGCATGTCAAAATCTCAAAAGGATTTTCCTTTGCTTTTATTTTTTGCTAGGATTTGACAAACATTATAAAACTCACATGGAAATATAAAGGAGTTTAAACAGCAAAAGCAATTTTAAAAAGAACAAAACTGAAGAACTTACACTACCCGATTTCACTCTTACTATAAAGCTATGGTAATCAAAGAAAGGGTGGCATTGATATCAAGAAAGACAAATACATGAATGGAGTGGAATAGACCTTCCAGAAATAGACCCACACTTATATAAACAAGTGGATTTTTAAAAAAATAGATCTTTATTCGAGTATAATAGCTTCACATTACGGTGTAAGTTTCTGTTGCACAATAAAGCGAAATCAGCCATATGCATACACGTGTCCTCATATCCCCTCCCTCTTGAGCTCCCCCCCCCCATCCTCCCTATCCAACCCCTCCAGGTCATCGCAAGCACCGAGCTGATCTCCCTGTGCTATACTGCTTCTTCCCACCAGCCAACTATTTTACATTCGGTAGCATATATATGTCAATGCTACTCTCACTTCCCCCCAGCTAACCCCTCCCACCCCAAGTCCTCAAGTCCATTCTTTATGTCTACCTCTTTATTCCTACCCTGAAACTAGGTTCATCAGTACCCTTTTTTTTTTTTTTTTTAAGATTCCATATATATGTGTTAGCATAGGGTATTTGTTTTTCTCTTTCTGACTTACTTCACTCTGTATGACAGACTCTAGGTCCATCCACCTCACTACAAATAATTCAATTTCGTTTCTTTTATGGCTGAGTAATATTCCATTGTATATATGTGCCACATCTTCTTTATCCACTCATCTGCCGTTGGACACCTAGGTTGCTTCTACGACCTGGCTATTGTAAATAGTGCTGCAATGAACATTGTGGTACATGTCTCTTTTTGAATTATGGTTTTCTCTGAGTATATGCCCAGTAGTGGGATTGCTGGGTCATATGGTAGTTCTATTTTTACTTTTGTAAGGAACCTCCATACTGTTTTCCATAGTGGTTGTGTCAATTTACGTTCCCACCAACAGAGGAGGAGGATTCCCTTTTCACCACATCCTTTCCAGCATTTACTGTTTCTAGCTTTTTGATAATGGCCATTCTGACCGGCGTGAGGTGATACCTCCTTGTAGTTTTGTTTTGCATTTCTCTAATAATTAGTGATGTTGAGCAACTTTTCATGTGCCTCTTGGCCATCTGTATGTCTTCCTTGGTGAAATGTCTATTTAGGTCTTCCACCCATTTGTAAGCTGGATTGTTTGTTTTTCTGATATTGAGCTCCACGAGCTGTTTGTATATTTTGGAGATTAATCCTTTGTCTGTTGTTTCCTTTGCAAATATTTTCTCCCATTCTGAGGGTTGTCTTTTTGTCTTGTTTATGGTTTCCTTTGCTGTGCAAAAGCTTTAAGTTTAATTAAGTCCCATCACTTTATTTTTGTTTTTATTTCCATTACTCTAGGAGGTGGGTCAAAAAAAATCTTGCTGTGGTTTCTGTCAAAGAGTGGTTTTTCCTATGTTTTCCTCTAAGAGTTTTATAGTGTCTGGGCTCACATTTAAGTCTTTAATCCATTTGGAGTTTATTTTTGTATATGGTGTTAGGAACTGTTCTAATCTCATTCTTTTACATGTAGCTGTCCAGTTTTCCCAACACCACTTATTGAAGAGGCTGTCTTTTCTCCATTATATGTTCTTGCCTCCTTTGTCATAAATTAGGTGCTCATATGTGTGTGGGTTTATCTCTGGGCATTCTATCCTGTATCACTGAACTACATTTCTGTTTCTATGCCAGTACCATACTGTCTTGATTACTGTAGCTTTGTGGTATAGTTTTAAGTCAGGGAACCTATTTCCTCCAGGTCCATTTTTCTTTCTCAACATTGCTTTGGCTATTCAGGGTCTTTTGTGTTTCCATGTGAATTGTAAAATTTTTTGTTCTAATTCTGTGAAGAATGCCTTTGGTAGTTTGATAGGGATTGTATTGAATCTGTAGGTTGATTTGGGTAGTATAGTCATGTTCACAAGATTGCTTCTTCCAATCCAAGAACATGGTATATCTCTCCATCTGTTTATGTCATCATTGATTTCTTTCATCAGTGTTTTATAGTTTTTTGAGTACAAGTCTTTTGCCTCCTTAGGCAGGCTTATTCTGAGGTATTTTATTCTCCTTGTTGCAATGGTAAATGGAAATGTTTCCTTAATTTCCCTTTCTGATTTTTTGTTGTTGGTGTATAGGAATGCCAGAGATGTCTGTGCATTAATTTTCTATCCTGCAACCTTACCAAATTCATTGATTAGTTCTAGTAGTTTTCTGGAGGCATCTTTAGGATTATCTATGTATAGTATCATGTCATTGGCAAACAGTGACAGTTTTTTCTTCTTTTCCAAACTGTATTCCTTTTATTTCTTTTTCTTCTCTGATTGCTGTGTCTAGGACTTCCAAAACTATGTTGAATAAGAGTGGTGAGAGTGGACCTCCTTCTCCTGTTTCTGATCTTAGTGGAAATGCTTTCAGTTTTTCACCATTGAATATGATGCTCACTGTGGGTGTGTCATACATATATGGCCTTTATTATGTCGAGGTAGATTCCCTCTGTGCCCATTTTCTAGAGAGTTTTTATCATAAACAGGTGTTGAATTTTGTCAAAAGCTTTTTGTGCATCTATTGAGATGATCATATGGTTTTGATTCCTTAATTTGTTAATGTGGTGTATCACACTGATTGATTTGCGTATATTGAAGAATCCTTGCATTCCTGGGATAAATCCCACTTGATCGTGGTATATGATCCTTTTAATGTACTGTTGGATTCTGTTTGCTAGTATTTTGTTCAGGATTTTTGCATGTATGTTCATCAGTGATATTGATTTGTCTATTGATTGGTCTATAATTTTCTTTTTCTGTGATATCTTTTTCTGGTTTTGGTATCAGGGTGATGGTGGCTTCGTAGAATGAATTTGGGAGTGTTTCTCCCTCTGCAATGTTTTGGAAGAGTTTTCGAAGGATCGGTGTTAGCTATTCTCTAAATGTTTGATAGAATTCACCTGTGAAGCCATCTGGTCCTGGACTTTTGTTTGTTGGAAGATTTTTAATTATGGTTTCAATTTCATTACTTGTGATACGTCTGTTTACATTTTCTAATTCTTCCTGGTTTAGTCTTGGAAAATTGCACCTTTCCAAGAATTTCTCCATTTCTTCATGGTTGTCCATTTTATTGGCATATAGCTGTTGGTAGTAGTCTTTTATAAACCTTTGTATTTCTGCAATGTCAGTTGTGATTTCTCCTTTTTCATTTCTAATTTTATTGATTTGCGTCCTCTCCCTTTTTTTCTTCACTGGCTAAGGGTTTATCAATTTTGTTTACCTTCTCAAAGAAACAGCTTTTAGTGTTATTGATCTTTGCTATTTTTCCTTCATTTCTTTTTCATTTAATTCTGATCTGATTTTTATGATTCTTTCCTTCTTTGGGTTTTCTTTGTTCTTCTTTCTCTAGTTTTTTAACTGTAGAGTTAGATTATTTGAGATTTTTCTTGTTTCTTGAGGTGAGATTGCATTGCTATAAACTTCCCTCTTAAACTGCTTTTGCTCTATCCCATAGGTTTTGGGTCATCGTGGTTTCATTGTCATTTGTTTCTATGTATTTTTTAATTTCTTCTTTGATTTCTTCAGTGATCTCTTGGTTATTTAGGAGCACACTGTTTAGCCTCCATGTATTTGGTTTTTTTGACAGTATTTTTCCTGTAATTGATTTCCAATCCCACAGCATTGTGGTCAGAAAAGATGCTTGATATGACTTCAACTTTCTTAAATTTTCCGAGGCTTGATTCGTGACCCAAGCTGTGATCTATCCTAGAGAATGTTCCATGTGCACTTGAGAACAAAGTGTATTCTGCCACTTTGGGGTGTAATGTTCTATAAATATCAATTAAATGTATCTGGTCTATTGTGTCATTTAAAGTTTGTGTTTCCTTATTTATTTTGTTTGGATGATCTGTCCATTGGTATAAGTGGCATGTTAAAGTCTCCTACTATTATCTTGTTATTGTTGATTTCTCCTTTCACGGTTGTTAGCATTTATTTTATGTATTGGGGTTGTCCTATGTTGGATGCATAAACATTTATAATTGTTATATCTTCTTCTTGGATTGATTCTTTGATCATGATGTAGCATCCCTCCTTATCTCTTTTAACAGTCTATTTTAAAGTCGATTTTATCTGATATGAGTATTGCTACTCCAGCTTTCTTTTGATTTCCATTTCCATGGAATATCTTTTTCCATCCCCTCACTTTCAGTCTGTATGTGTCCCTAGGTCTGAAGTGGGTCTCTTGTAGACAGCATGTATATGGGTCTTGTTTTTGTATCCATTCAGCCAGTCTGTGTCTTTTTGTTGGGGTATTTAATCCATTTACCTTCAAGGTTATTATCAATATGTATGTTCCTATTACCATTTTCTTAATTGTTTTGGGTTTGTTTTGGTGGGTCTTCTTCTCTTGTGTTTCCCGCCTAGAGAAGTTTCTGTAGCATTTGTTTTAAAGCTGATTTGGTCGTGCTGAATTCTCTTAGCTTTTGCTTGTCTGAAAAGCTTTTGATTTCTCCATCGAATCTGAATGAGATCCTTGCTGTGTAGAGTAATCTTGGTTGTAGGTTTTGCTCTTTCACCACTTTAAGTATGTTCTGCCACTCCATTCTGGCTTGCAGAGTTTCCACTGAAATATCAGCTGATTCCTTTGTATGTTATTTTTTGTTTTTCCCTTGCTGCTTTTAATATTTTTGCTTGAATTTAATTTTTGTTAGTTTGATTAATATGTGTCTTGGTATGCTTTTCCTCAGGTTTATCCTGTATGGGACTCTCTGTGCTTCCTAAACTTGGGTGACGACTATTTCCTTTCCCATGTTAGGGAAGTTTTCCACTATAATCTCTTCAAATATTTTCTCAGACCCTTTCTTTTACTCTTCTTCTTCTGGGACACTTATAATTTGAATGTTGGTGAGTTTAGTGTTGTCCCAAAGGTCTCTGAGATTGTTTTCAATTCTTGCCATTCTTTTTTCTTTATTCTGCTCCTCGGCAGTTATTTCCACCATTTTGTCTTCCAGCTCACTTATTTGGTCTTCTGCCTCTGTTATTCTGTTATTAATTCCTTCTAGTGTATTTTTCATTTCAGTTAGTGTGTCGTTCAACTCTGTTTGCTTGTTTTCTAGTTCTTCTAGATCTTTGTTAAACATTTCCTATATTTTCTCAATCCGTGCCTCCATTCTATTTCTGAGATTCTGGATCATCTTTGCTATCATCATTACTCTGAATCCTTTTTCAGGTAGATTGCCTATTTCCTCTTCATTTATTTGGTCTTGTAGGTTTTTACCTTGCTCCTTCATCTGTGACATACTTTTTTGCCATCTCATTTTTTTTTTATGAGTGGGATTTTGTTCCTGTCTTACTGGTTGCTTGGCCTGAGGCTTCCAACACTGGAGTTTGTAGGCTATTGGGTAGAGCTGGGTCTTGGTGCTGATATGAGGAACTGTGTGAGACCTCACTTCAATGAATATTCCCTGGGGTGTGATGTTCTCTGTTATTCCAGTGGTTCGGACTCGGACCTCCCACTACAGGAGTTTTGCCCAACCCAAGCCACGTGGGGCAGCAAAAAAAATTTAAAATAAAAAATAAAATTAGACTAGGACACTAACAGATATGTTAGAAAGAATATAAAAATAAAAATGTATATGAATCAACAACCGGAAGGTACATCAGTACCACAATAGTAAAAAAGAGGAGGAGGGAAAAGAAAAAAAAGTGGGGGGGAAAGACCTTGGCTGTGGAGGGCAGGGCCTAAGAAAGGGTGAGGTTTGGGCAGTGGGTGGGGCTATGCTTAGGACCCACAGGGCTGGAAAAAGCCCTGGGGGCTTTGGAAGGTGGGGCTTAGGCTCAAGAAACAGTAGGGACCCAGGTTCACCCCCATCTCTGGTCTCAGAGGGCAGGGGACCTCACCTCGGAGCCCAGCAGGCTTCCTGGGTTCAAGTGGGTGGGGCAAACACCCTCCTCTCCTCTCCCACTCCTCCTGGACGGCCCCTCCTGCCCGCCTCCCCTGATCTCCCCAGCCTCCCTCCTATGCCCCCAGGACTTATGCAGCCTGGATAGAGCTTTGGAAGGGGGGTACCTGCTTGGGAGCTCAGCAGGCTCCCTGGCCCAAGTGGGCCAGGCGATCACCCTCCGCTTCTCTCCAGCTCTTCCCGGAGAGTCCCTCCTGCCTGCCTCTCCTGATCTCTCTAGCCTCAGGGGTGCCAATCCTGTCTGGCCTCCACTTCTCCTCCCCACTCAGTCCCCCTACGTCTTACTGGTTCACTTTGGGGTTCCTCCCCTCTCCTTGGGCATCAGAGTCCCCCACCAGCGGTGGCAGGCCCCCTAGTTTTGGGGAGACACTAACTCCATGTCTTCCCACACCGCCATCTTCCTGCATCTCCTAAACAAGTGGGTTTTGACAAAAAGGCAAAGGCAGTTCAATGCAGAAACGTTAGGCTTTTCAACAAATGTTGTTCAAACATTTAGAAATCCACATGCAAGAAGATGAACTTAGATCCTGTCTAGTGCCACATAAGAAAATTAACGCAAATGGATCATAGACTTAGATGTAAAACCTAACACTACAAAATTTATGAAAGAAAGCATAAGAGAAAATATCTGTGACCTTGGGTTGCCAAAGGTTTCTTAGGACACCAAAAGGAAGATCCATTAAACTGGAGTTAAAATTAGGAACTTCTGTTCTTCAAAAGACATTCTTAGGATAAATAAAATGACAAGCCACACTGGTAGAAAATATTTTCAAATTTTTAAATAATGGGCCAAAGATTTGAACATACACTTCACTAATGAATGAATGGCACAGTAGGCTGAATAATGGCTTCCCCAAATTTATCCCTGTCCTAATCTCTGGAATCCGTGAGTGTTACCTTAGTTTGGAATAAAAAGACTTTGTAGATGAGTGCAAATTAACAATTTTGAGATGGGAGATTATCATGGATTATCTGGGTGGGCCCTAAATGCAATCACATGTTCCATATAAGAGGAAAGCAGATGAAGCTTTGACCATAGAAGAGAAGAAGGCCATGTGATGGAAGCAGAGGGAAGCAAAGTCAGAGAGAGAAGATGCTGTACCATGGCTTTGAAGATGGAGGAAGGGAACGTAAGCCTAGGAATTCAAGGAATGCAGCTCTAGATGCTGGAAAGGTCAAGGAAATGGATTCTCCCCTAGATTTCTGCTAACACCTTGATTTTGGCCTAATAAGACTGATTTCAGACATCTAGCCTCCAGAACTGTGCGAGAATAACTTTCTGTTGTTTCAAGCCAACAAGTCTGTGATCATTTATTACAGCAGCCATAGAAATCTAATACAGATGGTGTAAAAGCCCATGAAAAGACACTCAACATCATTAGTCATGAGGGAAATAATTAATAAACCAACCATATCAAGTGTTGGTGAGAATATGAAGAGGCTAGAACTGACACACAGATGGTGGGAATATCAAGTGGTAAACCACTTTGGAAAACAGTTTAGTGGTTTTGTTAAAAGTTCATAAATGTGCACCATATGATGCAGTCATCCAAATCCTAGGTTTTTACCCAAGATAAAATAAAGTAAACTACCATACATAGACTTGCATGTGAATGTTTATAGCAACTTCATTTGTAACATCCAAAAACCGGAAAAGGCTCATAAAGAGGTGAATGGATAAAAAATGGTGGTATATCCATACAATGAATGAAACTACGCAGTAAGTAGAAATGTATGAATTAAACATGCAAAAACATGTATGAATCTCAAAATCATTCTGAGTGAAAGAAGACCAAAAAAAAAAAAAAAGTACTTACTGCAAAATTCTATTTAAATAGAACTGTAGAAAATGAAAACTAATCAACAGTGACAGAAAGCAAAGAAGTATCTGCCTGGGAAGAAGGCATGGGAAGGACAGAAGGGATGGATTACCAATCCATCCATTACCATGGATACCAAGGGGCAGGAAGGAACTTTGGGGGTGACAGATGGTTTCATAAGTATATATGTATGTCAAAACTCAACAAATTGTGCTTATATGAAGTTTACATTTATACTTCAATAAAACTGTTAAAATGAATAAATACAAGAATATTTTTGATTATCTATTTTCAATCTAGGAGGTGGATCTAAATTCCAAATCCATAGACTGTTAATGTTGAGGGCATTTGTTTTCACAGAGCATATAAGACCTCCAAAGGCTTTTAAATGCCTAAAACTTACTAATTTGATTTGTAGTCAAGTTGACAGTATTATACATTATGTCTTAGTGAACTTTTCTTCCATTATGAAACAATATCCTGTATAGAACATTTATTAATTAATATGTAATGTTTAGTTTTCTAAGTCATTATAACTACCTGAGGGAGGAATAAATGGCTCTGTTTAACAGGAAAAGAGGGTATGTGTTATATTATCTACAAGGTGCCTAGCGTGTGAGTAACTGGTAGAGCAATAGTAAAGGAAGAGGTGAAAGCCTAAGGAAAATTAACATAAAATACAATTCTGTAAAATATTTAAACATATAAAAACGAGTAACTTAGATTCTATTTCACTCTAAATTCTAGTATTTCTATACCATCTTTATTTTTTAAGTTATTTATAAAAACCATTTATATAGACTTCCAACATATGATTAAACACAGTATTTTGCTTCTAAGTCCTTAAAGATAAAAAAAAAAAATTCCTAACTTAAATAAAGAAGCTGACAGATTAGGAAATGAAATTGAAGATGTAAGAAAGAAGAAAAAGATAAACTAGACCATGAATAAATGCTATAACATCTACATGGAAGGGCTTCCTGAGGATAAAGGAATCATGCAATTGGTATTAAAAATGGGAGTCATGATTAAAGCTTACTCTTTGGGTTAATTTAAATCAAACTGAATTTTCTTGCTTATTACATTACATAATAGTAATAATATGAAATATTAAAAGGATCACTTCTCAATTCCCTCCTTCTATCTTCCTTAGTGTTTTCTCCAATACAGGTAGAATCTGTCTAATCAATGTGGCCAGGGCATGGCTGCCCGTTGTCATAAAAAGTTGCTGTGTTTCAAACCAAGTCCACACAGTCCAAAAACATTCTTTTATAATGAATACTAAGTATGTACTTCAAACATTTAAACCATTTGTGCAGATCCATTGGTCAAACAGCAAACTCAATACCAACATTCATTACAGGGTTAAAACAAGAGAAAATAAAACCATCCTCCTTTTGCATTTCCTTTGTCAAAGTATTTCACCAAACACTATATTGTTAACTGAGAATGGAAATTTATAGAATAGTATACTATCTCTCTTTTAAAAGTATATGCATATGTACATATAATGTCTGATATCCTAAGAATTGAAAGAAGCAAGGAAAATACTTTTTCAGGCTATAAGCTGCGTGGCAAATATCCAAACGGTCTCAGTTTCTGCTTACAGTGCGTGCTAACAGTTTTATTATCAATGTTTTTACTACAAAGAAAAGTGCAGCTGTTCATTCCTCTTAACTCTGATGAATTAGCTGCTGACCTCAAAGATGTTAAGCCCTGTGTTAAAATTAAGACTATAGAGAACTGGCATATTTTGTATGTGAGAATGCAAACTCTTCGTACATTATCCTATCAGCTCTGACAGGCTCTCAGGTCTCAGACGTAAGTCTTTCCGAGTCAGCTAAGAGCATTAAAATATGGACACAGAAATATTAGCACCTAGTCCTGAGTTTAAATATCATCACCAAGAATCATGGCTCATTTGCGGCTGCTCATTGCTGCCATTTACTTTTTCAGATCAGGAGGAAATTGAAGGTGCCATTCTACGGACAACTGCCACACCTCCCTCTAAGGCGGCGACTACAATCAGCGAGGCCAGATGGCTTAAAGACGGTGGGTATAGACAATGCTCCTTATTTCTACTTCTTGCATCATCTTCCAAACTGTAAACCTCTCTGTTTAACTATCCTCTCTTCTATTCTAATACCCATCACGTTCTGACTGCATTTTTCCTGACTCAGATTTCTACTCCATTCCTTCTCCTAGACTCTTGCTTTTACCCTCTAGAACTTTGAATTTGTGAAAAAAGAAAATCCTGTCTTCACGAGCTTCATCAAATATTCCCTTTCCTTCCTTCCTCAACAGAAACCTTTCTCTGCCCAGCACAGCTGCAGTAGAGGCAGATATGCACCATCAGAACGCTTCAAAGAAGAACTTACTGACCAGCTGTAGGCAGTGTGGCGAACAACCCCCTACAAGCTGCCAACTCTTGCCTGGTTGGCAACAGCTAAAGGGTCTCCTCATCTGAAGTCACCCCTTTCTTGAGGATAGGCTGCAGCTAGTAGCTGAGTGAGGCAGCTGAGTGCAGCTATTTTGACCCAAATATAGGGCACTCTGATGGGCTATCTTCACCGAAGCACTACCTGCAGAGTTAATAAGATTGTATCAGCATTACCTTGCAATTTCTTCCTCTGCCAAATTCAGCCTCTTCCTTTTTCTCTTCACAGGGGTTATTCCCAATAAAAAACAAAACAAAAAACTTGCCTTTGAAGTCCATCTCAGTGTCTACTTCCAGAGACCCCAGCCTGTGATCGTTGGTATTAGTAGTGGTCCAACAAGCAATCAATAAGATGGGATTTGGGGTCTGATCATTCATCTGGCTGATGATGGTAAGTCTTGATGGCAGATGAAACAGAGACAGCCCCTGGCACCATGTGGCCGTCCAACTGTTAAAACTGTCACAGGTTGCAAATTGGGGGGCCGTGACAGTGGAAGGGGCAGTGAATCTGGTAATGAATGAATGAATGAATGAATGCTCACTCATGGGCAATGAAGAATGTCCTGGCCAGTTGTTCACGGGCATAGAAACGAAAAGACTAGAAAATCAGGACAAGAAGGTGTGGGACTGAGGCATGAGGATGGAAATATGGGAGTCAGCATGAAGTGTAAAGATTTTTGTTAACGCCCAACAGGGAGCATCGACCATGGAAGAAGCAATAAACAAGCAAGCAGACAAAATGACCTGGTCAGTTGACACCATGGCTGATGCCGTAAGTGCTGGCACGATGCACACACAAAGTGGGCACAGTGGCAGAGCTGAAGACTCTGTACAGGACCAACTGTATGGATTCCACCTTATCCAGGCTGATTTATTTGTTTATCATTTATCATGGCTGCATGTCCAATCTGCCAGATACAGAGACCAATGCTAAGTGCCTAATATGGACGCTTATTCTTCCTCAAGGAGAATAACTGGCCGCTTGGTGATGAGAACTACATTGGTTTGCTCCCATCCTAGAAGGGCCAGCTCTTTGTCCTCACAGGGATAGAGAATTATTCCAAGTCTGCTTTTGCTTTTCCTCACTGTAGGGCCTCAACTTGTATTACTAGGTGTTTGATCCACTTGCATGAGATCTCTTATAACATCATTATCAGGCCAGAGAATTCACTTCATAGCAACACAGATGTGAGAGTGGGCACATGACATATCACACACTGGTAATATCATGCACTGTGTCACCCAGAAGGCATAGCCTGATAGTGCATTAAAAGCTCTACCAAAAGCACAGTTGAAGCACCAGCTCACAGATAATGCTCTGAAAAAATGGAGTACATCTACCAGGATGCAGTGTATATATATTGAATCAACGACTTTTATATAGAGCTGTGTTCTTGATAGGAAGGACACATGCATCTAAGAACCAAGGAGGTAGAAACAGAAGTGGACCTGCTGATCATCACTTCCAAAGACCCACTGAGGGACTCTGGGCTTCCTATCCCTGCAAATCTGGACTCTGCATATTCAAAGTTCCTCATTCTTAGGACCACTTTTGCCAAAAGACAAAGCAAGCATCCCACTGAATTATAAGTTTTGGCTGCTGCCTGAACACTCCAGACTCTGTTTCTAGAGACTAGTAGGTAAGAAGGTGATCTCCAACTTGGCAAATGTAGTTGCTCATGACCATTAGGAGAAGAAAAGGCTGCTGCCATACAGTGAAGGCAGGGAGGGACATGTGTGGTATCTAGATAATCCATGTCACGCCTCTTCATGCTTCTTTGCCCAATTTTGAATGTAAATGGACAAATACGGTGAACCCAACCTGAGAAGAGCATGGTGACAAGAGGCTCAGGTTCCTGAGAGTAGGGTCTGGATCATGCCATCAGGTAAGCCAGCAAGGACAAGCTGAGGGGGGAGGAAAATGTAGAATAAGTAATGGAGGAGTGAGACAACGAGTATTAATTGCAGCCCTGAGATCAAACGTAGCAGCAGGGACTATAGTTTGTCTCACTAATCTCCCTCCTCTATATATCCCCTTGGAGGAGTTAACCATGGGAATTCTGGAGGAGCTGCTCTCTGAACTTATATAGAGAAGTAGGTTAAGTTGGCACAAAGGACAGACTATGGTAGACCAGATATCTCTGTCCAGATTCTCCTTCAAAAAAGTTCTCATTGCTCTGCTGAAGGGAGCTGGAGCAGCAGTATCCAGCTTCAACTCCTTTGGTGTCAGCCTCTGCTGAAGGGCTGCCTTGCCTAGGCCAGGTCCTTCCCAGGATTTCCTACCTTTGGTGACTGAATGAGGTTGAGTGAGACCTGCCCATTTCAGGGGATACGCCAATGGGCGATGCTCATTCCAGAATGTCTCACTGAGTTGGCAGAGGCTTTGCTGGGCCTGTATCTAAGTTCAACTTCTCTGTCCAATCCTGCTTCTTCCCCTTTCCCTTCACAGGTGTTGATCCCTAACTCCAGCTAATTGTATCTTGCACCCCAAACTCCATCTCAATGTCTGGTCCATCTCCAAACCTACATCATCAGTTCTACCTTTGGACATTCACGTGAAGGTTGTCTACTCTCTCTGAGTGCCACTGCACCTGTGCACAGATATCAGCATCTTGGTGGCTTCTACAAGGTAGAGAATGTCACTGGTTGTAATGCAGGAGAGTAGCCTATTAACATAATTGCACTCAGAATGAGAGAAAAACGACATTTTGCAAGGTCAGGGAGTGCTGTCAGGAGGATGATGAAACTTCAGGACAGTGGAAGCTTGAGTACATGCTGTGCTTATGCTCATGTGGAAAATGCAGAAATGAATGGGGACATCTGCCTGATGGGTGGGGAGAAAGAGATCTTTTCCTTCTTTATTTAAGAGTGAAAATTAAAGATGGGGTGGGGTGGTATCTATAGAGAATGACTTTGTCTGGGTGATATGTTACTTACTCCCTTAAAAAAAAATCTGCCTAGAAGATTGACATTATTCTTCAAGGATTCTGGAAATAATTTGTGCTTCCTTTTAATGTGACATCTTTTGCAAACTGGACATTGAGAGTGCCTAGTTTTATTCAGGTTACCCCTTGAGGAATTATCATCCAAGATTTCAGACCTGCAGTTAAGTATTCAGCTATATCTCAGATTAAAATATTCATGCTAAACTGGATCCAGGAGTAAATTTTCAGCCTGATTATCAAACTGAATAAAAATGGTGTAAATGACTGTGGTCAATAGATCCAAGCCATCACGGTTCCTGGAATACACAGAAAATCATTATGGAGTTCTTACCACAATCTGAGTTACCGTTTCATAATTCCTAGTTCTGAACTGGTTGGTACAGAGGAAAAACTAGACATATAGCATTATAAGGATTGACTAAATTGAGGAAGTATTAAAAATTTCTTCCTTACATCATCATCTAGAAAGTACTTTACAGTCTAACTGCAACAACCTCCCAAATTCATAAGAAATTATTTTTCCATCCATAAGGAGAGAAGAGATTGATGGCAGATGTGCTGAAAAATTTATCTTTCTCAATGGAAAGTCAAAATATGCTGGATTTTTTTTTTTTTTACTGCTACTGTAGGTTTTTCAGTTATGCAGGCATTGGAACATTCAAACATACTGTGTCTCTAACACTGGAGAAATAATACGGAGGGTACTGTACCAGGACTGGTAGAACAATGACCATGATTAGAGCACACTGCTAAAATGGAATAGGAGTGCAAGTCCTCAGGCACAGGTGCCCTCTTGGTTATATTACCTACAGAGACAGCTATACAAGCTATCTTGATAACAAATCCCTGATTCTACAGAGAGGCAATGTACGAAGTCCCAGACAATGAATATTGCTCACTTAAAGCCAATCATGACAATCCCATTTACCTTTCCAAGTGCCCAATTTTCCAGCCTGCTTTGCAGCCGAGGTGGCCATGGGTCTCAGTTACCATCAATGATGTGTAAGGGGACATAAGGCAAGAGGGAAACAGATGTAACCAGGTTTGTAGGTTTGATAGTACAAAACCGGAGTTCTTATATGATAAGGGTCCCATTTATCATACACTAAATTGTAAGTATGAATGGTGAGTACTTAGATATCTGAAAAATTGAAAAACAATTAACACATTTTCTCTGTGAAGAAGGAGGTAAAAATTTATCTGCTGCACATGATGGGGGTGAAAAGAGGGTCACATATTTGAAGAAAGTGAAAAGCTTCAGTTTAATCCTTTAAAAATTTTCGCCCCATGTGGGTCTAAGTTCTATTCATTCCATGGAGCATTAACGCCTTTGCATTTGACACTTGTGTACCTGGTCACTCTGGGAAGAGAGATCCATTAATGTTCTTCAGCTGAATTGGAAGTGGTGTGACAGACAAAGGCAGAGTCACGTGGGTCCAGTTAGATCAGATTCGGGTATCAAAGGCACTATGGCTCCCACTTTGGTGGGTATGATGGAGGCTGTGTCAAAGCCCAGAGCTCATTCAGAGAGGCTGAAACAGGTGGCAGCATTAGTGGATGAGGCAAACAGGAAGGCAGCTGGAGCTCTCTCCAAGCAAGCAGCTAGGACTCAGAGGATAATGGGTCAAAGCAAGTCTGAGGGGATGCAAAACCAGATCTAAAACATCCTCTTTTCGTTAACCCAGGCATCAGCCAAGTCTGATATAACCATACAACTTCATCTAGATTTGTAAAGAGAAGTAGAAGGCAAGGCCATTTAAAGAAGGGAAGCTCGCCACATGATTACCCCTATTCCACAGATACCCTCATGCAGATAGCAGCTTAGAAATCACTGCAACTAGGAGCTCTGCTATTTGTTAATTTAGGACAAGACCAGGAGTAAAATTAACAGTGATCTGGTCCCACAAGACTGGAGTGGGGTGGAGAGAACACGTAAGTCAGAGGAATAGTAGTCAAGGGTGAATTTAGACAACGTCTCAACTTCTTCCCAAATGTTAAGTGAAGGAGAGGGATGATAACTGGGTTTATAATGAATAAGCAATAAGAATAACAGAATAAATAATCTCAATTATACTCATTTTCCAAAGCGACAGACAAGGTACCAATTTTTTTCATCACCCTCTGGATTTCATGGGGAATCTCTCATTCGTATGTCTGCACAGTTCTCCTAGTCCTAACTTATGTTTTTCTCTGAACTCTTCTGCTTCTCTGTAGCTGAGAGAGTCCTTTATAGGGGGAGAGACAAAGTAAAAGAAAAAATCAGTTCTCGAGTTCATACTCCATTAGATAGTGTCATTTGAACCTATCAGCTAAATTTATGGCACTTCTGTTCTCTCGAGTGGGCTGTCTGTCTCTAAGGATCATCCATTTCCCTGTCAGACTGGGAGCACAAGAAGCTGCTTCAGGTCAGGTAGGAACCAGCACATCAGTTAATACTCTGAATGTGGCCTCAGTATGAGATTTGATCCAGCCACTATCTTTCTTCACACAGATAGAACATCTCCATTTCCTGAATATTGTTTTGCAACTTAATCATATTTACAAGATCACTCAGCCTTATATCATCTGCAGATCTTAGCCTAGACACAGACATTCTTTTCTAAAGGAAGATTTATAAGAAGCCTGCCTAGAGGAAGTGAGATGCTCCAGATGACCCCTGAAAGTCTCTGCCAGGCTGTGTTTTTAATTTTCCATAACATTTCATTATGTAAAACAGACCCATTAGCTGTGTTTACTCAGGCACATGGAAGAAGATTGAGACAATTACCTAAAAATCCACTTTGACTAAAGAAAAAGTGGGAAATGGGGCCTGAGTTCTCCAGGGTGTTTATTTCCATTGATCAAAGTCACAAACTAATTATTTCATTTCACTCTGCCTGATTAGTCATAAGTTCATGACAGTTTTTATCTTAGGACAGACTGAAAGGGAAATATGATGAAACACTATAAAAACTGACATAGCAGAAAGCTGTCCATTAAGGGTTCCTTATTTAAAGTGAAAGAACACTTCCATAAAGTCAGAATTGTCTAAAGTGTAAGTTAGATTACTGAGGCTAAAAGAACTAATTCAGTGAATACTGATGAAGAAATGATGATCAAAAGAATACTAAATTTACACCATAAATAATAAAAAGGCTTTTGCTAGCTCTTAATCAGAATCATGGTCATAATGCTGAGCTTCACAGAAGATCACAAAATAAGAGGTAAATAATATATGAGATACTTTTTCTAGTAGCCGCTACATGATCTAAAGAAAGAGACATTTTGAAACACTGCTTAGAATTATTGAAAATTTACCCATGAATTTAAAATTCACCAAGGCAGTGGAAACACAAAAGACCCCAAATAGCCAAAGCAATCCTGAGAAAGAAAAATGGAGCTGGAGGAATCAGCCTCCCTGATTTCAGAGTATACTACAAGGCTAGAGTAATAAAAACAGTATGGTACTGGCACAAAAACAGAAATATAGATCAATGGAACAGGATAGAAAGTCCAGAAATAAACTCACGCAACTATGGTCAACTAAGCTACAACAAAGGAGGCAAGAATATATGATGGAGAAAAGACAGCCTCTTCGATAAGTGGTGCTGGGAAAACTGGACAGCTACATGTAAAAAAAATGAAATTATAACACCCTCTAACACCATACACAAAAATAAACTCAGAATGGATCAAAGACATAAATGTAAGGCCAGAAGACTAGATACTATAAAACTCTTAGAGGAAAACATAGGCAGAACACTCTTTGACATTAATTCCAGCAGTATCTTTTTTGATCCATCTCCTAGAGTAATGAAAATAAAAACAAAAATAAACAAATGGGACCTAATTAAACTTAAAAGCTTCTGCATAGCAAAGGAAACCATAAACAAGATGAAAAGACAACCCTCAGAATGGGAGAAAATATCTGCAAACTAAGCAACTGACAAGGGATTAGTCTCCAATACATACAAACAGCTCATGCAGCTCTATGTGAGAAAAAAAAAAACAACCCAATCAAAAAATGCGCAGAAGATTTAAAGACATTTCTCCAAAGAAGACATACAGATGGCTGAAAAGCACATGAAAAGATGTTCAACATCACTAATTATCAGAGAAATGCAAATCAAAACACACTGGTCAGAATGGCCATCATCAAAAAGTCTACAAACAATAAATACTGGAGAGGGTGTGGAGAGAAGGGCACCCTCTTACACTGCTGGTGGGAATGTAAATTGGTACAACTACTATGTAGAACAGTATGGAGATTCCTTGAAAAACTAAAAATAAAACTACCATATAATCCTGCAATCCTGCTCCTGGGCATATATCCTGAGAAAACCATAATCCAAAAGGATACATGCACCCCAATGTTCACTGAAGCACTGTTTACAATAGCCAAGACATGGAAGCAACCTAAAGGTCCACGGATAGAGGAATGGGTAAAGAAGTTGTGGTACATACATGCAATGAAATATTACTCAGCCATAAAAAAGGTCATAGTAAGTGAATTAAGTCAGACAGAGAAAGACAAACATATGATATTGCTTATATGTGGAATCTTAAAAATGGTACAAATGAACTGATTTACAAAACAGAAATAGAGTCACAGATGTAGCAAACAAACTTAGGGTTACCAGGGAGAAAGGGGAGGAGGGATAAATTGGGAGATTGGGATTGACATATGCACACTACTATATATAAAATAGATAACTAATAAGGACCTACTATATAGCGCAGGGAACTCTACTCGATACTCTGTAATGACCTATATGGGAAAAGAATCTAAAAAAGAGTGGATATATGTATATGTATAACTGATCACTTTGCTGTACAGCAGAAACTAAAGCAACATTGTAAATCAACTATACTCCACTACAAATTTTAAAAAATAAAATAACATTCACCAAGGGAAACACAAGCTAACTCTCATAATGGGAATAATGAAAATAAATACCCCAAAATTGGACTACTGTAATTCAAGAAAGTGATTTAAAACAAAACCCAATTTTTCTTTTTCCATGGTTGATGAAACATCAAGTCACAAACCATGCTCATCATAATTTTCTATATATGGTACTGGCAAGGCTATTTACTTTCGGCCAAAGATCAGGAAACATTCCTTGGCAATGGGATCTCTTAATCTGTGAAACATTATCTGAGGGAAAATGGTAGAATCCCCTTCACTGGTCACTCACTGTTTACTTCAAAATTAGAGTGGACAAAATTTGATAAGACATATCATGGGAAGCAAATTCACTTTAAAGGGAGAAATGAGAGATACAAAAGACAAAAAAGGGAAACAACTTCTGTTCAGTGCCCACCCTGTGAAAGAAAGGCATTTTAACACACTCATTTAATATTTGCAGCCACTCTGGGAAAGGATGTTATGAACATTTCGCAGATGAGAAAACTGAAGCTAAGAGCAGCTTGCTGAAGCCAAGAGTAGTGAATGACAGGACTGGGGACTTGACCCAGGTCTGTCATATACTGTGATGGTTAATTTTATGTGTTAACTTGACTAGGGCATGGGATGGCCACATAATTTGGTTAAACATTATTCTGGGTGGGTCTGTGAGGGTGTTTCTGGATGAGAAACACCAGAATAACATTTATTCTGGATGAATGTTATCCAGAATAACATTTTATTCGATAGGCTGAGTGAATAAGATTGCCCTCCCCAACGTGGGTAGGTCTCATCCAATCTGTTTGAGGCCTGAATAGAATAAAAGCTGGAGTAAGAAAGAATTCATTCTCTGTTTTTCAGCTGGGATATTGGTTTTCTGCACTTGAACTGGAACTTACACCACCAGTTCTCCTGGGTCTTCAGCTTGCAGAAGTGGAATTTCTCAGTCTTCATAATCATATGATCCAGTTTCTCAAAAAAAATCATATATATATATATATACATATTAGTTCTGTTTCCCTAGAGAACATACCCTTAGGCCCATAGCTTTTTCTGTTCTGAGAAAGAAGGTATGTTAAAGTGACTATCACAGAAAAGTCAAGTGCAGCAATATTTAAATCTCTACTTAATTAGGTAGTCAGTCTTCTTCTATATTTGCCATGTGTAATTGCACACTGTGTCCAAGATACGAACCTGTAAGGGTAGGAAAAACAAGCATACTATAGCAAAATAAGACTATCTTCTCGTCACTGGGTTTGCAAATTAGGAGATTAATGAAAACTATCAAGAGTCCAGTTACAATAAAGTTATAGGAATGAAACCCAGATTGCTGGGGACTTAATGATGGGTGACAGAAACTACCATCAACAATTCATCCAATGTGCACATTGTTGTCAGAATTCTCTTTCAGTGGTAGCAGGAAATGTAGATAACTCTTTCAAGAAGAGAAAAGAGGGGAAAGAAGGATTATGGAAAGAAGTAATCTTTTCAAACAAAATGATGCTTCAGTATGTTCATAGGTTGAGAAGAATCAAGGAAAAAAGGAAATGAAACGGTTGAAGGTGAGATTAGATAATTAATAGTTAACAATAATAGGGTCTTCCCTGGCATTCCAGTGGTTAAGACTCTATGCTTCCATTGCAGGGGGCCTGGGTTCAATCCCTGGTCGCGGAACTAAGATCTCACATGCCGCGCGGCACGGCCAAAAGAGGTTTTTTTTTAAATTTAAAAAGAACAGTTAACAATAATAATAATAATTACTATTTAATTAAAATTACTGAGACACTATTTGAAGGGATGGAAATCAGAGGAAGTAGAAGTGATACTTTCTGGAAAAAGATGGAAGAAGATGTGAGTAAACTCAGAGCCATATAAGGCATTGCTGTCATTAAGGCACTATCTCTAGGAAGTCAGGAAGACCTTGGATGTGCATAAAAGGGCCATGCTTAGGGACTTGAATAAAGTAGGAACGACTAGAATATGTAATATGTGCATGGAAAAACGGACAGGGATGGCAAGAAGGAATTGGATGGGATAAGAGGAAAAGGATTGTTGAGTAGCCCTAGGGCATTTGAGGTGGAACTAAGTTCCTGCTTAGGTGATGTTTGCCACCAACCATCAGCATCTTGGAAATAGAAAGGAGATGGTTTGATTTTTCCTAGGTTGATGATTCAGAGGGTAAGAGATGTATCAAAATAGAAAGGGTACAAGTAAGAACAGAGTTGAAATGGAAAGTTAAGGATCCCAAGCTCGGAGTGAGAAAAGTGAATATAATTGGGACTATATACTTGGAAAAATATGAGAAGCCAAGGCCCTGGGAGTTGACTTGAAGAGAAGCTCAATGGAAGTAGAATAATGGCAAAGGCAGAAACATAAGCGTCCAGGAAGATTTTAAATGTTAAAACTTGTTTTAAATTACTTCTGGATGATAATGAGTTCTAAGGTGTAGCCAAATATGTGAATCACTAATATCCCCTGGAAACAATAAGCCAGTATAACAGGATGGAAGGTCAATATACAAAAGTCAATTGTTTTCTTATACACCAACAATGAAAAAATAATATTTGAAATAAAAAATACATTTACAATAGTCCTTAAAAAATGAAATGCTTAGGTATTAATCTAACAAAATATGTACAGGACCTGTATGCAGAAAACTACAAAAGTCTGATGAAAGAAATCAAATAAGCTATAAAGAAATGAAGAGAGATTCTGTGTTGTTGGATTGGAAGACACAATATCATTAAGATGTAAATTCTTAAACTGAAGCTTCAACACAATTAAAATAAAAACCCCAGCAAACTAGTTCGCGGATATCAACAAGCTGATTCTAAAATTTATGTGGAAAAGGAAAACACCTAGAATAGGCATACATTATGGAAGAACCAAGAGGGCTCACGCTACCTGATCAAGATAGTCACACTCACACTACAATGATCAAGATTGCAAAGTACTGGTAAAAGAAAAGGCACGTAAATCAATAGGAGAGGACACAGAGCCTAGACATAGACTCATACAAGTATAGTCAACTGATCTTTGACAAAGGTGGAAAGATAATTCATCGGAAATAAGAAAGCCTTATCAACAGGTGCTGCTGGAACAACTGGACATCCGTAAGCAAAATAATGAACTTAGACACAGACTGTATGCCTGATATCAAAATTAACTCAAAATAATACGTAACTGTGAAATGCAAAACTATAAAACTTCTAGAAGAAAACAGAAGAAAATCTCCATTTGATCTTGGGTTAGGTGATGAGTTTTTAGATAAAACACTAAAAGCATGATTCATGGAATAAAAAATTACTAAATTGTATTTTATTAACATTAAAAACTTCCTTTCTGCAAAAGACACTGTTAAAGAATGAAAAGACAAGCTGTACACCAGGAGAAAATATTTGTACAACACATTAGCCAGAATATACAATGCATTCTTAAAATTCAACAATAGGGAAACAAACACCCCATTAAAATAGGCAAAAGCTCTGATCAGACACCTCACCAGGATATGCAGGTGGTAAATAAGCATATGAAAAGATGTTCAACATTTGTCATTAGAAAAATGCAAATTAAAACAACAATGAGGGCTTCCCTGGTGGTGCAGTGGTTAAGAATCCACCTGCCAATGCAGGGGACAAAGGTTCGAGCCCCGGTCTGGGAAGATTCCCACATGCCGCAGAGCAACTAAGCCCATGCACCACAACTACTGAGCCTGCGCTCTAGAACCTGTGAGCCACAACTACTGAAGCCCATGCACCTAGAACCCGTGCTCCTCAACAAAAGAAGACACCACAATGAGAAGCCCACGCACCGCAATGAAGAGTAGCCCCTATTCGCTGCAACTAGAGAAAGCCCGCGCGCAGCAGTGAAGACCCAATGCAGCCAAAAATAAATAAAAATAAAATAAATTTTTAAAGAGCCAATGAGATATGGCTATGTTAGACTTACATGAATGAGTAAAGTAAAATTTTTAAAAACCTGACAATACCAATTGGTGGTGAGGATGTGGACCCACAGAATCTCCTACTCATTCCTGGTGGGAATGCAAGATGGTACAGGCACTTCAGAAAATAGTTTGGAAGATTCTTACAAACATAACATAGTCTTATCATACAACCAAATCCAGCTGGTTTGAAAACTTAGGTCCATAGAAAAGTCTGTGTGCAATTTTTTATAGGAGTTTTATTCATAATCATCAAAAACTAGAAGCAACCAAGATGTCTTGTAATAGGTGGACAGATAAACTGTGGTACATCCATACAGTGGAATATTATTCGGTGATAAAAATAAGTGAACTATCAAGCCATGAAAAGACATGGGAGCACCTTAAACGTATATTGCTAAGTGAAAGAAACTAAACTGAATGAAAGAAGTCTGAAAACACTGCATACTGTATGACTCCAACTATGTGACATTCTGGAAAAGGCAAAACTGTAGAGATGGTAAATAGGTCAGTGGGTGTTAAGGGTTCAGGGTTATGGGGAGAGATGAATAGGTGAAGTATAGGGGACTTCTTAGTATGGCGAAACTATCTCATAGTTAAGGGTACTGTAATGATGGATACAGACATTATGCATTTGTTAGAAAATAAAATAAAATCTGCATAAAAATCTGCAGCAGAAAAACTGAATGTTAATTAATGTAAGTTCAAAAAATCATTTAGGAGGTTGAAGATTCTGGCTTCAATGTAGATTGTGACAAAAGAATCTAACTATATTACAAATGTATGAAGCAATCTCACTGAAGTGGATAGGAAGGAGAAGATGCTCACCTAAATAACTTTAGAAATGAATGTTGATTCTATAAGACTAAAGGCAAAAGGCACTGTACATAAGCACTTTCTATTTAATAAAGTTATTTTCCAAAGGGGTACAGGTTAACAGTTCTGAAACCACTATACATATATACTAGAATAAACAATTATATAAATGCATGGTAGAAGATAGGGACCAAGTTTCTCACTGTTGGGGTGAGAGGTTACAGACAAGCAAGGGGGAAAAAGTTAGAACGATCCATGTGGAATTAGATGATTACTCATGTCAGCTTAATATAGATACTGATGAATATGATATATATAAATATTTATAGATAGGTGTGTACTCACTGATTAGTGTGATAGAGATTTCCTTGCTTTCCTATAAAAGTAACCAGGGCTCCCTGGAGAAATGGCTGATTCTAGGACTGGGGCAGGGAATAAACAACATGAGCCTTGAGCATCTTATAGTGCCAGAAAGTAAAGAAGTACTAAAATAATAAAAAAAAATCAATGATGTGGGTATATCAATGGGATACAGGTGCCAACTGAAAGAGCTGCCAATGGCCAAAGCAAGAATAATTTGAGCAAAAAAAAAAAAAAAAAAAAAAACAAAAGTCAAGCAGTATTGGCTTATAAAGATATAAATAAATTATTGAATAATTAAATAAGAGGGGCAGTAGAGACAAATAGGTGTTGCAGAAGAATATCATGTAACTCATACAGATGCTCTGTCTTCAAGAGATGAAGCATAATTTCTTGGTTCATTAAGTGTGGGCTGTGCATAGTGACTTCTTTCCCAAGGAAGGTAGTGTAGAAGAGGGTGGGGTGATGTGAGAGCCGTTTTACAGGAAGAAACCTGACAAATACTACCTCCTCCGGGTGATCAAAGTTAACAGCAACAGTGCTAAGTCATGTTAAAGCATGTTCTCTTGATATGATGTCATGAGAAGGGCCCTTTACCTGTGTGCTCTTTCTCAAAACTCTTCAGTCAAATCATGACAAAAAAAAAAAAAGGGCTTCCCTGGTGGCGCAGTGGTTGAGAGCCCGCCTGCCGATGCAGGAGCCACGGGTTCGGGCGCCGGTCCGGGAAGATCCCACATGCCGCGGAACGGCTAGGCCCGTGAGCCATGGCCGCTGAGCCTGCGCGTCCGGAGCCTGTGCTCCGCAACGGAAGAGGCCACAACAGTGAGAGGCCCGCGTACCAAAAAAAAAAAAAAAAAAAAAAAAAAAATCATAGAAAAACCAATAAAGGGAAATTCTACAAAGTACCTGACCAGTATACTTCAAAACTCTCAAGGTCATTAAAAAAAAAGGCTGAGAAACTGTCACAGCCAAGATCACTGAGGGCTTTTTCCTAGGACTGTATATGTTTTATGTTTTTGTTGAGCTTGACATAAGAAAAAGGAAGATCCCTAGGACGCTACATATTTTCCCTGAAAATACACTTCACAGAGTACTCCTTTAAATTGTTCATGAAAAGAAAAAAAAAAAACAGCATGGGATGTAGAGAAGCAAAATTGGAATTCTTTTTTTAAAAGGAATAAAAAGTGTAAAAGTTTTGGAGAGAAATTCTAGAAATAGAAAATAAAGAAGTTCCAATATATTCACAGTTGAGGTCTAAAGGAGGCATACAAAGGAATGGACTAGAAAAAATTAAATCTATAATTTAAAAAATTCATTAAGTAAACAAAGATGACATCCTCTCAAAGATACTTGATTTCAAAAATGAAGAAAGAAAACTTAAGGAAGCCAAAGAAAAATATCAAGTCATTTGTAGAGAGGAAAGCAGACTGACCTTTTGTTTCTCCACTGCAACTTTCAAGAGTAGAAGTCCATAGAATAATAAGCATCTTGAGTACAGGATGCTCAAGAAAAGAAAGTTTACACAAAGGGTTTAATATATAGCTAAATTATCTTTTAAATGATTCATAACAAACTCAGGAAGTATCATTTCCATGAGTAAGTACTTCTTGAGAAAACTACTTCAGTCAAACTTCAGCCAGTCAGGAGACAACTAGGGAAACCATGGCAACAAAACAGTCAGTGAGGACCAAGGCTAAAGCAGATGTAGGGAGTCGAGTGACAGGAAAAAAAAATGTAACCATTTGTATTCTGAAAATGCAGAAATGATGAAACTAAGGAAAATTTGTGGGGAAAGAGGGGGAAGATTGAAGGTAAAGAAGATGACTTCATCTGTAATCTCTGGAGTCAAAGGATATCATTTAATGCTGGCAGAGCAATTAATACATGTTTAAGCATATTTAACAATACAGAAGTAAATGTGAAGAAAGACAGCACTGTTGACTAAAGTCAGTTGGTGAAGAGAGAGAGAGAGAGAGAGAAGTGGAAATATGTGAATTTTAGCCTTGCTTATAGTAGAGAACTAATAGAAACTGGCTAAAGAAACATTAGACCCCAAATGTGTATATCAAAATAGAAACAGACTCACAGATGTAGAGAAGAAACTAGTGGTTACCACTGGGGAGAAGGAACTGGGGAGAGGCAAGGTAGCAATACTGGGATTAAGAGATACAAACTACTTACATATAAAACAAATAAGCAACAAGGATATGTTGTACAGCAAAAGGAAATATAGCCATTGTTTTGTAACAACGTTAAATGGACTATAGTCCATAAAACTACTGAATCACTATGTTGTACGCCTGAAACTAACATAATATTGTAAATCAACTATACTTCAATTAAAAAGGAAAGAAACACTAGACCAGTGGTCCTCAGAGCATTGTCTGTGGACATAAAGGAGTCCTGGTAACACTTTGAGGTTTATGAGATAAATAATATTTGCATAATAATACTAAGATGTAATTTGCCCCTTTCACTGTGCAGACATTTGTACTGATGCTGCCAAATAATAATGATAAAATTGTTTACATTTTAGAAGAAATCAAAGCAATGACACAACTGTAATAGCAGTCAATGCATCCTTCACTGTCATAACACTTAAAAAAATACTTCCAGCTTTACATAAGAATGTCCTTGTGGAAAGGTAAAAATTCTTAATTTTATTATACCTTAACCCAGGAAGACATGTCATTGAAAAATGCTGTGTAATAAAATGGAAGGCACACAGAACACTTGTGCCGCCCACCAAGGACTGATGATTGTCTCAAGGAAAAGCACTTGTGCAACTGTTTCAGCTGTGAGTGGAACCAGCTGCTTTTTTTTATGAAACACCACTTTTACTTGAAAGAATAAGTGACAACCTGTGGTTAATCTGATTTTAGTATTTAGCAGACATGTCTTAGAAAATGAACAAACTAAGCTACCCAGCCCAAGAAAAACCACTGAAAAGCAAAAATCAGAATCTTGGAAAAATTGTCTCTGCTACTTCAAGCTTGACAATTTGCTAATACTTAGCTTTTTTTTCTGATGAGAACAGTGATGATGCTAATAAATCTGTCTTTTATAATAGTTGATAAAATGTGTCAATGTTTGGAAGATCTGTATAAGTCAGTGAACCAATATTTTCCAAATGAATAATGCATCATTTTATAAAAGGATGCATAAGCAAAAGGTCCATTTGAATTGCAAAATAGATCTCAATGCAACAGAATACCAACAGAATACTATTGACATGGTTTAAGTTCCAACTTGTGGTATAATATTTTAAAAACTACTAGTTGCTGAGTTTTAGTGTAATGTCAAAGAAGGATAATGACAATGTTCTGAAAAATCTACTAAAATACTTGGTACTTTCCAACTACACATCAGCGTGAAACCAGATTTTCTACATACACTTCAACCAAAACAATACACCATAACAGATTGAGTACAGAAGCATATATAAGATTTCAGCTGTGTTTTATTAAGCCAGGCATTGAAGTGATTTGTGAAACATGTAACAATGCCAACCTTCTCATGAGTAGTTTTTGTTTTGAAAAATTATATTTATAAATGTGATATTTATGTTAACATGTAATGAGTTTATTACTGTTACTTTGAAATAAGATAAACATTTAAAAAATATCTCAGCTCTAATTTCTAATGCAGGAAACATGGGTTGGAATAGCTCACATAAACACGGGCCCTTTGGGATTCTGAGTACTTCTTAAGAGCATAAAACAAATCCTGAGACAAAGAAGTTTGAGAATTAAACTAAGTGTGTTATATAGCTTGACAATTTAAAAGTCTGTCTTGGGAATAATCCTTTAAAATGTAGGATTAAGTGGACTCACCTCAATATAACTGAATGTTTCTTAAATATATCTAAAACCCTGCATTATACATTAGCTAGATATAGAATTCTGGGAAAATCTTGTGCTACCTCCTGTGACTTTCATGTTTTCTAATAAGAAGTTCATCCTCAATGAAATTATTATTCCCCTATATGTAAAGTGTTATTTTGCTATTTTCAAGGTTTATATCTTTTGCTAAATTGGGGAGGTTTTCAGCTGTTATATCTTAAAGTACTTTCCGGCCCTGCCTTCTTCCTCTCATTCCAGGACTCCAATGACATGAATGTTAGATCTTTTACTCTAGTCTCACAGGTTTCTGAGCCTCCATTAAAATTTTTTTCAGTCTGTTTTCTCTCTGTTCTTCAGACTGCATAATTCCTACTGTTCTATAGTCAACTTCACATGTTCTTTCCTCCCCCGTCCTTTCTTCTATTGAGCTTATCCACTGAGTTTTTAGTTGCAGTTACTGTATTTTTCAGTTCTAAACTTTCCATTTGGCTCCTCTTTCTATCTTCAATTTCTCCTCTGAAATGTTCTATTTATTTGCTGAGACATTCTATTTTTTAATTTGTTCAAGCATGTGCATAATCACTTGTTGAAACATTTTTACAAGGGCTGCTTTAAAATGTTTGTCAGGTAATTCTAACATCGCTATCATCTTAGTGTTGGTATCTACTGATTGTTTTCTTTTCATTTGAGTTGGGATTTTCCTTGTTCTTGGTATGACATGATTTTCTATGGAAACCTGGACATTTGGGTATTATGTTATGAGACTCTAGACCTTATTTAAAATTTCTGTTTTAGTTAGCTTCCTCTTACAGAACTCAGGCAGGGGAAGGGGAGGGGACACCTCTGCTGGTGTAAGTAAAGTCCAGGTTCTCATTCAGTTTCTGTTGACACCTGAGGGGGAGAAGGGGCTCTTTGTTAAGGAGGGTGTTAGTGGGAGTTCTGGCTCCACATTAAGCCTCTGCTGACACCCACCATGGGTGGGAGTGAGACTTCTGATTCTCTAGTGGGCCTGCTCTGACACCATGGGTCTCGGGGAAGGGGGTGGACTGAGGACCACCAGCATTTGCAGGTAGAGGTGGAGGAAGGGCCACAGTTTTTTCTGTGCTGTTTGGTTAGTGTAGAGGGGTTATTGTCTCAACATTTTCTGTTTTGCTAGGCTGGCCCTCTCCCAGTCATTTGGCTAGAAAGAGTGGGCTTTTGTTGGGGCTTCCTTTTTGTGTACGTCTATCGGTATTTCTGAGTTTCCAGCTTTTCCAGTTCCACGTCTGATTTATATGAGCCAAAAACAAAACCCAAGGAATTCACCACTGAGTTGTTCCTTAGGTCCCAAGGTCTGTAGTTATCTTCTCTGCGCTTTTCAGAGTCTTCTCATGTTTGTCTTATATAAAATGCCCAAGATTTTTAGTTGTCCTTAGAGGGAGGGATAGGGAAAAGTACATCTATTTCATCTTCCCAGGAGTAGAAGTCTCCAAATGATGGACTTTTTAATAATACCAAGGAATAGTACAAGGTAGTCAAAGAGAAAAATGAAACTGGATAAATCTCATAATGTATACTACCCTCCATAAAAATATTCTAAATGAATTAAATATTTGAATGTGGAATACAAAACCATGAAAGTAAACATGGAAGAATTAGTTTATAAGCTCAGACTGAGGAAAAAATTCTTCTAATTATAATATATTTGGCAACCGTAAAAGAACATGAATTCATTTAACTACATAAAAATTAAATCTTTTATATGATATAGCAAAAAAACCCCAAACATTATAAGCTTAGTCAAAAAAATCAAATGGCAAACTAAAAGTATATATTCCCAATTTATGTCATAAAGAGTTAATCTCCTTGACACACAGATAGCTACCAATTAGTAAGAAAATCATCAATAACTCAATAAAAAATAGGCAGAGAATATGAAAAGACAGTTCACAGGAAAGCAAATACAAATGGTTCTCAAATAATTTAAAAGATACTTAACCTCATTCATAATAGAGAAACACAAATTTAAAAAACACTGGGAAAACTGTGTCCTCCACCTCTTTGAGACTAGCAAAAATCCAAAAGCTCATAACACATTCAGTTAGTACAAATCTGGGGAAATAGTTTCATCCATTGCTGGTAAGAGCATAAACTGGTACAGCCCTTTGGTGAGCATTTTGGTAATATCAAAATTACTTCTAGGAATTTATCCTAAGATATAATTGCATGTGTGGAAAATGATGCATGTATGTGGTTATTCATTGTAACTTTTTTTTAATAGCAAGAGATTGAAAACAATCTGTGGTTAAATGAAAACATGTGTGTAATATGCTACTACATGTATTTTTAAAAGAGGAGGGAAAATCTACAATTTTATTGGCTTGTGTTTAAATTAAAATTCTTTGTAAGAATAAACAGGAAACAAGTAAGAATGAGTTCCTGGGACCTGGGAGAGGCAAGATATTTTCTGAGCCAATAGAGGACTTGTGGGAAGGCAACTTTTCATTGGATACCTTTTTGTATTTTTGATATTTGGATCATGTGAAACAAGGAAGAAAAAAGAGGAGGGAGAAAGAGAGAGGAGGGAAAGATGGAGGAAGGAAGATTTAGGAGACTTACGGGGGCAAAAGGACAGGAAAAAAAAAAAAAAAACTAGCATGAAGAGATGGCTGCCAGAATCCAATTAGTGATTATTTAGGCATCACAAAGGGGGACAAGTTGATGATATTGAAAAGGAGAGTAAACAATAAGGTCCTACTGTAGAGCACAGGGAACTATATTCAATATCCTGTGATAAACCATAATGGAAAAGTACATGAAAAAAATATACATGTATAACTGAATCACTTTGCTGTACAGCAGAAATTAACACAATATTGTAAATCTACTATACTTCAATAAACTAAGTTTTAAAAAAAGAAAAGGAGAGGGCAGCACAAAGTTTGCTAAGAGGGTAACATATATATTTTTAATACACTGTATGTTGACCAATGCAAATTACATAATCTGTATGTTCAGTTTTGTTCTTCTACCAAGTGATAAGCACAAAGGTGACTTCCTTTTCATAGACAGGTAAAGCTTTGAAAAGCACTTGCGAAATGTAGTTGACTCAAAAAGTCAGGAATGGATTTAAGATTCCGGTCCTGAGACCTAGTCCATTATCACACTTACCCATTCCATAAAATGATACTCCATAATATCAGCATCAGACAGTCACTGTGGGCCACAGATCATGCAGGATGTATCTGGACATACGGAGAGAGGCCAGAGATCCCTGAACATTAACTTTGCTCTTTACAGGGTAAGAACATGGTCTTGATGCTGGGGTTGACCTAAGAACCAGGAAGCTCCCATTACCTGCAAACACACCCTTTCCTAGGCATGTTACGTCTACGTACTATCTTGAAGAACACAGTAAGTCCCAAGTGAAAAAGAACTGTGGCACCACTGTAAATTAAGCTTTTCAGAGCTAGTGAGACCCTGCCTCATGCCTGGAAGCTTCCTGGCCACCCCATTCCCCCACAGCAGAGATTCTTGTGGACCTCAAGGAGTACCGTCAAGGTGGGCTACCGTGTGCCTATTCTCTGTGGCCAACGACTGTAGGTGAAGAGCTGTATCCTTTGTCAAGTGAGTCAGAAACTTTAGCAAATCTGTAAGTGAGACAGTGAGTGAGTGAGAGGGGAGGGGGTGGGAAGAAAGAAGAGATGGAGTGAGACAAGAGAGAGGGTAGAAAAAGGGGAGTGAGAAAAAGAGAGAGAAGAGAGGATGAGGAAGAAAGAGGAGGGAGAGAGGGAGGAAAGAGGGAAGAGGAGAGAAGGAGCAGGGGGAGGGGAGAGACAGACGGGAAGAGAAGAGGGAGAGGACAGAGAAAAGGGAAGGAGAGAGGAGAATGCCTACTGGATGTTTGATGTGCTCTCCTACATTGTTTAAATTGAAGTATAGTTAATTTATCATGTGTTAGTTTCAACGTACAGCAAAGTGATTCAGTTATACATACATACATCTGTATGTTCTTTTTCAGAGTCTTTTCCCTTATAGGTTATTACAAGATATCAAGTATAGTTCCCTGTGCTATACAGCAGGTCCTTGTTGTTTACCTAGTTTACATATAGTAGTTTGTATATGTTAATCCCAAACACCTAATTTATCTTTCCCTCCCACCACTATCCTCTTTGGTGACCACAGTTTGTTTTCTATGTCTGTGGGTGTATTTCTGTGTTGTAAATAAGTTCATTTGTATCATTTTTTTAGATTCCACATATAAGTGATATCATATGATATTTGTTTTTCTCTGTCTGACTTACTTCTCCACTATAGTACTCTGCCCAGGATGGTCCATGGCAACTGTGGAGTTTTTTGGGGTTTTTTTCTCTCCAAGTGATGACCTGCCTCCGGGCATGACTTTTTCAAGATACCTTCTTTACTTCATCATTTCAAAGTAATTTATTCCTAACGCCCTGATGATTGTTACTCTTCAGTAATTTCCACTGAAGACAAGTAGAACCACTATAAAAGTTTTACGTTAGCATCTGGAAGGTTAAACTTCTCTGGTATTTTTGTAATACCTCTAGAATATCATTTGTCAGTAATTTAGGGTCAAACTGTTCAGTGTAGTAATGAACACACACACACACACACACACACACACACACACACAAACATCCAAAACAAAACATATTTCTGAGACATACCCAGCACAAACACAGGGAATGCCTATATAGGCTGGTGCTTCCCCAGTATCCTGCTGGTGCCTCACAGTAACCCTCCAGGGCAGGTGTCTTCCCCACAGGTTACACAGGAGCCTATGAGGCTTGGCAGGGTGAATTATCCAAGTTATAGAGCAAAGACGTCTTTCACATTTACGCCTTTTTATTTGAGCTCATATTCTTTCATATTCATAAGCTTTCCTCGGTATTGCTTTTATTCTGGTTTTTTTTTTTAACCCTTACTCCATTGTGACCTAACATCCCACACTGAGGTTTATCTCACGTGCAGACCATACAGCTAATTTGGTCTTCGAACTCTAACAGTAAGGAAATAATTTTCACAAGTAAGCAATCAACAGGTCATTGTTATGTGTTCCTGCCTGGGTTCAGAGGCAATCTGCCATGTCTTTGGCATCTTTGCTCGCAGAACTCCTGATAACAGGAGCTGTGATTTATTTCTGAGCTCCCAGAATTACACATCCTTGAACTCTGCAGATTTCTATTCTCTCCTTTCTCCGTCCTGAGCTGAAGCCTGTAACTGAAAAATATACCATACAATTTTTAAAAATTCTGCACTAGAATGGTTGAACAAGCACAGGAAAGTTCAATATCAATTTGGTTGGGAGAGGTGCAAAAAAAAATGCTATTTGCTATACACATTGGATTTGTGGTGTCCAATAGATTCCAGGAATAATCACAGGATTTGTTTAATGAAAGCTATGACAAAACGGAATATTGGTGTATGCTACCTCAGGGTAATTTTTCACTTATACATCCAGTAAGCATTTATGGAGTCTCTGCTAAGTTCCAGAATTATGCTGAATACAATCTAGATAATACAAAACAAAACCTGATAACTACTGTGTGATGCCTACTGGGGAAACATGGTGAGAGCATCAGGCAGGAAATTCAGATGCCTGAGTTATAAACCTATCTACAAATAATTGCTGTGTGATCTTGGGCAGGTCATTAATCTCTGTAGTTCTTTTTCCTCAGCTATAAAATAAGTCTCTTTCAGGGCTCAAAGTTATGTGGCCTGCAATAGGTGCTGAAAAACTAACAAAGTTGAAAAATACAGATGTTTGCCTACAGACAAAATGCTGGTGGAATTCCAAAGTTAAAGAAAAAAATCATAGGACCCACTTTCAGTACTGCCTGATGAATTACTAGATCCTTTGAAATGTTTATCTTCATTTCAAGAGTCATCCCCCTGGTCGGGAAGGGGGATACGATCTCTATAACATATAATTGCACTAGAGGTAGATATTAAGGAACCACAATTAAGACTGCGTTAAAAACAGCAACAAGGGCTTCCCTGGTGGCGCAGGGGTTGAGAGTCCGCCTGCCGATGCAGGGGACACGGGTTCGTGCCCTGGTCCAAGAGGATCCCACATGCCGTGGAGCGGCTGGGCCCGTGAGCCGTGGCCGCTGAGCCTGCGCGTCCGGAGCCTGTGCTCTGAGACGGGAGAGGCCACAACAGTGAGAGGCCCGCGTACCGCAAAAATAAAAAATTAAATAAATAAAATAAAAACAGCAACAAACAAATACCATATGACTTCACTTATATGTGGAATCTGAAAAAAAAAAAGTGAACAAACATAACCAAACAGAAACAGAATCATAGATGCAGAGAGGTACAAACTTCCAGTTGCAAAACAGATGAGTTAAGGGTATGAAATGTACAGTGTGGAGAATAAAATCAGTAATTACGCAACATCTTTGTATGGTGACAGATGGTTACTAGACTTATCATGGTGATCATTTTGTAATGCATAGAAATATTGAACCACTATTTTGTGCACCAGGAGCTAACATAGTGTTGTAGGTCAATTATACTTCAACAAGCAAACACAGAAACTCATAGAAAAAGAGATCAGATTTGTGGTTACCAGAGGCGGGGAGTTAGAAAGGGGGGAATTGGATGAAAGTGGTGAAAAAGGTACAAACTTCCAGTTCTAAGATAAATACTAAGGATGTAATGTACAACATTATCAAGATAATTAACACTGCTGTATGTTACATATGAAAGTTGTCAAGAAAGTAAATACTAAGAGTTCTCATCATGAGGAAAAAAATTTTTTTTTCTTTTTCCCTTATTTTTTATCTACATGAGATGATAGATGTTCACTAAACTTGTGATAGCATTTCATGATGTCTGTAAGTCAAACCATTATGCTGTACACCTTAAACTTATACAGTGCTGTATGTCAATTATATCTCAATAAAACCGCAAGAGAAAAAACAAGCAACAAGAATGAAACTGTTAAAAACAACAAATGAATCACTACCTCTCTATTAGCAAGATAATTTTGTCTATTTTACAGTGCAAAAGTTATCTAATTTAATTTTCCTTCCATCCTCGGCAAAACTGGTTTGTCAGATCATGTCTCTATTTTATGCTACTAACACCCTTTGGCACCAAAATCCACATTTGGAGTTTTCTTATCGCATTATCAACTAAGTATTTTTTTTTTTTTTTTTTTTTTTGTGGTACGCGGGCCTCTCACTGTTGTGGCCTCTCCCGTTGCGGAGCACAGGCTCCAGACGCGCAGGCTCAGCGGCCATGGCTCACGGGCCCAGCCGCTCTGCGGCATGTGGGATCTTCCCGGATCGGGATATGAACCCGTGTCCCCTGCATCGGCAGGCAGACTCCCAACCACTGCGCCACCAGGGAAGCCCCAAATAAGTAATTTTTAATAATAGAAAATGTTACTGGTAAGCTTGAAAAAATAGTTAGGACCTAAAGATCATCTCAAGACTCTAGCTAAGAAGTATTCTTATCACTGTTTCTCACATGGAATCCCTCTTTTTTGTGCTTTTGTTTTAAATCTTTCCAACCAATTTTCTTTTGTTATTTTTATTTGGAATTGTATGAAATATATGAAATACTGTACCAAAGAAGCTGTTTTGAAAAATCTTTTTAAAATTTCCAAAGTGTGTTCTGCTCTACATATAGTACTAACGATGAAGTCTTGCTTGAACCATGAGCATTACCACTGTGAGCAAAAATGTGATTCCAAGTCAAAATATCCATAAAAACTTCAAAACTCAAATATACTATGATTTATCAAGATAATTGACTCAATAAAACAGAGTTCTATTCCCAGAGATCATTTGTCAGAAGGGTTCCTACTCCATGGACAGCAGAGTTTATCTCAGTAGGCCAAAACATCACTGATGTGTATGATTCCATCTACAAGAAAGAGGAAATAAACTAGTCCTATAATTACAGTCATGAAGAACAAAACTTAAATCATGCTGACCCTTTTTTAAGTTATTGAAGAAATCAAGGAGACGCTGGAAAGTAGACTGCAGACAAAAGAGAGGAGTAATTTTAAGCAAATAGTATCTTAGCAAAAGCAGAAAAATTATGTTGGAAATGAGTCTGAAGACGCTGCTTAGAGGAATGCTTAAAAATATATTCTTGTGCATACGCACACTCACTGGCAAACAAAGACACTGCTCTCAGCAAGTGACATGCCCGTCTTATCCGGGGCACTTCCTTCTCACTGTTATTTAACAAATCATCAGGTAGAATCCTCCTGCTTCACTTTGCTGCCTTTGGTTGGGATGTGAATATATTAAGAACAAAAGCATAAAATCCAAAGTTCATATTATTTTCTTGATTCACCTTGAAGTGATTCCTTTCATACAGACTATAAAGTAAAATGATACATAGGAGAATTAAATAGGCTGATGCGAAGTCATTTTTAAACTGCAATGACTTAACTTAGATTTTCTAACAGCAGCATAAAGGAGATCTTATATTCCAGCTATAAAGATATATATTTGCTTTAACATAGCCAATCCACTCTTGCTAATACTTAGCACCACTGTGGAGAAAAGTCACCCCAACCGGACTTCGTGTGACAAATATCTGGACAAATGAACTCCTATACGGCAATAAGAGAATATAATTGCTAAAAATATAAAATGAGGGCTTCCCTGGTGGCACAGTGGTTGAGAGTCTGCCTGCCGATGCAGGGGACACGGGTTCGTGCCCCAGACCAGGAAGATCCCACATGATGTGGAGCGGCTAGGCCCGTGAGCCATGGCTGCTGAGGCTGCGCGTCCGGAGCCTGTGCTCCGCAACGGGAGAGGCCACAACAGTGAGAGGCCCGTGTACCACACACACACACAAATATATATATATATATATATATATATATATATAAAATGAGAACACCTTAGGTTGCATTTGTAACCTTTCAGCATTCAAATATATGGAGACAACAGTACTCTCCTGGTCACACCACATATGGAACTCTGGTTTTCGTTCCAGAAGTGACATTTTAAGAGAGACAATAAATAATTGGGGCAAATGCAGAAAAATGTAACGGCATAATACAGGAGCTTGAAGTTATGCTGTAGGAGGAGTGATAGTAAAAACCAAAGGTAGTTGTCCTCGAAAAGAAGGGGAAGGAAGAAGTAACTAATTATTGTGTACCCACCATTTCTGAAGCACCCTGCTAGATAATTTCAGCAGAGGAAAAAAACGCTAAACCACATCTGCTTTCTAAAGAGGCTTATGAACACTAGCAGAAGAGCTCATCAGTGGGCCATTTCAGTTATTTGTAATATGTAAAATGAGCTAGGAGCTGAGTTTGGGAGTAGGGACTGGAAATAATTACGTTAATTCTAAGTAATTATAATATTTTGTATTAATGATGCAGAATCATTATTAAAACAGAATGACTTTTGTAAATACCAAAGACAATCATTAAGGCCAGGAGTTATGAGGAACAGAGAAAAAGGAATTGAGAGGCAGGGGAGACTTAGAGACAAAGGAGGCACAGTTGAGACAAAGTTAAAAAGTAAGGGAGGAGACCTTAAAGATGGCGGGGGAGTAAGTATATTCTTGGGTGCTCATTCCGTTAAAGAAGTACACACATTAAATTAGAAAGAACATTGGGGGCATCCTGGCCTCAGGACCTGTGTTTTTAACTTACCGGTACCCGATAAATGGTAATCGTGATGATAATAAACAATTACAAGGCGGACCTTCAAGATGGCAGAGAAGTAAGACGTGGAGATCACCTTCCTGCCCAAAAATACATCAGAAATACATCTACACGTGGAACAACTCCTACAGAACACCTACTGAACGCTAGCAGAAGACCTCAGACCTCCCCAAAGGCAAGAAACTCCCCGCGTACCTGGGTAGGGCAAAAGAAAAAAGAATAAACAGAGACAAAAGAATAGGGATGGGACCTGCACCAGTGGGAGGGAGCCATGAAGGAGGAAACGTTTCCACGCACTAGGAAGCCCCTTCGCAGGCAGAGACTGAGGATGGCGGAGGGGGGAAGCTTCGGAGCCGCGGAGGAGAGTGCAGCAACAGGGGTGCGGAGGGCAAAGCTGAGAGATTCCCGCACAGAGGATCGGTGCCGACCGGCACTCACCAGCCCGAGAGGCTTGTCTGCTCACCCGCCAGGGTGGGTGGGGGCTGGGAGCTGAGGCTCAGGCTTCAGTTGCAGCGCCGGGAGAGGACTGGGGCTGGTGGCATGAACACAGCCTGCAGGGGTTAGTGCGCCACAGCTAGCCGGGAGGGAGTCCGGGGAAAAGTCTGGAGCTGCCTAAGATGCAAGAGACCGTTGTTTCAGGGTGCACGAGGAGAGGGGATTCAGAGCACTGCCTAAACGAGCTCCAGAGATGGGCGTGAGCCGCGGCTAACAGCGCGGACCACAGAGACGGGCATGAGATGCTAAGGCTGCTGCTGCAGCCACCAAGAAGCCTGTGTGCGAGCACAGGTCACTATCCACACCTCCCCTCCCGGGAGCCTGTGCAGCCCGCCACTGCCAGGGTCCCGTGATCCAGGGACAACTTCCCCGGTAGAACACACGGCGCGCCTCAGGCTGGTGCAACGTCACGCCAGCCTGTGTCGCTGCAGGCTCGCCCCGCATCCGTACCCCTCCCTCCCCCCAGCCTGAGTGAGCGAGAGCCCCCGAATCAGCTGCTCCTTTAACCCCATCTGTCTGAGCGGGAACAGACGCCCTCAGGCGACCTACATGCAAAGGTGGGGCCAAATCAAAGCTGAACCCCAGGAGCTGTGTGGACAAAGAAGAGAAGGGACAATCTCTCCCAGCAGCCTCAGGAGCAGCGGATTAAATCTCCACAGTCAATGTGATGTACCTGCATCTGTGGAACACCTGAATAGACAACAAATCATCCCAAAATTGAGGGGTGGACTTTGTGTGATTTTGTTTGTATAGTTTTGATTTTATCATTTGTCCTAGGGTTCTGTCTGTCCGTTCTTTTGTGTGTTTTTTTTAGTATAGCTTTTAGTGCTTGTTATCACTGGTGGATATGTTTTTTGGTTTGGTTGCTCTCTTCTTTCTTTCATTCTTTACTTTTAAATTTGTTTATTTTTAATATTTTTTTTATTTTTTAACAACTTTATTTATTTATTTCTCCCTTTTCTTCTGAGCTGTGTGGCTGACAGGGTCTTCGTGCTCCAGCTGGGTGTCAGGACTGAGCCCCTGATGTGGGAGAGCCAACTTCAGGACACTGGTCCACCACAGACCTCCCAGCTCCACGTAATATCAAACGGCGAAAGCTCTCCCAGAGATCTCCACCTCAACGCTAAGACCCAGCTCCACTCAACAACCAGCGAGTTACAGTGCTGGACACCCTATACCAAACAACTAGCAAGACAGGAACACAAGCCAACCCATGAGCAGAGAGGCTGCCTAAAATCGAAATACAGTCACAGACATCTCAAAACACACCACCGGATGTGGTCCTGCCCATCAGAAAGACAGGATCTAGACTCATCCACCAGAACACAAGCACCAGTCCCCTCCACTAGGAAGCCTACACAACACACTGAACCAACCTTAGCAACTGGGGGCAGACACCAAAAACAACAGGAACTACAAACCTGCAGCTTGCAAAAACGAGACCCCAAACACAGTAAGTTAAGCAAAATGAGAAGACAGAGAAACACACAGCAGATGAAGGAGCAAGGTAAACCCAACAGACTAAACAAATGAAGAGAAAATAGGCAGTCTACCTGAAAAAGAGTTCAGGGTAATGACAGTGAAGATGATCCAAAATCTTGTAAATACAATGAAGAACATATAAGAAACGTTTAACAAGGACCTAGAAGAACTAAAGAGCAAACAAACAATGATGAACAACACAATAAATGAAATTTAAAATTCTCTAGAAGTAATCAATAGCAGAATAACTGAGGCAGAAGAACGGATAAGTGAGCTGGAAGATAAAATAGTGGAAATAACTACCACAGAGCAGAAAAAAGAACGAAAAGAATTGAGGACAGTCTTAGAGACTTCTGGGACAACACTAAATGCACCAATGTTTGAATTACAGGGGTCTCAGAACAAGAAGATAAAAAGAAAGGGACTGGGAAAATATTTGAGGAGATTGTAGTTGAAAACTTCCCTAATATGGGAAAGGAAAGAGTCAACCAAGTCCAGGAAGTGCAGAGAGTACCATACAGCATAAATCCAAGGAGAAACACGCCAAGACACATTTTTTTTTTTTTTTTTTCGGTATGCGGGCCTCTCACTGTTGTGGCCTCTCCCGTTGCGGAGCACAGGCTCCGGATGCGCAGGCTCAGCAGCCATGGCTCATGGGCCCAGCCGCTCCACGGCATGTGGGATCCTCCCGGACCAGGGCACGAACCCGTGTCCCCTGCATCAGCAGGCGAACTCTCAACCACTGCGCCACCAGGGAAGCCCCAAGACACATATTAATCAATCTATCAAAAATTAAATACCAAGAAAAACTATTAAAAGCAGCAAGGGAAAACCAAAAAAGAACATACAAGGGATTCCCCAAAAGGTTAATCGCTGAACTTTCAGCAGAAACTCTGCAAGCCAGAAGGGAGTGGTGGGACATATTTAAAGTGATTAAAGGGAAAAACCTACAACCAAGATCACTCTACCCAGCAAGGATCTCACTCAGATTCCACAAAGAAATTAAAACCTTTACAGACAAGCAAAAGCTAAGAGAATTCGACACCGCAAAACCAGCTTTACAACAAATGCTAAAGGAACTTCTCTAGGCAGGAAACACAAGAGAAGGAAAAGACCCACAAAAGCAAACCCAAAACAATTAAAATGGTAATAGGAATATACATGTCAGTAACTAACTTAAATGTAAATAGATTAAACTGCTCCAACCAAAAGACATAGACTGGCTGAATGGATACAAAAATAAGACCCATATATATGCTGTCTACAGGAGACCCACTTCAGACCTAGGGACACATACAGACTGAATGTGAGGGGATGGAAAAAGATATTCCATGCAAATGGAAATCAAAAGAAAGCTGGAGTAGCAATTCTCATAGCAGAAAAAATAAACTTTAAAATAAAGACTATTACAAGAGACAAAGAAGGACACTACATAATGATCAAGGGATCAATCCAAGAAGAAGATATAACAGTTGTAAATATTTATGCATCCAACATAGGAGCACCTTAGTACATTAAGGAAATGCTAACAGCCGTAAAAGGGGAAATCGACAGTAACACAATCATAGTAGGGGACTTTAAACCCCACTTTCACCAATGGACAGATCATCAAAAATGAAAATAGGGAAACACAAGCTTTAAATGATACATTAAACAAGATGGACTTAATTGATATTTACAGGACATTCCATCCAAAAACAACAGAATACACTTTCTTCTCAAGTTTTCATGGAACATTCTCCAGGATAGATCATATCTTAGGTCACAAGTCAAGCCTTGGTAAAATTTTTTTTTCTTTTTCTTTGCGGTACGTGGGCCTCTCACTGTTGTGGCCTCTCCCATTGTGGAGCACAGGCTCCGGACGCGCAGGCTCAGTGGCCATGGCTCACGGGCCCAGCCGCTCCGCGGCATGTGGGATCTTCCTAGACCGGGGCACAAACCTCTGTCCCCTGCATCGGCAGGTGGATTCTCAACCACTGTGCCACCAGGGAAGCCCCTAAGCTTTGGTAAATATAAGAAAATTGAAATCGTATCAAGTATGATTGCTGACCACAGTGCTATGAGGCTAGACATCAATTACAGGAAAAAATCTGTAAAAAATACAAACACATGGAGGCTAAACAATACACTACTAAATAACCAAGAGATCACTGAAGAAATCAAGGAGGAAATCAAAAAATACCGAGAAACAAATGACAATGAAAACACGATGACCCAAAACCTATGGGATGCAGCAAAAGCAGTTCTAAGAGGGAACTTTATAGCAATACAATCCTACCTCAAGAAACAAGAAACATCTCAAATAAACAACCTAACCTTACACCTAAAGCAATTAGAGAAAGAAGAACAAACAAACCCCAAAGTTAGCAGAAGGAAAGAAATCATAGAGATCAGATCAGAAATAAATGAAAAAGAAATGAAGGAAACAATAGCAAAGATCAATAAAACAAAAGCTTGTTCTTTGAGAAGATAAACAAAATTGATAAACCATTAGCCAAAGTCATCAAGAAAAAAAGGGAGAAGACTCAAATCAATAGAATTAGAAATGAAAAAGGATAAGTAACAACTGAAACTGCAGAAATACAAAGGATCATGAGAGATCACTACAAGCAACTCTATGCCAATAAAATGGACAACCTGGAAGAAACGGACAAATTCTTAGAAAAGCACAACTTTCCAAGACTGAACCAGGAAGAAATAGAAAATATAAACACACCAATCACAGGCACTGAAATTGAGACTATGATTAAAAATCTTCCAACAAACAAAAGCCCAGGACCAGATGGCTTCACAGGCGAATTCTATCAAACATTTAGAGAATAGCTAAGACCTATCCTTCTCAAACTCTTCCAAAATATAGCAGAGGGAGGAACACTCCCAAACTCAGTCTATGAGGCCACTATCACCCTGATACCAAAACCAGACAAAGATGTCACAAGGAAAGAAAACTACAGGCCAATGTCACTGATGAACATAGATGCAAAAATCCTCAACAAAATATTAGCAAACAGAATCCAACAGCACATTAAAAGGATCATACACCATGATCAAGTGTGGTTTATCCCAGGAATGCAAGAATTCTTCAATGTACGTAAATCAATCAATGTGATAAACCATATTAACAAATTGAAGGAGAAAAACCATAAGATCATCTCAATAGATACAGAAAAAGCTTTCAACAAAATTCAACACCTTTTTATGATAAAAATCCTCCTGAAAATAGGCATAGAACACCAGTCAGAATGGCCATCATCAACAAATCTACAAACAATAAGGGAAAAGGGAACCCTCTTGCACTGTTGGTGGGAATGTAAATTGATACAGCTACTATGGAGAAGAGTATGGAGGGTCCTCAAAAAACTAAAAATAGAACTACCATATGACCTAGCAATCCCACTACTGGGCATATACCCTGAGAAACCCATCATTCAAAAAGAGTCATGTACCACAATGTTCATTGCAGCTCTATTTACAATAGCCAGGACATGGAAGCAACCTAAGTGTCCATCGACAGATGAATGGATAAAGAAGATGTGGCTCATATATACAATGGAATATTACTCAGCCATAAAAGGAAACGAAATTGAGTTATTTTTAGTGAGATGGATGGACATAGAATCTGTCATACAGAGTGAAGTCAGTCAGAAAGAGAAAAACAAATACTGTATGCTAACACATATATATGGAATCTAAAAGAAATGGTTATGAAGAACCTAGAGGCAGGACAGGAATACAGACGTAGAGAATGGTCTTGAGGACACGGGGAGGGGGAAGGGTAAGCTGGGACGAAGTGAGAGTGTGGCATGGACATATATACACTACCAAATGTAAAATCGATAGCTTGTGGGAAGCAGCCGCATAGCACAGGGAGATCAGCTCAGTGCTTTGTGACCACCTAGAGGGGTGGGATAGGGAGGGTAGGAGGAATATGCAAGAGGGAGGAGATATCGGGATATATGTATATGTAGAGCTGACTCACTTCGTTATAAAGCAGAAACTAAGACACCATTGTAAAGCAATTATACTCCAATAAAGATGTTAAAAAAAAAAAGTAAGTACGATTTAAGCAGAAGAAAACGTATTGGGGTGGTGGTGAAGTTGGGAGGAATGATGAGAAATGGAACTACAAAGTTAAACAGGAGCTGTCAGATAGGGAAATTAAGTCACATGAAGGAGTCTGGATTTTATCCAAAGCGTGGTGGGAAACCACTAGCAGGGAAGTTGCAATACCAGTTTTGAATTTTAGGAGGGCCATTCTGTCCAGAAGATGGAAAATTGATTGGAGGCATGAAAAACAGGTAGGAGTGTATTGCCTTATATCAGGTAAAAGACGATGGTGACAAGAAATAAGGTAGTTGCAATGGGAGTGGGAACAAGTGAATGATTTGACAGCCCAGGGTAATTGACAGAGAAGGTAATATCAAGGTTGACATTTAGGTTTCTGGCTTCAGCAAGTAGTTAGATGGGTATGTAATTCACTAAGCCAGATGAAGAATATGATGACTTCTGTTTTGTACATGTTGAGTTTGGGTACCTGTAAACTAAGTCCAAATGTTCAATATGCAGGTGGACACATGGGTTTCTTTTTCTGAGCCAGAGAGACCCATTTGAGACTTAGCAGCAGCACAGGGGTAGTGAATGGAGACATGAGTGCAAACAATTTAACACAAGGAAAGTTTGGAGAGGAGATTGCTTAGAGTCGAAGTAAACAGCACCAGCATTTAAGTGCCACGGAAAGGCTGAAGATCCAGCACTGCAGTGTTAAGAGAGATAAGAGGGATGAGTAAACAGGCAAAAGCATTCCAGAGGAGAGAGTAGTTCAAAGTGATGAGATTCCAAGTAGAATAAGAAGGTCCTTTTGGATTAATAACCAGAAAGTTTTTGATGAGAATTCTGAGTGTGGTTTTAATGGAAAATGAGAATGTTATCCCTTTAAAGTCTCTGTAATCCTTATATAAGTATGATTAATAGTATTTTTTAAAGTTAACATTAAAACAAAATTTCATTGCCTAAACCCTGCTTAACATTATTCTGAAAAGAGAGAAATAAAGCAATGTTACAAATTTTGCTTAAGTCTGAGTATTTCTTCATAAACACAGTAAATGAGCAATTCACAGCAAGGCCAAGGGATTCAACGTATTTTTAAGAATCAGACAAGAGGTGTTGAAATCTGTTTCTCATGTTGGTTTGAAAGCAGTGAGAGTAATGCTGATAAATGAAGAGGGAAAGCTTGCTGCAGTGAAGTCCTTGAGCAAGAGGGCTGAGATCAGATGCACAAGTAGAAACACTGGCCTTTGATAGGCATGTGGATGATCCTTTCACACTAACAGGAGAAGGGGAGTAATGGGCACAGATATAGATAGATTGTTAAGTGTGATTCTAGGAGTGTGCAGTGGTTCTCTTCTACTGGCTTCTATTTTCTCAATGAAATAGGAGCAAGGTCATCAACTCAAAGTAGGTAAGAGAGGAAGTGTTGGAGATTTGAGCAGAGAAAAGATATGAAATAGAAATCTAGCATAGTAGGGAATGAGTGGTACAGAGAAATGTTCTAAGATTGTGGGCAGCTAAGGATATATACATGAGGGTCTGTGGTCATAAAGTGGGAGCAGTCGGCGTGATTTTGTGTTGTTTCCAGCCACACTCAGCTGGACATGTGCTGACCAAGTGGAACATTGAGGATTATGCCTGGTAGGCACACAAAAGGATGGAAAAATAAGGACATTATTTATTTTAGTAAATGACAATTGAATTTATGCTGGATAAGGAGGAAAATGAGAACTTGAAGGAAATGAGAGATAGTAAAAAGCTGGTAGATTCATCTAGAGTAGAATAATTTAAATTATTTTTTCAATTTATTTATTTTTCAATGTATTTATTTTTGGCTGTGTTGGGTCTTCATTGCTGCACACGGGTTTTCTCTAGTTGCAGAGAGTGCGGGCTACTTTTCGTTGCCGTGCATGGGCTTCTCATTGCAGTGGCTTCTCTTGTTGTGGAACACTGGCTCTAGGCAGGCAGGCTTCAGTAGTTGCAGCATGTGGGCTCTAGAGCACAGGCTCAGTAGCTGTGGCTCATGGGCTTAGCTGTTCTGCGGCATGTGGGATCTTTCTGGACCAGGGCTCAAACCCATGTCCCCTGCATTGGCAGGCAGATGCTTAACCACTGTGCCACCAGGGAAGCCCTAGAATAATTTTTAGAATTGGCATAATCATAGAAGTAAACTAGAAAGATGAGAGGTTGTGGTCAGAAAACAGTGTTTGAAATTGAGATTATGGAGCAGTTTGGTTTATTGGTGATGACAAGATTTAAGTTATGATCAAGAAGGAGTACAGGAGATGTTTAAGGTAGAGTGCAGGACCAGAACATTAGAGGAAGGGAGACTGAGGAATTGAGAGGCCAGCATATTTGAAGGATTGTCTATGTAGATACTGAAATTGCTACAAAGAATGAGAGGAACAGTGCTGTGCACAGTACCCTTGAGCGTGAAATTTAGACCTTCAGGAAATGAGGAAGAGGGACTTAGGGGTCCTACAGTTGTCTCCAACAAGGTGAGTTAGGATGTGGTTTAGTTTGATGGATTTAAAGGTAGTGACTTTTAGGGTAAGAGGGAGACACAGAAAAGTAGCGATAGAAAACAAAGTGAATCGATGCTGTTTCGGTGCCATGGTTGAGGGTGTGAGGAGGGCTCCTCTTGAGAGAGCTGCAAGAGAATCCTCAAGTAGAAACATATGGTGGGTATCTTCCCTGCTCTAGACCATATTTCTCTCTCTCTCCTTCCTCTCACTTTCTCTTCTCTCTCTCCCTCGTTTCTCTCTTCCCCCACCTACACACACACACACACACACACACACACACACACAAACTCCCACACATACACAGCTGCTTATAAACACACACATCAGGTAATGCCATCCCTTACCTTCTTTTTCAGGTAACCTATCATCATAAATATTAAAGGTATTAGCACCAAATCCCTGTTTTCTTTTTCCTCCTTCATCTGATTCTTGCTGATTTCAATATCCATTTAAAATGTCCATTTTAGACTCTGGTTTTTCAGTTCCTTGACTTTCTCGATTTCAGTGATCTTATCTGCCATCCCACCTGAGTCATCCACTTTCATTGTTAAAACCTAGATGTTGTCATTGCCGATCACTGCTGTGGCAGATACTAATGGTTGGCTAAGAGCCTTCCCAACTCCGCCTAGCCAGCAGTACACATCTACAGTGGAGAGTACAAAAGGTAAGAGCTTTTCCCAGGCTCTCACTGAATGGGGTCCCACATGGTGACCTCACGAAATATAAATGCAAGTCCACAGGTACTGCGTCTTTCATTTGTTCCTTCTTCTTGCCTAGAACACAGACGTGACCTGGAGATGCAGCAGCCTACTGGCAGCCACAAAGTGAAGAGTGTAAGGATCTAACGATCTAAGGCTCAAAGCCAGAATACTGAGAGTGGTGGAGGAAATCAGAAAATGCCCAAGCCTTCTACTTCTGGTTGTGGTTTAGCTTGCATCAGTCTAATCATCCATCTGAGAACGAGTAGAAAAGCAAACTAAGTTGCTGGGGGGAAAAGGCAGAGAAGAAAAGACTTGAGAAGTCAAGGTCCCTGGAAAAATAGAAGCCACCAGTCAAGAAATACAACAATCTCAGGTACGATAAATATAAAGAAAACCACAATGAGACACATTAGAGTAAACTTACTTAAGACCAAGTGCAAAGATAAAGACCTTAAAACCAGTTAGAGAAACCAAACACACTACCTTCAAAGAAGCAACAATAAGAATGATAGCTGACTCCGCTAAATAAATAGAAGCCAAAAGAGAATATATGATGTATTTTAAATCACTGAAAGATGATTGCCTAACTTGAAATCTATACCCAACAAAACTATCTTTAAAAACTGATATTTTAAATCTTTAAAATGTTCAGATAAAAAAATTGATAGAATCTGTCCACAGTAAATTTGGGAAGATACTCAAGGAAGCTCTTCTGGGAGGCAAAGATTTTAATAGAGAGAGATAGAGAGAAAGATAGAGAGAGAGAGAGAGAGAGAGACAGAGAGATAGAGAGAGATGATGGATAGATAGCAGTATAAAGGGTTAATATATACAGCATATTTATATAAATACTGTATAAAACAATAATAATATTGCCATGTAGAATTTAAGATGTTTGTAGAATTAAATAAATGATTATAATAGTACAAAAATTTGGAAGGAGGAAATGGAGTTATAGTATTTTAAGTCCTTGAATTTTCTGAAGTTGCTTAAGTATCAATATAAGAAAGTTTCTATTAAGTCAAGAATTCATGCTGCAATAGGTTAACCACTGAAAGTAGAGTTTTTAAAAAATGCAAAACTAATAAGCTCATAGACAAGAAGCAATTGAATTAGGAAAAAAACAAGTAATCCAAAATAGACAAGAAGCAGGAGAGAAAGGAAAGTAGGGCAGGTGAAATTAATAAGAAACATATAATCAATTCTTGAGCATGAAAATAAATGCTTCAATTAAAAGACAAAATTTTCAAATCTGACAAAACCCAAAACCTAATGCATGCTGCTTTCAAGAGACACACGTTAATTATAATGACACATAAAATTTTAAAGAAAAAAATTTGAAAGTTAAGCTATGCTAATGCTAACTTAAAGAAAACTGTTATGGCTACATTAATATCAGATGAAGCAGAGCTAAGACAAATGCATTCTTAGAGATAAAGAGGGTCACTTCAATGATAAAACTGTCAATCAGCTAGAAGATAAAATAATTCTACGTTTTTATTCATTGAATGATATAGCCTTAAAATAGGAGAATTTTTAAGAGAACTAAACTCAGAAAGACAAGTCCACAATCATAATGAGAGATTTTAACATAACTATCTCAAAATGATACAAAATAAGCAAAATAAGCACATATAAGATTTGAACATGTAACAAACTGGACATAATTAACATATAGAACACTGTACACAACCAACTGCAGAATATACATTCTTTTCTAGTTTACGTAAAACCTCTACCAAAACCAAATATATCCTGGGCCGTAGTTAAGATGAATTTCAAAAGACTAACATCATACAAAATATATTTTTTGACCACAGTGAAACTGAGTTAGAAGTCAAAACAAAAAGATTAAACAAATATTTTAAAATTACTCAGGCATTAAAAAAAAGAATGAAATAATGCCATTTGCAGCAACATGGGTGGACCTAGAGATTGTAATATTGAGTGAAATAGTCTCACAGAGAAAGGCAAATATCATATGATATCGCTTATATGTGGAATCTAAAAAACTGGTACAAATGAACCTGTTTACAAAACAGAAATAGAGTCACAGATGTAGAAAGCAAACATATAGTTACCAAGGGGGAAAGGAGAGAGGAGGGATAAACTGGAAGATTGGGATTGACATATTAACAATTAAAAAAATGTTTTAAAATAAAATTAAGCAAAACTCTTAAATGACTCTTATGGCAAAGAAGAATTCACAGTGAAAAATTAAAATAAATGGAATAAAATTAGAATAATGGAAAGACTACATCCCAAAGTTGTGGGATGCCCCCAAAGCTTAACTAAGAGCGGTGGCTTGCAAACCTTAGCCCACATCTGGATCACCTTGAGGGCTTCTTCAAACACAGGTTGCTGGACCCCAGCTCTAAAACCTCTGATTCATTAAGTCTGGGAAAAGATGAGAATTTGCATTTCTAACAAATTCCCAGGGGATACTGATGCTGCTGGTCCAGGAACCACAACTTACACTAAGAGACTACAAACAACTTCCTGACATAAATAAATACAGTTTTAGAAAAACACAACTTACCAAAATTAACACAAGAATACATTTAAAAGGTGAATAGTTTTACACTTAAAATTTTGAATACTTAATTTACAAACCTTTACACAAAGAAAATTCCAGGTCCAAATGGCTTCACTAGGGAATTCTTCCAGCCACTTAAGGAAAATATTATACCAATCTTACACAAATCCTTTCAGAGAATAGAGGGAAAAAAACCTACTCAAATTCCTTTATGCGCTCAGCATATTATTAAATGAAAACCTTAGAAGGATACTACAAAAAAGGAGGAAAATGTAGTCTAATCACTCTCAGAAGCATAGATGCCAAATCTTAAAAGTAGGAAAATAAATATGTAAACAAACTGTATCTATCACTATGTAAAAGAGAGAGAGAGAGAGAGAAGGAAAGGGAACAAGAGAGAGAGAGAGAGGAGAGATCTAAGCTGATGGCCAACAATGAGTTACTATACCAGCCTTGGATTGTCTATTGGATTTTCTACCTGGGGACTTCTTGGTAAGTGACAAAAGTAAATTTAACATTTACCCATCTAGCCAGTCTTAGGTTTGCCATTATATGCCACTAAATGATTTATTGATACTACTCTATCGCCTACAAAAACCTAATCTAAGCATCCAACCACTACCTCCTGTATTTCTAATACCCCAATTCCAAAAATTGTGCATCCCAACTTTGAATGAGGTCCATTAACTTGGACAATCACTTACCCTGGTCCATCACCATTGTCATTTCCTTGTGTATAATCTCAACACTTTGACATCCAACCTCTCTCTCATTCACAGAACCCCAACTCTAGTTAGATTAAATCTCTGCATACTTCATGATTATACATGAGTGATTCATATGGTTGACTAAGAACCAGCCAGATTGCTAACCCATCTCACTTTAAACTTCTAACCATGAGCCTTCACAGTTGCCCGGAAAACTTAACATTTGCTCATCAGTTAATTCTCCCCTTCTCCACAGTTTCACAGCTATTTCTCCTTTTTTAAACATCCAATACTTATCCCTGCCTTCCTCACTCTCAGCTAATGATTCCATACTTTACTATGATAATAGAAGCACTCAGAAAATAATGCCCTCATCTTCCCCCACCCAATTTACCAAACATATCTGCAACTGCAACTGTGCAAACCCTGTCTTGCTGTTGGTTACACCTGCACTATCACACAAGAGCTTCACAGCGTCCCAGATCAAAATCAAAATAGGAGGAGGCTTAGAAAACGTGCACTAGAGCAGTGTTTCTCAAGAGTGGTATGCAAAGCACCACCTGGGAACTTGCTATAACTGCAACTACCCAGACCTATTGAATTAGAAACTGGAGGGTGGGACCCAGTGCTCAGGGTCTGTCAAGCCCTACAGGTGGTTCTGATGTGCACTGAGGTTTGAGAACCACCGTTCTAGAAGGGAAAGATCAATTATGTTGTTTTAATGCCTGCTCAAAACAGAGTAGTGTACAATAACTGCTTTATTTTTAAGGGGGGAGGGGCACATTTAAGCACACACTTTTTTGACTTCAAGAAGTTGAAGAAAAATTTAAATTGCTTCTAGGTTCTAACACATTATTTTTCTAGATGAAACTGAAGCCCAGTAATGTGCCCAAGTTCATATAGCTAGCCTTGATTCTGCTCTGTATTAAGGATGCGTAATGGGCAAACCAATTAACTTCCTCCTAAAATAGAGAGTTGATTTCTACACATCTATATTAATATCCTAGGGCTGCCATAACAAATTACCACAAAGTAAGCGACTTAAAACAACAGAAATTTATTCTCTCATAGCTGTGGAGGCCAGAATCCAAAATCTAGGAGTGTCAGGAGAGTTGGCTACCACTGGAAGTTCTAAGAGAGAATCCGTTCCATACCTCTCTCCTAGCTTCTGGGAGTTACTGGCAACCCTTGATGTTCCTTGGCTCGTAGATGCATCTGTCCAATCTCTTCATCTGTGTTCTGTGGCATTTTCCCTCATATGTCTATCTCTGTGTCCAAATTTTCCTCTTCTTGAAATCTTGCCGTTTGAGACAACATGGATGGACCTTGAGGGCATTATGCTAAGTGAGACAAGTCAAACAGAGAAAGACAAATACTGTATGGTATCACTTACATGTGAAATCGAAAAACGCTTAACTCATGGAAACAGAGAGTAGAGTGGTGGTTACCAGGAGCTGGGGGTATGGGAAGTGGGGAGATGTTGGTCAAAGGGTACAAACTTTCAGTTATAAGATGAGTAAGTTCTGAGGATCTAACTCACAGCATGGTAATCATAGTTAACAAGAGTTCTGTATTGTATATTTGAAAGTTGCCAAGAGAGTAGATCTTAAATGTTCTCACCATAAAAAAAGGTAATTAGGTAAAGTGATGAAAGTATTAGCTAATGCTATAATGGAAATCATTTTGAAACACGTATGTATCAAATCAATACTTTGTACACCTTACAGTTAAACAATGTTATATGTCAATTATATCCCAATAAAGCTGAAAAAACTCCAGAAAGCCCCAATTTTCCTCTTCTTATAAGGTCACCAGTCATTTGATTAGGGCCCACCCTAATCCAGTATGACCTCATCTTAATCTTCCCCGAAGACCCTATTTCCGAATAAGGTCACATTCACAGATACTGGGGGTTAGGATTTGAACATATCCTTAAGATAAAGGAAGAATACAATTCAACCAAGTAAATCTTCCTTTTACATTTCAAAGACTATGGAAGGGGGAAAATGAAGTAAAGAATTTGCCCCAATAGAAATCCAGATTTGTGCAATCCTCTGTGGACTCTGTGAAGCACCAACTCACAGCATCTTTGGCGCTTAGGAACACTGCCTGTCACCTCAGCACACCCCATATAAGAAACGTTGTGTTTCCTGCTGCACCAAGCATGCTGATTCCTGGAATCTGCCTCCAAGACTGCCACTGCCCATGGGACCATCCCAAAGTGAGATGCTTCCTCCCATCCCACACTGTCAGACCTACCCTAAGGCCACAGTTTAATTCCAAACCTAAAGAGAAAATAAAATGGCATAAATTTATATTATTTCATTTTATAGTGTACAAAAATTTTAATGATCTCAGTGATAGGAATGCGGTACGAACATGTTGGTATGATTAATGATCCTTATTTTACTTTATAAGAAGGCTGACCAAGCACTTTACAGCTACGAGTAGAAATGAGAGCAGCTCTGCCCAGTGTCTTCTTTGCTTGTTTTTGCATTATTAATTTTTCTCAATCTATTGTTTCTTAGTAGGAATCTTTTAGAAACACTTGTCAGTTTGGGGAAGGGTTAGTATAATTACGACCGGATATTATAATCCATAAATCCGCTTCACTGGGTACAGGTATCAATAAACTGTGATACATCCCAATACAACTCCTATGTTGTGAAATGCCTGCTGTTTTTTCAGGATGTGTTGGGAAATGTACATCACGTATGATTGTCTCTTGTACACCCAAGTGAAGAAGCCAGGACCAATTTGTATATTTAACATCAAATAAAATATCATTTTTTGATAATAAATATTATATAACTATTTGATTAAAATTGTGTAAGTGATTAAAATTCTTACAATTTCTCCCTATTTCAATAGCTCCCCTTACACACCCATTTTGAGAACACCAATACAGGAAACATCAACATCCATCTAAAAGAAGCATCCAATAAATCCTCTTGTAGTTCTTCAATGCTCCAACCGCATCTCAGTTACCCTCTCTTTTCTTTTGCCATCACCAGCACGTCCATCTGACCTCAAGCTTCTGTGCTTCTAGATTGCTTGATGAACTATTATTTAAAACCTAATGTTATATTTCATAGAGAAAATCAGTCTCTTTATCCTTGTATCACACCTCTTTCACCTCTTCACTTCCTTCTCAGTCCAGTATAAAAGAGGCAGCAAAGTGTGTGGGTTAAAATCTAGGATTCGAGAGTCAGACAGACCTGGGTGTGTGACACTGAGAGAGTTGCTTGACTTCTCTGAGCCTCAGTCTCTTCGACATGGAAAGTGGGGATAAAAACAGGAAACGCTAGTCTTCTTTGGAATATTAAATAAAATAATGTATGCAAACTGTCGTCCAGAAGGCTTGTGGTTCTAAAAATAGAGTCGACTGTAAGAAATGTTTCGCATAGTCAAGGCGAATGAAGTCTGGAAGTATCCAGTGCATTTAGCAGCATAAGATAAATGTGCTGTAGTAGTAGCATTATTATGCCTGTTGATTCCTTTGTTGTTTGTTCATCCCTCTCTAGACTCTGTACCATTCTATCACATCTGAATGTGGAAACATCATTCAAATGCTGACACTTTGTTACCGTCTGCCCTCCTTAAAATCTTGTCCTTCCCTTATTGAGCCCTGATACTTCTCTAGCTTTTGATGATGGTTTTCTGGTTCCTATATGTTAACTCTCCCAGCTTCAAAACTGAGATCTCAATTTGGACACTATCAATGGTCCAGCATTAAAGATACTGAGGCACAGAAAAGAAAAAGGAAATACGGGGGAGTAGGCTGGAGTAATCTATATCCCGGAGTCTATCCCCAGGGCTGCCACTCTATGTACTATATTGTTTTTAGGATTGGAATTTAGCATCGTTAAAGAATTTGGTTCAGAAAATAATAAATGTGTAGTGGAGAACCAAACTGAGGGCTCTATTTCTACATGAATCAGGCGATCATGAACTTGACAACAAAACATGCTCTGTAGTCATCTCTCATGCGGTGCCCGTGGTATCTTAGGTCCAAGTCATCTGTAGCTGGCCGAACTAGTTTTAAGGACAAAACTTCAGTTTTGAATTTTCGGTTAATTTGTGCATTCAAGGCTTGATTTTGAATGCATGGTTCTGCTGGAAATTTAGGGACATGTGGCTTAAACTGTCACTTTGAGTGACACTTTCTCATATATATGCTCCTGAAGTCTCTATAGATGTAAACCGCAGAAATGGAACAATTAGAGCAGTAGTTGCTGAAGCACACAGGAAAGTTTCTCCACCAGCTATTCTCATTTCTCTGGTTTCCATGCAGTCCCCCAGCACCCTTTCATCTTACATAAGGTTGTTTTCCTCAACTGGTCAAACTTTGTAAGTCAAGCAGCATTTCTGTGAAGCCAGCCATTCTTTCCAAGGTTCTAGAGATGAGATAAAACTAATAAAAGCAAAACCTCTGCATGAAAGACACCTCCGGTACACAAAATAGCAGTCTTTGAAGTTTATTGGAAACATTATATTTTATATTACTAGAACCCAGAATAGAAGTTTGAGCATTTAAATTGAGCTTCTAAGATTCTATTAGAGGATGATTTACATTTGAAGCATCTAGGACATTTAATTTTACAAACTTTGAAGCCAAGAAAATGTTCTTAGGATTTATAGCTTGGGGAAAAATACATAAAAGTGGTAATAAAAGGAAATATTCCGTTTATACTTTCTTTGGGATTACGTATAGAGTTACATTTTGATGGTCTGCCCAGAATTTCAAAACCTTGGATGTATATATCAAAGGTACTCCGTACATGCCTTTTTCTTTGCCTCTATTACTTCAGACCCTCAATTTCCCTTGACCTCAAGCAGAGACTGAATGCCATTGATTTCTTGTCTGCAACATGCATACCAGGTTATCACGATCAGACCTGAATAAGAAATCTTCATGTTTTCTCAAATGCCAAATAGACACAGCCAGCTTAGAAGACAATTCCACTTGAGACGACAATGGCCAATTATGAACCCAATGGCTAATTATGAACCCAAATTCCTTGTGAAACATGGCATCTGATGTAGAGGAAAACTGAAAGGGGTCATTTCTCACAAGGTGGGCAGACATTTATTTGTATTCAGTTGCTTGCAATTCCTTTCAAGTTCTCACCTCCTTCTTACATTTTAGGCTCCAATGCCCTGGAGCACACACTTTTAAGAGTCTAGTTACTGCTGAACAAACCAGGAACACTGTGCTTTGTGAACTGTTTATATTATGCATGTTTACACATTCCAGCATTATGCTGGCTTTCAAAACATGTAACATATTCAACACATCCTAAACTTGTTCTCTTTAATGAGTTAAGATACCTTTAAATCCTCCAGTGACATGAGTCATAGCAAGAAACACTGAAAAAAGAGGAGAAACGAGCATAAATTTCACTCAAGCAGCCCTTGTATCATATGCAAGAAAGGCCAACATGTTATTATTTGGGTATTGCAAAGGATAAAACAAATTCTTTTAAAAATTTTACTAGTAAATGTAAAATGCAAAACCATAAAACTCCTAGCAGATGACCTAGATGACCTTGAATACAGCAGGAACTTTTTAGATACAACACCAAAGATACAATCCATGGAAGAAATAATTGATAAGTTGGGCTTCATTAAAATTAAAAATCTCTGCTCTCTAAAAGACAATGTCAAGGAAATGAGAAGACAAACCACAGACTGGGAGAAAACATTTGCAAAAGACACATCTGAAAGAAATGTTACTCAAAATAAACAAAGAACTCTTAAAAGTCAACAACGAGAAAGTCAACAACCCAATTAAAAAATGGGCCAAAGACCTTAATAGACATTTCACCAAAGAAGATATATGGCTGGCAAATAAACACATGAAAAGATGTTCCACATCATATGTCATCAGGGATATGCAAATTAAAACAACAGTGGGGTATCACTACATACCTATTAGAATGGCCCAAATGCAGACACTAACAGCACCAATTCCTGGTAACAAATGAAGCAAAGAGAACAGTCATTCACTGCTGGTAGGACTGCAAAATGGTACAGCCACACTGGAAGACAGTTTGGCAGTTTCTTACAAAATTAAACATGCTCTTAACATATGATCCAGCAATTACGCTCCTTGGCATTTACCCAAAGGAATTTAAAACATGTCCACACAAAAACCTGCACATGCATGTTTATAGCAGCTTTATTCATAACTGCCAGAACTTGGAAGCAACCAAGATATCCCTCAGTAGGTGAATGGATAAATTGTGGTACATTCAGACAATGAAAATAATATATATAATACATATATTCAGCACTAAAATGAGCTATCGAACAATGAAAAGGCATAAACTTAAATACATATTACTAAGTGAAAGAAGCCAAACGACTACAGGCTGTATGAATCCAAGTGTATGTTGTTCTGGTAAAGGCAAAACTAAGGAGACAGTGAAAGAATCGGTGGTTGCCAGGGCTGGGGAAACAGGGGAGGGATGAATAGGCAGAGCTCAGAGGATTTTTAAGGCAATGAAAATACTCTGTACCATCTTATAATGACAGATACTTGTCATTACACATTTGTCCAAACCCATAGAATGTACAACATGAAGAGTGAACCCTAATGTAAACTATGGACTTTGGATGATTATGATGTGTCAGTGTAGGTTCAGCAATTGTAACAAACGTACCACTCAGATGGAGGGTGCTGACAACAGAGGAGGCTTAGCGTGCATGGGGGTAAGGAAGGGGCAATACAGGAAATCTCTGTACCTTCCTTTCAGTTTTGCTGTGGATCTAAAACTGCCCCCAAAACTAAAGCTATTAAAAATAATAATTAAATAATTTTTTTAGAAACAGAAAGAAAAAAGAGCAGGGAGGAAATGAGTGTTCTAACACAATTCCTAACAAAATTCTCTTGTGAAAGCATTTCTAAGTTAATGTTCTGTACAGATGAATTAAAACTCTGCCCTTGACAATCTGAAATTCAACGAGCTTAAAATATATAATATTTTTTCATTATAGTTTCCCTCTAAAACTGTCACTGTATTCCCTGACATTTAAATTCAATATCTAGGCTCAATCAGTAGATACGGATGCATTTGAGATCCCTGAATCACCTAATACCTAAGTGCTCTAAACAGGTGTCTGCTAAGAAACACGTAATCCATTTAGTGGAGGCCTATAATATTTGTTTTGTTTTCACAGATGGTGTTGGATTATTGAAGCGGAAATATGCCAAGAAGTTTTCAGAGTACCTTTCCATTTAAAAAAGTTGGACTTTGCATTATTTAAAGCTATGATCATTTAACTTAGCTCTAATCCTCCAGTCTGACCAAATCTATTATTTTCTATATCTCCTAAATTTCAGGTTTCCTGTTACTAACCCCTGCATCATACAAAAAGTTTCAGGGAGGAAAACATATCATTCACTTTCAAAGTGTTTAGTCTGTCTCCTTATCTTTTTCTTTTCAGAAGGCAGGCAATAGACACTAGTGTGTTGAAACAGAGTTAGGAAAAACAAATAACGGTAAACCTACTACTGACTGTTGGACCGTGGGGAAGTCATTTAATTTCTCTTTATTTCAGTTTAGTCATCTGCAAAATAAGGTAATAAACTTGTTCAAACGACTAAGTTTTTAAAGGGCAAACGTGTTAAAGTAGTTCAGGATTTGCTAGTCTGTTTGTTGAGAAATAATATAAATTCAAAATATTATCATTATTTACCTAATCATATACAATATCTACCATGGGCCTTTTAGTTACCAAGGGTGACAGTGTTTGTTGTAGAGTAGGAGTTGCACAGTGAATTCAGCTCTTTCATTTTATGATCTTGAGCAAATTACACTTGTGTTTCTTCGGCTGCCTAGAACCTGAACTACTTTTTTATACCTGGAGAATGCCTCATCGTATACATTGTTGTTGAACTCTCTCCCACTACAGAACCTGAAAAAAACAAAAACCCACTCCTCTGCCTTTCACTACTAGCACCTAGGGTATTGGCACAGAACCTAGGCTTCTCCAAATAGATTCTTCCACCGGAGACTCTGAACTCGGATTAAATGAAATAGGCATTGAGAATAGAATTCATTTTGTCAATGGGAATGGCAGTGGTGGGGATGGGAGCTCTGGGAGTTTCCACAGGGCTGTTCCTACTAAATGGTGCTACTTTCTTAGGCGAGGGGCTGACATGGGGATTCAGCTGGTTGTTCATGGTATCTATCTCAACTTTATACTGAGGAACTGGGAGAATCCAGAGGACGAACTCAGGGTGTGATATTTCATATCAAAATTCCATTTATCATGTGACCCTTCCAAAACCCTCATTCAAACAAATGGACTCAGTGGTGTTCTAAGTTCCCAGCAATTAGATTTAGCTCAGAGCTGGTACAATTAAGTCCAAAGAGATCTGTGTATTTTTCAAGCTGTCCTAGTACACTAGGGAGGCTGGAGGACATGTTTGAGGTAGGCTGAAAAATGGCCCCTGACAATATACTCCACATCCCAATTCCCAGAACCTGTGAAAACAATGGCCCTCTGTATCCTCTGTAACCATGGGTTCTATATCCATGGGTTCTGCGTTCACGGATGCAACCAACTGCAACTGAAAATATATTTTTTTAAATCCTGAAAGTCCCAAAAAGCAAAACTTGAATTTACTGCTCACTTGCAGCTACTTATGTAGCACTTACATTATATTTACAACTATATACATAGCATTTATATTGTATTAGCTATTATAAGTAATCTTAAGATGATTTAAAAGATGTACATAGGTTAGATCCAAATATGACACCGTTTTACATAAGGGTCTTGAGCATCCTCAGATTTTGGTGTCTGCAGGGTTGGTGGGGATGGAATTAATCCACCACAGATACCAAAGGACAAATGTATCATCTTATACGGCAAAAGATGCAATTAAGTTAAGGCTCTTGAGAGGAAGAGTTTATCCTTATTTTTCTCATGGACCCTAAATGGAATCATAGGTATCCTTTTAAGAGAGAGGCAGAGGGAATTCTGAAACAAACATACATAGGAGAGAAAACAATGTGAAGATACAGCAAAGAGAGATTTTCTTTTAGCATCTTTATTGGAGTATAATTGCTTTACAATGGTGTCTTAGTTTCTGCTTTATAACAAAGTGAATCAGCTATATATATATACATATATCCCAATATCTCCTCCCTCTTGTGTCTCCCTCCCACCCTCCCTATCCCACCCCTCTAGGTGGTCACGAAGCACCAAGCTCATCTCCCCGTGCTATGTGGCCGCTTCCCACTAGCTATCTATTTTACGTTTGGTAGTGTATATATGTCCATGCCACTCTCTCACTTCGTCCCAGCTTACCCTTCCCCCTCCCCGTGTGCTCAGGTCCATTCTCTATGTCTGCATCTTTATTCCTGTCCTGCCCCTAGGTTCTTCAAAACCATTTTTATTTTTAGATTCCATATATATGTGTTAGCATACGGTATTTGTTTTTCTCTTTCTGATTTACTTCACTCTGTATGACAAACTCTAGGTCCACCCACCTCACTGCAAATAACTCAATTTCGTTTCTTTTTATGGCAGAGTAATTTTCCATTGTATATATGTGCCACATCTTCTTTATCCACTCATCTGTCGATGGACACTTAGGTTGCTTCCATGTCCTGGCTATTGAAAATAGAGCTGCAATGAACATTGTGGCACATGACTCTTTTCGAATTATGGTTTTCTCAGGGTATATGCCCAGTAGTGGGATTGCTGGGTCATATGGTAGTTCTATTTTTAGTTTTTTGAGGAACCTCATACTGTTCTCCATAGTGGCTGTATCAATTTACATTCCCACCAACAGTGCAAGTGTGTTCCCTTTTCTCCACACCCTCTCCAGCATTTATTGTTTGTAGATTTTTTGATATTGGACATTCTGACTGGTGTGAGGTGCTACCTCATTGTAGTTTTCATTTGCATTTCTCTAATGATTAGTGATGTTGAGCATTCTTTCATGTGTTTGTTGGCAATCTGTATATCTTCTTTGGAGAAATGTCTATTTAGGTCTTCTGCCCACTTTTGGATTGGGCTATTTGATTTTTTGATATTGAGCTGCATGGGTTGTTTGTAAATTTTGGAGATTAATCCTTTGTCAGTTGCTTCATCTACAAATATTTTATCCCATTCTGAGGGTTGTCTTTTTGTCTTGTTTATGGTTTCCTTTGCTGTGCAAAAGCTTTTAAGTTTCAGTAGGTCTCATTTGTTTATTTTTGTTTTTATTTCCAGTTCTCTAGGTGGTGGGTCAAAAAGGATCTTGCTGCGATTTATGTCATATAGTGTTCTGCCTATGTTTTCCTCTAAGAGTTTGATAGTGTCTGGCCTTACATTTAGGTCTTTAATCCATTTTGAGTTTATTTCTTTGTATGGTGTTAGGGAGTGTTCTTATTTCATTCTTTTTATATGTAGCTGTCCAGTTTTCCCAGCACCACTTATTGAAGAGGCTGTCTTTTCTCCATTGTATATTCTTGCCTCCTTTATCAAAAATAAGGTGACCATATGTGCATGGGTTTATCTCTGGGCTTTCTAACCTGTTCCATTGATCTATATTTCTGTTTTGTGCCAGTACCATACTGTCTTGATTACTGTAGCTTTGTAATATAGTCTGAAGTCAGGGAGCCTGATTCCTCCAGCTCTGTTTTTCTTTCTCAAGATTGCTTTGGGTATTTGGAGTCTTTTGTGTTTCCATACACATTGTGAAATTTTTTGTTCTAGTTCTGTGAAAAATGCCATTGGTAGTTTGATAGGGATTGCATTGAAGCTCTAGATTGCTTTGGGCAATATAGTCATTTTCACAAGGTTGATTCTTCCAACCCAAGGACATGGAATATATCTCCATCTGTTTGTATCATCTTTAATTTCATTCATCAGTGCCTTATACTTTTCTGCATACAGGTCTTTTGTCTCCTTAGGTAGGTTTATTCCTAGGTGTTTTATTCTTTTTGTTGCAATGGTAAATGAGAGTGTTTCCTTAATTTCTCTTTCAGATTTTTCATCATTAGTGTATAGAAATGCAAGAGATTTCTGTGCATTAATTTTGTATTCTTCTACTTTACAAAATTCATTGATTAGCTCTAGTAGTTTTCTGGTAGCATCTATAGGATTCTCTATGTATAGTATCATGTCATCTGCAAACAGTGACAGCTTTACTTCTTCTTTTCCAATTTGGATTCCTTTTTTTTCTTTTTCTTCTCTGATCAGCAAAGAGAGATTTGAAGATGCTGGCTATGTGGCCAAAAGCAAAGGAATTATAGCCACAGAAGCTGAAACAGGCAAGGAACAGATTTTTCCTGTCAAGCCTCTGGAGTGAGCACAACCCTGGCAGCACCTTGATTTAGGCCCTAGTGAAACTAATTTTGGACTTCTGGCCTCCAGAACTGTGAGAGGATAAATTTCTGCTGTTTTAAGCCACCATATTTGTGGTAATTTGTTACAGCAACCACAGGAAACTAATATACAATCCATTATTACATCCATAAATACAGCAAATGTATTTTCTAAAATATTGGCTGAGTGATTGCTTCAGCAGCACATATACTAAAATTGGAACAATACAGAAATTAGCATGGCCCCTGACAAGGATGACATGGAAATACATGAAGCTTTCCACATTTTTAATGCATATTCAGATGTTAACAAAAAATTCAAAAGAATGAAGAAAATTATTAGCTGAAATGGAAAATGAAAATAAAAAGCCTAAATGTCAAATATATAGGTTTTGTCAAATAATTTATAGTAACATGAAAGGATATAAGGCAAAAATGAAAAGAATAAATCTAAAGAAATAGGGGGAAAATCTTCCTTAATTAAGACATCGCTGTATCAAGGCCAACGTCCTTTTCTGAGAGCTTCATCATTACTGCCTGATGATCCACAGGATGACAATAAAATAGGAGGCATCCTAACTATACTTAGATATAAAATGAGGTGGAATGGTGATAAGAACACTAGTTTTTCGGGATGTAAATGAATGAGACACAGGAAAATGGTTGTTGAGACACAGATAGGAAGAACCACCAATTTGAGAAACATCGGAATGACTAGAGGTACAGATAGCTTCCAGAGGGAATTCTGATTTAATTTGCATTCAGCAAGCAGCTCATGACAGCCCCATGTACTTTCCCACTATAACACATCCAAGACAGTGGTTCTCAGACTTTGGTTGGAATCAGAATCATCTAAGAACTTGGTATAAACCCAAAGGCTCAGGCCTACCCTCTTCAACAAGCCTGCTCTACTGTGTTCATCATGAGTTCTCCAGCATTTGAGAACCAGGGATCAGGGAAAATACACAAAAGGCAAACTTTAATGTCATTGGCAGCTATGATTAATCCCCCAAGAATGTAACAGAAAACTTAATTCTTTTCCCTCACTACCCATTCAGATCTGTCCTCTGAGGCTAATTCTAAGCAGAAATCTAAGCAGATCCCATGACTTTTCTGATCACTCTCAGAAAATAAAAAGTTCTCTGGCCACCTTTAGTCACAAAACGTTTAATTTTGATATTTAAATGATCACTCCCAAGTGATACTCCAGACTCCATACTTCATTTAAAACTCCTCCCCTCCCCGCTCAGGCTAAGGAGTAGGTAGGAAACCTAGCGTGGGGAGGTTTCTAGTTCCCTCCTTCTCATTCACTGCCCTTTATCCCATCAGCAGGCTGGCTCTAGAGCTTCCAGATTTCGAGGAGACATATTAGAGAGAGGTAAGGCCCAAGAAAGTTCTCTCTCGCTTTTTTTTTTTTTCTTTTTGCGGTACGTGGGCCTCTCACTGTTGTGGTCTCTCCCGTTGCGGAGCACAGGCTCCGGACGCGCAGGCTCAGCGGCCATGGCTCACGGGCCCAGCCGCTCCGCAGCATGTGGGATCTTCCCGGACCGGGGCACGAACCCGTGTCCCCTGCATCGGCAGGCGGACTCTCAACCACTGCGCCACCAAGGAAGCCCGAAAGTTCTCATTTAATAGTCACCAGTATAATCTGGCACTGGTTTTCCCTGGCTTGGCTGGAATCTAAGGCTGATTCTTTCTCCTGGAGTGTGCTTGTACTTTCTATGGAGCCCTGTCACTGGCAGTGGGATCCCCCACTGTTGCTCTCTTAACACAGGTGAGGTCTCCTCTGCCTGGACATCTATGACTTCACCCTGAATTTCTGAGGCCAATTCCATTCTCTCAAGCGCCTAACGCCCTCCAAGGTAGCTCCACTTATATCTCTCTCTTCCATGTGGCCCTCAAGAGTCCCCAGGAAGCCCGAATGAATTCTTCCTTCCAAAGACTTCTGGCAATGGCAAGCTGTTCCTAAAGCAGCCAGACTTCAGGCTTTTCTAGCAAGAGTATCAGTGCCCCAGACCCCCACACACCAGGCAATCTCTTTAAAGGGCCCCCTTGAATCCCCTCTCATTCGGCTTGAGGGGAAATGGAAGAGACATTTCATAGCACTCCAAATCAAATGATCTCTACTTAAAAGACATACAACTGAAACAAAACAGCATGGAAGAGTAAAACAGAAAAAAATGGGTGACAGTGCATTAGGAAGCATCGAGAAAAATGAGACAAACAGCTATATTAATTTGAACAAAGTAGAACAGAAAGTAGATTTAAGCACGGACAAAAGAGGGTCATGAAAATAATAAGAGGTAAAACTCATAAAATGTATCAAAATACATGAAGAAAAATTCTTGGCATTTAGTGATAATTTGACATAGGCATAATTTAACACACATTTCTCAGCCCTTAACCAATTTTATAGAATACATATGATGATATAAAAAATTAGAATAATAGAATTCAGAATTTTATATATATCAAATTTTGTAAACCTTTCAATAGAAAGTTAACCAGTGCACATGACCCTTCAAAAACAATATATACCCTGTGAAAAAAAAAAATTCCAAAGTGTCAAAAATATGCTACCTATAGTCTCTCTCTACAAAAGAATAAAACTAGATATTTACAGAAGAAATAGTAAAGAAGGATCCTAACTATTTAAAAATTCAAAACCATCCTCTGAAATACTGGACCAAAAAAAAATCTACAATTATAAACTATTTAGGAACTCACGATAATGAATGATCTATACCCAAAATGCACAGGAGATGGTCAAGGCAATGCTCAAAGGTAATTTTATATTTTAAAATAGAAATTTAAAATAATTTTAAATGAGTTATTTGTCCTTTATCATAATCTTAAATTCATGTATTTGGGAAAAATCCATAGAAGTCTAGGGAAAGAAAATATTAATAATTTTGAGCCTTTGGACTATGATGCTGAAAAAGAAAAAATACCTACTTTTAATTTATTAAAAAATACTGGCTGCTTAATTTATGCTTGGCATTTTTCTATACATAAAATAGTGAACAAGTCACAGGTCTTGTCCTCAAGAAATTTAGTCAGTAGAGAATGAAGTCATTAGATAACTAGAATACAGGAAGTACCAGGAGTTCTTTGATAGTAGTAAGTCCAATACAAGGGGCCAGGGAGTAGGTAGCTGCACCATCTACAAGCCATAAGGTGACAGTGAAGGTCTTATGAGGGACCGTAAGACCGTAAGATACACAAACGAAGTCCTGAGAGTAAAAGGCATTATCCATCAGGGAGAGGAGTGTGGTCAGCACAGAGAGAAGCATGTGGAAGGAGAGAGAACAGAGTGCATTAGGAGAACTGAAAATATTCAACACTGATAGACAGCAAATGATGAAATTTGCTCTTGGAGAGGTGAGCCTGGACCCTATCCTGGAAAACCTCACAGGAAATGTTAGGGAATTTCAACTTCATCCTGAGAAGGGATGAAAGTAGGGGTGTGACATAAGAAGAGATACATTTTAGACATATGGCAGGATGGGGGTATGGCACGCTATCCTCTCCTTTCTAGGGTGAAACCCATGCCACACTAGGAGCAGAGGGGCTCAGGAATCTAGTTAGTAGAGCCAGGCATAGATGGGAGATGAAGTCAAGCAAGGAAATGGACACTGAAAACCCAAAATGATGCACAGGGAGCCAGAAACTGAATACTAACAAATACTGACTTCTTAAAAAACAGGAGATCCAAAAGTGAAGGGCAAAGTAAAAGCAGCCGGAGAGAAGGGCACAAAGGAAGGATACCAAACGAAAGGAGAGTGGAGGTGCAATACTAGAACATCAACAGAGACATTATAAACTATCAGAACTGAGGAAATTGGCAAAGCCTCCATTGGTAATATTAGGGAGAATAATTTCAGTAGAGAGTTGCACCACACTTCTACTGGATTTCCTTTATGGTCAATTGGCAAGCTACCGTTTAGAAACTGGCCATTCAGTCCTACTATGTAACTAATTCTCCAGTCAGTTAAAAACGCATATTATACTCCCATTCCCAAGATGCCCAGGTAGGCTGAATGCAAATACTTAGAATCCAGGTTGTGATTCCTTGGAATCACAGAGCAGTGGTTACTCTACATAAGGACTTTCAACAAAACAAAACAAAAGCTTTATGGGAAGCTTCAGAGTAATCTCGCAAGTGGATCATTAATTTGAATAATACTGGAAGCTTTTAATAAAATAACGTTAATTTCCTTAATGTCATTTCTAGCAATGATGGTGACATCATATCAAATTATAACCAAAGCAGTATATGTTAGAAGTGAAAGACTTGAATCCAAAATGTGAATTATGGGAAAGTATGAAATTGCATCATAAAGTTCTTAGGGGGTGTGATCAGTGAAACATCACTTTCTCTCCACAGATTAGGAAATCTCTTCCCAGCGCCACTGAGCCCTTCTGATTCCATCAATTTGGTTACGGATTATTTCCCAACATCCATCGATGGCAACCACTAATATGTTTCTCCATGGTATTTTAAAAGTAATCTTAAGGATAAAGTGGAATGGGAATGAGTCATCTGCGCTTGCTGTAACAATCGGCCAATTCAAAATGTTAAGCGCCAGCTCTGTTATTACGAATATCACATAAAGTAAATCAACTGCCAAAACTGATTATGTTGATACACTCATAGATGAAGTTAGAATTTGCAGAATTTCAGTAAATTGAAGTTCTAGGATTAAATTTGCATCTAATTAGCTTTTCAGTCATTCATTCAATCAATCATACACCAAATATTTATTGAGCATCTACTATGTGCCAGGTCCTTTTCCAGGCGCAGGGAGTAGAGTGAACAAAGCAGACAAAATCGTATTCTCAGTGATCATCGTCGTGTTGCTTTCTCTAAGTATTCATTTCTGAAATAAGAAAAATTCATTACGTGTGAAATTTTGAAGAGGTGTATGTTCTTTGAAAGCTTTGGAAACGCATCTGTGATATATTTTTTCCCTTTTTCCCAAATCCATTTAAAATATTTATCATCTCTGAGAAAAAAATGAAATAATGTTTCTCTTTTGAAGGCAAAGGGTCTTTAATAAAATTTGTTTATTGTTTATGAGAAAGAATTCTAAAAACAGCACAGAATTGTTTTTAAAAACTTTTTAAAAAATTATAATTTTAAATTTGGACTCTGTCAGCCAAATACTTGATTCACCAGCCACCTGAATATTGGAAAACTCAATAATCTCCAGATGTTTCTCAATTACACCAAGAATAAGACAAAGTACACGTCAACTTTTGCAACTTTCACAGCTCCCTCCTAATGCTTTTGTTCTGCTTACATATTTTGGAGAATTATTCATCCTTTTGCATATTCATGAGTGGTGTCATATAAAGATACGGCAGAATTGAGAGCTTTTCATAACGTTTTCATTTACTCACAAGATAAACTCATAAACTTCTGTGATTTTCTTCTTTAAATTCCACAGCTACTTCATTAAATTTCCTGAAATTTCATGACTCTGTTACAGGCCAGGTCATATATTTTATTGTGACTTGCTGCAGAAAATTTTTACATTCTATGTAAGTTGATCCTCATCATTTTTTCTACTTTGATGAAATTTAGGAGCTTTTAATTAGGATATATTTTGACATTTTCAGTGGGTCTCATATAGACTTAAATTGTTCTTTCCTTACAGCTTTCTCATAATATATTATTAAATAAGTTGAGGAAGTGATCTCATTTACCGTGTTGATTTTTTTTTCATTTAGTATCGACTATATTCCCCTTGGTAGGAATCTACCTGTAATTCATATATTGAAATATTTCTTGTCTTTCATTCTAATGTAATCAATCAATCATCTGATAACTCAACAAACATGTATTTAACCCTTACTTTGTTGGAGGCAGTCTTCTAGGTGCCAAGAATATAACAGTGAACAAAATAATTCCTGCCCTCATACAGCTATTATGCCCTCCTAAGAGTAAACTTTTTTAATGAAATGTATTCTTTTAAAGATAAAATTTAGTTGCACTCTTTTATTCAACCTCTTCTGAGTAAAGGTTCGGTCCTTTATGAGCACAGTTTTCCCACAAAATAGACTTTAAAATCACAATAATTTAAAGTATATTTCATATCTTTCTTGTATTTTATTTTTCCAGGGCTCTCTTTCCAACACCTTGTGTTATAAACGGCTCTTCTTATAACTAAATTGTTTGGTAAAATCATTGGCACAAACAGCAGAATGCTCTATAGTTTTACCGTTGAAAATATGAATATCAATGGTTTTTTTTTTTTTTTTTTGCGGTACGCGGGCCTCTCACTGTTGCGGCCTCTCCCGTTGTGGAGCACAGGCTCCGGACGCGCAGGCTCAGCGGCCATGGATCACGGGCCCAGCCGCTCCGCGGCATGTGGGATCCTCCCGGACCGGAGCACGAACCCGAGTCCCCTGCATCAGCAGGAGGACTCTCAATCACTGCGCCACCAGGGAAGCCCTCAATGTTTTTAAACACTCAGTATTGTACCTTTATGTGTGAGATAATTTGGGTTGATAATTTTGTGGCTGAGATTGCAAGTTGTCCCCAACATACATTTCACTCCCTCTTCCTTCATAGTTGAAGCTTGCCCTTTTTGGGTTCTTCTTTTTCACTGGCTGGACCATAGACCAGACACTGAAGCTTAATCAACCATATGCGACCATGAAGTGGAAGCGACCATATGGTGTCTATGGCCCAGCAGCAAGAGAGAAGGCATTTGGATCCCTAATGATTATGCAGGTATCATGCCAGCCCTGGACAGGTTGCACTCAGATTCTGTTTGCCTGAAAGAGAAAACCCCTGTGTTGCTCACAACATTGTCATTTGCGAATTTCTGTCAGTTGCAGACAAATCTAATCCTATGTGATGCATAGTCCATAATGTATTTTCATAAATTTAACGGTCTTGTTCACTTTGTAAAATCACAGTAAAAATTGTGACTTGTGTTTCACAATTTGTGTAACGGAGTTAATGTAATTGTTGCCATTTTATCACTTTTCTCAGAGTTAAATTTTGCCTCCCCTCACTTTTCTGGGAAATCAGGATTCACATATTCCCCACTCTTCCTTTTTTCCCCCCTCTGCTTGGTGCTGTCTTAGACATGAAATTGTACAAGGGGTTCACCTTCATTTTCTAACCAAGCGCTTGTACATTAAATACTAGATCCATCATGTGTCATGCAACTATCACATGATGCTGACTATTTTGCCAGATTCCAGGGATTTACAACCACTGCTTAATTGCTTGAGAGCATTTTTAATCCAGGGTGGTTAACATTACTTCAATGGGGACATCATTTAACTGGCAACACTGTTGAATTACAAGCAAAAGCAAGCCTTGCACCAGAGACATCAAGTCTACCAAAAAAATAAATAAAAGAGAACGAAACCATCAAGTTTTAAAAGCTGATGTGAAAAGTGCCTTATTTAATTCAAATAAACTACTATAAAATAATACTTTAAAACATGTAAATTAAGAGCCAAGCACCTAAAAGTGAAGATAACATCTAGCTGAGAGAGAGAGTTTATATTCTGTTGGATGGTGGGATTAAATAACACGAAGACTCAAAATATACCTATGTATAAAGAGATTGGTTCCCAAAACAATTTTGAAATATTTACACCATCTCTAAGGGAATGGCTGGAATATGAACAAAGTACCCTGTTTAAAAGAGCTTGAAAGAGCATATCTATTGTCGCAATTAATTTATTACCTGACGTGTTGAAGAAATTACAAATGTAGAAGTCTATGGTACTAGATAAGTCTAGACCAGAAATTATATTACAATTTTTGATTATCAATAAACAAAACTGTTTAAGAGATTCACATGGGGGAAAAAAAAGCTTTTAGTTTGGATGCAACTGAGCAAAAGTACAGCCCAAACTTTTTTTTTTAGCAAGACAAAATAGAAGTTCAAGTTACATATTAAATCTTGATTTTGACTCAAAATTTTAGGAGGTTTTAATAGACTGCTAAAGCAGCATAGCAAGTGTCATACCCTGATACCACATTAACTAACAATATGGTCAGAAACCCATTTATTCCATAAATGCAAAGTATTAAAGTTTTACTGACTTTATTTTAGCTTTCACTACTTTCATTAACTTTATTTTTTTTTAACTGTGCACAATTCAGTACACAGAGGTATGTATGGAATTGCTTATTGGTAGTATGGTATTGTGAAAAGTGGTTAGTCAGACTGTCCTGGGTTCAAATCAAGGTCTTTGCCATCTGTAAGATTTCGAACAAATTGTTCATCTCCACTTAATTTTGTTCATCTCGCCTTAATTTTTTTAAATAAGAAGAATAATATTTCCTTCACAAAGTCATGCGAGGAAGAGCTTATAAGGCTCAGAGTCTCAAATGAGAAGTGGGCACAAAAGTCAACTCTAGCCTCACTTACTCTCACTTGCTTACTTTCTTTTATGTCTTTGAGCAGCAGCCCAGGGAAGAAAAAATAAGAAGACACATTTCTGGATGAATTGCTAACTTCTTCCCTCTCTTTATCCACCAGTGTTCTTGATACACTGCAAGGAAACTTAAGGAATTCGAAAAATCTTATTTTCCATGTCAGAAGCTATTACATCATCCTACTTGCAACAACATTTGCTAATCTTCTCCAGGTGTGATGAACTCTTGGGCCAACTAGAAGAAACGTCATAGGCTTGGAAAGCTAGAAAAGGACACACATTTAAGTTTTACAAAGTATTACCTCCATCACAACAATAAAGAAGGAAATGCAGAGTGATTGAGTTGGAAGGACAGGAGGTAATATGGCTATGCTTTTCAAAGGATATCCAGTCAAACAATGGGGAGGAAATGGTATTATCTGGATCCAAAGCGCTTGCCAAGCAGACCTTGGCAGACACGGTGAATCAGTCCCTTATTAGATCTGTCCGTCTCAGCTGCACCCTGTGCTTTAGAGTTTAGATGCATCTACTCCTCCCACAGTCACAATGAAAAAAAATCTATAAAAAGAGGCTATTTAACAGTTAGTGAGATTCCCTGGGATGTGCCCATGAATAATCTCCTTCAATTCTTCAGTTTCCTCCCAATACGTTGGAAGAGTGTCTACATCTAAGTTACAGTTTTTTAATTTTAAAAATGAATTACATATTAGGTTCTGCATTACTATGAGCTTCACTACTCTTTATGGAGAACTGACATCCAGTTCAAACCAGCAGCCTCACTGATTTAACGTCACATGGCCCTATATGGTTGACAGGAGATCGTTTACACCAATGCTTTCTTATTCTGTTTGAGGAATATCAGAGATTTATGAATTCAATTGAGAAAATTTTGATCTCTAACCATAAGTTGTTTTTTTTTTTGCAGTACGCGGGCCTCTCACTGTTGTGGCCTCTCCCGTTGCGGAGCACAGGCTCCGGACGTGCAGGCCCAGCTGCCACGGCTCACGGGCCCAGCCGCTCCGCGGCATGTGGGATCCCCCCAGTCCGGGGCACAAACCCGCGTCCCCTGCATCGGCAGGCGGACTCTCAACCACTGCGCCACCAGGGAAGCCCTCTAACCATACTTTTTAAACACCTTCCCAAAATCAATTAGCTCATTTTCAATTAATTAAACCCATGAAACCACGAAAAGCATTAATCTTGATCATATCTCAAGAAGCTGATACACTTCAAGAAGCTGATTTTCGGCTTCCACGTGTCTTCTCTTATAACATTAATCTCTACCCTGCTGTTCTAAATATTAATGTTCATATTTAAAGGTAGAGGCACATACATCTTAAAATGTGTTTTAAAATTTAACCTGTGAAATCAATGTTTTAAAGATTATATTATGTCACAGTAAAATGTTTATTTTGCCCATGGAGCAGTTCCAATATGACACTAAGAACATTTAGCATTTGAGCAAACCAAGTCTTGTAAAGAATGCTCGTATTATCTTCAAGCTTCCTGGAAAGCACAGCCTTCTGGCTCCCTTTTCAGACGCAAGTGATAGCTTCTTAAGCATTATTCTTAGAGAAATGACTTTTCTTGACTCCCTTTTTGATCCCAGCTCTGGAGAGATAAAGATGCATCTTACCCTAGTATACCCGGGTCATACCTTTACCAGATCGCAAAGCCCAGGTAAGACCCATATGTGTCCCAGTGTGTTACCTTCCACCTAAAAAACCAGCTATCAACCCCTCCACCCTCAATGTGCTTCTTCTGAGGGAATAAAAAGAAGGTGAGATGGTAAGGGTGGCCACTGCTGGATGCTTTAAGTGGGCAAGTGACCTTCAATGGGTTGCAGTAGCATAAAAGAACACTGGATTGGGCTTCCCTGGTGGCGCAGTGGTTGAGAGTCCACCTGCCGGTGCAGGGGACATGGGTTCGTGCCCCGGTCAGGGAAGATCCCACATGCCACGGAGTGGCTGGTTCCGTGAGCCATGGCCGCTGAGCCTGCGCGTCCGGAGCCTGTGCTCCACAATGGGAGAGGCCACAACAGTGAGAGCCCCGCGTGCCGCAAAAAAAAAAAAAAAAAGAACACTGGATTAGCACTGAAAGGAGAAGAAAACCTAAATTCTCCCAACAACATTTATTCCCTAGCTATGTGACTCTTCTAGTCTCAGTTGGTTCTTATGCAAGGACAGAAAGACATATCATCACTGGTGACATCCTAAAAGCTAGCAGAGGGTACAATAAGAACATCTAGAAGGGCAATGATTCAGACCGGGGAAGGGGAATGGACTTTAAGAAGTCTTTATTCCAGAGACACAGGACTCAGTTGAGTGATGAAGATGTTGGAACAGACAGAAGAGATGGTATATGTGCAGCGTTACTGTGAGGATTAACAAGGTGATAGCCAAAACGATTATCCTCAGTGCTTGGCGCTCAACATCAATTCTTTCTCTCCTTAATCCAACAAGACAGAGTTTGCTTTTGATAAACGTGCTACCAACCTCATTCTTAGCGCACAAAAGAGCACCTTAGAATTATGGGAAAGCGCGGTCAGGGCCAGCTTTATGGGCATATAATCTGTGCTGTTGAACAGAACCCCACACTCACAAGGGTCCTGAGCTTGGCTCAATGTTCTGCTGTCGCCGTCTTGAAATTCTTAATAATTTTGAACAACGTACCCCACATTTTCACTTTGCACTGGGTCCCACACATTATGTAGTCAGTCCTGGGTATGGTATCAGACAATCTGGATTTGTGTTGATCAGACCGATTTACATCCTGGTTTTCTTACTTCCTAACTTCATGAGCTTCTTGAGTTTCTTTTTCTACAGCTTTAAAATGGAAATATCAATTAAACCAATGCATTTGTGGGGATCAAATGAATTAGGACTGGAAAACTAATTTTTATTCTGTAAAGTATTGCAGAAATCAGTATGCAATCGGTTAGCTACTGAGACCCTTGTGTATAAAGTTACTATTTTGAGTGACTTTAAATATCTGGAAATTAGTACATGACTACTGCGCTTGCCTCTCTTTTCTTTTTCTTCCTTCTCCTTGTTTCCTTTTCAGTTGATCTCACACTATATGCCAAATACTTCACATAGTGCTGAAAATGTAGGTCCAGGAAGACAGAGGTCCTTCCCTCAACGAGTTTGTACTGATATAGAGGAAAAAGAAATATAAACTAACAATGATAGTGAATTGTAACAGGTATGTCATAGAGATACAATGAGAAGTGATTCAGATAAGGGAAGTGATGTGGGTGGAGATGGCTCAGGGACGTCTTTCCCAAAAGAGTTGACACTAAGAGAGGGGAAAGATTCAGATGCAGGAAGGAGGCATCGGGAGAAAGAGAAAATGCATGTGGAGTCATAAAAGCTTGAAACACATGTTGCTTATGGAGAAGCAAAAGTAGTTCTATCAATCTGTGCAAAAGATGTACATGGAGAAGTGGAGGATGCTAAACAAGATAGACAAAGGCTGGAGGCAAAGATATTAAGGGATAAACCAGAATTTTAACTTCATCCTGAACTTTCCTTGAAAATTATAGGAAGGTAATGAAAGTAGAGATACGGTCAGATATATGCTTTAGGAAGATGTGCAAAGATGAATGATAATGGAACCTGAAGGGAAAACCTTTCCTAGAATAGCTCATATCTTGGGCAAAGGTAAGAATTATATGCGGAAGCACAGCTGACTCTGCTGATGCTCTACAGTGGAAATTCAGAGCAAGCTTCAGGCCCTCAAGGAAGATTTTATTGAGCAACTGTTCCAGCGCAGGTACTCTGTTATATCCAGAGAATACAGAGATAACTAAGAGGCTCCCTCTTCTCAAGAAAGGTAGAAAGCAATGTAGGGAGTACAGTGAGGGTGCTATACGCATGATATTGAGAACAGATGAGGTGCCCCTAACCTTCCTAGGGACATAGGTAGTCTTTCCCGAAGACCTGACACGAAGTTTCAGAGGAATCTCCTGAACTGAGATTTACAGGATCAAAGGGGTTAATCAGACATGGCATAAGGTTAAGTTAGAGAAAGAAAATGTTCTAAGCAAAGGAGGTAACGTATGAGAAGTGAGAATTTATACTGACCATGTACAGCCTTGTCTAGGGGAGAGGTGATAAGGTACTGAACCAGGACAGTGACTATAGGGACAGAAAATAAAAAGAGAAGCCCGATTTATGAAATGTTTAGGAAGTATTGGCAGGACTCGGTTATTATTTGGATGTGGGCAGTGGCGGGAGGAGGGATGCAGTTCTACTCACAACACTTCTGACACCAAAAGTGTGCTCTTTTTTTCCCCCACACCAATCAATTCTTCAACTCTCTGAACACCAGCTGGGGGTCCTATAAGTTACTTGTGACACCTGGAGATAGTGCAGACCCCTCAGGTTAAAGGCTCAGTCCCACGAGGCTGTACCCCATTTTAGACACCAGTCACAAGTCCAAGCTTCTGACCCTTCTGATCAACAAGCTATAAATCAAGGGTTCCCACGACCCCCTCCCAACATTTGATGATTTGCTCATAGAACCCGGGAGAAGTTGACTTACTATTACGTGTTGATTATTACAACTCAGGAACAGGCAAATAAAAGAGATGCATGTGCGAGGGATGGGGGCAAGGACACAGAGCCTTCAGGCTCTCTGGGAACACTCCACCCTCTCAGCACCACAAGAGGTTCACCAAACTGAAAGCTCTCTGAATCCTGTTGTCTAGGGACATGACGGAGGTTCCATTACGTAGGCATCATCAGTTACATCACTGGCGGTAGGTGATTAACTCTATCTCTAACCCCTCTCCCCTCTCAGAGGTTGGAGAGGAAGTGGGGATGCTGAAAGTTCCGATCTTCTAATCATGTGGTTGGTTCCTCCGGCAATCAGCCACCATCCTGACGCTATCCAGCGGTCCACCAAGAGTCACTGCACTAGCATAAACTCAGGTGTGGCTGAAAGGAGCTGGTCATGAATAACAAAGATGCTCCTCTCACTGCTCTCAGGAAATTCCAAGAGTTTCAAGAGCCCCATCTGTACCAGGAACCAGAGAAAAAGACCAAATATGTCCTTATTATATCGCAGTATCACAGGGCAGGGTGGGGAGGAGATTACTTTGCCATCTTGCCTTTTTCACTCCCTAACGCCAACAACCACAAATAATTTCCCAAACTATTAGTTTAGGTAAGTTCTTTTCCTCCCCAGGTTGTACTTTAGGAAGAGGAACTATGATTTAAATCTATAATCACCTACAAATTTATATATCTCTAGTCACATTTATCTTGAAATCCCAGCATAACCTTGGTTGTTCAAGGGTAGCTCTAGGGAGTTCCCCGGTGGTCCAGTGGTTAAGATTCCACCTTCCAATACAGTGGGCACGGGTTCCATCCCTGGCTAGGGAACTAAGACCCCACATGCCACATGGTGAGACCAAAAAAAAAAAAAAGGTAGCTCTAGACATAATCGTGGACAAACACAACCTTTTGTCAAACAACTCCTTGCTATTAACTTGAGACATCATATGTAAGGCATGAAGGCATCTCCTTTCTCAGAACAATTTCAAGGGGTTCCACTGTGGAATCGCAGAATTTCAGGGCTGGAAAGCATCTTGTTACAAAACCCAAATATTTGGGACACTCTGCAATTTAAGCTGTATCCACATTTTCATGAAACCAAGAGGCTAAAGAGCAAGGGTCACTTGCTTTGACAAGTTTATCTTCAATTCCTGGTTCTGAGAAATAAGATTTTGAGAAGCTGGGAATAAAAATACGTGACTACTGATTTCACAGCTCCCTGCACTTTCAAATTCACTTTCCTACTTTGTCAAACAACTGTCAAATCAAGGTTGATTTTTTTTTCCTCCTCATTTAAATGTCTCTCATGCTTTCTGATATGAGAATCATGCTAAAATGAAATTAGTCACTGTTTGTTCTCATTTTGCCTAGCTTTTTTGACAGGAAAGAATAATATAGCCTAAAAGGAATACACACTCAAATGGGTGAAGTGGGAATACATGAGTCATGGGGAATGTTCTATCAGAAACAATAAGAATGACTGCTATATAGTTTATTAACTAGAAACTTACAGATTATCTTATGAAATTTCATTTTTAATATTGAGAACATTCAATGTGGGGATGACATAATATTTAAAAGCCCTAACTCCAGAGGTAGAATCGGTGTGGTTTAAAAAAGCTATTCGACAAAACGTAATTTATCAACTGTATATGGGACAAACCAAAACCTCCTTTTGTCTTCTAGAAAATGAGTTACCTTACTGGAAAATGACTGCTTAGAACATTCCTTCTTTTAGAATCCAAAGGAATCTGTAAGTATAGAAAGTCACATGGACTTATTCAACCTAGAAAACATGTACACACACAAACACACACACTCCACTCATATAGACACTCATGTCATACCAAATTTAAAGCCTTTACCATTTGGAGCAAGGAAAAAGAAGGAAAACGCCTTACATGTTGAAACAAAAGGAAAACGACAAGTCATTTTTTGGTATTCGACAAGCTAATCATAGATTTCTGACATAAACTCATGATTATAAATGCAAGGTATCTTTCTAATGCATCATACCAGATATGCCATAAATTCTGAAACATAAGATCAACCAATGACTAAGGTCTGAATAAAAACCATGGCTGAATACATGGGATGACAGCCAAAGAACAGACTCCTGTGAATAAATAATAGTTAAATGCCACGTGTTTAGTTAAGTTAATGTTGTAGTTTACTTACTTTCCAAAATTACATTCATTCAATGAATATGTGAAGACCCTACTACATGCTAGAATTATTATTCTGTTTGTAGCAAGTTCAGGGTCATAAATAGGTGCTGAGAAATAACCTCTTCCCTAAGAGCTTTGGTTTCACTCACTACTGATTTTGTGCTATTATCTGCTGTTTTTAAAATTGATAAATGTTTACCACACTCAGTAACATTTTCCAGACTTCCAGACAGATGAATTCATAGCATACACGTTCACTTCCTCTGGAAAACACAATTCGAGCTTTTATTTCCAGAGAATATAGAGTAAGTTTATTTTTAAGGAGAAGTAATGAAATAAGAAAACGATTGCTTCACCTAGGAGTCTAGACTCAAAGCCACGATAATCTAGAGAACTTCCAGTATGTATGTCTTTTTCCACAGGGACCTGTTCCAATTAAAATGAATCTACTCTCCTGGAAAGCTCTCTTTATCCAGATATCACCAACTTAATGAGAAATCCACTACTTGCTCTGGCCTCATCAAACAGGCTTTCAGGACAAATTCCTCTATGTTTGCTGTTTTATATGTTGACTTTGTAAGGAATTTTTGTACAGATATTTTTAAATAATAGTCTTATTTCTTTTTACCTCTTCTACTATAGTTTACTGGAAAAGAGGAAAATTATGTTAAGAATGTAGTTTTCTGGTTTCCTTGTCTTGTTCTTTGTGGGTATCTATGTTTTGTTCATCTGCCTTGTCCTCACTTGAGGGCAAGGAACATATTTATAGTTTTATGTTGCACTATAACTAAAATATCTTTTAAAACCATAATTCATTTGTTTACTACTCCTCTGAGATTATATAGATTTATTTAGATATGTTTATATTACACTCACCTACTAATATTAACATAGACATTAGTGATTTTATAGTGTGCCAAATAGCTACTTAATTAAGGCTTCCAAAGATTGACAATATGGAATTGGAATTCTCTAAATTTGCGTCGACAGAGATTGCTGGTGAAATTAGATTGTGACATATACTAACTAGTGTTAAAGACTCAACAAAAGAATGTTGTTAATGTTGATTCTTTCTCAATTATTCAATGTTTTATTAAGTAACTTGATTACTGTACCTATTCCTAAAGAGGCTATTTGATCCCTCTCCCAATCTGACTTGATTTCCTCAACAACTTGTCCGAAGTCACACAGCCAAGGACAGCCTAGAAATGGACTTGAATCTGTATATCTAAAAAGCTTGCATTTTCACACTGGGCAGAATTATATCAATGCTTTGTTCTCCCATCTCCAGTCATGACCTGCTTCTTTTTCTATATTTTAAACATAAGTGAATAGCAATCTAATCTACCAAGTCATCCAAGTCAGAAATCAGGAAGCCATCTGGGGATGCTCCCTCTTCCTCAGAGGCCACTTATAATTAGTCCCAAAGATCAGTAGAGTTTACCTCTTTAACATTCCTGGTACCTGACCCTTTCTTCTACCTCTACTGCCTTAGATAAATTCCTTATCTAAATTAAAGTTCTCCTCTCTCTCTCACCTACTCCTCACCACCAAACCTCCTTATCATAAACAAATGATCTGTAAGGCAAAACTAACTTCCCAGACAACACACACACACACATACGTCGCACCATAAAATTCAAGGTAAAGTTTAATTTCATTGGTATGCCATACATTGTTCGCTATGACCCAATCCCTGCCTATCTCCCCCTGGCTTTTTCCAACATATTATACCCTATACTTTATTCTCCAATCATATTAAATCACTCCTTTTTTCCCTGAGTATGTCAAGGGTTTTTATGTTTCTGAAACTGTGTTCAGCTACTCCAATTATCTGAATGTGCTTTGCTTCCCCAGATCTTTTCAGGTCAAACAGTGCTTCCTGTGTGAAGCCTTCTGGGAGTCTCCCCTTCGGGGACATTGTGATTGACTGCACAACATTAATCTCACCCCAAATTATTGGCTTAAATTAGTATCATCTCACTGCTGTATTCTATATGGCTTCAGGATAATGTATGACACAACTCCAGTCGAATGTAGTTTCCTTGTTATTTTACAAGATTAACATCTTTTACAAAGCTTTAATTTCTTGAATGGCAATAAATCTATGACATTCATTTTTGTAGTGGCCATATATGTAACTCTTATATGGTAGGTACAAGACCATATATGTAATTATTTATAATAGGCACTGTCATTTAGTAAGCAGAATCATATTTGTATTTGACATATGATAGACTGTCATGTAGAAGACTCAATCATAGTTGCAACTGTCATATAGTAGGCACTTAAATGTTCACATAGTAAATTGGTATTTGAATAGCAGTACTTACATGATAATTTGTACAAAGGTGTGAATTAATCTTAACATTTTTTTAGCATAATGCACTTTCACCATGCTATTACCATAGTTAGTGTTTTCACTTAGTGACTTTATCCAGTGTTTTCAGATTCTTAACATTTTTTACAGTGAACTTACCATTTTTCAGACAGCACCGTCCTTAAAAAGATCTCCTCCATCCATGCCACTATACTATTTTCTGCTTTCATGAAATTCAATTACTAAATCAGATTGTGTCATGTTTGCTTCAATGTATCAGTACTTTTGATAGCTTTACTGAAGTATAATTGATATATTAAAAAATACACATATTTAATGTATACAGTTTGATGATGTTAGAAATAAGTATATAACCACGATATCACCATAATCAAGGTAATAAACATATCCATCATCTTCCAAAGTTTCTTGTGTCCTTTGTTTTTGTTTTGCCTTTGTTTTTGTGTGGTAAGAACACTCAACGTGAGATCTGAACATGAGGGTGCTCTTAACAAATTTTTCACTGCACAATATTGTGTTGTTAACTACAGGTACTATGTTAAACAGCAGATCTCTAAATCATATTCATCTTGTGTAACTCCGTAACTTTATATTCATGGAGTAACTACTCCTCATTTCCCCTTCCCCGTCTCCAACCACCATTCTATTTTTTGTCTCCGTAAGTTTGACTATGGTTGGGTTGTTTTTTAATTTAACAATTTATTTAAACTAAAACAAATAAAACAAAACAAACACGGTTCATCCATTTCTCCCACCCTCTCCTACCTCACCTGACAACCAATCTGTTCTCTGTACCTATGAGCTTGTTGTTTTTCTTTTAGATTACACATATAAAAAAATCATTCAGTATTTGTCTCTGTCCGACTTATTTCACCTAGCATAATGCCCTCAAAGTCCATCCATGGTGTCTCAAATGGTAAGATTTCATTCATTCTATGGCTGAATAATATTCCATTATATATATGTGTGTGTGTGTGTGTGTGTGTGTGTGTGTGTGTGTGTGTGTGTGTGTATGCAACATATCTTCTTATCTTCTTTATCCATTCATCTATTGATGAACAATTTAGGTTGTTTCCACATCTTGGCTATTGTAAATAATGCTGCAATAAACACGGGGGTGCATATATCTTTTCAAGTTAGTCTTTTTGTTTTCTTCAGATAAATACCCAGAAGCAGAATTTCTGGATCATATGGTGGTTCTATTTTTAATTTTTTGAGGAAGCTTTATATTGTTTTCCATAGTGGCTACACCAATTTTCATGCCCAGCAACAGTGCACAAGTGTTTCCTTTTCTCCACATCCTCACCAATGCTTACTATTTCTTGTCTTTTTGATAACAGCTAACATAAAACATAAAATGTGGTGTGGGAAAATAAAAATGTTAAGCTATAAAATGGGATTAAACTTGTTATCAACTTAAAATAGCCTGTTATAAACATAAATTTTTATATGTAAGTCCTATGGGAGGGACTTCCCTGGTGGCACAGTGGTTGAGAACCTGCCTACCAATGCAGGGGACACAGGTTTGAGCCCTGGTCCTGGAAGATCCCACATGCTGCGGAGCAACTAAGCCCATGCGCCACAATTACTGAGCCTGCACTCTAGAGCCCACAGGCCACAACTACTGAGCCCATGTGCCTAGAGTCCATGCTCTGCAACAAAGAGAAGCTACTGCAATGAGAAGCCCACGCACCACAATGAAGAGTAGCCCCTGCTTACCAGAACTAGAGAAAGCCCACATGCAGTAATGAAGACCCAACACAGCCAAAGATAAATAAATAAATTTATATTAATAAAATCATTCCTAACAAATATTTAAAAAAAAAACCTTATGGGAACCAAAAAACAAAATCTATGGTAAATATACAAAAGATAAGGAGAAAGAAATATAAGCATACCACTAAAGAAAGTCATCAAACCACAAAGGTAGAGAGCAAGAGAAGAAGAAAAGAACAGAGAGGAACTACAAAAAATAGCCAGAAAACAATTAACAAAATGGCAATAAACACATACTATCAATAATTACTTTAAATGTAAAGATATTGAATTCTTCCATCAAAAGACATAGAGTGGCTGAGTTGATAAGAAAAAAAAAGACAAATCTATATGCCGCCTACAGGATACTCACTTTAGATGTAAACACACACAGACTTAAAATGAAGGGATGGAAAAAGATATTCCATGCAAACGTAAACCAAAAGAAAGCCAGAGTAACTATATTTATATCAGACAAAATAGACTTTAAAACAAAGACTGTAATAAGAGACAAGGAAGGGCATTACATAATGACGAGGGGGTCAATCTCACAAAAAGACATAACATTTGTAAATATTTACTCACCCTACAAAGGAGCACTTAAATATATAAAGCAAATATTAACAGACCTAAAGGGAGAAATTGACAGCAATACAATTATAGGGGATTTAAATATCCCACTTACATCAACGAATAGCTCATCCAGACAGAGAATCAATAAGAAAACATTGGACTTAGATGACACATTAAACAAGATGGGCGTACCAGATTTTTACAGAACATTCTATCCAAAAGCAACAGAATACACATTCTTCTCAAGTGTACATGGGACATTTTCCAAGATAGATCATATGTTAGGCCACAAAACAAGTCCACAAATTTAAGAGGATTTTAATCCTCTTAAATCATATCAAGCATGTTTTCCAACCACAATGGTATGAAATTAGAAATTATAATGACACAATAAAAACTGGAAAATTACCAAATATGTATAGATTAAACAACATACTAATGAACAACCAATGGGTCAAAGAAGAAATCAAAAGAAAAATTTAAATGTATCTTGAGAAAAATAAAAATGAATATGTAACATACCAAAGTTTATAGGATGCAGCAAGAGCATTTCTAAGAGGGACATTCGTAGCGATAAGTACATACTCTAAGAGACAAGCCTCAAATAAACAACCTAACTTTATACCTCAAGGAACTAGAAAAAAAGTAAAAGCAAAGTTTGAAGTTAGTCGAAGAAAGGAAATAACAAAGATCAGCACAGAAATAAGTGAAACAGAGACTAAAAAGACAACAGAAAAGATAGATGAAGCTAAGAGCTGGTTCTTTGAAACGATAAACAAAATTGATAAACATTTAGCCAGACTCATCAAGAAGTAAAGAGGGAGGACTCAAATAAATAGAATCAGAAATGAAAGAGATGTTACAACCGACACCACAGAAATACAAAGGATCATTAAAGACTACTATGAACAATTATATGCCAACAAATTGGACAACCTAGAAGAAATGGATAAATCCCTAGAAACATACAATCTGCAAAGACTTAATCATGGTGAAATATAAAATCTGAACAAATTGATTACTAGTAATGACATCAAATCAGTAAACAAAACCTCCCAAGAAACAAAAGTCTGTAAGTTTGACTATTTTAAACACTTCATATAAGTGGAATCATGCAGTCAGTCATGTGACTGACTTAGTTCAATTAGCATAATGCTAAATTGAAACCCTGTTCACTCTTGGTGGAAATGTAAAATGGTGCAGTCACTACAGAAAACAGTATGGAAGGTGCTAAAAAAAATAAAAACAGAACTGTCCTATGATCCATCAATTACAATTTGGGCATATAACCAAAAGAATGGAAATCTGGATCTCAAAGAGATATCTGCACTCACATGTTGATGGCAACATTTTTTTAGAATATAAGATATGAAAACAACCCAAATGTCTATTGACAGATGAATGTATAAAGAAAATGTGATACATACGTATAATGGAATATTATGCAGCCTTTAAAAAGAATAAATTCCTACCATTTGCAACAACAGGGATGGACCTAGAAGACATTATGCTTCAGTTTATTCTTAAAAAGTTGATTTGACACTATGCTGCCCCATTTCAGTTATGTGGAATTCTAGCTACTGCAGTACCTACCTAGCACTAGTGGTATTGCTCTAAACATTCATTCATTCAAACGATAGTTTTTGTGCACCCACTATTTACTTGACAGGCATCATGGGGTGTGTGTGTGTGTGTGTGTGTGTGTGTGTGTGTGTGTGTGTGTGTGTATAGAGAGACAGAGAGAGAGAGAGAGGACATTTTGGTTCTCAAATTTCTTACAGTATAAAAGATAAGAAAGAAATAGAACAGTTTGGCATTAGTAAAACCATATAAATGTTGGAGGTCGATATACTTAGATTCAAACCTTGGTCTTAACTTCTTAACCACCAGATCTTGAGCACATTACATCATGTCTGTGAGATTCTCAGTCTCTCTAAGTGTAATCTGGGGTGAATGCTAGGATTACTACAAGATTGTATGTCTGTGAAAAGTACTTTGCATTGTACCTGACCCTTAGAAAGAAATCAGTAAGAGGTAACATTACAATAGAAATATTTACAGGCAGTCATGTGACACAAGAAGAAGATGGTCAAGGGAAGAAATAAGAGGCTTTATGGAGGGAGTGTTATGATAAAGTAGTGGACTTTTCTAGGAAAGGAAGGGAGTAAACTCAGGTGGTGAAAGCAACATGAACAGAGGCATAGATAATCACATGAGTGGGGAGCAGACAATTTGGTGTGGCCAGCATTTAGGCCAGCAGATTGGCTAAGTCCTAGTACCTTATTGTTGGGCATTTATATGTGTCACCTAATGAAAAGTAGATAAGGTCTATGAATAATTAGGGAAGTTAACAGTGACCTTTGCCTAATGCCCAGGCCTCAAATACACAGAAAATATGGAAGGCTATCATCACTCTTAAGATGTGCCACGTGGTATAGAGTTCTGTGTCATATTAACCAATATACCTTTTTTAGACATCTAGAGAAAGTTCTGACTTGCGTGGTTTATTTATTTTTTTCTATTTCTTGCTCAGTCAGTCTCCAGTCTTGTCCTCTCAAATTCATTCTCTCCTGCAGCTAAAGTGGCCAGCCAATCTAAAATACAAACATGGTATGTTGACCACACTACTTAACACCCTTTAATGGCTTCTCATGATTTTAAAAATATGAAATTTAAACTTCCTAGCAAAAATGTCCTCATTGGCCTATTCGTTACATCTCTCTCCAGCCATAAAATTTTTGCCTTTTCTTGCTTTTGCACTTTGCAATAAAGAAAGACCAAATTGGGCTCTGGTAATTCAAGATGGTGGAAGAGGAAGAGCCTAAATTTACCTCCTCCCATGGATATGACAAATATATACCTACATATGGATCAATTCCCTCTGAAAGCAATCTGAGAGTTAGCTGAACACCTACTCCACTACAGAGGATAAAAAGGACCACATCAACATGGGTAAGAGAGATAGAGAAGTGCTTTTGCCAAAAATCCCACCCCCAATGTGGCAGCACGCAATAGGGAGGGATCTCACCAGACAGGTACTTTTCTTACAGGAGCAATGGATTTACACCCCAACCCCTGGGATCTACACCAGAGAAATAAGTGCCCAAAATTTCTGGCTTAGAAAACCAATGAGGCTGACATCCAAGTGCTATAGGAAACGGAGACTCTCCTCTTAAAGGGCTCACACATGGTCCCACTTGCCCCAAGACCCAGAGAAATAGAAGCTGTTGAAAAGCGCTAAGACTACGCAGGAAAAAGAGTCATTTGCAAATCTAACAGCATTGGCTGGAAGATCGGGGGATGATAACAACACTCCCCGGAGACAGAGGTGCTGGTTGGTGCCACTTTTGCTCCCAGGAGGTGGGGAGGTGGTCCAGGAGTGATTGTGGCACTATCTGGCCCCCTTGCTGAAGCTGGAGGACTCCAGCAGTTGCAGCATTCCCCTGCTCCCTGACTAGGGTGAATGGGTGTGAACAGTCACAACATTCCGCTACTCCATAGCTAAAGTCTCTGTGCAAGTGCAGGTGGCTGCAACACTCCCCCATCTCTTGGCTGGGACTGGCAAGTGTAAGTGGTTGCAGCATTAATCCTCTCCCAACCTAAAGCCAACTCAACACTCCCCTGCCCCATGGCTGGGGCTAGTGAATGTAAGAAGCCACAACAGTCTCCTGTTCCTGGCTTAAAGCCAACACATGCACACAGACAAAACACTCTCCTCCATTGCTGAAGCCCACGGGTACATGCATTCAAGTCATTTTCCTGCTGCCTTTCTGAAACAAGAGAGCAAGTTCCACCCACTCTCCAGCTACCTAGTTAAAGCCAGTTGGTCAGCCCAATCCTCAGGGGACACCCCTTGATTGCCTGGCCCTGGTGGCCAAGGGGGCTTGTGTTCCTGACCTCTTTGGGAATGCCACAATGGGAAAGATAGCTCTTCGTAGGCCACCACCCGCAGGGCAGTGCACAGACAATAGACTGAAGCACAACCCCAGTCTTCCTATGAAAATGGCCTATTTACTTATCCTGAAGCTTTACCGTGAGAGACAGGCTACAGGTTTCCTACACATCTAGAGGCTGAGGAGGCACTTCCAGGAAGATAAGCAGGAAGGCACCAACCTTTCAAACCCACTTGATCTCACTATACCTTGAGGAGACTTCCCAGAAAAAAGCTTATACATTAATCAGTAGCCCCAATTTTTGCAGCTATTGTCTAGGGGACATCTTGAGATCTTTTGATCAGTAGGCCATCAGGAATTAGGATTGCAGCTCCACAGAATGAATATATATATATATATATATGCATACTGTAAAAGTTGTGGCCTGAGGGCCTGGCTTACTGTCAGCCTGAAACTAGGTGCAAAATGAGATTCCTCTCCTTGGAACACTGACAGATCTGGGCACACTCTCAACAACAAGGACATATCAAGAATAAATCAGGTTATACAGACAACCACAAAGACTCTAGAGACAAAGTGCTAGGGCAGGGTTGAATGAAAAGGATCATCACCTACGCAAGGCCACTCCTTCAATACTGAGAGAGACAACAGTTTTGCCTAATATATAGAAACAAACACAGAGAGCCAAGCAAAATGAGGAAACAAAGAAAAACGTACCAAATGAAAGAGCAAGACAGAACATCAGGAAAAGACCTTAATGACATGGAGATAAGTAATCTACCTGATAAAGAAGTAAAAGTAATGGTCATAACAATGTTCATCAAACACAGAAGAATGAATGAACACAGTATGAACTTCAACAAAGAGTCAGAAAATATAAGAAAGAACCAATCAGAGCTGAAGAGTATAATAACTGAAATGAAAAATACACTAAAGAGAATTAAAAGCAGATTAGATGATACATAAGAATGAATCACCAACCTGGAAGGCAGATTAGTGGCAATCACACAATCACAAAAGAAAAAAAAAGAATTAAAAAAAATTAGGATAGTTTAAGAGACCAGTAGGACAACATCAAGCATATTAACATTCACATTATAGGGATCTCAGAAGGAGAAAAAAGAAAGACAAGGAGAGGGAGGGAGGGAGGGAGAGAGAGAGAGAAAGAAGGAAAGAAGGAAGGAACGAATGAAGGAAGGGAGAAAAAGAGGAAGAAAGGGAGGAAGGAAGAAAGGGGCAGAAAAATTATCTGAAGAAATAATGGCTGAAAACTTACCTAACCTGAGAAAGGGGACAGACATCCAGGTCCAGAAGCACAGAAAGTCTCAAACAAGATGAACCCAAAGAGATCCACAGTAATATATATTATAATTAAAATGTCAAAGGTTAAAGACAGAGAAATTTAAAAGCAGCAAGAGAAAAACAACTAATTATGTATAAGAGAACCTCCATAAGCCTATAACCAGATTTTTCAGCAGAAACTTTGCAGGCCAGCAGGAGTGGCATGATATATTCAATGTGCTGAAAGGAAAAAACTACAAACAAGAATACTCTATCCAGCAAGGTTATCATTCAGAATTGAAGGAAAGATAAAAGAGTTTCCCAGAAAAGCAAAAAACAGTAGGAATTCATCACCACTAAACCAGTATTACAAGAAGCATTAAAGAGACTTCTTTAAGTAGAAAAAAAAAAAAAGGCCATAACTAGAAATAAGAAAATATAAAAGAAAAAATCTCACTGATAAAGGCAAATATATAGTAAAGGTATTGAATCAACTAACTATAAAACTATTATAAAAGTTAAAAGACAAAAGCAGTACAGTCAGCTATAACTATGAGTGGTTAAAGAATACACACAATGAAAAGGTGTAAAATATGACATAAAAACATAAAATATGGGGGAGAGTAAAAATAGAGTGCTTTTAGAATACATTTGAACATAAGCAACTACCAACTTAAAATAGACTGTTTTATATAGATTATTATATATGAATCTCATGGTAACCACAAACCAAAAACATAATAGAGACACAAAATTAAGAGAAAGGAATCCAAACATAATGCTAAAGGAAAACATCAAACCATAAGGGAATAAAACAAGAGAAGAAGAAAGGAACAGAGAAGAATTACAAAAACAACCAAAAAACAATTAACAAAATGGTGATAAGCAATACCTATCAATAATTACTTCAAATGGAATTGGACTAAATTCTCCAATCAAAAGGCATAGAGAGGCTGAATAAATAAAAAAAACCCCAAGAACCTCTTATATGTTATGTATAGGAGACTCACTTCAGATCTAAAGACACATACAAGCTGAAAGCGAAGAGATGGAAAAAGATATCCCATGCAATGTACATGAAAAGAAAGCTGGGTTAGTAATACTTAAATCAGATAAAATAAACCTTAAAACACAATGTAACGAAAGACAAAGAAGGGCATTTCCTAATGTCAATCCAACAAGAGGATATAACATTTGTAAATATTTATGTGCCCAACAAAAAACTACCTAAATATGTAAGCAAATGTTAACAGACATAAAGGGAAAATTGACAATAAAACAATAGTAGGGGACCTTAACACTACACTTACGTCAATGGAGAGATCATCCAGAAAGAAATTCAACAAGGGAAAATTGGCCTTAAATGAACATTAGATCAGATGAACTTACTAGATGTATACAAAATATCCCATCCCAAATCTGCCAAATATACATTTTTTACAAGTGCACATGGAACATTCTCCAGGGTAGGTCACATGTTAGGTCACAAAACAAGTTTCAATAATTTAAGAAGATTGAAATCATATCAAGCAGCTTTCATGACAACAGTGGTATAAAGCTAGAAATCAATTACAAGAAGAAAACTGGAAAAAACACAAAGAGGTGGAGGCTAACCAATGTGCTATTAAATAACCGATTGATCAATGAAGAAATCAAACAGGAAATGAACAAAAACCTTAAGACAAATGAATATGAAAGTACATCATTCCAAAATCTATGGGACACAGCAAAAGTGGTTCTAAGAGGGAAATTCATAGTGATACAAGCCTACCCCTGGAAAAATCTCAAATAAACAACCTAACTTTATACCTAAAGGAACTAGAATAAGAAGAATAAACAAAATCCAAAATTAGTAGAAGAAAAGAAATGATAAAGTTCGAAGTGTTCAACTGACACCACAGAAACACAAAGGCTCATAAGAGACTGCTACAAACAATATACACCAACTAATTGGACAACCTAGAAGACATGGATAAATTCCTAGAAACACACTACCTTCCAAGACTGAATCATGAACTAATAGAAAATCTGAATATACCTATTACTACTAATAAAATTGAATCATTAAACAATTCCCAACAAACAAATCTCAAGGACCAAACAGCTTCACATTTGAATTCTACCAAACATTTAAAGAAGAGTTAATACCTATTATTCTCAATTCCAGAAAACTGAAGAAGGAAGTCTTCCAAACTAATTTTACGAGGCCAGCATCATCCTGATACCAAAACCAGACAAAGACACAACCAAAAAAAGAAGATTACAGGCCAATATCCCTGATCAACATAGATGCAAAAATATTTAACAAAATATTAGAAAATCAAATTCAACAACACATTAAAGGGATCACAAACCTGTTCGAGTGGGACTTATTACAGTGATGCAAGGATGATTCAACATGTGTGTAAGTCAATCAAAGTGTTATCCCACATTAACAAAAGATAAAAATCATATGATCAGCTTAATAAACACAGAAAAAGCATTTGACTAAAATCAATATCCACTTATGATAAAAACTCTCAAAAAAGTGAGTATAGAGTGAATGGACCGTAACATAGTTAAAGTCATATATGACAAAGCCACAGCTAACATCATACTCAACAGTGAAAAGCTGAAAGCTTTTCCTCTAAGATCAGGAAAAAGACAAGGATGCCCACTATAATCACTTTTATTCCACAGAGTACTGTAAATCCTAGCCAGAGCAATCAGGCAGGAAAAAGAAGTAAAATGAATACAAATTTGAAAAGAATAAAACTATCACTATTTGAAGGTGACATGATACTATAGAGAGAAACCCCAAAGACTCCACCAAAAACCTATTAGAACTAATAAATGAATTCAGTAAAATCGCAGGATACAAAATTAATATACAGCAACCAGCTGTGTTTCTATACACTGTCATCATAATAATGAACTATCAGAAAGGGAAATGAAGAAAACAAATCCCATTTACAACTGCATAAGGTCGTAAACTACATAAGGTTCCCTGTACACACCAGGCTCTTTCAAACTTTGTGCATTTTCTCATCTCTCCCATGCACCTTGAATACCCTTTTCCCCATCATTGTCAGCCTAGCATTCTTCAAGACATGTTCAGATGTATTTTCCTTCCCTGAAACCCAACTTGTATTGAGAGCATTTCCTCTGTGCTCCCTTAGAACTTGTGTCCAAACTACTTGTTTTCATTTCTCCCATTAGAATGTAATTTCCTGAAAGATTTTTTTTTTTTTTTGCTTTGAAGTATAGTGATTTACAATGTTGTGTTAGCTTCAGGTGTACAGCAAAGTGATTCAGTTATACATACATATATAACAATTTTTTCAGATTCTTTTCCCTTATAGGTTATTACAAAATATTGAGTACAGTTCCCTATGCCACCTAGTAGGTCCTTGTTGGTTATCTATTTTATGTATAGTAGTGTATCTATGTTAATCCGAAACTCCTAATTTATCCCTTCCCCCCCTTTCCCCTTCTTTAACCATAAATTTGTTTTCTATATCTGTGGCTCTATTTCTGTTTTCTATGTAAGTTCACTTTTATCATTTTTTTAGATTCCACATATAAGCGATATCCTATGATAGTTGTCTGGCTTACTTCACTTAGTATGATAATCTCTAGGTCTCTCCATGTTGCTGCAAATGGCATTATTTCATTCTTTTTATGGCTGATTAATATTCCATTGTGTATATATATACCACATCTTCTTTATCCATTCATCTGTCGATGGAAATTCAGGTTGCTTCCATGTCTTGGCTATTGTAAATAGTGCTGCAATGAACATTGAGGTACATGTATCTTTTTGAATTATGGTTTTATCTGGATATAGGTCCAGGAGTGGGATTGCAGTTTCTTAATCATTTCTGAGTAAGCCCAGAACAATTACTGCAAAATAGCAGTTCCCAGACTATCTTATTTATTTATAGCCTCTTGAGTTGAAAATATTTTCCATTGAAACTATACACACACACACACACACACACACACACACACACACACACACGTGTATATGTGTGTGTATGATTATATACATATGTATATGATCAAGCTGGCATTGAATAGGTTAAAATTAGACCTTCTTGCTGGTTTTGATTTCATGGATTATGGTTAACAGGATGTATAGAGAAAAATTAGTTTACAGCTAATAATACCATTATGAAACACTTCAACAACCAACATTTTCACACACATTAAAATGTCTACTATATGCCAGACCTAGGAGCCTGGGAGAACCTTCCAAGGTAGATAGCCTTGCTTAGCAACTGCTACAGTCCTTTTCTTCTGAGGACAGTATATGTTTTGAAATGACAGAATGTTGTTAGTTCTAAGGTCTCCCGATAGCATCTGCATCTCATTATCTGATAAAAAGCAAAAGCACACCTTTATCACACTTGGCCTGTGATCTGATGCAATGCTAAGAATTTGTTGATAGAGTTGAGCAGATGCCTATCCAGCAAGTCTCTAACTGTGATCTTGGCAAGAAATACTCTATGAGAAAGCTAACAGTTTTGCCTCATAATCAATTTTGCCTTCAGGGCTCCTGCAACTCTATTTTTACTCCCATTTTTGCTCCATCTGCACAAGAGTTGAGCTGCTGCCACCAAATCAACCTGATACAATTCATACCATTTTTCTCATCAGTCAGTCATTCCCCATTTTTGTCCAACAGCTTTCTAAGAAACTGTATTCTTCGGAAGCCAAGTGCAGTAACTCTCCTTTGTTTTTAAACACTCTTCCTCTGAAAGCCATCTGAGTTTTTCATTTCTTTCTACCTTAGTGCTTCCCTGTGTGTGTGTATGTGTGTGTGTGTGTGTGTGTGTGTGTGTGTGTAGGACTGTACATTTCTGAGCATTATTAAGACCCTTGCTAGTGTCTCCTATAAGTATGTCTTCACTGAGAGAATTGTGGTGTCAGAAATGCCATCTAAACCAGAGTGCAGAAGATATTATCAACCGAGTTTAACCTCAGATTGGTTTATCCTTTTGTTCTTTTCTTAGGAGAAGGGAAAATATAAGCATAGTATTTCTACAGGAATTGCACGATAGTTCTTCCATCTCTAAATGAGTGGTTCATCTGCCTGCCAGCAGGGGAATTTATACAAACTGCCCAGTCAGACTCCACCTCTAGACACAGCCTTACTTGGATAGCTCCCTGCAGAGGTATTCAATATTGTAAATATCTCATCCTTTATAATCAGTATAAACTTAAATTTTCTTTGTAATAATTTGCAAGAGAATACTTGCTTTGAAATCTGAAAGAACTGGGTTTAAATCCCCAGTCTGCACTGAAATTTATCATGGAAATGATAATACTAACTTCATGTTCCTTCAAGGATTAAATGACAGAATGTATCAAACATAGCAATATATGAGATTTTTATAGTTGTCTATGAAATGCCTTTTCCTTAAAATGGAATATGAGGGGAGTCTTTAATTATTTGCAAAAGTCAGAAAATACAAAGGCAAATGAGTTTTGTTCACTAAGGCCAAAAGATTCTCTGAATCTTAAGCAATACGAAGCGATTACAAAAGATGCAGCAAGAGCCCCTACATGGTCTAGCAGTCACCGAGGCTGAGCGCGGTATGTAGCCAGGAGTCTGCTGTAAGTGGTGAAGAAGTAGGTTCTGGAGTTAGGCTACCAATTATAGTCATTTGATCTTGGGCAAAGAACTTTACCCCTCATGTGCTTTAGTTTCCTTATCTCTGAAACAGTTTCTGCCTCATAGTTTTCTTAAGAAGATCTAGAGTTGATATGTTAAAGCATAAGGAGAGGAACAGGGAAGCAGAAAAATAAAGATGTCATACTGACCAGCTCTCTAGACCTAACAGAGTTTACCCGGACCTGAGCACCGATCTTTCATTTTCACGTGACTATTAAGAATAATTATGGGGCTTCCCTGGTGGCGCAGTGGTTGAGAGTCCGCCTGCCGATGCAGGGGACACGGGTTTGTGACCCGGTCTGGGAAGATCCCACATGCCGCGGAGCGGCTGGGCCCGTGGGCCATGGCAGCTAAGCCTGTGCGTCCGGAGCTTGTGCTCCGCAATGGGAGAGGCCACAACAGTGAGAGGCCCGCGTACCGCAAAAAAAAAAAAAAAAAAAAAAAAAAAAGAATAACTATGAACTTTCCACATGCTGAAATTTCATTGGTGTATACATCACAAAACCGTTCCTCCCAAGTGGTTTCTCTTTTTTTTAAATTTACTTTATTGAAGTGTAGTTGATCTACAACGTTGTGTTAATTTCTGCTGTACAGCAAAGTGATTCAGTTATACACACATATTCTTTTTTGTATGCCTTTCCATTATGGTTTATTACAGAGTACTGAATATAGTTCCCTGTGCTATACAGTAGGACCTTGTTGTTCATCCATTCTATATATAATAGTTTGCATCTGCTAATCCCAAACTCCAAATCCATCCCTCCCCCACCCCCACTCCCCTTGGCAACCATATGTCCCTTCTATATATCTGTGAGTCTGTTTCTGTTCCTTAGATAAGTTCATTTGTGTCATACTTTAGATTTCACATATAAATGATATCATATGGTATTTGTCTTTCTCTTTCTGACTTCACTTAGTATAATAAACTCTTGGTCCATCCATGTTGCTGAAAATGGCATTTTTTCATTCTTTTTAATGGTTGAGTAATATTCCATTGTGTGTGTGTGTGTGTGTGTGTGTGTGTGTGTGTGTGTGTGTGTGTGTATACCACATCTTCTTTATCCATTCATCTGTCAATGGACATTTAGGTTGCTTCCATGTCTTGGCTATTGTATATAGTGCTGCTATGAACATAAGAGTGCTCGCATCTTTTTGAATTATAGTTTTGTCTAGATATATGTCCAGAAGTGGGATTGCTGGATCATACGGCAACTCTATTTTTGACTTTTTGAGGACCCTCCATCCGTTGTCCATAGTGACTGTACCAATTTACATTCAACCAAATGGTTTCTTTTGCTTAACCCTCTCTTCCCAACTGTTTTTCATAAAAGGTACACATCTTTCCTAGAAACTTCTAGCATCTACACATTTGTTGAAAACTGGGCTCCGAATTTAACTCTTTATTTCACTGGTTTATTTTTTCTCTTGCTTAGTTTTTAATCATGATGACTTACATGTAAAAACCTACAGGGATATTTCCATTCTGCTTTTCATTCTTATCTTTTGAAATATTTTAGAAGTTTCAATTCAAATATTTTTGATGAAACAAAAATTCCAAGCTTTTAGATATTCCTTCACACCCTACTCAAATCATCTCAAATCACAGAGACTTGTGATTCTTAAACCATTCATTCTAAAAGAAGGAAAAGTAGATCAGTGTAGGGAAAAAGAGTTGGAAGCAAATATTGGTCCAAACGCTTATCTTAAATAAGTTCTGATTACATTTCTTGTAAAATTATAGTTTTAGGAACCAACAGATTTTGACTGATAGCTTCTATTCTATTTAAATCTGATATAGCCAACAATGTGTCACGATAGTGTACATTTTTCTTACTGTAGTTAAGTCAAGACATGACTTATTTGGAACAAACTTATCCTTATACTTCAGCAGCTGACTTCAGCTTTATTTAAGAGAACCAACAGTCGGGCAAAATTTAAAGGAACTGACCGAGACCGAGCAAGAGAAACACGAGGCTGAATGCTCTCAAGATCTTCCTGCAGAATAAGCTTTGTTTTAAATGAATGTGATGTCTCGGTTCAAACCTCTGAGTTTGGGGATCTACAATAGTTGGTAGTAGTTCTACCTTCCCCCTTTTATGTCTTAATTATATTTCATAATCATTCTGTTATATGTTTTGTTTTAACAAGTAAGCCCTAGGTATCCCTGTGCCACTGCAGAGAAGGTAGTCTCATGAAGGTTATGAGAAGTCTGGTCAGCAGGGCATACCATTTCCTGTTAAAAGCTGTTTCTAAGATATAAATAGAAGCTTTTCCAGGACTTCAGCTTGATGCTATATTGGGAATCATGTAACATTTACAATGTACTTCCATGTAAGACAATCTTGTGCTAAAGCATCGCTAAAAGAGACAGAGCCTCTGGGGTTCACCACATATGATATTCAGAAGTAGTGGCAAGTCCAATCTCCTATTTTGATCCTCACTTCTTATTATGGTAAGTAGCTTCCTGATTTTCTGCCTTGTCCGGCTAGCATTGCAGTATTTTGCCCATTAGAAGTAGACAGTGAACATTCCTCCTAAAATGCCATTTACTTGATCTGTAGCTACTGCAATGGAATTTAAACTAAAGGTTTTTAAATATAGGATGAAATATTTAAGCTCTTTTTGAATGAAAGAGATAGGTTTAATTCAAAAAGGGAAAGAAATTTAATTCAAGTATATAAAACAGTACCATCCAATGATCTAGAAACATTCAAAGAGCTAATAAGAACGCCCCAAATTCTAAATTTAGATACTCGTACTATATTATAGTTTACCACAAATTTTTACTCATTGTTTTCCTAAAGAATCTGCATATTTCAGTATCTCGAGTTTTTTTGCATAAATTCTAGACGATGTTTGACATTTTAAACAATTCCTGGGAGGAAATCTTATAATTCATATGGAAGAAAGATGTGCATGATTAAGATATTTGTGAAGCTAATTAAAATAATCTTGTGAACTTGTATGCTGATGTCACTGTGGACATATTTCCTTAACACTCTGAATTTTATCATATGTTTAGAGTTATACATGTAATTCTTAACTCGCAGATGAAGAAAAAAGTAGTAACATGATGCCACATGTAAACCTGAGAATCAAGGATAAACATAGGGCTATAGACAAAATCTTCTCAGAGACATCAATGAGCTTAAAGATACCCCAGGATTTGCTGGCTCAAGATCTGGAAGAAGACAAGAAATCAGAGACAGAGATATAAGCTCAGGCACTCAAAACACACTTATCCTAAGAATATTGTCCATTCCCGTAGGAGTAGTTGACAGGCTGAGCAGTGCTTTTGATGGCCTTGTGGGACTGCAGAAATAAAAGTCAAAATCAGGAACTTGCTAGAAGAGGGAACATTGATAATGCACCCACTCCAAAGGGTGATACCCATAAAGTAAGCTGGAATAAGCAAACCCAACCCTCTCTTGAACATGCAACCTATCATCTGTTGGGCCCAGGAAGCTTAACTTTTGACTTTAAGTATTTCTGAACCTGTAGGACCCTTATGTATTCTGAGAAAGCCAACGAAAATCCTCTGTGAAGGATGATATCATATGAAAGTCATCAAAATTTTTTCCAGACAATTTCTAATATATCAATACTATTACCACAAAGTTGGATAAAATCAGGTACACAAGGAAAGGCAATATCATGAGTGAAAACCAACAGACAAAAGATAAAGAGCTTTCCTTGGCTTGAGGGTTCCCCTGCTCTGCCCGGGCAGGAGAGCTAATTCATAGCCCCACCCACTACTGGGTGTAGTTTCAAGCCTCATCTGCCCAGAAAGTGTGACCAGAAAGCCTAGAAGCTGTATAGCCCAGCAATGCTTGAGCAGAGAGTCCAGACAGACAGAGCTGACTGTCTGCAGAGCAAAGCCAGTGGCCCTGTTTGGCCACAGAACTTGGGTTGCAGATTGGCTTGAGTCAAGACCACAAACAAAGAGCCTTCCTGGCCTTGGAGCTGGTTTTTCTGCTCTGCCCAGGAAACTAATTTGTAGCCCCACCCATTGCTGAATACAGCCTTCAGCCTCTCAGACCAGGGAACCTAACCAAAGCACACAGGAAGCTGCATAACCCATATAACCATGCTTACAGTCACACTTGAACAGAGAGCATAGCCTGTGGCTTTCTCCATCTGCAGAGCAAAACCAGTGGCCCTGTCTGACCAGGGAATTCAGTGCATAGGTTTGCCTGATTTAGGTCCCCAAACAATGAGCCAGGCAGGTTATGCGGCCTGTCCTGGCAAGGGCAAGTGCAGGGAAGCTAATTCATAGCCTTGCCTACTTTTGGATAGTACCCATGCCAGTTGTCTAGAAAGCCTGACCAGAGGGCCTAGACAACTTCAGAGCCCATCCTACTGCCTCACTTAGGCAGGGAAGCAAGCCAATAGTCCTATCCAACTGTTCTCAGCCAGGAGCTACCCCCATCACCTAAGAGCTCAGACTGTGAGCCTGTCTCAAAACAGACCCTGATAATGAGCCCCACCTGCCAAAGGACATTACCAGTAGATACATCTAGAAATTAAAGCTGAGCTGACTGGCAAAGAACTGTCTCTGCCAAATCAAACTCGTAAAGTCTGGAAGAGGAAACCACTTACTCAAATGTATAGATACCAACGTAAGGAATCAAGGATCACAAAAAAATCAGGTAAGCATGACACCAACAAAGAGAACTAATAAAGTTCCAATAACCGACCCTAAAGAAATGGAGATCTATGAGCTGTCAATTCAGAATAAACTTCTTTGGGTCCTCCCTTCTTTGGGAGGACCCAAAGAAGTTTAGTGAACTACAAGAACACGGACAGACAACTAAACAAAATTAGGAACACAATGCATGAACAAAACAAGAAGTTCAACAAAGAAAAAGAAACCAGCAAAAAAAAACAAAAACAAACAAACAAACAGAAATCCTAGCGCTCAAAAGAACAATGACTGAGCTGAAGAATCCAATAGAGAGTTCAAAAGACTCAACCATGCAGAAGAAAGAATGAATGGTCCAGATGATAGGACATTTGAAATTATCCAGTCACAGGAGAAAAAAAAAACAAAAACAACGTACATATACACATTATGGGAATTCCAAAGACAAAAGAGAAAGAAAAAGGGACAGAAAGTATATTTAAAGCAATGATGGTTGAAAAGTTCCCAAACGTGGGGAGAAAAATGTACATCCAATCCATGAGGTGCAAAAACGTTAAACCTAAACAGGGCTACACAAAGACACATTATAATTAAATTGTCAAAAGTCAAAGATAAAGAAAGAATTTCGAAGGCAGCAAGAGTAAAGAGAGATGTTATATACAAGATAACCTCCATAAGATTAATTAATGGCAAATTTCTCAACAGAAACTCTTCAGGCCAGGAGAAAATGGGATGACATATTCAAAATATTGAAAGAAAAAATTGTTAAAAAAGAATTCTATACCTGGCAAAAGCTGTTCTTCAGAACTGAAGGGAGATAAAATCTTTCCCAAGCAAACAAAAGCTGAGGGAGTTCATCACTACTAGATCTGTCATACAAGAAATGCTAAAGGGGATTCTTTGAGTGGAAGTAAAAGGATGCTAATTCCCACCATAAAAACATAAGAAGGTAGCATGAAACTCACTAGTAATGGTAAATATATAGTCAAAATTAGATTCTGTAATATGGTAATAGCAGTGCACAATTCACTTACAAATCTAGTTTAGAAGGTAAAAAACAAATGTAGTAAAAAATAACCATAACTACAATAATCTGTTATTGAATGTACAATATAAAAATATGTAAACCGTAACATTAATAACCTAAAATTTGAGGGGGAGAAGTAAAAGTGTAAAGTTTAGGAATACTATCAAAGTTAAGTTGCTATCAGTTTAAAATAGAGTGTTATAATTTTCAGATATTTTACGTAAGCCTTATAGTAACTACAAGGGAAAAACCTGTAATAATTACACAAAAGAACATGATAAAGAAGTCAAAACATACTAATACCAGAAGACATCAAAATACCCCCCAAAAGACAGCAGGCTAAGAAACAAGAACAATGGATCCACAAAACAACCAGAAAACAACTAACAAAATACCAATAGTGAGTCCTTACCTATCAATAATTCCTTTAAACATAAAAGGATTAAACTATTTAATCAATGGCATAGAATGGCTGAATGAATCAAAAACAAGATTTTACAATATGCTAACTACAAGACGTTCACTTTAGCCTGAAAGACACACATAGACTGAGAATGAAGGAGTGAAAGAAGATGTTTCAAGCAAATGGTAACCAAAATAAATTAAGGGTAGCTTGTATCAGACAAAATAGACTTTAAACTAAAAATGGTAAAAAGGGACAAAAAGGGATACTATATAACAAAAAGGGGTCAATTCATCAAGAAGATATAAGAATTCTAAATATTTATGTACCCAATATCAGAGCACTAATATATAAGCAAAAACTAACAGAGCTAAAAGAAGAAATAAACATTAATACAATAATAATTGGTCACTTTAATTCTCATCCAGGCAGAGAATCAATAGCAAAACAGCAGATTTGAATGACACTACAGACCAAACAAACCTAACAAACATATACAAAACAATATATCTGACAAGAGCAGAATAGACATTCCTCTCAAGCATACATGGAACATTTTCTAGGAGAAACCATACGTTAGTCCAGAAAACAATTTTTAGTATATTCAAGAAGACTGAAATCATATCAAAAAAAAAAAACCCCAAAAAAAAGAAATATCAAGTATTTTCTCTGACCACAATGGTGTGAAACTAGAAATCAATAACAGGAGGAAAACTGGAAAACTCATGAATACATGGAAATTAACACTCTCCTAAACAACCAGTAGATCAAAGAGGAAATTAAAGAGGAAATTTAAAAGTATCATGAGACCAACAAATGGAAACACAGCACACCACATGTTATGAGATGCAGCAAAAGCAGTTCTAAGAGGAAAGTTTATAGCAATAAACAGCTACATTAAGAAACAAGGAAGATTTAAATAAACAACTTAACTCTATGCCTTACAAAACTAGAAAAAGAAAAACAAACTGAGCCCAAAGTTAGCAGAAGGAAAGAAATAATAAACATGTATACAATGGAATATTACTCAGCCATAAAAAGGAACGAAATTGGGTCATTTGTAGAGATGTGGATGGATCTAGAGACTGTCATACAGAGTGAAGTAAGTCAGAAAGAGAAAAACAAATATCATATATTAATGCATATATGTGGAACCTAGGAAAAATGATACAGATGAACCAGTTTGCAGGGCAGAAATAGAGACACAGATGTAGAGAACAAATGTATGGACACCAAGCAGGGAAAGCGGCAGGGATGGTGGTGGTGGTGGGATGAACTGGGAGATTGGGATTGACATGTATACACTAATATGTATAAAATAGATAACTAATAAGAACCTGCTGTATAAAAAACAATAAATAAAATTCAAAACAAAAAGAAATAATAAAGACTAGAGCAGAAATAAATGAAACAGAGAAGAGGAAAATAATAGAAAACAAATATGAGAGCTGGTCCTTTGAAAAGATAAAAATGACAAACTTTTAGCTACACTATCCAAAGAAAAAAGAGAGAGGACTCAGAAACAACAAAATCATAAATGAAACAGGAGACATTACAACAGATACCACAGAAATACAAAGGATCATAACAGGATACTATGAACAACTATACGTTAACAAACTGGTCAACCTAGAAGAAACAGAAAAACCTTTAAAAATATGAAACCTACCAAGACTGAATCAGGAAGAAATAGAATATCTGAACAAGTGAATTACTAGTAAGGAGATTGAATCATTAATTAAAAATCTCTCAACAAAGAAAACCCCAGGACCAGAAGGCCTCACTGGTGAGTTTTACCAAACATTTAAAGAAGAATTAATACCAATTCTCAAACTCTTCTAAAAAGCCAAAGAGGAGGGACTATTCCCACACTCATTTTATAAGGCCAGAATTACCTGACATCAAAGCCAGTAATAGACACTATAAGAAAAGAAAACTATAGGCCAATACCCTTGATGAATATGGATAAAAATTGTTCTCAATAAAATACTAGCAAACCAAATTCAGAAGCACATTAAATGGATCATTCACCATGATCAAGTGAGATTTATCCCTGCGAGGCAAGGATGGCTCAACATTTATAAATCAATAAATGTACTATATATAGAATGACAGAAAATAATAATATGATCATCTCAATATACACAGAAAAAGCATTTGACAAAATTCAACATCTGTTCATGCTAAGAAGTCTTAAATTAGGTATGGAAGGAAAGTACATCAACATAATAAAGGTCATGAATGACAAACCCACTGCTAAGATCATACTCAACAGTGAAAGATTGAAAGCTTTTCCTCTAAGATCAGGACCAAGACAAGGGTGCCAACTCTCACTACTCCTATTCAACATAGTACTGGAAGTCCCAGCCCAGCAATGAGGCAACATAAAAAAATAAAAGGTATCAGAATTGGAAAGGAAAAAGGAAGACTGTATCTATTTGTATAATAATTTTATGTGTAAAACTATCGCAAAGACTACACACACACACACACACACACACACACACACACACACACATCTAATCAACAAATTCAGTGAAGTTGCAGGACACATAATTAACATACAAAAATCGGTAACATTTCTATACACTAACAATGAATTATCTGAAAAGGAAAAAAAGAAAATGATCCCATTTACAGTAGCACAAAAGCAATAAAATACTTAGGAATAAATTTAGCCAAGAAACAAATTTCTCTACAGTTTTCATTGCATTGATGAAAGAAATTGAACAAGACACAAATAAATGGAAAAAATCTCATGTTCATGTGTTGGAAGAATTAATATCGTTAAAATGTTCATAGTACCCAAAATGGTCTATAGATTCAATGCAATTCCTATCAAGATTTCAAAAGTATTTTTTAAAGAAAGAGAAAAGCAACCTAAAATTCATTTGGAGCCACATAAGACTCCAAATAGCTAAAGCAATACTGAGAAAGAAGAAAAAAGCTGGAGGCATCACACTTCCTGATAAACTATATTACAAACTAGAGTAATCAAAACAGTATTATACTGGGATAGACAAATAAAGCAATGGAATAAAGAGCTTAGAAGTAAACTCATAAATACATGGTCAACTAATATTTGACAAGAGAGCCAAGAATAGTCAATGGAGAAAAGACAGTTTCTTCAATAAATGGTGTTGGGGAACTGAATATTTACATGCACAAAAATGAAACTGGACCCCTATCTTATACCTCTTACGAGAATTAAATCAAAATTGGTTAAAGACTTAAATATGTAATACCTGAAGGTATAAAACTCCTGGAAGAAAGCATAGGGAAAAATCTCCTTGACATTGGTTTTGGCAGTAATTTTTGCAACAAAAGCAAAAAATAAACAAGTGGAACAACATCAAACTACAAAGCTTCTGCAAGGCAAAAGAAATAATCAACAAATTGAAAAAGAACTAACATATGATCCAATAATTCTACTTCTGGGTAAATATCTGAAGGAAATGAAATTACTATCTCAAAGAGAGATCTGTACTCCCACATTCATTGCAGCATTATTTACAATAGCCAAGACATGGAAACAATCTAAGTGTCCTTCAGCAGATGAATGGATAAAGAAAAAAATACAATGGAATATTATTCAGAATAAAAGAAGCAAATCCTTCCATTTCTGACACCATGGGTGAAGCTTGAGACAATTATGCTAAATGAGATAAGTCAGACAGAGAAAGACAAATACTTTATAATCTCACCTATTTGTGGAATCAAAAAAAAAAGGCCAAATGTTTAGAAACAAAGAGCAGATTGGTGGTTGCTGGGGGCTGGGGATGGAAGGGGAAGGAGATGGGTGATGGTGATCAAAAGGTACAGACTTTCATTTATAAGATGAATAAGTTCTGGTCATGTAATGTACAGCATGGTGACTATAGTTAACACTACTGTATTATATACTTGAAAGTTGCTAGGAGAGTAGATCTTAAAAATCTCACCACACACACACACACACACACACACACACACACACACAAATGATAACTGTGTAGGGTGATGGAAGTGTTAACTAACCTTATTGCAATAATTATTTTGCAATATGTACAGATATGAAATCATCATGGTGTATAGCTTAAACTTACACAGTGTTATAGATCAATCATATCTCCATAAAGCTAAAAGAAAAACATTTAATCAATACAAAAAAAGTATTAAAGAGATACTTCACATTCTTTTTACTAAATCTTTGCAATCCTGTGTATATTTTAAATAACAGCACATCTCAATTAGGACCAGCAACATTTCAATTGTTCAGTAGACACAGGTGACTTGTGGCCAATGTATTGCATGGTCTAAACACTCCAAGACATGAGACTGTTGTGCAAGAGATAAGCAGATTTTGCATACGGAATTATGTGAGTAATTGTAGCCAGGGGATGGATTGTAACAGATTGAACATGACCACAAATATTTTGCAGCTCACCCATTAAGTAGTGGAATCTATTTCACCACTCCTTGAAGCTAGGCTCACCTTTTACTTGCTTTGACCAACAGAATGTGACAAAAGTGGTTTTGCATGAGTTCCAGAGCCTATTTTAAGAGTTCCTAATTCTCAGGAAGATTTCTAGCTTTTCTTTCACAGTCTCGGAAAATACCCCTGCTGTTTAAGGAGGCTGGGCACCAACTACTGAAAGACGAGAGATTTTCTAGGTCGATGATCATAGGCAACAGGGAACACCCAGACTGCAGGCATGTGAGTGAGGTCACCTTAGAACTGCCCGCCCCCCCAATCAAGCCACCAGAGGATTGCTCTGTGTAAGCCCAGGTGAGACCAGCAGAAGTGCCGAACTTCTCCCAGCTATCCTTTGTCCTTTCTGTCACTGATAATCTCCCAACAGCCCTCTTCACTACCTATTGGTATTTATTTGGCAAGGACACATCTGTGAGGCTACTACTTCCTAACATTCCATATGGAGAGGGATTCGATCTATTCTCAGCCTTACATGCCTAAATTGAATAAGAAATGCTGTAATATTTTCCCTTTTCAATGTTAGTTCTAAGACCTCTCTGATTCTCTAGCTCTCTATTCCCCTCCACAGTTTAGCAATCTTAGCTTATATGATGGTGGGGTAGGCAGCTGCTTCTGCCCTATTACTTATTTTCCCAGTTTTTTTCCTGTCTTACAGCTATTCAGTGAGACCCCTCCTTTGAACAATGCCTAGCTGGCCACAGTGGGATTGGATCCCAGGTCTAAGGCAGACAAATGAAAGCAGAGGCAGAATAGGAAATATATCAGTTATAATCCTCACATTCATTTGTTCAAATAAATCGCAAGTACATGGAACACAATTTAGCTTATAAACCTTATACGCACTGCCCCACTGCAGAGAGTTGCATGCATGGTAAATACCAAATATGTAAGTTTCATTTGTTGATTGAGTCAATAAATCCATCCAGAGAGAAGTCATTCCTTTCACATATCTGACTTTTCTCTCCTCAGAAGAAAGTTATACTTCCAACCCTTTTGAAGTCAACAGGCATAAATCCTTCCCAAAACAGCTACATAGACCACTAGTGCCTACCGGGTAATTTTCTGCTCGGGGACAAACAGAAAAGAGGATACGGAAGAGGGAGAGAGTTACTGTGTGCTACATATTCATGAAAACGTACTCTTAGTTCCATTCTGGCTGGAAACAGAGACTTAGGCCAAGCAGTTTTTAATCTGTAATTTTTTGATACGTTGATTAACTCGATGGTACAATAACCAGCGTTTGTAATCTGCTTCAATCAAACAGATTTTATAGCTTGCTGATTTTCTAAAATATAGTTATAAATAGATTCTTTGATTTTTACTGTAAGGCTTTGATTATGTCAGATATTGATATACTATATGTGGGAATCGGTACAGGACCGTGGAATGTTGATTAGCGTGAACCATAAATCAGATATCATTCGTTATGTGAATGAATAAAAATATGAATTTTCTACTCATTTCCAAGTTATCAGTGTGATTACCAGATAGCAAGAGGTCATACTTTTCTAAAATGCAGCACTGGTTCAAAATCCAAATCATTAACTATTTATCTCTTTCCAGATCCTTAATTGAAACTTTAAGGCAAAATAATAAAAACATTTTTTGAAATAGTATGAAATAAGTATACAACGTATTTCCTTTATACGTGTATGTCGAAGTTTACAAAGTAAGGAAAACCTGTTACGCAGTTCTAGAGAGACAAAAAATAGAATGGCATTGGCAAAAATGGGAGACACATAGAAGGTCGCAGTAAAACTTTTGAATATACCTTTATGATTTTGGAGAGCTAATTTCAAAGTTTAGATGATTAACTCTGCTTCGTAAATTACTATTTGCAAAACAGTAATAATTCAGGTAAATGAGCATCTCATAACTAAGAATCCATTGCAAATGACACTGTTTCTGAGAAAAAGTTCCTGCCTTGTATCAAGTGTTTTATCCAAAATGAAGGAAAAGAAAAGGGAAGGAAATAATCCATAGCGTGAATTTTGGTTTTTTGTTTGTCTGTTGGTTGGTTTTGCTCTCCCTACTCAGTTTATTTTCTTTCTGAATCCAGACATTTAACTTATCAACCCAGACAGTTTCATCACTATACTAGATTGTGATTTTCAATAATACTGGATTTCATGGAACCAGTGACTCTAAGTTCACTGAAGCACAGGACCTCTCAGAGAAACACTAAAAAAACAAAACATAAATCACAAATTTAATTATTCTGCCTTTAAATATTAGATCATTTTTAAGTCTAGATTTTTATTCCAAATCTCCTGATTAAAATTTATTATATCAGTAATTTTGTTGAAAATATCTATTGAGCCAAGTTCTCCCTGGTGCCAAAGTTACTCCCTAACAGTAAACATAACAGTTCCAAAAAGCAAAGTTCCAGTAGCCTGAGAGAGTTAACACTTTCCTTGAAGGATGAACTTAAATCCAAAGAAAATACAAACCCATAAATGTAGAGATTTTCATTAAATGGAAATTAAGAAGAGCACTTTGGAGGACTGGTACAGAGAAGGCCACGTTAGAAAATATACTTTCAGTTGGAAAGAATGATAACCATTTAAAAACTACTAAAAGGTCATTTAAACACAAATATGATATGAAGTCTATTTGACCATACTTTTCGAAATGGTTAAGAAAATTGGGGATTTTTAAAAACACAAAACGCAAACTTTTTAATGCATATTTTTTTTTTCCCCTCAGACTCTTGAAGCAAGCTGAATTTTCCCCCTGGAGCTCTTGTATCTATGCACATAAAAAATGCCTTTAAGCCTAATCTCCTTGGCTCAGAATCCCATGGATGGTCTGCACGGTGTTAATGAAGTTAATTACTCAACCTGTGGTCAGGATGCCAATCCACCTCATGTCCTTGGGGACCTTATTCTATCTGTGGCGATCTCTTTCTTCAATATCTTCAACATCTTTATTTACCCAGCCAGGTTGGCACCCTTAATTGTTCCTTCTCTGCAGGGCAACAGAAGCTCTATAAGAAGCATGGTAGCTATGTTCCCAACGCACAGGCAATTTCTCCGGGATCTAATTCCTATGGTCCATTTTAATGCCTTTCATGACAGCTTTATTTACACTGTTTTTATCTTATTGCCTTGAAACAGGAGTCTCCCTTTAGATTCATTAAAGTTGAAAATCTGCCTGCCTTTGATTTTCTCTCCCCTCTCAGAGGACAGTTTTCTTTGTTCTGCAGCCCAGAGGCCAGCCCTGCTCAGCCCTCCTCCAGCTGGTGCTTCCTAACTCTTGCACCCACCTCATGGCCTGGTTGGCCCCTATTTATCTACATATGGAGATGGCCAAAACCGAATCTTTTCTTACAGCTTTTAAACATATTCAGGTCTATCCTACCTAAAAACAAACAAAAAACTTCCATTACTTATCCCCAATCCGTCTGTATTCTAATTCCTCTCTCTCCTTCCCCTTTTGATCAAGCTCCTTGAAGGTGTAACCTACCTTCAGTCTCTACTTCTTTACCCCACAGGCCCCAGAATACTATTCCCCACAGCACACTGAACTTGCATCATCCTCCTAGTCACTAGCTCCGATGCTATTCTTCTGAATTTATTTTACTTAAACTCCTTATGGCCTGAGAATCCATAGACTCTTCTTTCTTTCTTGGAATTCTCTCCTATGATATGTGTGGCCCTTTTTTCTTTTGGCTTCCTAAGCAGGTCAGATGGGGGAGTGAGAATGGCTTTAAAAACTAAAGAAAATGATCTCAAACATAAATAAAAGCATAAAATATGAACGTTCATATGACTTGTAATCTGTCCAGAATATTCCTAATTATTCTCAACTGATTACTTTTCAGTAAAAATTTACCAAAAAAACCCTTGTCAATTTATCCCCCCAATACACATATTTTAATTAGTATCACCTTATACTTGTGGATTAATTTCAAGGAAAACTGACCTCTTCACTATATTGATTCTTTTTTTTTTTTTTTTTTTTTTTGCAGTACGCGGGCCTCTCACTGTTGTGGCCTCTCCCGTTGCGGAGCGCAGGCTCAGCGGCCATGGCTCACGGGCCCAGCCGCTCCGCGGCATGTAGGATCTTCCCGGACTGGGGCACGAACCCATGTCCCCTGAATCGGCAGGTGGACTCTCAACCACTGCGCCACCAGGGAAGCCCCCACTATATTGATTCTTTTTATTCAAGAGTAAGGCATTTTTTACTGCTCTTTCAAATCTTTCTCTATGTCCATCATTAGAGTCCTGTATAATAATAGTTAAACTTATTTCTAGATATTTTGTCTTTTTTGTTATTACTATATTAACTGTGAAACCTTGCCAAACTCTCTTACTATTTGCAAAAGTTTTTCAGTGGATTTTCTGAAGGCCTTCCAGATGTAAATTATATCATATCATTCATTAATTTATTCAATATATAGTTATCAAGTACTAATATCTACTATTGGTGGCGCAGTGGTTGAGAGTCCGCCTGCTGATGCAGGGGACGCGTGTTCGTGCCCCGGTCCGGGAGGATCCCACATGCCACGGAGCGGCTGGGCCCGTCAGCTGTGGCCGCTGAGCCTGCGCGTCCGGAGCCTGTGCTCCACAACGGGAGAGGCCGCAACAGTGAGAGGCCCGCGTACCGCAAAAAAAAAAAAAAAATTCATCTGAACACCTAATAATATTAATTTAATTTCTTCTTTCAGAGTAACCTAAAGATTTATGGCTATAATGATTTCTCTAACCACAGTTTGTGCCACGTAGCATAGGTTTTTCTGGATCTAAAAATCTTGGTTTTACTTTCCAGCTATGAAATTTTGGCCTAGATTTTCTCTTCAATGTTACAGTTAATACTAGAATTAAGAAAGAAATTAGAACTTCAAATTATTTTCTTAAATTTTTGTTATAAGTTTCTATTTTTATTGCATTATAGTCAGAGAATATTGTCTGTAATATTTCTACTTTTTAGGATTTACTGAGATTCTCCTTGCACTCATCTAGACAATTTTGGGAAACAACCCATAGAGACTTGAAGAGAAGGAACATCTCTGTTATTAGGTCACAGAGTTAAACAGTCAACTATTAGTTCTATTTAATTAATGTTGTTGAGATTCACTATATCCTTGTTTTTTTATCTATTTATTATTTTGCCTGTCATGTCATATGATTTATAAATCTCCTACTATTACTGTTCCCATATATTGCCTCTTGAAGGTGCTAAATTGTTTGTGGTTTTGGTGTTGTTTTATCTGGGATGTGAAGATTCATGATGGGGCATGATGGAGCATCTGGAATTAGACAAAGCATATGTTAAACATAAAGAGAAAAGCTGAACCAAAGAATAAGTCTGGGTATCAGATTGCTGCTAAAGGCAACCAGGGCATGAAAGTATAAGATCCTGGGGAGAGAGAAATGGCTCAGGAAGTCAAGTGGACATTTTGCAGTGTTTTTTCCCTTGGTGCCCTTGGCCGTTCAGAGCATGGAACAAGAGGCTGGGGAATCCAGGAAAAGGCCAAACAGATGTCCCTGCTAAGAGGTAGAAAAACAAACAGAACTTTTGACCATCCCACAAGGCTGGAGAGACATAAATTAGAGACCTGAGCTGCGAGCCCAGTGAGAAAGGGGGGGAAAAGAACAACATCCACACTCTGCTGGTTTCCCCTCATGACACTGATTGATTTCTGCAGCTACATGGGGAAAGGAATCTACAAAGCCAAGCAGAACGTCTTCAAAAAACAAAGAGAGTTTTTGGCAGTGTCACAGTACTTAGGAGACAGGGACTTGGGTTTTGGACACCCTGGAAGAAAGGGGCCCAAGTGAAGATCCTGGGCTTTCAATTAGAATTCCTTGGGAGATACACCTTAGGAACAGGGTTCAGGGAGACCCAGATGGAGCCTTAGAAAAACTGCAATCCAGCCTTGAATTTAATTTCTGATTGGATTCTGAAGGGAATCCACTCTTTCTGCTCTTTGAGGAAGATGATATAAGCAAGTCTCTACATTTTTCATATAGAACATCAGACACTGAATCAAAAAACACTATCTATGCCCAAAATACCAAAAACAAAACCCAGGACTATCTGACCTCACACGAAGAGAAAAAGCAGTTAATAAAAAGAGATCCACAGGTTATCTAGATACTGAAATTATCAAATAAGGACATTCAAGTATCATGACTAATATGTTCAAGAAAATAGAAAGAAAGATGAAGAAAATAGATGAAGAAGTGGAAAATTTCACCAGGGTATTGAAATCTCAAAAAAAGTCAAATGGAAGTTGCAGAAATGCAAAATGCAATAATTAAAATTACAAACTTGATAAAAGGATTAGACAGAGACAATAGTTAACTGGTGAAGTGAAATACAGATCAAAAGTTTTCATACTGAAACACAGAAGAATAAAAAAAGATTAAAAATAAAGAAATATATATAAGAAAAATAATTTAAATGTCCAACATATTATCAGAGTACAGAAGGAGACGAGAGAGAGAATCAAGCAAAGCAATGACTACAGAGAAAATGGTTGAGGAGAGTAGTCAAGTCGCAGATTCATGGAGCTCTTGGCACACCATCAGGATGAAAGCAAGGAAGGTGAAGCCTCCACACGTCATGATCAAGCTTCTAAAAGCCAAAAACAAAGGGAAAATCTGAAAGCACCCAGAGATGTAGGGGGTTGGGGGCATGGGAGAAATACATTACTAAAAAAAGCAATAATAAGACTAACAAGTGATTTTCAACAGATGGAATGAAAGCTATAAAAGAATGATACAACACCTGGAAGGTACTCAAATCAATATCTACCCATCAGAATTCTATATAAAGTGGGGGAAAAAAATCCAGAGACCTGCACTAAAAGAATCACTAAAAAGATTTCTTTGGCAAAAATAAGGTGATCCCTGGGACTTCCCTGGTGGTGCAGTTGTTAAGAATCTGCCTGCCAATGCAGGGGACACGGGTTCGATCCCTGGTCCGGGAAGATCCCACATGCAGTGGAGCAACTAAGCCCGTGTACCACAACTACTGGGCCTGTGCTCTAGAGCCTGCGTGCCACAACTACTGAAGCCCGCACACCTAGAGCCTGTGCTCCACAACAAGAGAAGCCACCACAATGAGAAGCCCGTGCACCAAAACTAGAGAAAGCCCACATGCAGCAACGAAGACCCAATGCAGCCAAAAATAAATAAATTTATTGAAAAATAAATAAATAGATAAGATGACCCCGTATTCAGTGAGAAATAAAGAACAATGGAAACAATAACTATGTAGTAAGTATAACTTAATATTGACTGAGGAAAATAATAATAATTTCTTTTAGGTTTAATCATATATGCAGAATTGAAATTATGGCAATAATACAAAATAACACAAATAACACAAAAAGGGTAAATGGAATTTAAATGGCCTAATCCCAAGCATTATTGGGGAATGGTAAAGTTATATTTTATAACTTGACTATATAAGCAAGGTATACATCTTGTAATCTCAAAGTAAAGAGTAAAAAGATAGAAAAACAATATATAATTAACAAATTACCAGAGGTGAAAAAGGAATAATAGAAAAAAATTGATTAATCTGAAAAGAGGAAGATAAAGGAAAGGAAACAAGCACATAAAATAGGGAGAACTAATTTAAAAAATACAAAGATGGTAAATATAAACTCAAATATACACTAATTAAATAAAAATTAATGAAATATTGCCAGATTATGAAAAACAAAAACAAAATCAAGAACAATACAAGCACATGTTCTAATAAAATATAGGAAACTGAATGGTTGAATGCAAAAGGCCAGAAAAAGATGTGTATGCAAATAGTAACCAAAAGAAAGATGGTGTAGCTATGCTAATATAATTTTAAAAGACTTTAAGTAAAAAAGCATGACTAGAAATCAATAGGGGTGATTCCTAATGATAAAGAGATCAATCCAGCAGCAAATGTAACAGTGCTAACAATCTACATATACCTAATAAAAAAGGATGGAAAATATATACACAAAAGTGACAGTGAAAAGGAGAAACACAAATCACAAACAATTTAATACAGCTCTCTTCATTGTGATAGAGCAGGCTGACAAAATCAGTAGGGACAGAGAAGATCTGAAGCTTATCTATGGTGACAGACTCACCTTACAATCCACCATATAACAAACTGTGCTAAATATTCCATTGCATCTCAAAGCGATGTGTATTAGGTAATTTTTGCATGCGTTGTTCTCACTGTCAATTTGGTCATACAGAGAACACTGCGTTCAAAAGTTGCCCAAATTTACCATGGACCGTAAAGTGAGTCTTGATGCTTTTTTATAAATTAATGTTATTGGTGTATAATTTACATATAGTAAGATGTATCCATTTTACATGTACAGTTGGATGAGTTTTGTTAAATGAATACAGTCATGTTGCCACCACTGTCCCGATTAAGGTACAGGATATTTCCATGATACCAAACAACTAATTCCTTCATGCCCCTTTGCAGTCATCCTCCTCCCAATCCCATGGAACCATGGATATGCTTCCCATTTATTATATTGTATAGTGTCATGGATAAAAGTAAACTTGTGGAGCCAAACTGCCTTGGTTCACCAAGCTCCACCACAACTGGTTGTGTAACTGTCCATAAGTCACTTAAACTTTCTATCCCTAAGTTTCCTCATCTGTAAAATGGAGATCATGATAATAGTAACTTCCTGTTAGGGTTGTTATGAGGATTAAATAAATTAATGCATATTTGGTGCTTAAAACTGTGCCTAGCACATATTAAGTGCTCTATAAGCATTAGCTGAGTTCCTAACACTGCCCAGAGGAACTTTCCTTAGAGATCTATTGTTACATAAAGGAGGTGTAAGATGGTACAGACCACTACTTTCTCTGTGAATTATTTGCTGTTCAGAATTTTAATAGAAAAGATATTTGTAAAAGCAACCTCAATCGTTAAGCAGATTAGAAAATTCAACTGAAGATATAACACTGCAGTTACATTTCCTTTACAAAGGCAAAAATGTATTGGAAAATCAGGATAATTAGGAGAATATGTGCATTCAGAAAGGAGAAAAATACTTTAACACATTCTGTAGAAAACAAGAAACCCCTTTGTTGGTGTAAGTAAATTACATGTTTGACTTACAATTCAGACATGTAAGAATTACAATTCTTACTTTTCATGCTCATTAGCAAGTAAGGAAGCATCACTTATAAAAGGTTCTCTTAAATGCTATCTTCATAATATATGCCCTGGGTAAGTGAACTAAATAGTTCAAGGAGGAAAAAAAAAAATCCCAGCTCATTTCTAGTGAATAGAAACTACTCAGTCAAAAGGCATTTTTAAATCAAATCCTTACCTAGAATAAAATCAAGCATAATATGATGATTTTTTAAAAAATAAATAAAATGACTAGTGGGTTATTTTGCTTTTAACTGATTTCTAACAACTACAGTCACAGTTACAATTAATTATATAAATTACATCTAAATGTAAATGTCTTCTGACAGTTTCATATTCAACTTCTGTGGTTCAGAAAAAGAATCTTAATCGATAACAAGATAAACTTGGAACCAAATTAAAGATCTTGATATAAGTAGGAGAAAATGTGTAATTAGAATGGCATATAATGTATCAGCAACAACGAATTATGGTTTTAACTGAGTATTTCAATCTGAAAGCTGTTTTTAAAAGATATCTATCCATTTCAAAACTTTTAAAATGACAAAATTTAAATTTACATTTACCACTTATTCCTGCATGTACACAATAAAAAATTTTGAATAAAAAGAAGAAATAAATCAACCAGATTTTTTGAGTAAAAAATGCTTAGACTCAGATGTCATAAAATTGTTTTACTTGATACTACATAGATGAACTATCAATCTTAAAACATTGTGCTTTACTTTAACCACCTCAGTAGTAAGGCAAAGGTCACTATATAAGAGAATATGTCTATGACCACCTTTATGCCAAAAATTACACTAAAGAAACTTAAAAGACATATTAAAAAACAACAGTGTATGTGCTTTATCTGATCCTATTTCAAATTTAAAAGCTGGGGGAAAAACACAAGAAATGTGAACTGGATATTTGATGATTCTAGCAAGTTATTGCTCTTTTTAAGATTTGACAATAGAATTATGGGTTTGTTTAAGAGTATTTGTCTTAAAGAAATAAAATGTTTACAGAAGAAACAATGTAATGTCAGGGATTTAATATAATGGGGCAGAGAGAAGATGAGTAGTTGACAGAACAGATGAAAAGATCAGTCATATATTGACAACTGGTCAATTTGGACAAAAATTACACTGGGTTCATTTACAATTCTCTCCTTTTGTATATGCTTGAGATTTTCCATAATAAAATAACTTTTTAAAAGATTTTCTAATATTGTCTTAGAGAGAACTCATTCATTGCATGAAAATAGAGAGATGATAAAGATTTGGGGTTAAATGTGTAAATATTTACCCCCTTCATATAGAGTTCTTAAATGTTAATTCATTAACTGTGAAAAAAAACATAATTTGTGGGTTAATTCCTCTTCATTAAAAAATATTGCCTTGACTATTTACAATAGCCAAGACATGGAAGCAACCTAGGTGTCCATCAACAGATGAATGGATAAAGAACATGTGGTATATATATACAATGGAATAATACTCAGCCGTAAAAAAGAAATACTGCCATTTGCAGTATGGATGGACCTAGAGAATATCATACTAACTGAAGTCAGAGAAAAACAAATATTATATAATATTACTTATATGTAGAATGTAAAAATAATACAAATGAACTTATTTACAAAACAGAAACAGACCCACAGAAATAGAAAACAAACTTATAGTTATCAAAGGGAAAAGGTGGGGGGGGTAAATCAGGAGTACGGGATTAACAGATAGACGCCACTATATATAAAATAGATAAACAACAAGGATTTACTGTATAGCACAGGGAACTACATTCGATACCTTGTAATAACCTATAATGGAAAAGAATCTGAATATATATATATATATATATATATATATATAAACTGAATCACACCTGAAACTAATACAACATTGTAAATCAAATATACTTCAATTTTAAAAAACTGCATTAAAAAATAACTTCACTGCAAGAGATTAGAATACTGTGTATCCTTTATTTTTCTTTTTGGTTTCTCCAAATACTGAAATAAAATCAACGATCCTACAATTTGGAATTTTATAATGATATTGTTTAAAACAGAAGGCAGGGGAGCTAGAAAAGATGGTGAGCTCTCAGAAAGCACTAAGATGACTCTGACTCTATCACTGACTTGTACCCCGTGTTCCCATTTGTTATCCTCAATTTTCTGATGTTGGCACCCATCGGCATTCTTTTCTTTAAACTCTTTAAACACTGATTATTAAAAAGTATTGCTTTGTAGTCGATTGTGTCAAGTTAACCCAATGAAATTAAATGTCATGTGCTTTTAAATGGTGTGCAAACACCATTGTCTTCAGAGTTTAAAAATGTACTTAAAAAGAATGCAAGGGATGACCTCTAAGAAGCTTATAAAGTCTTTCATGATATTTGAGGTAATCATGCTAGGACTACATGTCTTCCCAACCTCCAATAATCAAGCTTACAAGTTTCAAGACACTTTTGCTTACTTGGTGTCTAGAGAATTTGAGAAAAGAATTACTTTTCTTGTATCACGAATTCCTAATTTCTATATTTTGATGGTTTATTTTGAAGATCTCACAATAGCTGTCTCAGATCCAGTCAGATTTTTGCATCAGAGAAACTGGTACACTCATTTCCCTTCAAGCACTCTGATGTCATATGAGAGATACTTGCATCTTGCCAGAGTTTATCACGGTAAATTCAAGCTGTGACGGCATTGACATAAAACTCAAATATCCATATGAAGAGTGAAAAATCCAATGAATCATTTGAATGTTTCTATACGAGACTTCATTAGTTGAAAATCACTTCAGTTGCCTGTATTTTCAAATATGAAACCAGAACTCAAGAGATAAAATTCTGATTTTTTTTTCCTGTGGTCTATTTAAAGAGGCAAATGGCAATAAAATGGTAACTGGAATACTGATGGCCTTTTGCATAAAAGGACATGAATGAGTATGAATATATCATGCATCCAAAAAAAGAATGAACCTTTTTTTAATGGATTAAGTTTTTCCACTGCTTTTGTTTTTTGAGGAATTAACTAACACAACTTCTTTTTAAAAAAATAATTTAAAACTAATGTTTCTCTATAGTATCTCCTGAGATAATGATCTCTTACTTAATGATAATGAGCTCCTGAATTGCCTTAAATCCTTACTGTTAAATGCAATAAATAATACATTTGCTGGGCATTATTTGAAAGCCTTTTATATGATTGCCTTAGTCACTTTAATACTAAATGTCTCCAGCCTGTTTTGCCAATAGAAGTTAATAACAACAGAAGAGGTAACGGGGGTGTAAATTGTAGTTTTTCAATTCTGGTCCTTGATGATACATCCTCTAGAAATCAGTCAATGGAGTTTTCCAACTTACATGGTAGCAGTTTGGTTTCCAGTGATTAAATAACTATTTAAAAGAGGTTAGTTGTGGTAAATAGGCCAAAATCCCCAACTCCCAAAACACACGGAAGGCTGGGCACCAACATAGCATCATTAGGTGTGATAACATGACATCCATTTTCTTAAGCGGTTTTATTAGCTTCACCTACTTGCAATAATTAATATTTAATAGCAAGGGAGAATTGCCAACAATTAGCTCCTGGAAGGTGGCCAATCTAGCCACGTTAAACCGATGTTTGCCCAGCAGAGTTCCCCAGGCTTGGTTATTAACCAAAATGAATAAGAAAGTGAGATTGTTGCTATGAAGTATTGCAGGGACTCATCAACCCAGAGTGGTTGGAAGGCTTTCTTTGAGTCACTTGGACACAGCCTCAAACTGCACAGGGAAATGAGCATCTGCTAAGAAAACCCAGTAACATACCTGTCTGAACTTGAGCAATCAGAAATGGGTCTTCTCTTTTTAATCAGAGAAAACATACAGAGAGGTTAAATGGCGGCATTTTGTGAGTACCTCGTCAGGTATAATGAATGACGATTGTAGCCAGAATTCAGACATCCAAATACCACAGAAAGCCAGTACGCATGTACTTACCTTCTCAGCCACAGACTCAGATTCTATGTGTAGATTTAAATAAAAGAGGGTGCTTGTTATTTAAGGCTCTAAGGTCAGACAGATCTGAGTTTGAATTCTAGTTCTGCCATTTGCAAACTATTAAGAAAAGAATCTTTCAAGCCCCGGTTTCATGACTGGTAAAATGACAACAATAGTTGTACCTCATTTACCAGTTGTAAGAAGGAAAATAATGCCCATTAAAATATATCACTGTTCCTGGAAGTGTTCAATAATTTTTAACTACTATTCATGTTATTATAGTCAGTCATGTATAGTTTCCAGAATGAGAAAAAGCAAAAAAAAAAAAACTAAAAAAAAAAAAGATACCCAATTAAATTTTAATTTCACGTAAATAATGGATAATTTCTTAGCATAAATACATCCCATGCAATATTTGGAACAAACTTATTCTAAAAATTTTATCCATTATTTTTCTTAAATTCAGATTTATCTGGGCATCCTTATTTTACTGGCAACCTTATTTATACATCACGTGAGCAAGAAAATTCATTTTGTCTGTGACTTAGTTAAAAAGCTGGGCATATAGGGCTTCCCTGGTGGCGCAGTGGTTGAGTCCGCCTGCCGATGCAGGGGACACGGGTTCGTGCCCCGGTCTGGGAAGATCCCACATGCCGCGGAGCGGCTGGGCCCGTGAGCCATGGCCGCTGAGCCTGTGCGATCAGAGCCTGTGCTCCTCAACGGGAGAGGCCACAACAGTGAGAGGCCCGCGTACCGCAAAAAAAAAAAAAAAAAAAAAAAAAAAAAATGAAAAAGCTGGTCATATATCCAGAGAAAACCATAATTTGAAGAGATATATGCACCCCAATGTTCACTGCAGCACTATTTATAATAGCCAAGACATGGAAGCAACTTAAATGTCCACGGAATGGATAGAGAAGATATGGTATATATATACAATGGAATATTAGTCATAAAAAAGAAAGAAATAATGCCATTTGCAGCAACGTAGTTAGACCTAGAGATTATCATACTAAGTGAAGTAAGCCAGACAGAGAAAGACAAATATCATATGACATCACTTATATGTAGAATCTAATTTTTAAAAATGATACAAATGAACTTATATACAAAACAGAAACATACCCACAGACATAGAAAACAAACTTATGGTTACCAAAGGGGAAAGTGGCGGGAGGGATAAATTAGGAGTTTGGGATCAACATATACACACTAGTATATATAAAATAGATAACCAGCAAGGACCTACTGTATAGCTCAGGGAACTATACTCAATATTTTGAAATAACCTATAAGGGAAAGAATCTGAAAAAAAAAAATATATATATATATATACACACATATATATTTGAATCATTTTGCTGTACACCTGAAACTAACACAACATTATAAATCAACTATACTTCAATTTAAAAAAAAACCCTACTGATAAATAAAAGAGATCAAAGTCAAACAAAATGGACACATTAAAATTCCTTTTTATTTATCTTATTTAAAGAAATATTCCCTCAATCTTGCCTCAGTGTCTATGCACCTTAACTTCAGATCTAAAAAGTTTATATTCTGATTAAGCGATGCTCTTCTTGGAGAGTTGCACCTATAAAAAAAATCAAAGTACACTTGTGGAAAAGCTCCAGGCCTCCAAAAGGAACATTAGCACAAGCTGCTGGCTACAAGAAGTACTCCCAGTCAGGCCTGCCTGCCCCACGCCTCTGTGCTTTATCTTCAGCTTGGCTCCCGTCAGCTCGTAACCCCAGACTGAGCCGTGGACTTTGGCTCTCCCATTGGTATCTCTGTGCTACCCCAGTGTCTGGCCCCAGTCACGTCCCTGATTCTGTTTCAACTGCATGGACTGTGCTTTGGAATGTTGTCCATGTTTTCTCAGCATTTCCACCCCTGTTTTGTTCCTGGCTTGACTTTGCACCTTCATCTCAGTGCCAATATCTTGCACAAGTCCACTCTGCTATGTTACCAATACAGGAACTGTTTTCTAAGCCCCAACAGATTAGACTCTACAAATTAGTGAAAGAGCCAGATATAACAGGAACACTGATAGCAGTGAGAAATTATGGTTAGCCACCTGACAGCAGTGATAGGCTATAATAATAGCGTGCTATTGGTTGAGAACTTACTGCTCGCCAGTCAGTGTGTCAGACACAGCTACATTGTCTCTTTTCATTCCCTTCAGTGTAGGCAATACTACACCCATTTTACAGATGAAGAAAGTGAGACCACACTGCTAGTATGTGTCAGAGCTAGAAATGAATACATCTCTCTAACCCCACAAACCACATGCTTTTGACCACAAAAGGCTACGTCCTCAGCAAAAGAGGGCATAGAAAAGAAAAATTTAAGTGTCATGAACCCAAACAGCATTGTAGTCTTGGGCCACTGAATACAGATACAAATGGTGACTATTTGTACCTATCTTCAGGGTCTCAAGAGTACAGTATTCCTTTGGGATTGACAGATACGAACTACTATATATAAAATAGATAAACAACAAGGTCCTACTGTAGAGCACAGGGAACTATATTCAATATCCTGTAATAAACCATAATGGAAAAGAATATATATATGTATTATATATATGTATAACTAATCACTTTGCTGTATAGCAGAAATTAACACAACATTGTAAATCAACTATACTTCAATTTAAAAAAAGAAAAAAGAGTATAAATTACAATGTATATATTGTAATATATATTGTTGTAGTATTGTGGTCTTGAGCCCAGATGGTCCCACTCTATTATGATGCAGGTCAACTCGACATTTAATTTTAGAAGGTAGAATCACTATGAAGACTTAAATTATTCAGAGAGACAATATATTGATGTGATTAAACAAGTTTGGGGGTCAGGTGGTCAGAGGACCAGTTTCAATCCTGGCTTCACTCCTTCCTAGTTATGAAAACTTGACGAAGTCCCTCGACTTCTTCAAACCTCAGGCTCTTTGGTAAAACGATGGTGATAGTACCTACGTCATAAACTGGGAGTGGGGATTAAATGACAGCACAGGTGGTGTGCTTAACTCAGTGACAGACAGATCACCATCACCGAAAAATGTGAGCCTAAAACAGCAGCAGCAAATGCAGTATGTTGTAGATTTTTGTCCAAAACATTAAAAAGAAAAAAAGGAAAAGTTGTTTTTTAAAAAAGAATCCACCCCTTAGCTAACTGGAAGAGTCAGTTATTCTGAAGACTTTATATCCTAAGGCCCCGGCTAGCAAAGCTGTATACAGTCGACCCTTGAATAACACAGGCGTCAGGGGCTCCCCCCCACTGCCAAGTTGAAAATCCACTTATAACTTACAGTCCGCTCTCAGTATACGCGGTTCCTCTGTATTTCAGGTTTCACACCTGGGGATTCAAACAACTTCGTATCATTGTAACACTGTAGTTATTTACTATTGAAAAAGATCTGCCTATAAACTGGCCTGCTCAGTTTAAACCTCTGTTGTTCAAGGGTCAATTGTATATGCATATATTTATATACACACACACACAGCTATTTCAAACTCTAACCTCTCTTCAACTAACTTAAGATCCTGAAGAATTCTTAGAGTCCTAAGACTCTGGTCTTTCTAGAATCTGAGGAATTGTAGTCTAAAGTGTGGGCACCTCAGCCCTTGTGTCAGTACCAGACCTCTGTATATATACTCTGTATAATCTCTCTCTATATATCTATATTGATATCAGTACAGGTATAAGCATCCAGGATCTATATATACTATACCTATAACCTACTTCCTGCAGATTTGCTCTTCATGTCCTAGTTGAACAGATACAATCACACAAGGGAAAAATCTACTAGAGCCCACAGTATGATCCAGAAAGGAATTATTCTTAGAATATAACAATTAAGATGTAATCCACCTCCACCTTCAGGGGTTGTCATTTTTAAGTGATGAACGCCAAAGAGTTAAAAGTGGTGAGAAAAAAAAAAAAGTTGTATCTGGAACATTCTCCTGTGTGCAGCATTTTGGGAGTCAGCCTGTGTGCTCTCCACATCTGGATGTGCTTGGAAGAGACTCAAGCATCTGAGAGGGTAGCTGTGGTGGGTAGAACCCTCACTGGGCCTGGAGACCAAAGCTTTGGATTGAAATCCTAGTTCCTCCACATCCTGGCCAAGCCTCTTAAAATCGTAGAGCTTCAGTTTCCTCATCTGTAACATGTGGATAATGCCACCTACATCAGCGGATTGTTGCTATAATAAGGGTTTTGTGTACAAATGCTTCTAACACAATGTTTGGTGCATGGAAGGCACTTAATGACTTGACTGAGAAAGGTTCACCTCCGCCTTTGCTCTTCTAGAAAGAGTCAGTTGAAGCAGAATGAGACTGTTCTTGGAGGATTTGCCTAGTAGTTTTGATGAGAAGTCAGAGAAATCTTCCTGAGAAGTTGACAAGTTCTCAACATCAAGAGATAAATACCATTTCAACATCTGGAAACTTACAGATTCAAACCTTATAACACCTTCCTCTAGTTTAACCAATTGCTGAGTGAATTAACAAAGTACATATTAAGGTCATAGAAAATCTTTAAAAGTGTGTGTAGGAATGAATATATTTAATACCACTGTACACTTCAAAGGGTTAAGATGGTCAATTTCATGTGATGTATAATTTACTACAATAAAAACATGGGAGGTAAAAGCGTGTGTAGGAATGAGGGCAGAATATGAGAGGGGTTACTCTTATTATATACCAAGAAAAAAGGTTTTTTTCTTGTATTTTTGTTTTTCTTGTTTTCTCCTGTTTAAGACGTTTAAATTTAAAGCCTTCAAAAACATAAGACTAAGAGTACTTATTATGAACTTTTTGATTTGCACAATCTAACATGGGAAGGGTGGAGAGGGTCAGAGTACAAACTGATAATCCTATACATGGGTGAATACTAAAACACCTGCCTAGAATATCACGGGACTAAGACTTTTACCACAGAGTAGAACAATGAAGTTAATTTACCTAATGGCATTATACCACCCTGGCTCTACTAGTTTTTTTGAATGCCCAAATGCTCCCTTGTAGGTGTTTTCATTAGTTGTACAGCTATCACATGAAATTATGGAAGATTCCTTGAAGGCATACCTGGTGCTTTAGTGACCTCCCATCAGTGATTTTTAAAGTATGTATGCATCCAATCCAATTACAAAGGTCAGCTCCTTTGATAATAAGTTAAAATATAGAAAAAATTCTATTTTAATGCAACTTTTTGCTGTTGTATATTACTATACAGCTGTTGCTTATACAGGTTTTAATTTGATATACCACTATAATTTTTGACGCTATTTATAAAAGCTTCATAATTATCACTCTGAACAGTTACATAAGTTTTCCTTGTTGATGTATCGGATTTGCAAAACTATTCTCTTCTAGCTGGATATTTGGGTGGTTTCCAATTTTGGGCTGCTATTTTAAAATGCTATAACAAATATATTCTTTTATATTTTTTATCTTTTCAAATTCTTTTGTATCATTTCCAGAGAAATTCTGTTAATCAAAGTATTTGTCTATGTTTTATATATTGCAAAACTGTCTTCCAACATGATCACAGCAGTTATATTCTGCCACAAAATATTAGAGTTAACTGTTTTCATTATTTTGTTGACTTTAAGGATGAATAAATAACACTTTGTTCTTTTAATTTGCTTTTATTTGATTACTAAATATATTGAGTTAAAAACCAACCTAGGTTATAAATTGTAAGAGACAAAAAGCAAACACACTCTCATAATAATTGATGAGCAAGAAGTGTGTGAATCATCTTTTCTTTACATATTCTTCCCAGGTTTAAAGATCTTTGTTTACCTCCCAGTCTTTAGCTTTTTGAAACTCTATTTTGTAACGTTCATGGAGTACTTGTGTACATAATATGAACTTGAGTATATTACCATTGACAGTTACAAAATTCATTAGACATAATGAAAAATAGACATTTGTACAATATTTATTTTAAACTGAATACAGATTTAAAATTATATGTAAGACACTGATTCTTAAACGGTTTTTCATCATGGAAGAGTTTGGGGATCTTGTAAAAGCTGTATATGTTTTATTCTACAAAATTTGACCTAAACTGTAGGAGATCTGACAGTCCCCACGAAAAGCATCTAAGAACTCAACCTAAAAGCCTCTTATGCCCCAAATCCGGTCCCTTCTTCCTTAATAGCAGAACTTTTTATTTTAACTGGGCACATGGCTGCCCTGAATAAAGACTACATTTTGTAGCTTCCTCTTGCACATGGGGTAGCATATGACTTAATACTGGCTAATGGAATGTAAGCAAAGTCTGATGGGCATCTTCTGTAATGTAAGTGGGCGTGACCTTCTTCCCTCCTTCTTCCTTTCTGTTGCCTGCATGCCCCGAGTTATGGAGTTCAAGCAGACCAATAACAAAAAAGACAGCCACATAAGATTTCTGGGTTCTGGGGAAACCACATTAGAGCCCCTGCCATTTGAAGCTGTATCTGGGAGGAGTGAGGTAGGAGGTAGGGTGGCCATTGTAAACTGCCATGTGAATCAGTGACAGTTATTTGCTATTCTCCACTGATTACATAAAATATATTCTTCCTACAACATTTTCTCAAGGGAAAGAGGATAGGAGCTTTAATTCTTCAACAGAGTTTTATGTCATTCTTATTTTTGTTAAATATGAGTTTTCTGATGCCCAAGAATGTAGCTTTTATGACAGAAAATTTATTCAGAGGTTTACTTTCGTTTTGAACACTACTGCTTAATTAAAGTTATGAATACATGTCTACCTTAAGCTTTAAGTATAGCTTACAAGACATCCTATGAAAAATTTAGCACATTTTAACAATTATAGGGGAGATTTAAACAATATTTGGTCTCAAAAACTTAATTAGTTAAACATGTTCAAATCTGCATCTATAAATTAATGTTTTCAGTTTCTTTTTTAAGTACTTCATTTGCCTGACTAGTGAATCTTCTCAGGTGCTTAAGTAGTTTTTATCAAGCTAATGACAACACATTAAAATATGGTGTATTATACACTAGTGTTTTAAAAATATTTTAATACTGTTTATACATATAATAAAAATTTTAAATGAGAATTCCAAGGCTGACCTACTACTTCAAAGTCCAAATTATCTTAAATCTCTGTAAATATGAACAGACTTCTTAACACAAACATATTAACACTGCAGGTTTAATTCTAAATATTTCTAAATTTAATTCTAAATTTCTTAGAATTGAAAGATATTAACTCAAGGAAAGAAGTATTATGCCATCCCAAACAATTCAAGATGTGTTTGTAGAGGGCAGGGGTGCTGTCGTATCAGCCAAATGAAAATGCATAATAACCAGAGATTTGGGCCAGAACAGTGACTGGAGTCTCCTTGGAACAAGGTGAGCTCTAATGATAGTCTGTGACAGAGATTTCAGTCCTCCTGGTTTCACTGGTGCCCTGGGAAATCTGCTGCCTTAGGTCGCTTTAGAAGTTTGTCACCTCCTTGAACGGATTTTGCATTTCTTTGGTCCTTAGGATAAGTAATTGTCTTCCCCATTTAACTCTGAAGACTGATTTCAATGGATTTCTGTACTCTTTTCACATATCTGTTTTCCTTTAGGTCCAACAGCTTTCACAGATTTTTAAATGAAATACAATTAATCTATCTTATAGGGTTATTATGAGGATTAAATGAGTCAACACATGTAAAGTCTTTGTATCAGTGCCTGATACAGAGGAAGCTCTTTATCATCTCATATGCTTTATCTGATTAATCAGTCACAATTTCCAGTGTCATTCTCCTGCCAACATTTTTGTCCCATAGTGGTCATAGGTGTGGTTCCTATAGTAGTTCCAAATGCTAAATCCCTGGCAGCAGCGTTAGAACAAATCAGCCTTAGCCACTTGCTTTACTAGTTGGTGTTTCATCTTCCTGAAATAGGATCAAAGCCTGTACATATGGTTAAACTAGGTGATCCCAAGTTTTCTTATCAAACTTGAAGCTCTTCTCCCTTTCCTCTCTCCACACATGCCACCACTAAAGAGAAGAAAAAAGGTATTATCCTTTCAAGGGTCAGAAAAGCACTTAATGGACAGAGTTTGTTAGCGAGTGAAATTCTAAAGAGAAAAGGAAAAAAAGATAGATAAGAACAAATGCTCTTTGGCTCTCTTGGTTGTCCTTTGCTTCCCATTGCAGTACGTCTTTTTCTTTCCTAGGTTACCTCCAGCTAATCCTTATAAAGCTTAAAAGTCAGGTACTGCAACAGAAAAGAGAAAATATAGACTGGGAGGAGGGAGGTTTCACCTGCTTTACTACCATGGTTTCCAAAAGCCACTGCCCATCAGAATCAGCTAGAGAGCTTTTTAAAAGTATAGATTCCCAAGCCCTTATTCCTTCTACTGAATTGAAATCTTCTAGGCTCTCTGTGACAGTGTCTAGGGGGCTGTTACCTAGCCAGTTGGGTACCGGATCACAATTTTAGTCTAACCACCAAGGCAAGAGACCAGACAGAATCTGGTACCAACTTAGTAACAAGAGTGTTTCTTTGGGCTCATCATCTTACGTGCAAATACAATTTGAGTACGCCACAGTCATGGTGTCCTCAAATTGTATTTGAGGGTTATTATGAGGATTAAATGAGTTGATCTGAACTTGCAGATTTAAGTTTCAGACGTATCAATCTCCTTTTCTGAGATTAAATGAAGAAAATGGAGACAGAACTTAGTATTGGTGAAATATGCTTTTTGGAAACTGAAAATTATAGCCAGATGTGCAGATTTAATCTTACCAGTAAGAATATTACAATATCTACCATTTACTATATGAATTCTATGTGTTGTGCACTGTGCAAAATTCTGTTCATGGTTTATCTTATATAATCTTCATAACCACCTCAAAGTAGACAATTACACCCACTTTACAGGCAAAAGTTAAAAATTTTAGAGAGATACAATAACACAGCTCAGGAGAATACTGAAGTTCATTTGCTAGCAAAGACAGTGATGTTAATTACTTCATCAAACTGCCCCCTTATATTTATTCTGGATGATGTAAATTATCAAGGTATCCAGATATTTTTAAATACTTGACTCTTCTATTCCGATATTTCATCTATCACAACCACAAAATATGTATTGATATACATACATAGAAGAGTGTAGTTCATTAAAGGTGTCATAATTATATTACATTTAAAGCACTAATAAATTTTTACTTTCATATAAGGTTATTTTCAAATTTAATAGAAAGGAGGCAAGCAGAAATGCAACAGAATTAGAATTTAAACAGTCTATATTTCTCTAGAGAGATAGTTGATATTGCTAATTCAAAGAATTCCTAGACATCAATAAGAAAAAAAAAGCAACCCAGTAGAGCACTGGACAAAGTACATAAACAGACCAATCACAAAAGGAAAAAAAAAAACAAAATTTTGACCATATATATGCTAAAGGTGATCAATTTTATTTACCGAATATAATTTAGATGTTCATCATAATAAAATGTCTAAACATAAGTTTGTCCATGCTCTGGAACAGTATATAATCCTTCAAATGAATGAGATAGATAGATATCAAAGTCATGAACATCTGGAAGAATATTTGCCAAACTGGTTTCCTCTAGAAGGAGGTTGGGTCTGAGAATCTGCCATCATGGGCAAGAGGGTGGAGAAAGTAATGTGATGCTTGTCAAAGGATGTGCATTTGCTTTTTACTGCATATACTTCTGTAATGCTTGGCTTTTTAATAACTAAATGGTATTGATCTTGAATTTTTAAAAATTGAATATTAAAACATTTATTAGACTAAGATGAAAATAAGGAGTTAAACACTGGATTGAATTCCCACAAAAAAACACAAAAGAAATAGAATAATTTTAGAAATATTTATAGTATTATCCATACTAATTATTTTGGAATCTTCCTTTAACAGAAAACCCATACATTTGCATATTCACATTTATAAAACTGGGTTGGCCAAAAGGTTCGTTCGCTTTTTCCATATCATCTTAACAGAAAAAACGAACGAAGCTTTTGGCCAACCCAATACTATAACAACATCATATATATTTTTATATCATTTTACAGTTCACAAAATGCTCTTACATAGCATAGTAGGTTGAATGATGGCCCCCCCCCCAAATGATATGTCCATGTCCTAATTCCTGGAACCTGTGAATGTTATCTTATGTGGAAGAAGAGTCTTTGCAGGTATAATTAAATTAAGGATCTTTAGATGAGGACATCATCCTGTAAAATCCAGATGGCTGTTAAATCCAATGACAAATGTCCTTATAGGAGAAAGGTAGAGAGAGATCTGAGACAAAAAGAAGAGGTAATGTGACCACAGAGGCAAAGATTGGAGTGAGGCAACCACAAATCAAGGAATACCGACAGCCATCAGATGCTACAACAGGCAAAGAATGGATGCTCCCCTAGAGCCCTCCAAAGGGCATACAGCCCTGCTGGCAGCTTGATTTAAGACTTCCCATCTGCAGAACTGTAAGAGAATAAATTTTTGTTCTTTTAAACCACCCAGTTGGCAGTAATTTGTTATAGCGGCCACAGGAAACTAATACACACAGCTTATATCTCATTTTGGTTTTGTTTTTTGTAGCAACCCTTTGAAGCACCTAGAGTCAAATGTTATTTTCCAATCCTTCTCAAACCTTTCCAAAAATAGGATGAAACAATTCCCAACTCATGCTATGAGGCCAGTATCATCCCAATATCAAAACCACACAAAGACATTATGAGAAAACTATAGACCAATGTCACATACAAAAATCCTCAACAAAAACTAGGAAACAAAACCCAGCAGCATATAAAAAGGATTATAAAACATGACCCAGTGGTATGTATCGCAGGAATACAAGATTGTTTCAACATACGAAAATCAATCACTGTAATGCATCGTATTAATAGAATAAAAGAAAAAAAAACATGATTGTCTCAATAAACACACAAAAAAACACTGGACAAAATCCCACACCCTTGATATAATATAGTATGATATAATATATAATACAATATGATATAAGCAGTCAACAAACTAGGAATACAAAGGAACTTCCTCAACCTGATAAAGGCAGTCTGTGAAAAACCTACATCTAACATTATATGTATGATGAAAACCTGAAACCTTTCCACCCTAAGATCAAGAAGGGATGTCTTCTTTCACCATTTCTATTCAACATTGTGCTAGAGGTTCTAGCCAGGGCAATGAAATTGAGGATATACGAATTGGAATAAAAGAAGTGAAAGTATTTACAAATGACATCCACTTGTATCAATAAATCCTAAGGACTCCACACACAAAAATGTTAGTGATAATTAAACAGGTTCACTGAGTTTGCAGGTTATAGATCAACATATAAAAATTACTATATTCAATATCTTGTAATAACCTATAATTGAAAAGAATTTGAAAAAGAATATATATATATACACACATATATATAACTGAATCATTTTGCTGTACACCTGAAACTAACACAACATTGTAAATCAACTATACTTCAATTTAAAAAAAAAACTTGCATTTCTATATATTGCTATGAACTATCCAAAAATGAAATTAATAAAACAATTCCACTTACAATAGCCTCAAAAATAATAAAATACCTAGGAAGAAATTTAACTAATGAAGTACAAGATTTATACATTAAAAACTACAAAACATTGCTGAAAAAAATTATAGAAATCCTGAATGAAAAGAAAGACATTCCTGTGTATGGATTGGAAGACAATATTGTTAAGATGGCAATACTTTCCAAATTTATCTATAGATTCAATGCAATCCTTATCAAAATTCTGCTTTTTTTGCAGAAATTATCAAACTGATTCTAATATTTATAAGGAAATGCAAGGGTCCCAGAATAGTCATAATAATCTTTTTTTTTTTTTTTTCACCACACTGCACGGCTTCCGGGATCTTACTTCCCCAACCAGGGATCGAACCCAGGCCTCCTGCAGTGGAAGCGTGGAGTCCCAACCACTGGACCACCAGGGAGTTCCCCAAAATAATCTTGAGAAAGAAGAACAAAGTTGGAGAATTTACACTTTAAAATGCAAAATTTACTACAAAGCCACAGTAATCAAGACAGTATGGTACTGGCATAAGGATAGACATATAGATCGATGGAACAGAGAGTCCAGAAATAAACCTTAACATCTCTGGTCAATAGATTTTCAATAAGGGTGCCAATACAATTCAATGGAGAAAGTATAGTTTTTTTAACAAATGGTGCTGAGACAGTGGATAACCACAGGCAAAAAATAAATAAATAAATGAATCTGGACCTCCTCCCTTACACTATATACAAAAATTAACTCAGAATGAATCAAAAACTTAAATGTGAGAGATAAAACTTTTAGAAGAAAGCATAGCAGAAATGCTTTATGATATTGAATTAGGCAGTGATTTCTCAGATATGACACCTAAAGCACAAAGAAAACATAGATAAATCAGACTTCACAAAAATTTAAAACTTTTATGCAACAAAGAACACTATTGAGAAAACGAAAAGACAACCTATAGAATGGGAGAAATTACAGCAAATCTTAATAAGGGTCTAATACCCAGAATACATAAATACACATAAAACTCAAAATAAAAAGACAAATACCCCAATTTTAAAATGAGCAAAAGATTTAAGTAGTTATTTCTTTTAAGAAGACACACAAATGGCTAATAAGCACATGAAAAGATGCTGAACATCATTAAGTGATTAGAGAAATGCATCATTAAGTGATTAGAAAATACGAGACACCACTTAATACTCAGATGACAATAATAATAATAATAATAATAGAAAATAAGTATTGGTGAAGATGTGAAGAAATTCATACATTGCTGATGAGAATGTAAATTAGTACAATCATTTTGGAAAAAAATTTGACAGATTCTTAAATACTTAAACATAAAGCTACCATTCCTACTGTATACCCAAGAGAATTTAAAACATATTTTCTCGCAAAAACTTCTTGCACATGAATATTTAGAGCAGCATTATTCCCAATAGCCAAAAAGTGGGAACAAGCCAAATGTCAATCAACTGATGAATATATAAACAAAACATAGTGTATTCATACAACAGAATATTATCCAAAGGAATGAAGTACTGATACATGCTACAACATGGATGAACTCTGAAACATTATGCTCAGTGAAAGAAACCAGACACAAAAGGTCACATATTGTATGATTCTATTTAAATGAAACGTTCAGAATATGTAAATCCATAGAGACAGAAGGTAGACTAATGATTGCCACAGTCTGGGGGAAGGCGAGAGACTGTTAACAGGTATGGGGCTTCTTTCTAGGGTGATGAAAATGTTTTGGAACTAGACAATAGTGATGGCTGTACAACCTTGTGAATATACTAAAACCGCTGAAATGTACATTTTATGATATGTGAATTATATCTCAATAAATAATTTCAATAAATAAAACAAAAATAAAAGCTAAATCTTCTAGCTACTATGGTTGCATTAAAAAAAAAAAACAATTATGCACCAAAATGTGGTGGCCAAAAAATGACCATTTAATATAGGCATGGAATTCAAACAGACTAGAGCAAGATGGTCTTTCTCCACTCTGTGATGTCTGGAGCCTCAGTTGGAAGGCTTGAAAGACCTAAAATCATCTGTAGACACCTTTACTCCTATGTCTGATAGTGGATGGTTGGCTGCGGGCTGAGCCTTAGTTGGGAGTGTTGACTAGAACACTTTCTTATGGCCTGCCCACATGGCCTGGGCTTTCTCACAGCAGGGTGGTTAGGTTCCAAGGACAAGTGTCTCAACAGAAGGAGAAGAGAGTCAGGTGGGAGCTGTTTCACCTTTTATGACCTAGCCTCCCAGAAGTCACCTGGTCACTTCCAGCACTGCTATCCCTCAGAAACAATTCACTAAGTCTAGCTGGTATTCACTGGTGGGAATACAGAACTCTCCTCTCATTGGAGGAATGACAATGTCAGATTGCAAGAAAAACATAGGGAATAGGATATATTAGGGAAGAAAATCTGCCATACTCTTTAGCAACAACATCCCCCTGAAAAAAAAGTATAATCTATTCAAAGTAAATTTTGTAAGACAGAAAACCTGAGATTCTGTGGATAAGTCACTAAACTGCAGCAAAAACAATATACAACAATGTCTCACATACACACCACTATATATAAAATAGGTAACAAATAAGGACCTACTGTATAGCACAGGGAACTCTTAATACTCTGTAATGACCTATATGGGAAAAGAATCTAAAAAAGAGTGGATGTATGTACAGGTATAACTGTTTCACTTTTCTGTACAGCAGAAACTCACACAACATTTTAAATCAACTATACTCCAATAAATTTTTTTTTTAATTAAAAAATAAAAAATACACAAAGAAGCAAACACAATGTCTCTAACAACATGACGATGAACGAACAAGCATTGAGAAGACGTACATATCCTGAGCACTTTTTTGACTATGGATTACATCTTCAATCAATCACTCCTTCAGTTATTCGTTCATTAAACAGAAATGTATTATTGCCAAGTGTTCTTTTAGGCTCTGGGACACCTGAGTAAGCAAGAAAAGACTTATGGCACCTCACCTGAGCAGGAAAGAATAATGACCACGGAGTCACATATATGTGATCAAAGGGGAACTACAGCGTTGGAAGAGCACAGCTTAGTGTCCGCTCAGACTACCCAGATGTGTAAATAGCCACTGTGTGATGTGTGGTTTTCAGGTATTAATCATAAACAACATGATCCAGAAAGAACATATTAGTAGCTGGAAAAAAAAACCCTCTGCAAGTGAAAGAAGATATCAGAGCAAGGCTTAGGCATCTTAAATAATTAACTGGAGAGTAAAACAACAATTCAGTGGAGAAACTTTTCCTTTTCCTCTCAATCTCCCTTTCCAGTCTCCAGTCCCTAAACCACCACCCCCAGAATGAACTTGAGGGAGGAGGCTATAAAATCAAGAATTTAGGTGATTATACAACAAGCTCCAGCAACTTTTTAAATCTTAGGGACAACATACATTTGTGGGTCTTTTTAATGACTCACATAACAATTTCAATTTCTTTCACATCACTATGCCCATGTTCACAGAGTTAAAATTTTTAGTAAATTTGTCACCTTTCACTGTGTTTAATCAAAGTACAGAAAGTTGAGTACAGCAGAAACACAACAGTGTAAATCAACTATACTCCAATAAAAAATTTTTAAAGAAAACTAAAAAGAAAATGCAATTTAACTTTAACCAGTCATTTCCAGAAACTTACATATTCTGTAGTCACACTGATGTTAAGTGGGCATTTTCTTTAGAACACACTGAATGGACCCAGGTTTTTTTTCCCCCAAGCTCTAATTATTTGAGATAACAGAACATGAAAGTAGTGAAAATGTAATTATAGTTTTATGCAGCTGAAATTCAATCCATTTCTCAAGTTACATAAAAGAGAGAGGACACTAATTCACCCAGAGAACAGAATCAACAACCTTAAGTTCTCCCACCCAAGATAGTTTGTCCCTGGAAAAGGAGCTTGCGGTTTTGTGAAATGGCAGCTGGGATGGAAAGAAGTGACTCTTGCCGTTTTGAACAGAAGAATATAAAACAACTACAACCAAGCAGCTTAGTCGGATCTTGAAAACACAGAATTTAATATTATTTTTAGCGTAGCTAAAATCCTTTTGGGTAAACTAACATTTTCTTTTCAAAAGTTAGCAAAACGGTTTAGGAAAAGGTCTTTCTGAAAACCCACCTGCTTAAAAATTAAGCGTAAATGTATTCCCACCGTCTAGAATATAGTCCTACCCTCTCCTGCCCCATCCTCCCTGAACCCTCCATCTCTCCAGCCTCACACAAGCTCTTATCATTGTGTATTGTCATTTCATCGATTTCCAGTTCATTTCCAACATTAGACTGTAAGCTTCATGAGGGCAGGAACTGGGTCCTGCTGTCTGTATATACTGGTATCTGGCATTTGGTAGACACCTGAAGAATGTTCGATGAAAGAAAGGGAAGAAAAGGAAGAAAGAGGAAGGGGAGGAAAGAAGGAAGGAAGGAGGAAAGAAGGAAAGGAAGGAAGGAGGGGTGGAGGGAGGGAGGAAAGGATGTATGGACTCTGAAGATGGAAGCAAAATTGTCAGTGACACATAATAGGTCCTGAACAGTACTTAAAAATTTTCACTTTGATTTGTTTAGATTTGGTACTCTGCCTTTAATACTAACGAGAAAGGAAGTCTCACTTTCTCTCACATTTTTTTTCCCCAAACTACTTGTGTAAGTAACATCTGATTTACAAAGAATGTATGACATATGTTAAGCCTTGTTGCCATTGATGCTGCTGGGAAATAAGTGTAGGATTCCATTTTGAGATTTTTCTCACAGAATCCTGTCTTCTCTGAATTTCCTCACGATTTGTCATACGGGAAATTAAAGGTCATCAAGATGAGTAAAGCACAAAACCGCCATACATTTTACTACAATCCTTCTCAGAACTCCGGTTAACATGTTTAATTGTACCATCCTTATTAGTTGCCATAAAAAGAGAGGTACCTTGAAAAAGAAATTACTTTTTTTATGGGCTTATATCACCATCACATAATCACAGAGAACTTAACAGTGTTACTATGAAAGCAGAAGGACACTACCATCAAGGGGATATCTTCACAATTTGAGCTTATTGTAGTTTTTTTAAAAAAGTACTTACACTTCTCAGACTCCACTTTGTTCCTAGAAACTGTATGATATCTTTATTGATCTCTACTTCTTAAAAATAATATTCTCAACACAAATATTATGGAATGACTCCTAAATAGAATTTATTCACACTGAAAGAAAAGCTCGCATAACTAAATGGCTTCACATGAGGTCAACTGACTATGATAAACCTTGACACAGAAATCTGGAAATAATGGAGGGCTGTTCTTGTTTTTTTATAAATTGGAAATATGGCTAAATTATCTAAATTGTTTTTGAGAATTAAACCAAATTGGGACTTCCTCCATAATTTGGGGGAGGAAAAATATTCTCAGATAAGTATGTAAAGATGAGCAAAACCTTTTAAACTTTTAAAGACTTGAAGTCAATAGAGATATTTGAGCTGACTTGTGATGGTAGCTCTCAGACTGGGAAAAACATGCCAGTTCTGGTTACCAGTTTGCTGGTTTCAAAGGACCATAGCAAAACTTATCTGCCTCAAGTGGAAAAGCCAGTCTGATATCAGGAGATTAAAAGACGCTATTGATGATTTTACAGTATACAGAGTATCAGGTGTTATTGGTGAAAGTGATTTCCATTGTCTTTATTCTCTGAGGTAGTTCACACAAAGGGCACAACTTTAAAATCTACATAACGATGAGAGAAGTTACATGTAATACCTATAAAATATTTAGATTCTAGAAGAATCTATTCTAGCTAGTAAATGGAAGATCAAAGAGGTTTCAAAGTTTTCATCCACAATTTGTGTATGAATCACCTAAGGAAAAGACAGCTTATTAAGTTTCCCAAGAACAGTATCATAACATATGTTCTTTTTAAAATAATAAGCTGCTGCTAAACAGAATGTGGATGATGTTATTTGTTCTATTACACGGGTTCCTGTAAACTTGACTTCAAATCTTCTTAGGGAAATCTGACACATCATACTCTCTAAATCTTGTTATTCTGCGAGTTGGGATCCAAAATGGAATTGAGCTCAAATATTTGATATGACTTTTATGGGAATATACCTTATATTTCAAAGAAAGGCAAAACAATATCAATTACTATAAGATAACAATAATCAAGAAACATATACTTAAAAATGTGTCCAGGGAAGTCTGTTCTATTATCAGGGATGTGGATCTAAGACGAAAAAAACCTTCTTAATAAATAAGGGAAAATAGAAGAAACTCAGTGAATTTTTTTTTTTTTTTTTTACTTTTGCAATGTTACTTAATTTTGTCTCTCTCCAAAAGTGTTCTGAACTTACTAAGGGAAGAAATTACTAGTTCAAGACCATATGGTAAGAACTATAATAAGTGCTCAATAAAGATTTGTAATTACCAAGTACTTTAAAGAGGATTCAAGTTATCTTATTATCCTATCTGGTAGGATCTTGTAACTAAAACCTGTGGATACTAATCTTAGAGTCTACATACCTTGGAGATAACTCTATAAAATATACTAGGCGAATGTGATGGTTCAATTCACAGTGGCTATGCGGCTGGGTTTATTTTTTAAGTATTCTTATTTTGCATTGTCATAGAATTTTAAAATTTTCTTTATTTTTACATGCCAAAATAAAGTAAGAACTGATTTGGAAAGCCAATGTGAAAGAGAAAATTGGGTATTATCTTGCAAACTATGCTGTTTTGATGGCTAATTCCCATCTTTCCAGATAGTTGGTTCTTAATGATCCAGAATCTCTACATTGTAGCAGCTTTTGTCACGATTACTATCAGAGTAACTATGGCTAATAATATCCAAGCACATTTAAATATCATATTTATTGGAATAATGAATCCATGGAAAGAAACACTCTGAAGGGAGAACTTATTCAATTAAAAATTTCAATTTTAAGGATGTAAAGAAAATCTCTCAGAGCATGAAACTATGAAGGGGCCTTTACAAATCTAAAGGTTCCATTTTTCCGATATGGTCAAACATAACATGAGATCTGACTGCACTGTTTCCCAGCCAGGTGAGTAAGTAAGACAAATAGCATCAACTTGTCTCCAGTAATATGTACAGCTTATTGATTAGTTCTGAGGAGGGCCCTGGACCTCTCCTGGGCTCAAAGAAATTAAATGAGTCTACACTATGAACATTTTGAAGATAAAATACTAATGCACAGAATTCCTTACTAAATGGTCTGGAATCACATACAGAGAAAGGCAGTCATTCCAGAGCTGGGACCTATGAGTCCTAAATCACATCTTGAATTATTACTAAATCCTGTTCCAGGCAGTTTCCTGTTTTCTTGTTACCATTCTTTATTTTAGATTGGGTTTGAAATACTTCTCACGTTGTTTTCAGTGATTTATTTTCTATTACAATTAGATACAGTGATTAAAATGTTTTCATATTTGTATTTTCTGTGCACATGGATAACATCTAGATAGACTCTCCCTTCCCACACTCTATACTTTAAGAAAATAGGACAGAATGGTCATGAAGAATTACATTTTTTTTTCTCAAGGTTAAGCTGACCAAGAATGACAATAATATACCAGAAAGAAACAAATATTAGAAGGTTATTTTTTTCTGTTTTTCCCTTTCTTCAATAAGCAGTCATTTAGTAATATAAAAAAAAAGTCAATTTGGAAAAGTATAGTGTAGTGTTATCAGTGTTCTCACATATATTCCATGACAGAGAACAGAACAATAATTATTCTGCCAAGCAAAAGCCATAAATTGTAAGTACACTTCCAATTCCTCCCTTTTTTCAAACGTCTGTAAATTTCATGCATTGGGATATCAAGGAACAGAAATTCAGAAGAGATAAAGGTTGCCTGACTCTTCTACTTTAGAAAAGCTTTGTCTAATATAATAAAGAATACTGTAAACTGAAATTGTAAATAAAAACTGTATCTTAAAACTTGGTCTTAGGGCCCACAAGTTTCCATATAATTGTACAGAATAATGAATGACGCAAGTTAAAATAAATTGACATCATTTTACATGTGCATACATAGTTCTATAACGGAGCAAACGAATTAGATTAGCCTATGATTATAATTAATGAAATTAAATTGTCTAAAAATTACACAGTACTAAATATCCATTTTATATAAGAAAAACTGCTTTGAGCTAGTTTTATATATTAAATATAAGTGACAGAATGATACAGAACTCCTTATTTTAAATCTTGAAATGTATTCAGAGTTGGGGTTTTTCAAGTATAGAGAAAGCAAGCTAAGACCTGCATTTGAACATGATTTAATATACGGTCATTTGACAGTTTTTCCTAATTACACAAGTTAACTGGGATGCACCTGGCGTATTTTTTTAAAAAATCAAAACTTGCAACAGAGCATTTGTCATTCTTATTGTTATCAGTTTCATTATTAGACTGTCAAAAAAAAAAAAAGTGTAATGCCACAGCAACTGGATCCTGTGAACAAGAGTAGCAATTCATCCCCAGTACCTAATATTCCAAGAACATGGATCTTCCCTTTCTTTTGTTCCATCTTCTCCTTTATTTCTGCTTTTCTTACTTATCTATTGATTACTACTCTTTTTGTTGAATTTTCATGGTATATCAGTGCTCAAGGTAGCTGTGATTGCAAAAGTTATTTTTTGATTCAAAAAAATAATAATAATCCTGTTTTAGGACTTCCAAGGACTTCCCTCAGTCCTAAAACTTCTATGGGCTTCATTAGAAGAAGCCCATTAAAAGAAAAGAAACCACAGGCTAGCAATTTTGTTTGCCAGAGTTATTTGTACTAAATGTATATGACGGTTTTAAACAGACCACTATGGAAAAAGGTTTAACTCTCAGTCTTTATCTTGAGTTCAAATACATGTCATTTAAAATAACACATGAGCTTTGGTGACAATGATCAAAGATTAGTTTATCTATTTAAGAGAAATCAAGAGCCAAATTAGAGGTATAGGCAGTTAAAATTACACAGATGTGGAGCCAGGCCTTGGGGTCTCATGACTCCCAATCTATTGCCAACATTGTTCCAATTTTATCAGAGCACGGTAGCCAATAATTTTGCATTTTATATATACATATAACTCCCTGAAGTTTTATATTTCCTATATATAATATAAAAATATAAATGTAAAATATTATATACAGTTTTATATTTCTTAAAATACTACTTCTCTGATTTACCATAAAACCTTCACAAAAATGTAATCTCTTATTCTACACACTATTTCTAGTGATACGAGTAGAGATTCATAAAAGTAACTTTTGGATTCACAAATAAAGAGAGGAGTTTTGTAAGAGTCTGGCCGGAATGTCCCCATGAAAAGCCAATGAGGAAGCATTCAGAGAGAAACTAATTGCTTTTGTGTTTAATTTCATTAGTCAAGGCACTCAGAATTATCAAACTAGTTTGTACAGTCAAACTTTCAACCCTCAATCAGAAGTTTAAAAAAAAATCGAAAACTCAGAAAAATATTCTTTAGTCATCAGCCACACAAAGACTGGGTGTGACAATCTCACACTCTTCTAGAAGGAAACAGGAGGAGGAAAATTAGTTTCTATCACCCTTAAAAATATCCCTGGGAATGAAAATAATCACCAGACTCAAAGGAGCTGACTGTGTCTCCCATACTTGGACCTGATTGGTGGATGTGGTAAACCAACCAGCAGAGCTCTTTGTGAAGGGAATTAATGGAATGAAAACAGAGTAATTAACCTTAAGCCTCTAGTAATTAATCATAAATAGAACAGTCTGTTCAATTTTTTCAGATTTCAGGAAAAAGAAGCCACAGACGGCAGTTTGTTTAGTACATCAATGGGGCTACCCACAAAACATTTTTGCTTTTGAAAAATAAAAAGCTGTTTGGCTAGGGCCTTGAGAAAAGCATTTGACCAAAGTGTTTGAGTCAATGGCTTCCTGTAGACAGCCTCTGTATAGGGGTATGATACAGTAGCCAGCTGTGGAGCAATTTGCGGAAGATTTCAGCTGGCTGAACTCTATCCGCTAGTTGCGGTGAAATGTTTGAAGTAAGTGTTCATCTTGAAAATGTTTACCATAAAACAAGAATTGCCTTCCTGTTTAATTTTGAAATATGCTTTTTGGCTGTTAGAATGTCATTAGAGTCAATGTTTGCTTACCTAATTGGTTTTATAAAGCAAGTATTGTCCAGATGTTGCTTTAATGCTCTAAGCACTTCACAAAGTACTCGACATAAAAGACAAGTTCCTTTGGTACTGCAAATGTTATGTCTTTATTTCCGTGTGTAAATGCTGATATTAAGTATTTTAATATTAATGTACATTATCAAAGAGATTACTGTTAAGACACATTCTCAAGTTATTGTAGGTTCTTAAATTCAAATGTACAGGTGAACAATTATCCAATTCCTGTGATTTTCTCCAAGGAGTGTGTAACCCTGAAAATTTCATTATAAAAGAAGAGCTTCCCATGTTTTAGTAGACTCCTCCTTTGCCTGAAGTATTACCTGATCTCAGTTAATTGTGATTTTATATTTTTCTTAAGCTTCTGCTATTTCCACCTAATTTCTTCAGTTCCATTTGTCAAGTCCTGGCTGTGTCCTTTTTCAAAGTTAACTGTGTTCCTGCATCTTTCTCTCCATTCTGAACAGCACTCCTAGTTGGAATCTTACCATCTTCTTAAACATTTTCAAAACCTTTTGAAATTGTTATCCAGCCTATAGTTTCATTCTATCCTACAAGTCTTCCTCTTAAAAACCTTCCATGCCCCCTCTACTTTGCCAAACAGATAGAATACATCTCCATGAATTATTGCTCATCTATATATATATCTTACACTCCAGCTAAAATAGAGAATAAGCTATGGCCTCTCAAAGGATATAATCCACTTTCCTACTTTTTTGCTTTTGTTATTTCTCCCCACCAAGAGAAATAATATTTATTTATTTTATTCAGTTGTGTCTTGCCTCGTAAGATCCTTTGCAATATATCTTGTATTGGTGATTTTTTGTGCGTGCTGTGTTCCTCCAAATCCCGAGATTCTGTGAAGGGTTTTGGTGCCCTTCAACAAAAGTAGCTCTGCTTAGAAGAGTATAAACTTTGAAAACCACAGACATATATTATTACTCAGCTCTTAAACTCATATTTAAGAGCTAGGGAGAAAAGGAACTTAGTCTTTTTTCATTTTAATGTGCATCCAAAATGCCTTGTACATGATAGTTGATCCCCTGATAGGGATCAACTAACATTTAAATACCAGTTAAGGCTTTACCTCTTGTGAGTTACTGAAAGCATGAAAATCCTAAAGGAGAACATAAATACTTAATTTAAAAAAGTACTTCTACATCTCACATGAGAGTAGACCATGAAAGGGTTAAACAGTAAGTCCCTGACCTGTTAAGGAAGAAGACAGTTACTTCAGCAGAAATGTCATGTCATCTATGTTTCTACGTAATGGGACAATCATTTGTAGCCTGGAGCCCAGGAGGCAGGATTTTTCTCACCAAAACAAGGCCAAGTTAACTTTCCCTAACCATGTCATAAACAGAGAGCAGAAATGGGAAGAATGTATTTGTGGTATGATAATACATACATATAATCTATGTCCCTGGTTCCTGGGATGGGGCTTCAAAAATCCTTGGAATTTCCTGAGCGATAAGCAGTGTCTTTGTTATGCTAACGAGGTGACAATAGCTCCAAGATGGAGAGTAGTCACCATAAAGACCAATTCTGTGATTAGAGGACTGGAACTTTGGACCAACTCAATTTCTGGGCATGGGAGATGGGCTGGAAATTGAGTTCAATCATATGGCCAGTGATTTACTCAATCATGCCTATGTAATGACACCCCGATAACAAACTCTGGACACTGAGGCTCACTGGAGCTTCTTGGTTGGTGAACGCATTGATGCACTAGGAGAGTGATGTGCCCGGATTCCAGGAGACAGCCTAGAAGCTCTCCATGTGCCCCCAACACCTGACCTGCCCCAATGTCTCTCTTCGTTTTGCCGTTATAACATTTATAATGATACTGTAATCATAGGTAGAGCACCTTCAATGAGTTTTGTGGATTCTAACAAATTATCCAATCTGAGGACGTTGTGGGAAGCCTTAAGATTTTTTTTTACCAACCAGGCAGAAGTGAGGGTGGCTTGGAAACAGCCAAACTTGTGGCTGGTGTCTGAAGTAGGGGCAGTCTTGTGAAGGAACTGTACCTTTAACCGGGGTCAGTACTAACTCTAGGTAGTTAGCACTGGAGTTGAACTCTAATTTAATTCCACTGGGTGTCGGACACCCAGATGGTATCACGGAACTGGTCTCAGAATGCACTACTGCAATTAGTCAGGAGGTAGTTGCTCAAAAAGCATACATAAAGCACAGAAATGGGGCTTTCCTGGTGGTGCAGTGGTTGAGAGTCCGCCTGCCGATGCAGGGGACGCGGGTTCGTGCCCCGGTCCGGGAGGATCCCACATGCTGCGGAGCGGCTGGGCCCGTGAGCCATGGCCGCTAAGCCTGTGTGTCCGGAGCCTGTGCTCTGCAACGGGAGAGACCACAGCAGTGAGAGGTCCGCGTAGCGCAAAAAAAAAAAAAAAAAAAAAAAAGCACAGAAATGACAGAGAGTGATGTACGGAGCCTGGCAAAGAAGAAGAGACATCCCAGGATCATATGCAATTAACTATGGAAAATTTTCCAAAAGTAATGAAGTTTCTTAATAAAAACACTGACAGTGACTCTTTTTTTTTTTTTTTTTTTTTTTTTGCGGTACGCGGGCCTCTCACTGTTGTGGCCTCTCCCGTTGCGGAGCACAGGCTCCAGACGTGCAGGCTCAGCGGCCATGGCTCACGGGCCCAGCCGCTCCACGGCATGTGGGATCTTCCCGGACCGGGGCACGAACCCGTATCCCCTGCATCGGCAGGCGGACTCTCAACCACTGCACCACCAGGGAAGCCCAACAGTGACTCTTGAGATAAATTTTGTGAGAGGCATAAGATAGACTGAGAAGCAGAACTTGACTCCATCATCATAACTCAGAACAGGATGTGTTCCTACTTAGAAATGGCAATGTAAGAATGAGGTGTATATGGGTGTGGGAGGTACAGACTGCATCTGGATGAGAAGATATTTCTCTTAGCCACACACATTAAGGAAGTTTCACCCACTTTAAACTGAAGACAGGATGGGAAATCAATAACAGAACCCTCCCCTGCTGTGCATCATTATACTTAACACCACAGTGACATAAATGGCACTTCCAATCCCTTGCATGCGTTCACTTTCACCTAACATTTTCACTGTCTTCCTAAAACGGGAATTGAAAGACTTCTCCAAGTATTCTTGGAAAAATCTACCTGAACTAGCATATTTTGTAGTCAAAATTCTTATACCCAGAGTGGGCAAGAGCAAATGCACACTAACCATCTTATTTCACCATAACCAGGCTTATTTGTGTCTGAATGCTGTACATATTCCACTTCTCTTTAATGAGAGTTCACAAACTGACTAGCCACTTTTAAAGAAAACAATCATTAATACATACATATACACATACATACATACATACATACATACATACATACATACATAAATCTAAGACCTGGGACTGATTCCAACTTATAAATGGCCAAGTTGTTTTGGTTCTGGAATTCTGGAAGGAAATATATTGAGAACATCAAGTATTGACTCAGATTGCAAATTTCCCTGCTGAAAATATGCAGGAAGTGGGAGTGATGTGAATGAGTGCGTAAAGGGGCATTATGTCCTGTATTTGATGAATGAATAGGCTTACTTGGCCATTATCAAACCATCATGGGAACCATAAAGCTTACCTTCTCCCTTTCTTACAATCTGATAATCCTTAGAAAACAAAATTTTTTTCCTGCTCATTTTCAATGTATTTAGTATTTTCTGCTTTAGGAAAAAATTAGTAAACTGAACAATTTCTGCTTTAAAACACATTCTAAACCTTAGTGTTATAAGATCACAGGTTCTCTCTTAAAAATCTCAAGGTCACCTAAAAATATTTTCGACAAATTTTTATAACAATACTAATTTCATAGTGATAAAATCTGACATAAAGTTCCCCAGAGTGTGCAACTCATTGGATCATGAAAATAACCACAAATTCACAAAATCCAATTTGCCACAGCACAGTACTTTACAGTATGTGATGGCTAATTTTATGTGTCACCTTGGCTGGGCCACAGTTCCCAGATATTTGGTCAAACACTATTCTGGATGTTTCTGTGAGGCTGTTTTTGAATTAGATTAATATTTACTTTGGTAAACTCTGAGCAAAGCAGATTGCCCTTTATAGGGTGGGCCTCATCCAATCAGCTGAAGGCCTAAATAGAACAAAAGACCAACCTCTCCCAGGGACAAGAAAAAATTCTACAGCAGACAGCCTTTGGACTTGAACTGCACCATCAGCTCTTCCCTGGGTCCCCAGCCTGCTGCCCCAGGTTTGGGGGCTTGCCAGCCTCCATGACTGTGTGAGCCAGTTCCTTAAATTAAATCTCTTTCTACATGTATATGCATCCTTTGGTTACGTTTCTCTGGAAAACTCTGCCTAATACACAACAGAAACAATAAACATAAGTCAAATGGGCAAAAGGAGTTTCAAACCTAAAAAAGAATAACCTTGAGCTACAGAAGTATTTATGTAATGAACTATATACATTATAATAAAAAATTCCCTAATCACAAATGTCTTTATTCACAGAAAATATTCACTTTTGCCAGTCATCACAAAATATGATCAATCAATTATCAAATTACATTGCCTTTGATAATAGTATCAAATAGTATTTTTAATATATACTGACATACTGACAAAGATACCTCTCCTTTTCTTCCTGGTTTTCTTTCTTCTGGTAAGAGTACTTGACTTTTCTGTGGGTAATTAATTACGTGTTTCAGGTTGACCTCATATGCTAAGCCAGAGGTAGGTCGACCTGTGTGTGGAAAGCCCCTCCACAGACGAAGTGGAAAATTCACAGGTCCTGCAATGTAGCTACTGATAAATAGAGGTTCTGTAGCCTTGGAACAGGCACCAAAAAAAAGAGAGGTGGTCTAAGCATTCTGCAAAAAGAATTTCAGGACCCAGAACCACACATTAGGCCAGTGGTAATGGTTCGCTGAAGAGGTTTCTTTGCCTTACACTCTAGTGGAAGTATCTTCTGAGCCCTGTTACAACACTTCTCACAGGTGGAAAGATAAGAGTACTGGAAGTCTCTTTGTCCAGGGGTCCCCTCACCTGGCAGATTTCTCATTCCATGTGAGCTACCAATTATCATCACCACCTTGAACTGATCAGGACAAGAGAAGCCAGGCTCATTCAGATATATCCCAGAACCACTGAAATACTCAGGGATGGGTATGCGACTCAAGTCAGGACAATAGAGCCACAATCACTGGACTATTTCTGGGAATGTCAGCAAAGAAAAATTCTCTTTCCTTGGGTATTGTGACGCTGCAAGGACGGGGGTGGTGGTGAGCTCCTCTTTTTCTAACCTGTGGAAAGATCCTTCCTGAGAGTAAATCATGCAGAAAAAAGCAAAGCTGAGACAGAGAGAAAAGGGATGCTGTTCGTGGATATATGTCTTGATCAGCCGTATCTAAAGTCATATCCACCTCCTGGAGTTTTTGGTCACAGGGGCCAAAATATCCAAGTTTAGCTCAAGACTGAATTTAAATTCTGTCCCTTGAAAACCACAGAAGCCCTAATTCACTTAGATAGCTTTCCACGAATTATATCTAGAACTTACAACAAACAAAATAGAAGCTATCATTAGACCTATATGAGTTCCTTTACTTTTGTGACACAACTTGTTTTAAGGCCTACTGGCAAAGAAATGAAGGCTTCAATGCAATTGCTCATGAGACTGAAACCTGAGTTGAGTGAACACTTTTCTCAATACACTGGCCTCATTTTCAATCTATTCTTTACTTTCCATTAGTCCTTCCCATAATTTATTCAAGGTGAGTGAGGAAGATGCTGGGCACAAGAAGCAGAAGACACAGGAAAAAATGACTGAGACCATGCCTTCTCTCCTCAAACAGCTACCATTATTTTCACACTTGTTAAGTGTATTGGTTAATGCAAGTTTATTTTCAGATTTAGGCACTGTGCTTAAAAATGGAAAACTCTCTCCTTTTCTCCATATACTCTTATTCTATCTACATTTGAGCATTTTTTTTTTCTTCTCTTCCACTAAACAATTTGAAGCCTTCTAAAGCAAGAGAGACGTGGGCAGGAAACCAACCAAATGACTACAGGGTTGTATTGATATTTCTACCCTTTGGAAAGGTGTGTGAGGTATTCCTTTCCCCAGGCTACCAAGAGCCTCCACTGTAATGCAAAGCAAAATCTCTATTGTCCATACACTCATAGGTATAAAAGTGCTTTGGAGGACACATCAGGAGGCCACATAAGTGGACACGAAACGTTTTTGTAAAGAGATAAATAACTGTCAATACGAGTCATATCCTTTTTACCACAAATATACTGCCATGATATTTTGTTGTTCATTCAATCATTATTTTTTATTTATTTATTGTTATTGAAGTATAGTTGATTTACAATGTTGTGTTGGCTTCAGGTGTATAACCAAGTGATTCAATTATATACATTCTTTTTCAGATTATTTTCCCTTATAGGTTATTACAAAATATTGTGTATAGGTCCCTGTGCTATACAGTAGGTCCTTACTGGTTATCTATTTTACATAGAGTAGTGTGTATATGTTAATCCCAAACTCCTAATTTATCCCTCACTCCATTCCTTTCCCCTTTGGTAGGTATAAGTTTGTTTTCTATGTCTGTGCGTCTATTTCTACTTTGTATATAGGTTCATTTGTATCATTTTTTTTAGATTCCACATATAAGCGATATCATAAGATATTTGTCTTTGTCTGGCTTATTTCACTTAATATGATCATCTCTAGGTCCCTCCATGTTGCTGCAAATAGCATTATTTCATTCTATTTTATGACTGAGTAGTATTCCATTATATATATATATATATATATATATATATATACACACACATATACACACACACACACACATACCACATCCTCTTTATGCATTCCTCTACTGATGGACATTTAGGTTGTTTCCATGTCTTGGCTATTGTAAGTAGTGCTGCTATAAACATTGGGGTGCATGTATCTTTTCAAATTATGGTGTTCTCTGGATATACGCCCAGAAGTGGGATTGCTGGGTCACATGGTAGCTCTATTTTCAGTTTTTTAAGGAACCTCCATACTGTTCTCCACAGTGGCTGCACCAGTTTACATTTCTACCAACAGTGCAAGATTTTTTTAAATGCGATGCTATCTGAGACTCCCTAGTCAGTGACTGTACTAAATTACATGGAAGGGAGAGAGGCAATCCCTTTCAGCTGACAGCAAAGTCAAATAAGTGCAAGTTGAAGCAATAGGAATTTAGATAAAGTGGCAAAGGAGAAAATGGACATCACAATTTGTAGATTATAGACACTAGAATGTGTTCAAGGAAGTTGTAAAATCTTTTTTCTGAGGGATGGTTCATGATGAAAATACTATCTACCATATGCTTGCCTTCAGGCGGGGAAAGGACCAGATACATATTTTTAAGCCAGTTCCAACTCCAAGTCCCAGTCATTACTAACATGAAGAAAAAGAGCTGCTGTTGACTGAACCAGCCGTGTTTTTCTCTGACTCATTCACATTATGTGGAATTGGCTCAAAAAGAGAACAGATGTGGGTCATCAGGGTGCAGTGCCGACTTTTTGGCTCATCTAAGTAAGAAAACCTTCTATACTCCGCACTTGCAGATGTGTGGTATTAGCTAACATTTAACACTTCAAAACAATAGGAGAATAACTAGTGAAAAGGAGAGGAAAAGAAGTTCACCCTTTTTTTCATCACTTCGAGTGAAAGCATGTCCAGTAAAAGTCAGTCCCAGATACCACTGTACCCAGTGTCATTTTGCAATAAGTTAGGAAAGCAATAAATTGAATATTATTCTACTTCTCCCCAATAAGGCTGATTCTCTACTGTTTGCATTTCTCATCCATGAGTTACTAACTCTTGTTAGTTTTGTTTTCCAAGAGAGAATTAATCTGAAAGTATAATCTTTTTTACTGGAGATATTCCGCTCATTTTCTGGCTGTCTGCAGATAACCTGTGTATCTGAATTGATAAAAACCAGATTGTTCGAGTCAGACCTTCAAGATGGCAGAGGAGTAAGAAGTGGAGAATACCTTCCTCCCCCCAAATACATCAGAAATACAACTACATGTGGAACAACTCCTACAGAACACCTACTAAACACTGGCAGAAGACCTCAGACTTCCCAAAAGGCAAGAAACTCCCCACATACCTGGGTAGGGCAAAAGAAAAAACAATAAACAGACACAAAAGAATAGGGATGGGACGTGCACCTCTGGGAGGGAGCTGTGAAGGAGGAAAAGTTTCCACACACTAGGAAGCCCCTTCACTGGCAGAGATGGGGGTTGGCGGCGGGGAAGCTTTGCAGCCACGGAGGAGAGCACAGCAACAAGGGTGCAGAGGGCAAAGGGGAGAGATTCCCACACAGAGGATCGGTGCCGACCAGCACTCACCAGCCTGAGGGGTTTGTCTGCTCACCCCTGGGGCCGGTGGGGGGTGGGAGCTGAGACTCGGGGTTCAGAGGTCAGATCCCAGGGAGAGGACTGGGGTTGGCTGCGTGGACACAGCGTGAAGGGGGCTAGTACGCCACAGCTAGCCGGGAGGGAGTCCGGGAAAAAGTCTGGACCTGCCTAAGAGGCAAGAGACCATTGTTTTGTGGTGTGCGAGGAGAGGGGCTTCAGAGCACCGCCTAAATGAGCTCCAGAGACGGGTGTATGCAACACCAGAGACAGGCATGAAATGCTAAGGCTGCTGCTGCAGCCACCAAGAAGCCTGTGTGCAAGCACAGGTCACTATCCATAGCTTCCCACCCGGGAACCTGTGCAGCCCGCTACTGCCAGGGTCCCGTGATCCAGGGACAACTTCCCCAGGAGAACGCACAGCGTGCCTCAGGCTGCTGCAACATCATGGTGGCCTCTGCCGCCGCAGGCTTGCCCCGCATCCGTACCCCTCCCCCTACCCCCAGCCAGAGTAGCCAGAGTCCCCTGATCAGCTACTCCTTTAACCCAGTCCTGTCTGAGCGAACAACATGCCCTCAGGCAACCTACACGCAGAGGCGGGGCCAATTCCAAAGCTGAACCCCAGGAGCTGTGCAAACAAAAAAGAGAAAGGGAAATTTCTCCCAGCAGCCTCAGAAGCAGTCGATTAAATCTCCAAAATTAACCTGATGTACTCTGCATCTCCGGAATAACTGAAAAGACAACAAATCATCACAAAATTGAGGCGGTGCACTTGGGAAGCAACTGTAGATTTGGGGTTTGCTTTCTGCATCTAATTTATTCCTGGTTTTATGCTTATCGTAGTTTAGTATTTAGAGTTTATTATCACTGGTAGATTTGTTTATTAATTTGGTTGCTCTCTTCCTCCTTTTTTTGAAAATATATATAGATTTTTTTTTCCTTTTTCTCTTTTTGTCTGTATGTGTATCCTTCTTTTTGTGATGGTGTCTGTATAGCTTTGCTTTTACCATTTGTCCCAGGGTTCTGTCTGTTTCTATTTTTGTTTTTTAGTATAGTTTTTAGCACTTGTTATAATTGTTTGATTTCTTTTTCGGTTTTGTTCCTCTCTTCTTTCTTTCATTTTTTAAATTACGTTTTAATTTTTTTAATATTTAATAATTATTTTTTATTTTATTAATAACTTTATTTTATTCACATTTATATTTCATATTCATATTTATTCCTTTCTCTATTTCTTTCTTATTTTCTCCCTTTTCTTCTGAGCTGAGCGGCTGACAGGGTCTTGGTTCTCTGGCTGGGTGTCAATCCTGTGCCTCTGAGGTAGGAGAGCAGAGTTCAGGATATTGGTCCACCAGAGACCTCCCGGCTCCAAGTAATATCAAACAGCAAAAGCTCTCCCAAAGATCTCCATCTCAAGGCAAAGAACCAGCTCCACTCAATGACCAGCAAGCTCCAGTGCTGGACACCCTATGACAAACAACTAGCAAGACAGGAACACAACCCCACCGATTACCACCAAGGCCGCCTAAAATCATAATAAGGTCAGAGACACCCCCAAACACATCACCAGACGTGGTCTGGCCCATCAAAAAGACAAGGTCCAGCCTCATCCACCAGAACAGAGGCACCAGTCCCCTCCACCAGGAAGCCTACACAACACACTGAACCAACCTTAGCCACTGGGGGAAGACACCAAAAACAACGGGAACTACAAAACTGCACACTGCGAAAAGGAGAACCCAAACACAGTAAGTTAAGCAAAATAAGAAGACAGAGAAACACACAGTAGATGAAGGAACAAGGTAAAAACCCACCAGACCAAACAAATGAAGAGGAAATAAGCAGTCTACCTGAAAAAGAATTCAGAGTAATGATAGTAAGGATGATACAAAATCTTGGAAACAGAATAGACAAAATGCAAGAAACATTTAACAAGGACCTAGAAGAACTAAAGATAAATAACGATGAACAACACAATAAATGAAATTAAAAATTCTCTAGAAGGAATCAATAGCAGAATAACTAAGGCAGAAGAACGGAGAAGTGACCTGGAGGATAAAATAGTGAAAATAACTACTGCAGAGCAGAATAAACAGAAAAGAATGAAAAGAATTGAGGACAGTCTCAGAGACCTCTGGGACAACATTAAACACACCAACATTCGAATTATAGGGGTTCCAGAAGAAGAAGAGAAAAAGAAAGGGACTGAGAAAATATTTGAAGAGATAATAGTTGAAAACTTCCCTAATATGGGAAGGGAAATAGTCAGTCAAGTCCAGGAAGTGTAGAGAGTCCCAAACAGGATAAATCCAAGGAGAAACACACCAAGACACATATTAATCAAACTATCAAAAATTAAATACAAAGAAAAAATATTAAAAGCAGCAAGGGAAAAACAATAAATAACAAACAAGGGAATTCCCATCAGGTTAACAGCTGATCATTCAGCAGAAACTCTGCAAGCCAGAAGGGAGTGGCAGGACATATTTAAAGTGAGGAAAGGGAAAAACCTACAACAAAGGTGACTCTACCCAGCAAGGATCTCATTCAGATTTGACGGAGAAATTAAATCTTTACAGACAAGCGAAAGCTAAGAGAATTCAGCACCACCAAACCAGCTTTACAACAAATGCTAAAGGAACTTCTATAGGCAGGAAACACAAGAGAAGGAAAAGACCTACAATAACAACCCCAAAACAATTAAGAAAATGGTAATAGGTACATACATACTGATAACTAACTTAAATGTAAATGGATTAAATTCTCCAACCAAAAGACATAGACTGACTGAATGGATACAAAAACCAGACCCATATATATGCTGTCTACAAGAGACCCACTTCAGACCTACGGACACATAGAGACTGAAAGTGAGGGGATGGGAAAAGATATTCCATGCAAATGGAAATCAAAAGAAAGCTGGAGTAGTAATTCTCATATCAGACAAAATAGGCTTTAAAACAAAGATTATTACAAGAGACAAACAAGGCCACTACATAATGATCAAGGGATCGATCCAACAAGAAGATATAACAATTGTAAATATTTATGCACCCAACACAGGAGCACCTCAATACATAAGGCAAATGCTAACAGCCATAAAAGGGGAAATCAACAGAAACACAATCATAGTAGGGGACTTTAACACCCCACTTTCACCAATGGACAGATCATCCAAAATGAAAATAAATAAGGAAACACAAGCTTTAAATGATACATTAAATAAGATGGACTTTATTGATATTTATAGGACATTCCATCCAAAACCAACAGAATACAATTTCTTTTCAAGTGATCATGGAACATTCTCCAGGATAAATCATATCTTGGGTCACAAATCAAGCCTTGGTAAATTTAAGAAAATTGAAATTGTATCAAGTATCTTATCTGATCACAATGCTATGAGACTAGATATCAATTACTGGAAAAAACCTGTAAAACATACAAACACATGGAGGCTAAACAATACACTACTAAATAACCAAGACATCACTCAAGAAATCAAAGAGGAAATCAAAAAACACCTAGAAACAAATGACAATGAAAACACAACGAACCAAAACCTATGGGATGCAGCAAAAGCAGTTCTAAGAGGGAAGTTTACTGCAATACAGTCCTACCTCAAGAAACAAGAAACATCTCAAATAAATAACCTAACCTTATACCTAAAGCAATTAAAGAAAGAAGAAAAAAAAACCCCAAAGTTAGCAGAAGGAAAGAAATCATAAAGATCAGATCAAGTATAGATGAAAAAGAAATGAAGGAAGCAATAGCAAAGATTAATAAGATGAAAAGCTGGTTCCTTGAGAAGATAAACAAAATTGATAACCATTAGCCAGACTCATCAAGAAAAAAAGGGAGAAGACTCAAATCAATAGAATTAGAAATGAAAAAGGAGTAGTAACAACTGACACTGCAGAAATACCAACGATCATGAGAGATTACTACAAGGAACTGTATGCCAATAAAATGTACAAACTAGAAGAAACAGACAAATTCTTAGAAAAGCACAACCTTCCGAGAATGAACCAGGAAGAAACAGAAAATATTAAAAGCCTGATCACAAGCACTGAAGTTGAGACTGTGATTAAAAATCTTCAAACGAACAAAAGCCCAGCACCAGATGGCTTCACAGGCAAATTCTGTCAAACATTTAGAGAAGAGCTAACACCTATCCTTCTCAAAATCTTCCAAAATACAGCAGAGGGAGGAATACTCCCAAACTCATTCTATGAGGCCACCATCATCCTGATTTCAAAACCAGACAAAGATGTCACAAAGAAAACTACAGGCCAATATCACTGATGAACATAGATGCAAAAATCCTCAACAAAATACGAGCAAACAGAATCCAACAGCACATTAAAAGGATCATACACCATGATCAAATGGGGTTTCTCTCAGGAATGTAAGGATTCTTCAATACACACAAATCAATCAATGTGATAAACCATATTTAAAAATTGATGGAAAAAACCATAGGATCATCTCAATAGATGAAGAAAAAGCTTTTGACAAAATTCAACATCCATTTATGATAAAAACCCTCCAGGAAGTAGGCATAAAGGGAACTTATCTCAACATAATAAAGGCCATATATGACAAACCCACAGCCAACATCGTTCTCAATGGTGAAAAACTGAAAACATTTCCTCTGAGATCAGGAACAAGACAAGGTTGTCCACTCTCACCACTATTATTCAACATAGTTTTGGAAGTTTTATCCATAGCAATCAGAGAAGAAGAAGAAATAAAAGGTATCCAAATCGGAAAAGAAGAAGTAAATCTGTCACTGTTTGCAGATGACATGATACTGTACACAGAGAATCCCAAAGATGCTACCAGAAAACTACTAGAGCTAATCAATGAATTTGCTAATGTAGCAGGATGCAAAATTAATGCACAAAAATCTCTTGCATTTCTATACACTAATGAGGAAAAATCTGAAGGAGAAATTAAGGAAACACTTCCATTTACCATTGCAACAAAAAGAATAAAATACCTAGGAATAAACCTACCCAAGGAGACAAAAGACCTGTATGCAGAAAACTATAACACACTAATGAAAGAAATTAAAGATGATACAAACAGATGGAGACACATACCATGTTCTTGGATTGGAAGAATCAACATTGTGAAAATGACTATACTATCCAAAGTAATCTACAGATTCGATCAAACTACCACTGGCATTTTTCACAGAACAAGAACAAAAAATTTCACAATTTGTATGGAAACACAAAAAACCCCGAATAGCCAAAGCAATCTTGAGAAAGAAAAACAGAGATGGAGGAACCAGGCTCCCGGACATTGGACTATACTACAAATCTACAGTAATTAAGACAGGATGGTACTGGCACAAAAACAGAAATATAGATCAATGGAACAGGATAGAAAGCCCAGAGACAAACCCATGCACATATGGTCACCTTATTTTTGATAAAGGAGGCAAGAATATACAATGGAGAAAAGACAGCCTCTTCAATAAGTGGTGCTGGGAAAACTGGACAGCTACATATAAAAAGAATGAAATAAGAACACTCCCTAATACCATACACAAAAATAAACACAAAATGGATTGAAGACCTAAATGTAAGGCCGGACCCTATAAGACTCTTAGAGGAAAACATAGGCACAATACTCTATGACATAAATCACAGCAAGATTCTTTTTGACCCACCACCTAGAGAACTGGAAATAAAAACAAAAATAAACAAATGAACATATGGACCTACTGAAACTTAAAAGCTTTTGCACAGCAAAGGAAAGCATAAACAAAATGAAAACACAACCTTCAGAATGGGAGAAAATATATGCAAATGAAACAACTGACAAAGGATTAACCTCCAAAATTTACAAGAAGCTCATGCAACTCAATATCGAAAAAACAAGCAACCCAATCCAAAAATGGGCAGAAGACCTAAACAGACATTTCTCCAAAGAAGTTATACAGATTGCCAACAAACACATGAAAGAATCTTCAATATCACTAATCATTAGAGAAATGCAAATCAAAACTACAATGAGGTATCACCTCACACCAGTCAGAATGGCCATCATCAAAAAATCTACAAACAATAAATGCTGGAGAGGGTGTGGAGAAAAGGGAAGCCCCTTGTACTGTTGGTGGGAATGTAAATTGATACAGCCACTATGGAGAACAGTATGGAGGTTCCTTAAAAAAAGAAAAATAGAACTACCATAGGACCCGGAAATCCCACTACTGGGCATATACCCTGAGAAAACCATAATTCAAAGAGTCATGTACCACCGTGTTCACTGCAGCTCCATTTACAATAGCGAGGACATGGAAGCAACCTATGTGCCCATCAACAGATGAATGGATAAAGAAGATGTGGCACATATATACAATGGAATACTACTCAGCCATAAAAGGAAACAAAATTGAGCTATTTGTAGTGAGGTGGATGGATCTCGAGTCTGTCATATAGAGTAAAGTAAGTCAGAAAGAGAAAAACAAATACCGTATGCTAACATATATATATGGAATCTAAAAAGAAAATGGCTCTGAAGAACCTAGGGGCAGGACAGGGGTAAAGATGCAGACGTAGAGAATGGACTTGACACAGGGAGTGTGAGGGGTAAGCTGGGACGAAGTGCGAGAGTGGCATGGACTTATATACACTACCAAATGTAAAATAGATAGCTAGTGGGAAGCAGCCACATAGCAAAGGGAGATCAGCTCAGTGCTTTGTGTCCACTTACAGGGGTGGGATAGGGAGGGTGGGAGGGAGACAGAAGAGGGAGGAGATATGGGGATATGTGTATATGCGTAGCTGATTCACTTTGTTATAAAGCCGAAACTAACACACCATTGTAAAGCAATTATACTCCAATAAAGTTGTTAAAATAAAAACAGATTGTTCACTTCTGATGAAATGTTGACAGAACCACAAAATGCTTTATAAATAAAATTCAATTAGAATTCCTAATAATGTGCAGGGCCTGTGGCCATTTGCATTCGGTGGGGTTAGGTGTGCAGTCACACACTGCCTTGAGCAGCATGGGTCAAAGCACAGCAGTGTCATACTAAAACATACTTAAACGAGTACAGACCCCAGATTTTCCCGATTGAAGGCCAGATTCGGTCCTTTAAGATATTTGCATAATTCCCTTTCGAAATTAATAGGGGTTGCAAAAATACATATTTGGGGGGAAATGTTAACCTAATCCAGCTCAGCGATTGTTCTTTAACAGCTGCTTGTTCAGAAAACTTTCTCTGACATAGCCAGACATCTCCACTCTTCTTCTGCCAGTGGTTTAGGAAGCTGAAGAGGAAAGCCGGTTCACCTGAGTTGAGGAAATCTTGTGCACAGCATCTCAGAAGAGGGTTTGGTGATTGTGATGCTCTGCTATGTTGTTGTTGCTACTACTGCTGTAATTAATCAAAGAGTAGTCACAATAATAACCTTATAAAGTAGATACCTGTGTTTTATTTTTACAGATGAAGAGAATGAATGTTTGAAAAATCATTTTTCTGAAGCCCTAGAGGACTAGCTGTCAGAATCAGCATTTTACACTCAAGCCAATATACCTTCTGGAACTCATGCTCTTTCGATACCCAGATGAGTTACTGACTTGTCACAAGCACCAGGGGATTGAACTCAGGAGAGATAGTAGTGACTACCTGAGGACCTGTCTAAAAGGTGGGCCCTCCAACCGGCTTAGTCCCCAACATTAGCCCTGTAGCTAGGTGCCCAGAAGTGAAAAGAAAGTAAAACTTAACAGGAGAAAAAGTAAAGGAGGTTGAATATAGAGGTACTTAGATCAATCAACTCTCTTACTAACTGCAATCAGAGGTCCAAATAAATTCCTCCATTCTCAATCCTGTATGAAAGAAGCAGAAATCAGTCCTATTATCTAATTGATATTACCCAGTCCATTTTACTCTTTCAGTATATCACTTAATTATTATGTACTCAGTCCAGGATTTTTAAAGAAAATCCTTCTCTCACTCTCCTTTGTTCTAATTCTTTCTTTTTTTTTTTCTGAAAAAATGTAGGCTGTGGTACACTAAACCACCATACTGTTAATCATAAATGAGAAAATTGCAGGTTTATTCAAAAGCACTAGGTTACAAATCTGGGCCAAGAATTTATAAGGTGTCGACTTTTTCTGACACCTGACAGCTTGGATTTCTCTGTCTTTTTTGAAACAGAAGTATCAAGAGATTAGTTTTCTGGCTGTTCTATATGACTTTGCCAAACCCACAATACGTAGAAACCTATCAATGTGATAAATAATATGCAAAACAAATCCTGGGAAAGGGATTAATTTTGGTGGAGACTTCCTTCAAATAGTGAAATTCATCTTTCTCAAAAGAAGCAGAGGAAGCTGCTAATGTTGCCTTGGAAAATTTGAAAGTGAAATATGTTCACTTCTCTTTACTTATCCAAATATCTCAACTTAGTTCAAGCAATGGACTCAAAACATCCTGTGATTGAAAAGGCAGATTTTTTTCAGTTACTTTCCCCTAACTGATTTAAAACAGAAAATTTATAGCACAAGTAATAAAAAGAAGTGATATAAAATGTTCCCCCCCACACAAAATAAATTGTAAACAAATGCAAAAAGACACATGAGGGGACACTGGAAGAAAAATTGAGGTCACAAAAAAGTGGTTTTGAACAAAATAAAATTTCAAGACATTAAAGAATTAATCAGCAGCTGTGATTTTTTCCCCTAAATAATGTAGTAATTAAGATCACAGGCTCAGTCACTTTATAGCTGTGTCATCTTAGGCAAATCATACTTCACCTCTCGTCATCTTATTTTCCTCACTCATAATATAGCTGTACCTAACCTCAAATGTCACTGTAAAGATTAAATAATTGGCTACTTGAAAAGCTCTGAGAATCTTGCCTGGTACATAAAAATGTCTTACTACACAACTGCCAAACAAACATCACTACTTTATTTATTAAACTCTAAAACTTGAATTTGAAAGGAAGCCACTACTTTTAGAAGGTTGCTTAATGTAGTTAATTCTGTTTATTCTACTCTTTCCATGTCATACAGGGGGAGAAAAGGGAGAAATACTCTAAATCTGGGCTCATCTTTTGTCTTCCAGCATTTTTCTCATCTTTGACATCTATTTTAAAAGACTACTGACCCTCAATGTGATAGAATAATGAGCAGCAAGGTTAATGGTCTCTACATCTCTCAGGGGGTATCAATTCTTTTGTCTCCCTGTAATTTATTAAATGTTCTTATGGCAAGCTTTTATGTTAGCAATAACAGTGTATTCTTTGTTCAGGTGTGCGTGCAAAAAAAAAATACTAGTATAGAGGAGAAGGAAAACATAGCTGATTTATCAATCACTAGAAGAGTCTTATCTAAAGATCCATTGCTTTAAGTTTGAAATTTGGTCTAGAACAATGGCTCTCACATTTTAGCATGTATTAGAATCACTGGGAGGTCTCCTTTAATGCTGGTTCCAATCCCCAGAATTCCTGATTCAGTAGGGCCAAACATCTGCGTTTCGAACATGTTCTCGTGACGGTGATCACGAGACCACACTTTGAGGACCTCTGCTTTAAATCTATATAATAAAGTCACTGGGAAGTTTTTTCAAAAAATATCAATGCCTTTTAAATCAGAATCTTTGGGGGTGGGTCTGGGCAACTGCATTTAAAAAAAAAAAAAAAAAAAAAACTCTTCCCAGGAGATGCTACAGTACAGCCAAGACTGAGAACTCCTGGTCTACAGAAAGGGTTGTCAAGTAGGATGGGTGTTGAACCAGATTCACCTAGGAAGCTTTTCCAACTCTTCCTTAGCCCACCCCCAAGGTTAGATGGAAAGGCGGTGGAAATACAGTTTCTAAATGTTTCTCGAAGTTAGTCTTGGGATCACTTCAGTCAAAATTACCTTATATTTATTAAAGATGAAGATCCCTTGCCTCACCTGGGACCTACAAAGTCTCAGATGAATTTACACACCACACCAAAGTTTGAAAATCACTGCTCCAGGGATCAGAAGAAGCGGGTTCTAATTCTTCCTTGCAGATTACGAGTTGCACTGGAACCTCACAATCAATATGGTGATTGATTAGTTTACCAGCCCTAGGGAGATGAAAGGAGAATTGATAAAAGGAGACAGGCAGGAAGGAACGGGGCAGATGGGCAGGGGTAGAAAAGGTAGGGCTCCTCTCTCCTTACCAAAACCAGTAACCACCCAGCTGGCCTCTCCTCTCTTTAATTTGCCCTGGCACCCAAGGACAGAACGTCTTCTGCTGATACACATTTCTAAAGCACCAAGCAGCCTCTGCTGACAGCTGTGTTGACTGCTGTCTCGACAAAGAAAAAGCAAGAGAGCAGAAGAATTTTGCAAGGAAACATTTTCATTTTCCCCTCTAAACAAGGAAAGAAAAGCCGTATGTGGGGAAACACGAGATGCAAACACGATTATGTAATGTAGTGAAAACAACAGAGACTAACGTAAAGTGAAATGTTTAGGAAAGTGACTACTGAGAAGAGACTGTCCTTGGTGATGCTGTTTCATTAACCTCTGCTATTCAAAATCCAACACCGGATTACTGGCCTATATTATCATGCTATTGATAACGATTTCAAAAATGACTTTTCTGGGCATTTCCAAAAAGACAAAGATGAATGAAGAGTCCTCACGTCACTTTGGAAAGATAAACACTGCCCAGGGTGTTGTCAACCATAATCATTCTCTATATGGCGTTCCGGAGTTTGCACTTTTGCCCCTAGAACTGACGTGCTCCTGATGCCTTTGTGCCAAAGGGGAACCCCAAGCTCTGGTAGCCAGATTCTAGGTGAATCTCTTGGCCGGTGATGTTTTCTGTCAGCCCACAGCTTAGTTGTGCATCGGCGGCTTTAGGCAACGCTGCATATTGATGGCATAAGCCAAAGCAACAAAGCGCAATCAGATCTATCTGATGAAATCTGCCAAAAGCGTTTTAAATCCCAGCATAGGGTTTCTAACAAGATTTTCAAATAACTAAAGACTTTCTAAGATACAAATATTGTATCAACTATTAGTGTTACATGCTTCTAAGCATATTTTTCTTCATGTGTGCTGTGTACAGTCACTCTAACTCCTTAACAGTGATTTAAAATTTTAGGATGACAATCTGTAAATTTCTGAAAATGATTTAAGCATATAAAGTTGCAAAGTCAAATGATTCCCCTGTGACCTTTCCTTGAAATAAGAGGAAATTGAAAGAGTTTGTTTTCCTTCCATTTTATCTGAAGTAACCAGAGGGTTTTATTTTTGTGAACTTATCAGATTTACTAAGACTGTTCTCATCTAAAATAAAACTGATTCTGCAAAGATTGAATTCTCCTATGTCATGCTACAGCTCAGCACTGTAGAAATTAGAGCTACTGTCCCAGCCTTCCCCATCTTTTCAGTCGTCTAGTTCACTGTTCTGAAAAATGTGTAGAAGACTTCTGGAAAGTATGAAAAATGTGTAGAAACTTATTGTTATTCTGAAAAATGTGTAGAAACTTCTGGAAAGTATGAACAGATTGGATTTATATAAGTAAGGATGAGAAAAAAGAAAGGAAGGACAGTGCGCTGCCACGCTTTCCTTGAGAAGCATAAGGTTTAAGATAGCGGTTCTTATCTGTGTCAAGAAAGGATGATTTGCAAATTCAGAAGAGCAGCTCAGTTTCTACTACATCCTGTAAAGAGAATTATTTCTCTCTTTGAGAAAGACCATAAATTCTGATGGTACTTGTCAGAATGGGAAAACATTTCTTGAGCCTCCCACCTATACAATGAAGTGAAATTGATTCCTTTTTGTTTAGACTCAAAAGCACCACCATTTAATGACATGAGCTCATGATTTTGATGAGATTAGAAAACTTTTAGTAATGACAAAATATTACAAGTGGAGTAGCTAAATGATTAAGAGGAAAATATGATGAGAATAAATGTATATAAAGGAAAAAGAAAAAGTTTTCTAATTTCCAGTGCAAAGTACACAGATGCAACATGTGACACAGGAAACGACAAACTTTCCAGCATTATTTTTTCTTATGACAAGACCACATAAATTCATATGTTATTTCTCCTATGCTGTTTTTGATCATTTACTGCCATTTTAGCCATGAAATATGATATTAAATGTCACTTATTAAAAACAAACAATTTCAAATTGGTTAAACTAATTATTGGGAACAGAATAAAGCTTGTTATGTGTTTTTAAACCAATGATATGAATTCATCCTTTATCATAAGGGAGAGTTTCTAAATAGTGGCTGGAATCAACATATTGCCTTTTAAAGTGTGTTCCGCAGACTCCTGGGGGTCCCTGAAGATTTTCCAGGGGTTCATGAGGTCAAAACTATTGATATTTTTATCATTATACTAAGGTGTTATTTGCCTCTTCCACTGCGTTACATTTGCACTAATGGTGCAAAGGCAAAGATGGGCAAACCTGCTAGTGCCTGAACACTAAGAAAGGCCACTGCACCCAGAATCACCTCTACACACTTTCAATTTAAAAAAAAAATAGTTTCAATTAAGAACTTCCTTGATGAAACATTTAACAATTATTAGTTTTTTAAAAATCTTCACCCGTTAGTCTACTTCTCTTTGATATTCTATGTGATATAAGGGGTAATGCACGTCAAGCACTTCTGCCACAAAATGAACCACAATGATTTTCTCAAGTAATAGCCCATGTGCTATTTTTTGAGTTGCAAACGAACTAGCTGCTTTTTTGCATGAAACACCACCCCTGCCTGAAAGAATAACTGGCAGACAAGCTATGATTGTGCAGAATTAGGCATCTGGCTGATAATTTCTTCAAAATCAAAGAAATGAGCTGATTTCAAGGAAAACAATTGACAGGCTTGTTGTCAATAACAAAATTCAAGTTTTTGAGTAAAATCTTAGAATTTTTCAAAGTTATATTTGCCACCATGAGTTTGATAACTCCTCAATACTTGAGGAGCTTTCAAATGAGCTCAGTGGTTATTTTAATGAAAGTAACTTTTCTATTATAGAATGAAATATGTCAACAATCAGTGAATCAAGAGTTTCCGAATGACTAACATATCATTTTATAAAATCAAGCATGGGTCAAAGTGCAAGAGAGACCCATGGACTGTAACGTATAGATACATAAAGTTAATTAACATGTTTTCATATCCCATACTGAAACTGAACTTTAAGAAACTACCACTTGCCATGTTTTGGTATAATATCAAAGAAGAATACACACAATTATTTGAATATGTTATTAAGATACTCTTCTCTTTTCAAACTAGGTATTTGTGTGAGGTGGAAGTCTTCATATACTTCAACCAAAGCAATGTTACAAAAGATTGAATGCAGAGCAGATATGAGAGAATCAGCTGTCTTCTATTAATCCAGACATTAGATTTACAAAAAGTATAACACATGGCTATTTTCATTAAAATGCTTTATTTGTTATTTTTATTATTTTTAAATGAACTAAAATATTTTTAAATTCTCAGTTATAACTTCTGACTCAGTAAATATTGATAGATATAATCCACATAAGCAAAAGTTTTTGAGATCCTCAATAATTTTTAGTAGCGTAAAGTGTTCCAAAACAAAAATATTTGAGAACAATTGTCCTAGGCTAGGGTTATCATTTTCACTGTCATCCTGTGAACGAACACTGATTCTGGCACACTTAAAGGTAATTTTGTAAGGGCAAGTAGTCAGAGAAACATTATGGAGTTTAGATCATTCAGAGACTTGGAAGATGTACATACCCTGTGAAGAGTTCCAGTAACCTGCAGATTGTAGCATATTGGCTTCTTCTTGAGCTGATGTCCAACCCTATTCAGTAAAAGTACATAATACTCTCCCTGCTTGACAGTATGTTGCAAAATCAAGGACATATACCTTTTCTTGCAGCATCTTAAAAATAAATTGTCCTCGATATAAATAAATAAATAATTCAGGGAAAAAAATTCAGAAGAAAACGAATTCAAAGGGATCGTAGAGTAAAAGCCAATGCAGTGAGTTCAGTGACTGCAAGATTGAGATAAGAGAAAAAGCAGAAACTGCATCAATGGATGGTAACAAATGTTGTGCAACTTGATTCCAGTGATGCTTTTCACTGTTGTTGATGTACTTGAGAATGAATCTAAGAGTCAAGGAAAACATTCTAGGTGCAAAGCTGATCACCTAGGGGAAACAGACGTGTGTTCATTTCTACTTTCATTTGAATGTTATGACTTAGGATAAGGAAGGAAGAAACAGAAAATGAATTGGTATTCTGTCATTGGTGCTTTGTTGTTCAGGGATACAAATCAGGAAATAGAAGTTCTCCAGTTATTTTAACAGAGAGAACTTAATATAAAGGATTATGAGGTATATTGAAGTAGAAACTGCAGGAGACAGCTACCACTCCCTAAACCTGAGGAAACAAAGGGAAGAGGTTATTAAAACTTGAAAGCTTGGAGGAGAAGGGGCCCTGCACAGCTGGGACCCAGACCCCTGAAGAGGGGCTGCTGTTTGATGGGAGTGGTACCTTAAACACCTAAATAGAGGGTAGCACAGAGCTGGGATCCAGGCTACTCTGCACGGGTGCTGGTCAAATGGTGCTGATGCCTCAGGAGCAAAGGGAGCTGACCTCTATGAAAAAAGAGTTATTTCTGGGAAAATTATAGAATCCTTAAGCATCCATGCTTGTGTCACCTTGAAATTGAAAAATACTACCAATAAAAGTAAAAGGCAAAAGAAACAAAATATTGTGCACAGGATTACACATATGCCAGGCTCTAATAAAGCTGATGACAAAAAGTAAATGATAGAAAAATAATTGTGATTCAATTGCCAGAAACTTAAAAATGAATGTGACGGCATGATCTGTCAACATAATTGTGAATATTTAAAATGAGAAAGAAAATTATCTAGTGAGATGCTTAAAAAATGTAAGATATAGAGGAGGACATGGAAACAAGGATGAACTCAAAAGCACGTCACAGACTTACCAGAATTGTTTCTGGAAGATTATAAAGATGCAGAAAAGCTAAAATAATTTTTAAAAGGATAAAATATGGGTAATTATAAATGTATAACAAGATAATGCTTATAAAGATGTTATGTTAATAAGTGACAGAAAAGTCACTACTCACCTTCTCTTTTGTTACCACCTTCTATATAAAGGTAGCACTCTTAAATCAGAAAGTGGCCAACAAATGCTTTAAAATGAAATAAAACATGATAAAGGTGAAATGATAGTCAAAGCATATCTAATTTAAATAAATTCCTTTCTCTAGTCCCACCGGAATTGCTTCCCAGGGAACTGAAGGAATCACAGATGCGACTATAGAAACGGTGTCTGGAATCTTTGAAAATTAAAGAATGGGAGGAGTGCCAGAAGACTTTTTTTCCTGGTCATCTAAGAGAAAAGGGATGGATTCCACCAACTACAGTTCAGTAAGTTTGATAGATGTCTGCAACTTTAGATCTTAAACCTAAAATCTGATACCAGTATATATTCCAAAGGAAAGTCACAATTAAACTAACCTATTAACTTTTTAAACAAGACTGTTAGACAGGGAACAGGGGAATGTCACGGATATATTGAAATTTGAATTAAAGAAGGTATTTGATAGAAACTCTCTGGATATCTGTTTTGAAGTGAAGAAATGCCAATGATAGCATATACATTTTTTTGCAATAACTAAGCCAGTGGGTAACACTGATAGACTAATAATCTTAGAGAAGCCAAACCATGGGCTATTCACCAGTGACCGGAAGGAAGACGTGGAGCCAGGTTCATCAAGTTTGTAAATGACACCACACTGGGAGGGACAGCAAATACATTGCATCTGGATTCAGCAGACTCTCCAATTAATGGAGTGCTGTGATAAAACCAAAGAGATGCAATTTATCACGTATAATAAAAAATAATGCTTTTAATTTTTAAATTATATTCCAGGCTATGGCAGTCTAGTCTTGAAAATATCTGCTCTGAAAAGATCAGATGGTTGAGTTGACCACAATGTGTGATAATGATGTCGAGAACCCAAAAATGTACTGTTAGGTTACACGGAACGATACTACAGAGCCTAAATCCAGCTGTTGGTAGAGTTGGGTAGGGATCATCCCATTATAATTTCTAAAGTCAGATTATCTGTGGGGAACAGTCTTGATATATCCACTTGAAGAGAAACACTGACAAACTGAACTTTATTCCAAAGAGGCCAAATGGACTAATGAATGTCTGGAGACCCAAAATGTATGCATTCATGGGTGTTTAGTCTAAAGAGAAAAGAATAATCGCTCTATTTATCTACAAATATTTGAAGGCCTATCCCATGCAGAGTTTATTCTGACTTTCCAAGACATCAGACAAGGACCACTGCATGAAAGTAAAGAAAGTACCCTAAACGAGCACGTGAAGAGTCTTCCCCAGTAAAGCCCACTGCCTCACAACGGAGCATCACTGTCACAGGAACGGTCCAAACAGAAGCTAGATGATCAAGTTCAGGTCCTAAAGAAGGATTTCTTCATTTGGTGAGAAACTGGACTAGTTTTTCTAAGATCTCTACCACTTCATACTTCTTTTTTTTTTTTTTGCGGTACGCCAGCCTCTCACTGCCGTGGCCTCTCCCGTTGCGGAGCACAGGCTCCGGACGCACAGGTTCAGCGGCCATGGCTCACGGGCCCAGCCGCTCCTCGGCATGTGGGATCTTCCCAGACCAGGGTACGAACCCGTGTCCCCTACATCGGCAGGCGGACTGTCAATCACTGCACCACCAGGGAAGCCCCACTTCATACTTCTTTAATTGATATAGTTGACAGTATCTGGAGGCAACTAGCTGTGTAGTCAGCAACCTTGTAAGACTCAGACCTAGTCTTCTTCCCTATAATGTCTAGATAAATCAAGAAAAGTCGAGAATATAGCTAAACTATTTGGGCAATAGCAGCTATAGAAACTCAGGCAGAAAAGGGGGGAAATAATCACAGTTTCAGATTTACAATAAAAAGCCAAGTTAATGTTAAGTCCACAAATGGATATGGTTATCACACTAATAAGAAACTGTCAATAACATAGCCCTGAAGGTGGCAAACAAATGTACCATGTACTATACACTGCCAGAAATAAATCCGATTAGAGCAAAATTCTGTTTAGGTTGCACGCACCTGGCTTTTCCTACTCTGGGCTTCAAAATCCTAGCCACACACACAGAGGCAGCCTAGTTCAGATATCCATCTCATTAGGCGTCTGCATTTCTGAGATTTATGAAGAAAAGATTGGTGAGAATGATTTGGAAAGCCCAGAATTCATTAACTTCGACACAAATACATGCTGTGACCTCCGAGGGAGCTCTGGCATACACTTCCCAGTCATCCTCTTAAATAGCACTAGAGAAACCTTTAGCCAGAGCGATTAAGCGAATTGTTCTCTGGGTAAATTTTAGAGGCCTTTCTTCTGCTCGTCTTGTCCCGTGATCCTCTTCTGTGTGTCCTGTGCAATTCTTGTCCCTCATTGGACTCTAGTGGAATAAGATTTCCTTCTTTCAGGACCCTTGTTACTGTGATAGGAACTCCTGCTCTATTCATATGCTTACTTAAAGTTTATTTAATATGCAAATTAAATAAATTTAGTTTATTAATTAAATACTGTGAATCAACTACATAGGATGCTTTGTTTACCTCTTAAATGATCTGCAAAATGTCTGTCTTTTCTTATTATCTTTTTTTTTTTTTTTTTTTTTACTTTATGTATCTGTTTATTTTTGCCTGCACTGGGTCTTTGTTGCTACGTGTGGGCTTTCTCCAGTTGTGGGCAAGCGGGGGCTCCTCTTCTTTGTGGTGCGCAGGCTCCTCAGTGTGGTGGCTTCTCCTGTTGTGGAGCACGGGCTCTAGGCACGTGGGCTGCAGTAGCTGTGGCTCGCGGGCTTTAGAGCGCAGGCTCAGTAGTTGTGGCGCACAGGCTTAGTTGCTCCGCGGCATGTGGGATCTTCCTGGACCAGGGCTCGAACCCGTGTCCCTGGTATTGGCAGGCGGATTCTTAACCACTGCGCCACCAGGGAAGTCCCTTACCTATTATCTTGAAGTGACTTTCCTTTAGTCAGCTCAGTGGTACAGCCGTGCTCCATAACATAGGTGCCCTTTGTTTCCTGCAATCAATATTCAAGTTTTCTTTGGATTTTCCATGCACTCATCCTGCTGACCATCCCTGCTCCAAGGATGATGTGTTATTCTATTCTATTCTCTTCAATGAGAAACCTCCTAATTCGGGGGGTTGGGGGGGAGGCATATTGGGGTAGAAAGGAGACCTCCAATAGATCAAGTCAAAAACTACATGATACTTTGTATTACCTATTAATTGCCCTCCTTGGTTGTATTGGCTCAGTATTTGGTTTGCTTTGTTTTTCCTATAACTACTTCATGCCCTATGTTCTATGAACTAAAAAGCATGAAAATACAGGCATAACTCAGAGACGTTGCGTGTTTGGCTTCAGATCACCACAATAAAGTGAATATCACAATAAAGCGAGTGACATGAATTGTTTTGGTTTCCCAGTTTATATAAATGTTGTTTATACCACACTGTGGTCTATTAAGTGTGCAATAGCTTTATGTGTAAAACAACAATGTACATACCTTAATTAAAAAATATTTTATTGCTAAAAAGTGCTATCATCTGAGCCTTCAGCAACTCACAGCGTTGATTCAAAGATCACTGATCACAGATCACCATAAATACAATAATAATAATAAAGTGTGAAATATTGAGAGAATGATCACAGTGTGACACAGAGACACAAAGTGAGCAAATGCTTTTGGAAAAATGGCGCCGATAGACTTGCTAAGTGCAGGGTTGTCACAAACCTTCAATCTGTAAAAAACACAACACATGCAAGTGCAATAAAGCAAACCACAATAGAATGAGGTGTGTCTGTAAAAGGTATAAACAGAAAGATTTTATGATAATAGTTTAAACTTTTTTTCATACTCTTTCCTAGGTCATATGATCCTAATGAGTACATGTTGTACATACATGCTTCAAAACTATACACGCACCACAGACATTCTACGATATGTATTTTATTTTACTGCCAGAGGGGACCTGAGTGAATCTTTCCTGTCTGACTGTAACTAACATCAAAATATTCTGAGTAAAACTAACTTAGGCCATATGATCTGCGATTAACAAAATAGGATATAGGATATTGTGTACATGCTCATTTGTTTTACCCAGCTTGCTCTGACTCATTAAAAACTATTTTCATTCTTTGCTGGGAGTATTGGGTACCCAAAAAAGCAAGATACAAATGGAATTGATTCATGACTGTCTGGGTTCTGGGAACAGACACCTTCTGGCATGTGTTCACAGGTGGAACATTGCTTCTTGACTGTAGTCTGTCTGACGCAAACAATACCTGCTTGTTGAAAAGGTGGCCAATTACTTCCTTTGAATGGGAAACCCAGCAGACTTAGATTCAGGTCACAAAAGTTGTTTGGGGTTCTACCTTTTTAGAGATTTTCAAAGAGGTGCCCAAAGCGCCTTTGTTTTCAGAGTTCACGGGTTTTCTGTATCCAATATCAAAATATGCCTTGTAGGTAGCCAGGACTATTGCAACTTACGTTTACATTGTGGTTTTGTCTAATATTTCAAAACAGCATTGTCTAAACATACTCAGTTGGTATCATGAGAGTTAAGACAAGAGAATCTAAGGGATGTGGTTTTCCTCAAAACTAACTGAGGGGCTTCCCTGGTGGCGCCGTGGTTGAGAGTCCGCCTGACGATGCAGGGGACATGGGTTCGTGCCCCGGTCCAGGAAGATCCCACATGTCGCGAAGCGGCTGGGCCCGTGAGCCATGGCCGCTGAGCCTCCACATCCGGAGCCTGTGCTCCGCAACGGCAGAGGCCACAACAGTGAGAGGCCTGCTTACCGCAAAAAAAAAAAAAAAACAACAAACAAAAAAACAAACAAACAAAAACTAACTGAGAGGTGAAATCAAAGCACACAGTGTTGGAAAGTCTTTTGTAAACTAGTAACAGCTGCTTAAAAAACAGCTTTTGTTGGGATGGAGGAGGGAGAGCCTGCCTGCACAGGCTCAGCACGTAGGGAAGTCCACCTCGTGTTAAGTCAAAGGAAATTCAACAATGTTATCTAAAACATACAAAGGGCATAAACTGATAGGAGGTTAAATCGACTGTGTAAATATTCTTAAGAAGATATTATTAAAAAACCAAATGTTTTCTTTTGTCTAAACAATGAAATATGGAATTGTGTAGCTTTGCCATTTCCTTTTAGGCTGTTTAGGACTCAAGTTACTTTTATTTCCTGTTTTTTTCTTCTAATATGAAAAGTACAAATATAAGCATAAATCTAAAAGAAGAAGAAAAATAGGTTCTGGTCTTATTCAATGTGTATTACATTTTAGCTGAAATCAGGTACATGTGATGAAAACTAACAGGAGGTTTCCATCTCAGGAGGAACACTGTGTTTCTTTTGACCTTGAATTACGTAACATGATAAAGGACTCCTTTTGCCTAAACTTTTCTAGCAATTTCCCAACCGCATTCATTAGCAAATATAGGCCACTGTTTACTTCAAATTTTTTCTTGTATATGAAACTATGGAAGTTACCGAGTATTTAAAATTAAACTTAGATGATCAAATATCCATTAACAGAACAGAATTTTGTTGTTGTTGTAACAACTTGATACAAGTTACAGTACTATATATTATTAAAATTTAATGGAAATTTAAACAGAAAAAATATAAGCTGCACTGGTAATGATTATAATTATAGTATTAGATAGAAATTCACTAGGGAATAAGAAGGACTCTCATAGTTTTAAAAACCAGCAACAGCTTAATGGACGGTGGGTGTTGTCTCTCTAAACAGATAAGCATAATTAAACTGTCTATGGGACCACGGCCCACTCAAAGGTATTTGCTTCCCTCTCTACGTTATAAGAATTTACCTACACCGTGTGTCAAACAGAAAGAACCTAGAAATACTGGTCTTACCAACCATGGAGTGCTAATAGGACACCATATCAAGTTGGCAGAGATCCAAGTTTCACTGCCTAGCTTATTCATACAACACACTTCTTCCTGAGCCTTGACCTTTTAGACACCAACACTTACGTTAAAACAACTTCTAGAGTAGAGTGGAGTAACACAAAGGATGTAACTAAAATTAGAGACCTAGGCACTAATTCTAATGTTACCTCTGAATAAATCAAGACAACATAATCAGCCTCCCTCCCACAGTTTGTCTGATAAAGGAATGGGATCAAATTATTCTAAGGTCCTCTTTGGTTTAAATATTCTACAAACTTCACAATATAGCAGTGCTTCCCAAACTTTCCAACAACGAACGATCTCTCCCACACCTTTTTTTTTTAAACCACTGCTACAGACTAGATGCTTTATGTACTCACTTATCTCTCCATTTTAAAAGCCAAAGATTAATGTGCACGATTAATACCACACTGAGTTAACATAAATTTGATATTTAAGTTAAGCCATGTAGCTTATCTTTGGTAAATATATGCAATTCATTAGCTTTGGGGGGAATATTAAATGTATGAACTACTTAGGGATCTAGGTACATTTACTTGGAAATCACCAAAGTAAGGGAAAGACACCATCCAAATCTGTCAAGAGAACTTAGCTACCCTCTGTTTGTCTTCCTGATTCGGCTACCTGGAGAAAATCATTACCTCTACCAACTTCTCCCAGAAACAATATTTGTTAGTCCTGCATCTGAAGTCTTTCTGTCTTCATCTGAAGACCCTACATTAGTGGATAACACATCTTGACCAAAGAACAATCTTAAAACCAATCCCAATGAATTGGGGGTGAGTGGGTAGGGTGCCCACTGTCACATAAGCCATTGAACTTAAAGACATAGACTTTCAAGGTAATTCACACTTTTCATCAGTATTTGTTCTTGAAACCTTTAATTAACTAATCAGCCAGGCCGGAAATACTGATGTATATTCCATATGCCTGAAATTGGCCTTTTATGGATACGGCAAAGATGTATAAGAGGCCATCTAAGTAGGCAAGGAAGAGTTAAGTCAGGAAGACAAGGCACAAATACAAAGCACTAGCCAAGAAGCTCTGTGGCAAAGAGAAAACAGAGTTACGGTGAGTCAGCTAGAGACCTTAAGCAAATAAACCATTTTAGCCAATCTGAGTTTTAATTTCAACTGATAAATGAAAGACAAGGGTTTTGAATATTTCTAATCCCACAGGACCAGTAAAATTATCAAATAGTAGAGGAGTTCACAGGCAGCTACTGAGGTCAGTGGTGGATTTAGCTCTAAAGTTAAAATTGAGCTGAGCGTAAAGGCATGTATATGGTTTGGAGAGTTAGTGCATAGAAACGAAATGGGCAAAGACAGAGATATCAAAGATCAAGGTATGTTCAGGTAAGAAAAATAACTAATCAACTACATAGAGTAGAACAGGATTATACCTGAAATCCTAGGTAGGTGGGAACAATACTATTCGGGGCATTGAAAGGCAATCTTAGGATGCTATGGAAGCCTTCTAGGTGGAGAAATTGCATTCATTTATTAATTCATTCACCATATACTTATGGAACACATACTACAAACAAAGTGCTATATTAGGGGCTGTGGGATGAAATAAAACTGGACACTATGTGTTCCTTATCTTCATCCATTTCACCTTTTCCCCCAACCCCTTGCCTCTAGCAACCACCAAACTGTTTTCTGTATCTATGGGTTCAGTTTCGTTTTGTTTTATAAGTGATACCATGCAGTATTTGTCTTTGTCTGACTTATTTCACTTAGCAGAACGCCTTCAAGGTCCCTCCATATTGTTGCAAATGGCAAGAAATCTTTTTTATGGCTGAATAATATTCCATTGTGTAGATACACCACATTTTCTTTATCCATGCATCCATCAATGGACACTTAGGTTGCTTCCATGTCTTGGCTACTGTCTTGGCAATGAACATGGAGATGCATATATCTTTTCAAGTTAGTCTTGCTGTATCCTTCAGATAAAAACTCAGAAGTAGAACTGCTGCATCATATAGTAGTTCTAGTTTTAATTGTTTGAGGAACCTCCATACTGTTTTCCATAGCGGCTGCACCAATTTAGATTCCAACCAACAGTGCAAGAGGGTTCCCTTTTCTCCACATCCTCTCCAACACTTGTTATTTCTTGTCTTTTTGTAACAGCCATTCTAACAGGGGTGAGGTGATATCTCATGGTTTGATTTGCAGGAGCAGGAATTTGAACCAATAAAGCCAAGTCTGAAGGCTGTTGTGTTAACCTTTACTTTATGCTGCCTCTCTAATGACACCTATCAAGAAGCCTTAGTGATTCACTCATTTAGACAATGAGGCAAGGAGATGTAGGTGAAAACTTAGTTTTGAAGTTAAGAAGGTGATTTTTAAGGCCTCCTCTGGTTCAGAAATTTTCACACGGATTCAGAGTCAGGTAGATTATTGTATAACCATAGCTTAGCTGACTATTAGCTGACCTACCCTGGACAAACCTCAGGCTCCTACTTTGTGAAATGGCACAACTTCCCTTCACAATACTGTTACAAAGCTTAGAGGCGAGAATATTTGTACATGGTTTAGTGCGGGGCCTTGCACATACTAGTCAAAAGGAACAATACTTTCTCACCTTGTATACCCAACAGCATACCTGACCACAGGAGGCAACATAATTATTTTCTCAGTGTATGTATTAATTGACTCAATAATTGATTGATGAACTGATTGGTTAATGGAAAGAATTTTTTCTTATAAATTTATTATGTTTTTAATTTATTTACTTTCAGCTGCGTTGGGTCTTCATTGCTGTGCGCAGGGTTTCTCTAGTTGTGGCGAGCTAGGGCTACTCTTCGTTGCGGTGCGCAGGCTTCTCATTGCGGTGGCTTCTCTTGTTGGCGGGCACGGACTCTAGGCACGTGGGCTTCAGTAGCTGTGGCAAACGGGCTCAGTAGTTGTGGCTCGCGGGCTCTAGAGCTCAGGCTCAGTAGTTGTGGCGCACAGGATTAGTTGCTCTGCAGCATGTGGGATCTCCCCGGACCAGGGCTTGAACCCATGTCCCCTGCACTGGCAGGCGGATTCTTAACCACTGTGTCAACAGACACGTCCTAATGGAAAGAATTCTTAACCAACCATCTGATTCCAATGATCCACCTCTCTTTTCTCTGCCTTATCCCTAGTCTATGATTTCAAGTTTGAATAAATTTTCTATCTAGCATGTATCCATTAGTAGATGTTAAAAGAGGTGGTAGTATTTCAGAAAAAGTAAAATTAAGGCAAGTAGAATATATACAGAATTGTATGAATTTAATCATGGAATTATCCTTTTCATACTGCTGCTCGAGCAGGAAGATCACAGTTTTAGAAACCTCGTTCCTTCCTCCTGTCAATTTAGATCTAAAACAATGACTGTGCAGACTCTTCTGCTCTATGTAGATTTAGACGCTTTTGTAATAACAAATGAAAAAAGAAATTCTACAAATGAAAAGGAAAAAATTCTGAATTATTGAATTCCTGAATTCCATTTTTTAAAATTTTTATTGGAGTAGAGTTGACTTACAATGTTGTGTTAGTTTCAGGTATACAGCAAAGTGAATCAGTATATATATATATATATCCATTCTTTTTCAGATTCTTTTCCCATATGTGTTATTACAGAATATTGAGTAGAGTTCCCTGTGCTCTACAGTAGGTCCTTGTTAGTTATGTATTTTATATATAGTAGTCTGTATATGTTTATCTTAATCTCCAAATTTATCATGCCATTTGTTTTTGTTCACTAACAATTTAAACTGAGTTTTCAGTCACCAGGTATAGTAAATGTCTGAAAATAAATCTAGAGTCTTGAATTCACGTGGCATTACAGATACTTAACACATATTAAATGAAAAGCTTGGAAACTTCAATTGACCAGAAAACAAGAGTAAATAAAGGAGTTTGATCACCAAGGTAAAGTTCAAAACATTCCATTTTTACCACAGCAATCATTAAAATTCTCTTCTTATAAAATGTTCTGATTTTTCAGTCTGGGGAAAGTTTCCTAAAGGAGATATAAATGATGCTTTCTTTTTTCTGGCTGCTCCAGGTCTTAGTTGCTGGCATGCATGATCTTGGTTGCCGCGTGTGGGATCTTTAGTTGCGGCAAGAGGTATCTTTTAGTTGCAGCATGCAGGCTCTTAGTTGCAGCATGCGGAATCTAGTTCCCTGAGCAGGGATTGAACCCAGGCCCCCTGCATTGGGAGCATGGAGTCTTAATGGTTGGACCACCAGGTAAGTCCCTAAATGATGCTTTTTTTAAAAAATGATGAACTTGTCGTCATATTTTGGTAAACCATAAAAGGTCTTCACATTTCTCCTTCCACCCTCCCCCATTCATACCAGCATATAAAGTTTGCATTCCAGTCACCAGAGTAGAGGTAGAGTCAGTAATTTTTGAGGCACGTGGATGAAAATATCACTGTGGGAGGGGAAAAAATGCACCTCTGAACTATTTGCCCATGTCAGAAAAATAGTGCCACCGTCCAAACACAGGAACTTGCATTTACATAAGGCTGTCACTTATTTTCTACATAAAGAAGAAATAGCTTAATCCTTCATGGAAAGCAAAGCACAACAAGGAAATGAGATATTTTTTCTGGCAATTCACTTTCAGTGAAGTAGCAGGTCATTTTTATCTCCTTTTCTCAGAGAATAATAGTTTCTTAATAAGTGTCCCTTTCTCTGTCAGGAAAAGTCTTACTAAGTTGTTGAGATGGATGTTGCCATCTCTCTCATGTTGAGAATCTGAAATGCTGTCTTCCAGCACAGTTTAGAGGGAACCCTTTCTGAGGATGCTGTGCGGTCCTACAAATGTCAGTCTGGAGAATCTCCTGGCCCTGGTCTCAATCTCTGTTGTAATAAAACATGTTTAAAAATATTTTTTAAAAACCAGCCAATAAGCATTCTTAAGAATAAAAATAATAATAGACACTCCTCTAATATCTCAAGTGGTTTCTGATATAGAAAGTGGCAGGGAAAAAAAAAGGAAAACGAAAATGAGGAGAGCATGTCACGAAGAGATTTATCCCCACTTCTCCACATTCACTCCTTGCCACTTCTGTTGCCACTCATGGCTGTTTCTTGGAGGCTCAGAAGAAGCTTTCTAGTTTATGACCGTGCTGATATTTCCTCTCGGGAAGGAAAAAAATGGTCCACAATCGGTGCATTAACCTAAAAGGAAAACATCTGTTTGGAGCATGGAGCAATTTACTGACCGTTTTTTTTGAATTTTCTGAGTACAGGGATTGCTGCTGAGATCCTCTGTCTGATTCTGCAGGTCTCATCCGAGCACAAGGAAAGGAAAATTGGCCTTTATGGGAGCACTCACCTGGGACTTAACTGGATTAGAATAGAGATTATGTTTGTCGTTTAGACAGAGGTGGCTTCCTTAATAGTACAGGAAATTTGAGAATAAACACAGCACGTAATGGTCAGAAGGATATGGTTAAAATGGCAAATTTTACGTTACGTAGATTTTACCACAAAGAAATGGTAAGACGGATTTTTTTTTTATAAAGATACTTATTCCTTCTCGTATTTCAGATTCCAAAACAGGCATCAAAAACCCCAAATCTAAATATCACCAAAGTAAATCCAACTTAGATGATTCTTTTGCTGTGAAATCAACCCCTCAACTTTAACTAACAAGCAAAGAGGACTTTTGTTTCTCTATAGACTAATATTAAAGTTTTTGGCCTTTTAAAAGGGCCAGTGTCTCATCCTATTAAGTCTATGTTCATTGAGAGCACTTTAAGTGTACATAGATATGTGAAGATCTAAAATTAGGTGTGGCATGTACATGAAACTAAAATGGAAAAAGAGGGATGTTAAGGAGAAAAGCTTCGAGAATAAAAACTGATTTAAAAGATTGCAACCCAATCCAAAAATGCGCAGAAGACCTAAATAGACACTTCTCCAAAGAAGATATACAGATTGCCAAGAAACACATGAAAGGATGCTCAACATCACTAATTAGGGAAATACAAGTCAAAACTACAACGAGGTATCACCTCACACCAGTCAGAATGGCCATCATCAAAAAAGCTACAAACAATAAATGCTGGAGAGGGTGTGGAGAAAAGGGAACTCTCTTGCACTGTTGGTGGGAATGTAAATTGATACAGCCACTATGGAGAACAGTATGGATGTTCCTTAAAAAACTAAGAATAGAACTACCATAAGACCCAGCAATCCCACTACTGGGCATATACCCTGAGAAAACCATAATTCAAAAAGAGTCATGTACCACAATGTTCACTGCAGCTCTATTTACAATAGCCAGGACATGGAAGCAACCTAAGTGTCCATCGACAGATGGACAGATAAAGAAGATGTGGCCCATATATACCATGGAATATTACTCAACCATAAAAAGAAACGAAACTGAGCTATTTGTAGTGAGGTGGATGGACCTAGCGTCTGTCATACAGAGTGAAGTAAGTCAGAAAGAGAAAAACAAATACCGTATGCTAACATATACAGGGAATAAAAAAAAAAAAAACGGTTCTGAAGAACCTAGGGGCAGGACAGGAATAAAGACGCAGACGTAGAGAATGGACTTGAGGACATGGGGAGGGGGAAGGGTAAGCTGGGACGAAGTGAGAGAGTGGCATGGACATATATACACTACCAAATGTAAAATAGATAGCTAGTGGGAAGCAGCCGCATAGCACAGGGAGAGCAGCTCGGTGCTTTGTGACCACCTAGAGGGGTGGGATAGGGAGGATGGGAGGGAGACGCAAGAGGGAGGAGATATGAAGATATATGCATATGTATAGCTGATTCACTTTGTTATAAAGCAGAAACGAACACACCATTGTAAAGCAATTATACTCCAATGAAGATGTTTAAAAAAATAAATAAAAAATTTTAAAAAGTAAAGATTGGACTCGGTTTCAAAGCACCGGATTGGATCTTACGAATAGACAGCGAATGAAGTTCCTGGGACAAACCTGGCCAATAATCCAGGTGCCCTAAATCACCATCCGGTACTGCCACTGTGCAACTAACAGCCATTAGGTGTCAAACACACCAGCATATTCAAAAATAATTGCATTTAGAGCTGGGTCTAACTGGTCACATAATTGGAGATAATTTAATTTTTTTCAAATTGCTTCATAAAGTATAACTGGTAAGAGGGAAAATAGATACGCTATGCGATGGACTCACAGTGAGTCATACCTAATACTTATACCCCAAGAAGATAAATACAATCTAAACTAACCACCGTCAACAATAAAAACTGCACTTGAACCCATGGGTTTGTGACTACAGCAACCACTGTAAAATATAACTTGAAATTATTAAAGGAAGAAAGGAAAAATCTCATCTTTTACTCTTTCAATAAACTCTATAAGAAACTACAGGCAGTTCTTTTCATAGCATGAATTTAGAACTTCTACTTGTCAAATGATATCTTCTCCAAAATGACTTCATACACTACAGTCTTGATTTAACATGGAGCTATCAGTATTTTAAATAACTTATTACTGACCAATGATAAATTAGCTGCCACAACGAATCTCTACTTGCCAATAAATATTTGCCCAGTGGTCAGGCTTCTGGTTACAAGAACTACTGTTTGTATAACACTGGTGCATTTACAAAGTACGTTTTTCATATATGACAGTGTTTCATTTAAATCTCACAGCTGTCTGATAAAGTATTATCTCCACTGTCCTTTGACAGAGGGGAAGTAATATTTGACAAAGTCCTAAGATTGGTACAGGAAAGAGACAAAATAGAACCCCAGTCCTCTGACTCACGTTGTCATGATCTTTCCCTGACAGAAACGTCAAAAGACAACTTGAAATGCAGAAATTAAACCACCACGATGGTTTTCAGAGTTTTAGTTATTTGCCTCAAGTGAATATTTTAATATTCAAGCACATTTTTGTAATAGGTCGCAGCTGATACCTTGAGTGTTGTTGAAAAGGCAGAAGACCAAAAGCAAATATAAGAGTAATAAAAGCGGTGTTCTGTTGGCAAATTTTGTTCTCCCATAGGATACTGCGGTATTGCCATGTATGCGTTTGCTAGGGCTGCCATGACAAAATATCACACACCGGGTGATTTAAACAACACAAATTAATTTTCTCACAGTTCTGGAGGCTAGCAGTCTGAGATCAAGGTGTCAGCATGGTTAGTTTCCTCTGAGGTCACTCTCCTCAGCTTGTAAATGGCTGCCTTCTCCCTGCATCTTCACCTCATCTCCCCTCTGTTGATGTCTGTGTCCAAATTTCCTTCTTATAAGGACACTAGTCATACTGGACTAAGCCACCCTAATGACCTTATTTTAACTTAGTTATCACTTTAAAGATTCTATTTCTAAAGGTAGTCACATTCTGAGGTACCAGGGGATAGCACTTCAGCAATTAATTGATAATAAATGTATTGCTATAATTGTATTAGAAAAAAGTTTTTAAATGACTAAGAAGAGTTAGTACATAAAATATATACTAAACAAGAAAGAAAAGAAATGTATGAGTTTATGATTGAGTTGGGGGGGTAGATTTAATGTCATAGTCACCAATGAAATTAATAGTTTTAAATATAGTGGCTACCTTCTGTTTGTTCCTATAGTTCTTTAAAAAAAAAATTAGTTTCTAAAATAGTCTCCTTTTCTACTGCAAACCTGAATTGCCTCTTAGTCACTGTTTCACATACCATATTAAAAATCTATATCTGTTTCTTAACAAAATTTTAAGAACAATTTTTTTTTTTTTTTTTTTTTTTGCGGTACGTGGGCCTCTCACTGTTGTGGCCTCTCCCGTTGTGGAGCACAGGCTCCGGACGTGCAGGCTCAGCGGCCATGGCTCACGGGCCCAGCCACTCCATGGCATGTGGGATCTTCCCGGACCGGGGCACGAACCCGTGTCCCCTGCATCGGCAGGCAGACTCCCAACCACTGCGCCACCAGGGAAGCCCTGAATTTTAAGAAAATTTTAATGATACATATTCAAAATAAAAATTAAATATTATATCTGTCAAGACTATCAATCAAACAATAAATACGTCATTAAAAATTTTAGCAGTCATAGAATACTCAAGTTAGGAGTGACCATAGGAATTTTTCTATATAATTCCTTGATTACAAATATATATATATAATATTTTCAGTTTTGTTCTGATTCCAGGTTATACCTGCCATTGTGTTGGCTTTTTCGACTACTGCTGTCAAACATGGATCAATGTCTTTAGAAACAGGTTAACAATTATGTTTTTCTTTTATTCAAAGTGGTGACTCGGAACGCATATCCTCTAAGACCCAGTGTGAGCTACTTCTCCCCAAACAGCTAATTTTATGCTGCTCACGTACATATGTAACTCAGTTAACATGGAATGATGGTAATAAAACGTTTTCTATTTGAAATGCATTGCATAATTCTTAACTCCTATTATAAAAAGATGTCATCTAAAGAACAATTGCCACTTTTGATGTTCATTTACAGTCCTCCACCTTCACATGACAAAATGGTTGTTAACATTAGTTTATTTAGCCATAAATTTTTTCAGCTACAGGTAACACCATCACAAGGAAAGAATGGCATTACATAAAAGGGTAAAAAGGAAAAAAAAAGCAGAAGCATGACATAGCCAACTAATAACTAATTTACTAGGCTTGAGTTGACACATCATCAAAGAAAATTGTCACTGGGTTTATGATCCTTGTTAATTTTTAGCCAGCAAGGTAAATTTGTTTTTACTCTTTGGCATGACTTTGTGCTTGCTTATTTGCGTACTCACTTGCTTTCTCTATTTTTCTTTCCTTATTTCTTTTCTATTAAAAAAAAATCAGAGTATATTCTCTTCCCATTATATTTACCCCCCAACTTCTACAAATATAAATCTTTATTATTCTAACTCAATATATTTTCCACTCCAGTAATCACCAGGAGGAATGCACTTCTGTTGTATTTAACTACACAAGTATATATAGAAAACCAGAAATAAAATTGAACTCTTAATACATCTAGTAGCAAAAGGTAATCAATGTCCTTCAATTACGAAGAGCAAAAGGATTGCTCAGCTGTAGGGTGAGGTCCTTGTAAGGTGGATTTACGGTGATAGTTGATCAGAATAGAACCCTTAGAGAAGCAAGGGCAGAGATAAAGGAATAAATAACCTTACCTACCAACCTGCTCAATGAACTTGAATAAATCAACAAGTTTAAAAAAAAAAAAATCAACACGTTTTCTTTGTTCTTTCCCCCTGACAATTATTATTTTTTCTGCCTGTTGACTTAGACTACTGAATTGGAGTAGTGCCTGAATAATTTACCTCCACTAATTGAAACTTTATATGGTACAAACATACGCTTCACTTTGTACTCTGTACAATGCTGTAGTACTCCAATTACAGTTTTGAACAACTGCAGGATTTTAGGGTATTGGTTAAACTCCTTAAATAGACAAACTGAGATCAAGCACTTGAGGAAGCACTATTTGCATATAAATAAATACTGTGCTCACCATTGCTAATCTTGTCCTGGTCTTTACTGAAGGTCTGCCAGGTTTCTAGTTGTCAGGGGCCCTTGTTACAGGAGTGTGAGTTACTCTGCATTTAGAAGACATAACACGGCCTTTCATTAAAATTCCTCTATAATCCCAATATGTAACTCTCAAGTAGCTAAATTAGTAATTGTCTGCAAAGTAAACTAACAAGGCTGGGCTACTGAACTGTTTTTAAGTAATCCAATGATGTTACGTGACCATGGGTTTAAAAGCATTTTTTGTTTTCAAACACCAAATTCTATTTTCACTGTTGTTTTAATGAAGTACACAGAGTCCTTCTCCATTTAATTGTCCCATGCTTGTTTCTGTCTTCAATATTTTCCCACTTTATAATATTGTTGAATCAGTTATTTTTCACTTCCCCAAGGCATTCAATATATTTATTCATCTTTCAATAATATTTGTAATGGGAAAACTTTGATTTTTTTTTGTGAAGGCAAAAAAATTCAAAATCTTCAAATATAATTTACAAATTTTAATTGGTGTCTTGGAAGTCTATAAAATCACATTACTGTGCAGCTAGCTAGAAAAGAATTGGAAAAGGAGCCCAACAACATGAAACTGTTTCGTGGAGATAAAGGCAGAGTATACTAGAACCCAAGTCACAAGAACAGACTGGTTGGTTATTACAATGGGATAATCCAAGATCTTGCTTCCTGCTTCAGTAAGTTTGGGTGCAAATGTCCAACAGCTGTTCTCTTTTACCCAGAAGTAGGTGCCTTTAGCTATGGGTTGAATGACTGCCACATGCACAATTCCTAATTCCTTAGGCAGTAAACAAAAGAGAATCAACAGATACAAAATAATCAAATGATCACCCAGTGTATGGCCTTTATAGTATATGGTTTTCATCAAAGACAGTACACAATAAAAGCATCATCTTACACTATTTATCATGGTAGCCAGTGGTTTTCGATTTGGATTCCAAGAAGTGGCCAGATCTGTTCTATTTTCAAGTTATAGTCTAACTTCCATTGTCTAAGATTTCGTTATAAAAAGAGGCCCCCTCATTTTATTATTCCCATAATCAAATTTTTAACCTTAGAAAACTTCCCACAAGGATAGCAGTAAAAGTTCCATATGGGTATAGAATGCTCTGTGTCATACTACAAGATCTGACCAATTGCTTCATTAATTAGTAAAGGGAAAAAAAAACTATACTGAATTCCACAAAATATAATGTAAGCCAGAAGAGAATTGTTAGTTCTAAATTTTTCAATTCTTAAGGGATTAAAAAAGACATTCTTTATTCTAGTTTGCTTAGTCAGAAAAGTTATGCAGCTTTATCATGGCCCTTATAATGATCGCCACACAAGACCTATTCCAGTACCTTTTTACACAGTGATTTCAGCCAAAGGCACCACCACCCTATTCTCCAGTCCCTTATCCAGTGTGAATCACAACTAAGCACTTTAAATGACTAAAAATTGTTCATAATGGTCTTCTGAATTTCACACGGTTGAGATCTAGAAACCACTAGAAAGATTTTAACTGAAACTTCGTCTCCTAGAAAAAGTAATCGGTGTCATTAATGAGCAAAAAAGAAAGGAGAGAGCACTTCTTGCTCCTGATGATTTTCTTATAATTGATCTGGAAAGATTGTGTGTGTGTGTGTTTCACTGGAAGGACAGTGGCCCACAAAAGGCACGTTAAACTACCCTGAATCCTTCTTGGAATAAGGCAAGCATCTTAAGGATCTTTCAGTTGAAAGTAATAGAAATCCACTCAAACCAGCTCAAGTGAAAGAGGAATTTAAAAGAGATTCAAAGTTATCTTGGAGTAGCCAAATACAGAAAACACATTTAGGTTTCGATAAAAAATGAAACATCCGTAAGGCAGTTTTTCTACCTTTCAGACACCTTCTCTACTTTGCTTTTAGATCATCTTCTGCAATGCAGTTATTTTTTGTTTCTCCACAACAGCAGCTTTCAGGTAAGTTTACTTTCCTATTTCCAACTCTCTTTAACTTACAGGCAGAATGTCCATTGCTGTCTAATTCAGTCTCTGGGGCTCCAAGTTTAAATTACTAAGAGAGTGAACCTGATTTGCTCAACTGGGTCACATTACACCTTGGCCCAATCAAGTGTGGCCAGGGGTTGGGACTTGCTCAAGCAAGTAATCTTTCATAGGCAATAGGTATCAGTAATAATACTTGCTGAGTTTGAAAATTAACTTCTATAGATTATATAAATGCCCTGTTTACTAAAGATACTAGATAAATGGTGATCGTAATAATATTAATATGAAAGTATCTTTCCTAATATGGCAAACATAACATTTAACTCATAACATTTTTAATTAGCCAAATATAGAAAAACATATTTGAAACTCAGGCATGAATTTAGTAATTATATTTTGATATTCAATATCTCACAATGAAAACAAATGTTCATATTGGAAAAATTTTTTTATAAACTACCATCTTTATTTTTATAAACTACCATCTTTTTTATAAACTTTTATAAAATTTTATAAATTTTTTATAAAATTTTTTAATAAACTACCATCTTTACCTTTATAAACTACCATCTTTTTTATAAACTTTTTTATAAACTTTTTAATAAACTTTTTTTAAAAAATTTTTTTATAAACTACCATCTTTATCTTTATAAACTACCATCTTTTTTATAAACTACCATCTACTACTACCACAAAAAGTGTCTTTTTATTAAATTTCAATTAATAGTTGTATGCAAATCACGAATTTGGGTATGTTTTTTAAAACTCCTTGTAAAGACAGCATAAAGAAAACATCAGTTCAGTGCCTTAAGACAAATCATCAGAATGTTACAACTGTCATTGTAATAATAATACTTTTCATTTACAACTGCTGTGCTGAGCACTTTCTGTACAGATTCTCATATACCAATAACAATTCTTACACTTAGGTGTACTTTTTTTTTTTTTCTTTTGCGGTACACGGGCCTCTCACTGTTGTGGCCTCTCCCGTTGCGGAGCACAGACTCCGGACGCACAGGCTCAGCGGCCATGGCTCACGGGCCCAGCCGCTCCGCGGCATGTGGGATCTTCCCGGACCGGGGCACGAACCCGTGTCCCCTGCATCGGCAGGCAGACTCTCAACCACTGTGCCACCAGAAAAGCCCCACTTAGGTGTATTTTTTAAACCATATTACAAATGAGGAATCCGAGGTTCAGGAATACTGTATTTTGTCCAAGTTACCCAAAGCAAGTCTGTAGTGATAGCAAGATTTTCTAATAAAAATCAGGCAACTCTTCAACTAATTCAAAAGTCTCTTTGCAAAAATTTGAAGAATCTGACATTTTCTTAAGACAATGTTTTAACATCTGCTAAAAAATTACCATTATAAATGTAGAAATCCATAATAACTGCAAATATGAATGGTACCCCTAGAACTGTACAACGCAAAACTTGCACAACTATATATGACAGCCTGTTAATCACAATAGTAAGGATATTACTAATCAATTCTCCTTTCTACATCGAGTACCATTCATTCATGCTCTAGCCCTCCCCACCTTTTCCATTTACCCCACCCCATTACCTAGGTAAATGATTAAACTCTAAAGTGTTTTAGTCCATTTGTTCCATTGATGGTTCAGTGATAAAAGACTTTAAAAGGAGTGTTAAACCAAAGTTCCAATAAATCCCTATATATAATTCAATCAATAAAACATTATGTGGTCCAAGAAATGCACATGGTTTATGACCCACTGTCCCTCTGTGACCTCCTTTACTTAAAAAAATCTTAGTTCTACAGTGAACAAGGGAAATCTCTTAACAAACATCAACAGAGCTTCCATTTTGTTGTTAGCTAGTTTGATGAAGTGAAATGTGACATCACTCAGCAAACCTGTTTAGAAGACGTAACTATTGATACTTGCACTAATTATGCTTATGCCCATTGGCTTTTTCCAGAATGATGGCTTTGCCACCTAATCTTACATTAGGCCAGCAATGCTCAAGGAGAATGGAGGAGAGAAGAGTGACGGATCAAAATGTCCAGGGAAGCACACGTACCTAGGAAAAGTGTATTTATTGTAAGACAATATTGTAGTTGGGGGAAAAGGAAGGCAACTCGTGTTTTTGTAGTACAAACCACAGAAAGTAAAACCTTATGAAACCCTGGTTGATGGGGATGGAGGATGAGGGAGGGCCAAAAAAGAAGGGAGATATGCCGAATATGTGACAACTTGAAGAACACTTGCCCAGACATTTCATCCTGAACTCGTGGCACCATTTCACTGAATACCATCTTATTTAACAACATCCTTTGCACTCAAGACATGGGAGGAGAAGTAGAGCCAACCAGGTTACTTGACTTTGGCTTTGAACTTAAAAGAGCCAAAAGTTTTAGCTTTTGTGTAGCAGCAAATTTGTGCAGGGAAACAATACAAGGCCTAGAATAGTGGCCTTGAAATATACCTTTCGTAGACTTTTTTCCAAAAGCCGTATTCATATTTCTAAAAGCCACACAGTTACCAATTTTGGATATTGTTCCTATGTTAGTGAGGAACATGGGGACGTAGCTGATGCTACAATAACTCTAGTGACATTCGCATTACAACCACTCCTTCTCCTATGGTAGCCTGCGATCCTCAGAAGCACAGTCTCTTGGAACTCTGTTAATATATGTGTATGTATATGTGCATGTGTATGTATATGTACATCTTCCAAAAAATTTTTTTCCATGATTTTACTTAAATAGTAAGTGCTAACTAGATGAAGGAGGGGAAGATCCTTAGGGGCATAAAATATCACTGTAACACACAAAACTGTAATCCACAGTACTAACTCAATCTGAGGGTGCCAGGATAGACTCAAAGAAGGGGGACTTTAGACAGGCCTCCGTGAGCCTACAGGAAGGGGACCTGCATGGAAGTGGGATGTAGCAGTGGCTGGCTAAGGACAAAGGACTTCCATTTTCCTGTTGACAATTTCCACCTGCCAGCTTCCATCATATTTATGAGTCATAAAATAAAGATACTTGGGGTTTGAAAAAATAAAATCAAATCAGAGGCAAACTCACCTGGAGAAAACCCCATGAATGTACCTAAGTAGATCACAACTGTTTTTTTCCATAGCCTGCTAGCATCTCATTACTACTGCTTAGACGTAAGGCTAATTCAGGGGAAAGTAGAAGAGTCATCATACAGAGAAATAATTATCATATGGATTGAAGAGTTCTACTGCTCTTTGCTATTTCAAGGATCCAGAATAAAATCCCACTATATATATATGTTTCTTTCGTAATCACTTTTTAAAATACTGAACAAGGTGATTCAAGATAGTTTATGGTAAGAAGAGCCACTGCAAACAAATATGAAAATAAAAACAGCAGCTCCTCAGAGAACACACTTCACAATAGAAGCCTCCTACAACGTCGAGTAGGAACTAGAAATATTTTAGAAACCAGCTAAGTGGATAACTATTTCATCACGAATATCTTTTCCCCAAAGAGTGAATGATTTGCTAAAACTTCCTATGCTATTTTGTTCAGTTCTCTTGCCAAATTTTGGATTAAGGCACGGATATTTCAATTTGGCTGTAAAAACAAAGATTACATTTTACAATAAAATTATATTTCCTTGAATGATAAAATTCACATTTCTTCCTAATGCTCTGGTAACGAAGAGCATTAAGAAGAAAACTAACCAAGTTTTATATAACTTTTTCCTTACATTGTTTTCTAGCTAACCTTAAGATGGTTACTTTTCAACCATAGATTCTCATTAATTTTATTTCCATAAAGGCATGTTGGCGACTTTTAAAAATTTTATTAGCAGCCAGTCTTGGTAGGGCACCAGGTTCTTTCCCTCTTGTTCACATTTGCACACGTTTATCTAGATCTGAGCTTCTAGAGGAAGTGTGAAATGATGAGGTAAAGATCCCCTCCTCAGGGAAACCTTCAAGATGGCAGAGGAGTAAGACGGGGAGATCACCTCCCTCCCCACAGATACATCAGAAATACATATACATGTGAAACAACTCCCACAGAACACCTACTGAACGCTGGCAGAAGACCTCAGGCTTCCCAAAAGGAACAGACGCCCCCAGGCGACCTACACACACAGGCAGGGACAAATCCAAAGCTGAACCCCAGGAGCTGGGCCAACAAAGAAGAGAAAGGGAACTCTCTCCCAGAAGCCTCAGGAGCAGCGGAGTAAATCTCCACAGTCAACTTGATGTACCCTGCATCTGTGGAACACCAGAATAGACAACCAATCATCCCAATATTCAGGTAGTGAACTTTGGGAAAACTGTAGATTGGGGTTTGCTTTCTGCATCTAATTGGTTTCTGGTTTTATGTTTATCTTAATTTAGTATTTAGAGCTTATTATCATTGGTAGATTATTAATTTGGTTGCTCTCTCCCCCTTTTTTTTAATATATATATTTTTTCCATTTTTTCTTTTTGTGAATGTGTGTATGTACGCTTCTTTGTGTGATTTTGTCTGTAGAGCTTTGCTTTTACCATTTCTCCTAGGGTTCTGTCTGTCCAATTTTTTTTTTACTACTAAAAAAAATTTTTTTTAATAATTTTTCTAATTTTAATAACTTTTATTTTATTTTTTCTTTCATTTTTTGCTCCCTTTTCTTCTGAGTTGGCGGCTGACAGGGTCTTGGTGCTCCGGCAGGGTGTCAAGCCTGTGCCTCTGACATGGGATAGCTGAGTTCAGGACATTGGTCCACCAAAGGTCTCCCGGCTCTACATAATATCAAACGGCAAAAGCTCTCCCAGATCTCCACCTCAACGTTAAGACCCACCTCCACCAAACGGCCACCAAGCTCCAGTGCTGTGCGCCCCAAGCCAAAAATCTAGCAAGACAGGAACACAACCCCACCCATTAGCAGAGAGGGTGCCTAAAATCATAATAAGGTCACAGACACCCCAAAACACACCACTGGAAATGGTCCTGCACACCAGAAAGACAAGATCCAGCCTCATCCACCAGAACACAGGCACCAGTGCCCTCCACCAGGAAGCCTACACAACCCACTGAACCAACCTGAGCCACTGGGGGCAGACACGAAAAGCAGTGGGAACTACGAACCTGCAGCCTGCAAAAAGGAGACCCCAAACACAGTAAGATAAGCAAAATGAGAAGACAGGAAACACACAGCACATGAAGGAGCAAGGTAAAAACCCAACACACCAAACAAATGAAGAGGAAATAGGCAGTCTACCTGAAAAAGAATTCAGAGTAATGATAGTAAAGATGATACAAAATCTTGGAAATAGAATGGAGAAAATACAAGAAACGTTTAACAAGGACCTAGAAGAACTAAAGAGCAAACAAACAATGATTAACAGCACAATAAATGAAATTAAATATTTTCTAGAAGGAATCAACAGCAGAATAACTGAGGCAGAAGAATGGAGAAGTGCCCTGGAAGATAAAATAGTGGAAATAACTACCACAGAGCAGAATAAAGAAAAAAGAATGAAAAGAATTGAGGACAGTCTCAGAGACCTCTGGGACAACATTATATGCACCAACATTCGAAGAATAGGGGTCCCAGAAGAAGAAGAGTGAAAGAAAGAGACTGAGAAAATATTTGAAGAGATTATAGTTGAAAACTTCCCTAATATGGGAAAGGAAATAGTCAATCAAGTCCAGGAAGGGCAGAGAGTCCCATATAGGCTAAATCCAAGGAGAAACATGCCAAGACACATATTAATATAAATATCAAAAATTAAATACAAAGAAAATACATTAAAAGCAGCAAGAGAAAAATAAAAAAGAACATACAAGGGAATCCCCAAAAGGTTAACAGCTGATCTTTCAGCAGAAACTCTGAAAGCCAGAAAGGAGTAGCAGGACATATTTAAAGTGATGAAAGGGAAAAACCTACAACAAAGGTGACTCTACCCAGCAAGGATCTCATTCAGATTTGACAGAGAAATTAAAATCTTTACAGACAAGGAAAAGCTAACAGAATTCAGCACCACCAAACCAGCCTTCCAACAAATGCTAAAGGAACTCCTCTAGGAAGGAAACACAACAGAAGGAAAAGACCTCCAATAACAACCCCAAAACAATTAAGAAAATGGTAATAGGAACATACATATTGATAATTATCTTACATGTAAATGGATTAAATGCTCCAATCAAAAGACACAGACTGGCTGAATGGATACAAAAACAACAAGACCCATATATATGCTGTGTACAAGAGAACCACTTCAGACCTATGGACACATAGAGACTGAAAGTGAGGGGGTGGAAAAAGATATTCCATGCAAATGGCAATCCAAAGAAAGCCAGAGTAGCAATTCTCATATCAGAAAAAATAGACTTTAAAATAAAGATTATTACAAGAGATAAAGAAGGACACTACATAATGATCAAGGAATCAATCCAAGAAGAATATATAACAACCGTAAACATTTATGCACCCAACACAGGAGCACCTCAATACATAAGGCAAACACTAACAGCCATAAAAGGGAATTCAACAGTAACACAATCATAGTAGGGGACTTTAACACCCCACTTTCAACAACGGACAGATCATCCAAAATGAAAATAAATAAGGAAACACAAGCTTTAAATGATACATTAAACAAGATGGACTTAACTGATATTTATAGTACATTCCTTCCAAAAACAACAGAATACACATTCTTCTGAAGTGCTCATGGAACATTCTCCAGGATAGATCATATCTTGGGTCACAAATCAAGCCTTGGTAAATTTAAGAAAACTGAAATCGTATCAAGTATCTCTTCCAACCACAACACTATGAGACTACATATTAATTACAGGAAAAAATCTGTAAAACATACAAACACATGGAGGCTAAAAGATACACTACAAAATAACCAGACATCACTGAAATAATCCAAGAGGAAATCAAAAAATACCTAGAAACAAATAACAATGAAAACACGACGACACAAAACCTACGGGACGCAGCAAAAGCAGTTCTAAGCAGGAAGTTTACAGCAATACAATCCTACCTCAGGAAATAACAAATATGTCAAATAAACAATGTAAACTTACACCTAAAGCAATTAGAGAAAGAAGAATTAAAAAAGCCCCGAAGTTAGCAGAAGGAAAGATACCAAAAACATCAGATCAGAAGTAAATGAAAAAGAAATGAAGGAAACAATAGCAAAGATCAATAAAACTAAAAGCCGGTTCTTTGAGAAGATAAACAAAATTGATAAACCATTAGCCAGACTCATCAAGAAAAAAAGGGAGAAGACTCAAATCAATAGAATTAGAAATGAAAAAGGAGAAGTAACAACTGACGCTGCAGAAATACAAAGGAAAATGAGAGGTTACTACAAGCAACTCTATGCCAATACAATGGACAAACTGGAATAAATGCACAAATTCTTAGAAAAGCACAACCTCCTGAGACTGAACCAGGAAGAAATAGAAAATATAAACAGACCGATCACAAGCATTGAAATTGAGACTGTGATTAAACATCTTCCAACAAACCAAAGCCCAGGACCAGATGGCTTCACAGGAGAATTCTATCAAACATTTAGAGAAGAGCTAACACCTATCCTTCTCAAACTCTTCCAAAATATAGAAGAGGGAGGAACACTCCCAAACTCATTCTATGCGGCCAACATCACCCTGATACCAAAACCAGACAAAGATGTCACAAAAAAGAAAACTACAGACCAATATCACTGATGAACATAGATGCAAAAATCCTCAACAAAATACTTGCAAACAGAATCCAACAGCACATTAAATGTCTCATACACCATGATCAAGGGGGGTTTATCCCAGGAATGCAAGTATTCTTCAATATATGCAAATCAATCAGTGTGATAAACCATATTAACAAACTGAAGGAGAAAAACCATATGATCATCTCAATAGATGCAGGAAAGGCTTTTGACAAAATTCAACACCCATTTATGATAAATACCTTCCAGAAAGTAGGCATAGAGGGAACTTATCTCAACATAATAAAGGCCATATATGACAAACCCACAGCCAACATCGTCCTCAATGGTGAAAAACTGAAACCATTTCCACTAAGATCAGGAACAAGACAAGATTGTCCACTCTCACCACTATTATTCAACATAGTTTTGGAAGTTTTAGCCACAGCAGTCAGAGAAAAAAAATAAATTAAAGGAATCCAAATAGGAAAAGAAGAAGTAAAGCTGTCACTGTTTGCAGACGACATGATACTATACATAGAGAATCCTAAACACGCCACCAGAAAACTACTAGAGCTAATCAATGAATTTGGTAAAGTAGCAGGATGCAAAATTAATCACAGAGATCTCTTGCATTCCTATACACTAATGATGAAAAATCTGAAAGAGAAATTAAGGAAACACTCCCATTTACCACTGCAACAAAAAGAATAAAATACCTAGGAATAAACCTACCCGAGGAGACAAATAACCTGTCTGCAGAAAACTATAAGACACTGATGAAAGAAATTAAAGATGATACAAACAAATGGAGAGATATACCATGTTCTTGGATTGGAAGAATTAACATTGTGAAAATGACTATACCACCCAAAGCAATCGACAGATTCAAAGCAATCCCTATCAAACTACCAATGGCATTTTTCACAGAACAAGAACAAAAAATTTCACAATTTGTATGAAAACACAAAAGACCCCAAATAGCCAAAGCAATCTTGAGAAAAAAAAATGGAGCTGGAGGAATCAGGCTCCAGGACCTCAGACTATACTACAAAGCTACAGTAATCAACACAGTATGGTACTGGCACAAAAACAGAAATACAGCTCGATGGAACAGTATAGAAAGTCCAGAGATAAACCCACATACATATGGTTACCTTATTTTTGATAAAGGAGGCAAGAATATACAATGGAGAAAAGACAGCCTCTTCAATAAGTGGTGCTGGGAAAACTGGACAGCTACATGTAAAAGAATGAAATTAGAACACTCTCTAACACTATACACAACAATAAACTCAAAATGGATTAAAGACCTAAATGTAAGGCCAGACTCTTTAAAACTCTTAGAGTAAAACATAGGCAGAACACTCTATGACATAAACCTCAGCAAGATCCTTTTGACCCACCTCCTAGAGAAATAGAAATAAAAACAAAAATAAACAGATGGGACCTAATGAAACTTAAAAGCTTTTGCACGGCAAAGGAAACCATAAACAAGACAAAAAGACGACCCTCAGAATGGGAGAAAATATTTGTAAATGAAGCAACTGACAAAGGATTAATCTCCAAAATTTACAAGCAGCTCATGCAGCTCAATATCAAAAAAACAAACAACCCAATCCAAAAATGGGCAGACGATATAAATAGACATTTCTCCAAAGAAGATATACAGATTGCCAAGAAACACACGAAAGGATGCTCAACATCACTAATCATTAGAGAAACGCAAATCAAAACTACAATGAGGTATCGCCTCACGGCAGTCAGAATGGCCATCATCAAAAAATCTACAAACAATAAATGCTGGAGAGGGTGTGGAGAAAAGGGAACCCTCTTGCACTGTTTTGGGAATGTAAATTGATACAGCCATTATGGAGAACAGTATGGAGGTTCCTTAAAAAACTAAAACTAGAACTACCATATGACTTGGCAATCCCACTGCTGGGCATATACTCTAGAAAACCATAATTCAAAAAGAGTCATGTTACCACAATGTTTCATTGCAGCACTATTTACAATAGACAGGACATGGAAGCAACCTAAGTGTCCATTGACAGGTGAATGGATAAAGAGGATGTGGCACACATATACAATGGAATATTACTCAGCCATAAAAAGAAATGAAATTGAGGTATTTGTAGTGAGGTGGATGGACATAGAGTCTGTCACACAGAGTGAAGTAAGTCATAAATAGAATATATTTGTCCTTGTATATATGGCAAGGACATATATACACTACCAAATGTAAAATAGATAGCTAGTGGGAAGCAGCTGCATAGCACAGGGAGATCAGCTTGGTGCTTTGTGACCACCTAGAGGGGTGGGATAGGGAGGGTGGGAGGGAGATGCAAGAGGGGAGGAGATATGGTGATATATGTGTATGTACAGCTGATTCACTCTGTTATAAAGCAGAAACTAACACACCATTGTAAAGCAATTATACTTCAATAAAGATGTTAAAAAAAAAAGATCTAAGTCTTCTCCCCATTGATTAAAAAAAAAAAAGTCTTGCTTTCTATTCTGCAATTTTGTTATCTTTAACTCACAGTTAATGCCTGGGGAGATGTTGGTTTGTTTTGTTTTGGATCTAAATCTGCAAGCCCTCTGCCATAGACTGAATGTACATGTCCCCCCAAAATTCATATGCTGAAACCTAATCCCTAATGTGAAGGTATCTGAAGATGGGGTCTTTGGGAGGTGATTACATCATGAGGGTGGGGACCTCATGAATGGGATTAGTGCCCTGATTAAGAAGAGATCTCCAAGAGCTCCCTCACCCATTCTGCTATGCGAGGACACTGCAGAAAGATGGCCATTTATGAACCAGAAGTGGGCCCTCACCAGGCATCACATGTGCAAACTCCTTGATCTTGGACTTCCCAGCCTCCTAAAGTGTGAGAAATAAACTGCTGCTGTTTATAAGCCAAAAAAAAAAAGATCCCCTCCTCAACAATTTCTCTATCACATTGTTTTGTTAAAAAGATTCTCAGTCTAAGAAACTACTACTTAAATATATATGTTTGTGTGTGTATACACACACATATAATACACACACACAGAAAAGCTATTTGAAAATTTCTTATAAAGTTAAACATACACTTAGTATGCAATCTACCAATTTCATTTAAGAAAAATGGAAATGTGTCCATGCAAAGACCTGTATATGAATGTTCACAGCAGCTTTATTCAGCTATAAACTGGAAGCAACCCAAAAGTCCATCAACAGAACATGTCCATGCAATAAAATGGTATTCAACAAAAACAAAAAAAAGAAACAAACTACTAATATATGCAACAACATAGATAAATCTCTAAAGCATTATGTTTAGTGGGAAAAAAAAACAGGCATAAAAGACTACAGTTGACATGATTCCATTTATATAACAATCTAAAAAAGGCAAAACCATAATGCCAGAAAGCAGATCATTGGTGTTGAGAGAGGAGACTGACTGCCAATACTCTTGAAGGATGTTTTTGGGGTGAGTAAATGTTTTATACCTTATTTTGGTGGTAGTTACATGGCTGCATATATGTGTCAAAACCCATTGAACTATATCCTTAAAATGAGTGAATTTTATTACATGTGATAGCTTAATAAAGCTGATTAAAAGGAAGAAAAATACAAATATAACAATTTAGATCAGTGGCCCTTAAAATAGTTTGTATCATGATATTTAATGAAAGCTATTCACCTGATTTGACAAAATTAATAGAAAGACCATGAAGAAGTTTTGTAGACTCACTAAAGGCATCCCTATTTAGTCTACAGCTTAAAACACTTTTCCTTGGAGGATTAAGTTAAGACAGCCTGATGAAATACTCAGATTGCTTACCTCAACATTTAACCCAAAATCAACTGGATAGAGGAAAACGCAAGTTGAGGCATTCAAGGTAATTGTCCTACTTAGCCTGAGGAGAGACATTTCAGAAAAGAATTTTGAGAATGTTGAAAACAGATATCACCCACTTACAATTTTTCCAAAACCCCCAAGTTTGGCACCCACCTCCATTCCATTGAAAATAACCTCATGCACCATCTTTGACACAAACAACCAAAGTTTGCATAGAATCTCCACTGATGAAAGCTAATAGTTTTGCATTCAATTCATATGGAGTACTAATGGCCAACATTTCCTCTTCTCTTGTACCAAAAGATTGAGGCCCTGTCCTTCAGATTTCCAAAAGATCACAAGTTTTATTATAATCATCTCATAAGGAGTAGCTTTTCAGTAAAAAACTTCAAAAATTCTCACTTAATTTTTAATTAGCTATCGATTTTCTTTGCATCATTCTGTATACAAATGTTATCACAAAGAAAATGGGCCAATTTTAATTGTCCTATCAACTGTCCTTCTTCCTTTGTCATCAAATTTCGGAAACAAAATAGTCCTACGTGATTAAATTAGTCTTGATTTCCCTGATCGCTACAAGGGAGACTGATTTCTCTTAATCTCATGTCTATGAATATGGCATTACCATAAAGAATTTTTTAAAGCCAATTGTTTTCCAAATCAATATCGATATTTTGGTAGCAAGTTAAGCACTTACTTATTATAACTATGTTCCTAGTTCTTTTAGCCAGAGGATACAAATTTCGACAGAACATCATTTCTACCACGGTATGATAAAATATAAACTAATGAAAACTTTTTTGCTGTCCCATCCCACATGAGATTTTGTTGTTTGAAAAAGATCTTGCCATTTTTTCCTAATAAAAAAAGAAAAATATTTAAGTTAACTTAGAAAATTCAGCATCCCTTCTCTCTCCCTCAGGTTGTATTAATTTTGTAAAACTAAATCATAATTGTAGGATCTAGCCTTTCCTAAAATGCAGTCTCTACAAGAGACAGTGGGACATGATGGAACCCATGTGACATAGAACTGAAGGCTCCTAATGAAGCTGCTTGAGGTGGCTTATGTAACCAGCTTAAAGCTGAGTAATGAAAATGTAATTTTCTAATAAATTCCTTTGAAGGTTCATTTATTCTTTCACTTATTCATTTTTATTTATTCATTTTTGCTTATTCAGCAAGCATTTAAAGCAAGGGGTTTTGTTTTTGTTTTTGCATAACATTGCAAATAATTCTACTGGAGAAAAATCAAAGAAACAGAAAATCAGTGATATGGTCCATGCAAGATTAATGTTCCAGAGCTGCAGCTGGAAGAAAGCAGAATAAGCTCAGGGATGACACAGAATTCTCTGACACGGTCATCCAGCATGGCAAGCAGATCAGATGTGAGCAGGAGGAAAGAGACGATGCTGGTAGAAAGAAGTTTTTATATGCTTTTTACAACTTGCACTAGGATAAAAGGTGAGTAAAATGCAAACCTTGTCCCAAGAAAATCTCAAAGTTTTATTGAAAGTCTAAAGCATTTGTTGTTTCTGCACAATTGATTCTTTCCAATGCCCTCAATTATTCCATGGCAATTTGGTATCCACTATCCTTTTTAAAAATACACACATGAAAAATTGCCAAAAGTTGGAGACAACCAGGATGCCCTTCAGTAGGTGAATGGATAAATAAACTGTAGCACATCTGTAGAATGGAATATTATTTAGCACTAACAAGAAATGAGCTATCAAGCCATGAAAAGACATAGAGGGATATTAAGTGCATATTACTACGTGAAAGAAGCCAATCTGAAAGGCTACATATTGTAGGATCGCAAACACACAACATTCTGGAAAAGGCAAAACTATGGAGACAGTAAAGAGATCAGCAGTTGCCAGGGGTTAGGCAGTAGGGAGGGGTGAAGAGGCAGAGCATAGAGCATTCTTTTTCCACGATAAATATAATTTTTTTAATTGTGAAATCTTGTAGGACATAATATGGACAGAGTGGTAATACATCAAACTTCTCGGTATTTATTTAATAGAAGGACCTCAGCACTATGGAATGATGAGACTTCTGTAACTAAATTAGTTTAGGAGTTATCATGAAGCAAGCCAGACAAACCAAAACCATAAGACAGAGGTGTAAACTTGTCTTCAAAATACTGATACTACTATGCTGAAATGTTTCAAATTTTGTGACTATAGAGACAAAATAATGATGCAAAGTTGTAATAAATTCATGATTTTGAGAGCCTATAAAATTATTTTTCCTTTTCTTAAAATTGTTATTTTATATTGGAGTATAGTTAACAATGTTGTGTTAGTTTCAGGTGTACAGCAAAGAGATTCAGTTATACATATACACGTATCTATTCTTTTTCAAATTCTTTTCCCATTTAGGTTATTGCAGAATATTGAGCAGAGTTCCCTGTGCTATACAATAGGTCCTTGTTGGTTATCTATTTTTTTTTTTTTTTTTTTTGCGGTACACGGGCCTCTCACTGTTGTGGCCTCTCCCGTTGCGGAGCACAGGCTCCGGACGCGCAGGCTCAGCGGCCATGGCTCATGAGCGCAGCCACTCCGTGGCATGTGGGATCTTCCCGGAACGGGGCACGAACCCGTGTCCCCTGCATCGGCAGGCAGACTCTCAACCACTGCGCCACCAGGGAAGCCCGGTTATCTATTTTAAATATAGTGGTGTATACATGTCAATCCCAAACTCCCAATCTATCCCTCCCCCCAACCCTTCCCCCCTGGTAACCATTAGTCCTTTCTCTAAGTCTGTGAGTCTGTTTCTGTTTTGTAATAAGTTCATTTGTACCATTTTTTTTTAGATTCTGCATATAAATGATATCATATGATTTTTAAGGCAATGAAATTATTCTGTATCATATAATGATGTATGCATGTCCTTATGCATTTGTCAAAATCCACGGAATGTATACCTACAGTGAACCCTAATGTAAACTACAGACTTTGGGTGATAGGGATGGGTCAACATAGGTTCTTGGATAATAACAAATGCACCACGCCAAAGCAGGAAGGCAGGATGTTGATAGTGAGGGAGGTTATGTATGTGTTGGGGCAGGGGTGTGTGAGAACTCTGCTTGCTTAAGTTCTGCTTAATTCTGCTCTGAATTTAAAACTGCTGTAAAAAATAAAGTCTGTTAAAAAACAAACAAAATGCATGAAAAAATGTTGCTTTAACTGAAGTCTTACATTGTTCCCTTTACTTATTAAACTATTCTTTCTGTTCATCTCCCACCGAATTTTTAATAATATACTTTAAGCTTAAAATTATTTTATTTATAACCCTATCGTATATATGTGTGAAACTTAATATTTTATATTCTCTGGCCATAATGTTCTAAGTGTTAACAAAAAATCGTTCTGAATTGAGTTACTGTAGTTTTTAATAGTACACAATCAAAATCACAGGTATTACAAATTAGGTAATACTTAAATCTAAAAATTATATTTTACTGGAAAGTTTCTCTTATCCAGATATGTGGTATTTTTTTAAAAAAAGAATAGTTTATGTATCTGTGAATAAAAATTCTTATTGCTATAATCATATAGGATTCAGAATCTATTTTATTCCTATTTTTAATTTTTATAAATGTAAGCACTGAAAAATTTGTTCACACAGAAGTAGCTGGAAGGTCTGAGGATCTAATGTATAACATGGTGATCATAGTTGATATTATTGTATTGTATAATTGAAAAAAAAAGTAAATATGTGAGGTGAGTGAGGTGGTGGATGTGTTAATTAACTTGAATGACGGGACTTCTTCCACAATGAATAATATATCAAATCATCATCACGCTGTATATTTTAAATATATTACAATTTTTAAAAATTAGTTGGGAATAGAGAATTTTGTGAAAGCAACAAGTCTTTGAACACTGAGTTAGATGATGAAAAACATATAGATGAAGACCTACCTCAGGAAACAAGAAAAATCTCAAGTGAACAATCAAAAGGAACTAGAAAAAGAAGGCAAGCAAAGCTCAAAGTTAGTAGAAGGAAGAAAATAATAAAAATTACAGTGGAAGTAAATCATATGGAAACTAAAAATGATACACACCACTATGTATAAAATAGATAAACAAAGATGTACTGTATAGCACAGGGAACTGTATTCAATATCTTGTAATACCCTATAATGGAAAAGAATCTGAGAAAAAATATATATATATATAACTAAATTTTTTAAAAAGATCAATGAAACTAAAAGTTGGTTCTTTGAAAAGATAAACAAAGTTGATAAACCTTTAGCAAGACTCACTGAGAAAAAAAGAGACAGAGCCTAAATAAATAAAGTAAGAAATAGAAGAGGAGAAATTACAACTGATACCACAGAAATACAAAGGACCATAAGAGAATATTATGAACAGTAATGTGCCAATAAATTAGACAATCTAGAAGAAATGGATAATTTCCTAGAATCATATAATATTCCAAGACCAAATCATGAAGAAATAGAAAATTTAAATAGACCTATTACTAGTAATGAGATTGAATCAGTGAGGAAAAACTCCCAACAAACAAAAGTCCAGGTCCAGATGGCTTCATAGGAGAATTCTATCAAACATTTGAAGAAGAATTCATACATATCCTTCTCAAAATTATTCCCAAAAAATGAAGAGGAAGGAATTCCCTAAACTCATTTTACAAGGCCAGCATTACTCTGATACCAAAACCAGATAAAGACACAAGGAAAAAAAAAAGAAAGAAAGAAAATTACAGGCTAATATCCCTGATCAACATAGATGCAAAAATCTTTAACAAAATATTAGCAAACTGAACTCACAATACATTAAGAGGATCATACACCATAATCAAATGGGATTTATTCAGGATACAAAGACGATTTAACAGCCACAAATGAAACAACATGATACACCATATCAACAAAACAAAGAAAAATCATATGATCTTCTCAACAGATGCAAAAAAAAAAAATCCCAAAATTCAATATTTATGACAAAAATTCTCAACAAAGTGGGTATGGAGGGAACATACCCAACATAACAAAAGACATATGTAACAAATGTACAGCTAACATATTCAATGGTAAAAAGCTGAAAGCTTTTTCTCTAAGATCAGAAACAAGACAAGGATGCTCACTCTGGCCATTTTTATTCATAATATTAGAACATAGTATTGAAAGTCCTAGCTAAAGCAATTAGGTAAGAAAAAGAAATAAAATAAATCCAAATTGGAAAGGAAGAAGTAAAACTCACTATTTGCAGATGACATGATACTATATATATATTATATATATATATAATATATATATATACACACTATATATATATAGGATACTATTTATATATAGTATATATGTACTATATATACATATGATCCTATATATCCAAAAGGCTCCACCAAAAAACTATTAGAATAAATTAACTCAGTAATGTAGCAGGATACAAAATTAATATATAGAAATCTGTTCCATTCCTATACACTAATGAACTTTCAGAAAGAGAAATGAAGAAAACAATCCCATTTATAACTGCATCAAAAAGAATAAAATACATAGGAATAAATTTAACCAAGGAGGTGAAAGATCTGTGCTCTGAAAACTATGAGACACTGGTGAAAGAAACTGAAGATGACACAAATAAATGGAAAATTATATCATGCTCATGGACTGGAAGAATTAAAACTGTTAAAGTGTCCATACTACCCAAAGCAATCTACAGATTCAGTGCAATTCCTATCAAAATACCAATGGCATTTTTCACAGAACTAGAACAAATAATTTTAAAATTTGTATGGAGATACAAAAGACCCCGAATAGCCAAAGCAATCTTAAGAAAAAGAAAAAAACTGGAGGTATCATGCTCCCAGACTTGCAATTGTACTACAAAGCTTTAGTATTCAAAACAGTATGGTACTAGCAGATTAATGGAACAGAATAGAGAGCCCAGAAATAAACCTACACTCATATGGTCAATTAATCTACAACAAAGGAGGCAAGAATACACAGTGGAAGAGGGAGGAGATACGGGGATGTGTGGATATGTATAGCTGATTCACTTTGTTCTACAACAAAAACTAACACACCATTGTAAAGCAATTATACTCCAATAAAGATGTTAAAAGAAAAAAAAGAATATACAGTGGGAGAAAGACAGCCTCTTCAATAAATGCTGTTGGGAAACTGGACAGCCACATGCAAAGGAATGAAACTGGACCACTTTCTTACAACACATACAAAAATAAACTCAAAATGGATTAAAGACTTAAATGTAAGATATGAAACCATAAAACTCCTAGAAGAAAACATAGGCAGTGATCTCCTTGACATTGGTCTTAGCAATATTTTTTTGGATATGTCTTCTCAGGCAAGGGAAACAAAAGCAAAAACAAACAAAGGGGATGACATTGACCTAAAAATCTTCGGTATACAGAAGGAAATCAACAACAAAACAAAAAAGCATCCTGTTGAATGGCAGAAGGTATTTGCAAATAATATATTTGATACGGGATTGATATCCAAAATATATAAAAACTCAACACCAAAAAAAATGAACTCAGTTAAAACATGGTCAGAGGACCTAAACACACATATTTCCAAAGAAGAAATACAAATGGCCAATAGCCACATGAAAAGATGTACAAATTCACTAGTCATCAGGGAAAAGCAACTCGAAACCACAATGAGATACCACCTTACACCTGTGAGAATGGCTACTAACAAAAAGGTAAGAAACAATAAGTGTTGGTGAAGATGTGGAGAAAAGGGAAACCTCATACATTGTTGGTAAGAATGTAAACTGGTACAGCCACTATGGAAAACAGTATGAAGGTTCTTCAAAAAAGTAAAAATAGAGCTACCATATGATCCAGCAATTCCACTTCTGGATATTTATTCAAAGAAAATAAAAACAGTAACTTGAAAAGATACATGTACCCCTACAGTCATTGCAGCATAGTTTACAACAGCCAAGATATGGAAGCAACATAACTGTCTACAGATAAATGAATGAATAAAGATGACGTGGCATACACACACACACACACACACACACACACACACACACACACACAGAAATATTACTCAGCTATAAAAAAGAATGAAAGCAACATGGGTGAATCTGGAGGGCATTATGCTAAGTGAAATAGGTCAGACAGAGAAAAACAAATACCTTATGATTTCACTTATATACGGAAAATAAAACAAATGAATAAAGCAAAACAGAAACAACTCATAGATACAACATAGAGAACAAACTGGTAGTTGCCAGAGGGGAGGGGTATGGGGAAGGAACTAAATAGGTAAAGGGAATTAAGAGATAAAACCTCTAGCTATAAAATAAACAAGAGAGAATGAGAATAAACATGAGAATGTAATGTACAAAATAGGGAACAGAGTCAATAATATTGTAACAAATTTGTATGGGGACAGATGGTAACTAGATCTTTGTGGTGATGATTTCATAATGTGAAAAAGATTAAATCACTATGCTGGACACTTGAAACTAAGTAATATTGTATGTTAATTATAAGTCAATTAAAAATCACATAGCTCTGGGCTTCCCTGGGGGCACAGTGGTTGAGAGTCCGCCTGCCAATGCAGGGGACACGGGTTCATGCCATGGTCCGGGAAGATCGCACATGCGGCGGAGCGGCTGGGCCTGTGAGCCATGGCTGCTGAGCCTGCATGTCCGGAGCCTGTACTCCGCAACGGGAGAGGCCACAACAGTGAGAGGCCCGCATACCGCCAAAAAAAAAAAAAAAAATCATATAGCTCAATAAGTTAATTTGAGTAGGATCTCCATTTATTAATAATTAAAAAAATTTTTTTGGAAAACAAAGAATTGAAAATTGCCACATCTTGGAAAAGGATTTGTATGTTACCTGTCACCACAGCCATTTACTTTCTCAAGATCAACCCCAATAAGTAGAACAGTCTTTTGTTCCAGTTGGATTTTACACCCTGGACCATACACTAATTCAGGATGTGTGATATTTATGCCTTTGTAAGGTAAGAGAAAGGAGATTGTGAATAGGGAGGAGGTGGGAAGAGAAAGCTTGTACTCTGTCACAGAAGAACTCAGGCTTTTTCATTAATTTCAGCAAAGAGTACACTTGGCAGTTGAGAATCAGGATACCTGAAAACTCTCAGTGACAGCATAACCTTGGAAAGCCTCTGAAGGCTTCCAGGGATGCAGGTCCTTGCATGGGAAGATCACTTTTACAGACATTGTGGTGCTTACAGAGGCTCACATAGTTAAAAGATAGGTATTACCAGGACAAACTAAATTATAAGATTCATAATTTTTGGAAATGAGATTCCATTTGTAACAGTGCACTTTAAAAGTATATATATACTTTATATGATTCCATTCCTATTAAAAGATTTAGTATTTACCAACGTTCTTTAAAGAATTTTTATATTCATGTATTTTTTAAAGGTAACCATGCTTTGCAAAAAGTAAACTGATTTCTACCTTCAATTTTCAGAACTTATTAGACATTTTCGAAAGTACCAAAATCTAATGGATTCTAATATTAGTGAAATGGATTCTTCTAACTCTAATATTCCTAGAACTGGGAAGACAATAAAGGAAGACAAAACACACTAATCAAGAACATTTGGCATATTTAAAAGAAGCCTGGTGAATAGAACAAACAATCCGAACATCTGTATGGAACCACAAAAGTTCCTGAATAGCCAAAGCAATCTTGAGAAAGACCAAAGCTGGTGGCATCACACTCTCTGATTCTAAACTATACTACAAAGCTATAGTTATCAAAACAATATGTTGTTGGCATAAAAAGAAAAACACATAAATCAATGGAACAGAATAGAGATCCCAGAAATAAACCCACACATATATTTTCAAGAAATTTACAAGAATTGAGTCAAGAATATACAATGCGGAAAGGGCAGTCTCTTCAATAAATGGTATTGGGAAAACTGGACAACTACATGTAGAAGAATGAAATTGGACCACTATATTACACTTTACTCAAAAATTAACTCAAAATGGATTAAAGCCTTGATAAAGTAAGACCTGAAACCATAAAACTCCTAGAAGAAAACATAGGTGGGTAAGCATTTTGACTTAAGACTTGACAATGATTGCTTGGATTTGACACCAACAAAAAAGCAACAAAAACAAAAATTAAAAGGTGGGACTATATAAAATTAAAAAGCTTCTGAACAGCAGAGGAAACCCACAAAATGAAAAGGCAATCCACTGAATGGAAGAAAATATTTGCAAATCATACCCTTACCATTGCTCACTGTTGGTTGGAATGTAAATTAGTGCAACTACTATGGAAACCAGTATGGAGGTTCCTCAAAGGATTGAAAATAGAACTATCATGATCCAGCAATTCCACTTCTAGCTATTTATCCAAAGGAACTAAAAACACTAACTTGAAAAGATATACGCCTCCCATGTTCATTGAAGCGTTATTTACAGTAATCAAGACATGGAAGCAATCTAAGTGTCCATCAATGGATGAGTGGATGAAAGAAATCACATTACATATATATATATATATATATATATATATATATATATATATATATATATACACACACACACACACACACACACTGGAATATTTTTCAGCCATAAAAAAGAAATCATGCCACTTGTGACACCATGGATGGACCTTGAAGGCATTATGCTAAACGAAATAAATAAGACAGAGAAAGGAAAATATTGTATGACCTCACTTATTTATGGGTCTGAAAACAAACAAACAAAATACGAACTCACTGATACAGAGAACGCATTGGTGGTTGCTAGAGGTAAGGGGGTAGAGGGTGGATGAAATTGATAAAGGTGGTCAAATGGTACAAACTTCCAGTTATAAAATAAACAACTTATGGGGAATTAATGTCCAGCATTGGAACTATAGTTAATAATACTGTATTGTAGTTTTGAAAGTAGATCTTAAAAGTATTCACCACAAGAAAAAAAATTGTAACTATGTGTGGTAATGGATGTTAACTAGATTTACTGTGGTGATCATTTCCAGGTTATCTGGTTCTATGGGGGCTATTTTACAACTCTGTAAACTGTAGATAACTGATGGCAATGCAAAATGATTTTTGTCTATGGACATGCAAATGAATTCTGTCCCCTACAGGCTCTTCTGACATCTCTCCCACTGTGGATGAAGCCAGTTTTGCTTCTATTTGCACATTTATTAAATATTTTTACTCTATAAATGTCTATTCTTTGGATTCTTCTATTTTTCTTAACACTTTAAAATTTATTTTTAATTGCAGTAAAATGAACATAAAAGTTTGCCATCTTAAGCATTTTTAAGTGCCTAGTTCAGTAGTAAATACATCCACACTGTTGTAAATCACCACCATCCATCTCCAGAACTCTCTTCATCTTGCAAAACTGAAACTTAGTACCCACTAAATAGTAATTCCCTATTCCTCCCTCCTCCCCCAACCCCAAGCTCCTGGTAACCACCATTGTACTTTCTGCATCTACAAATTTTACCCCTCTAGATACTTTATTTAAGTGGAACCACACAGTATCTTTTTGTGACTGGCTTCTTTCACTTAGCATAATATCCTCAAGGTTCATCCATTTTGTGCATGTGTCAGAATTTCCTTCCTTTTTAAGGCTGAATAATATTCCACTGTATGTATATACCACATTTTGCTTATTTATTCATCCATTAAGGGATATCTGAGTTACCTCCACCCACCCATGAACAATGCTGCTATGAACACAGGTGTACAAATATCCCTTCAAGACTCCGCTTTCAATTCCTTTGGGTATAGACCCAGAAGTGGGATTGTTGGATCATACAGTCATTCTATTTTTAATTTTTTGAGGAACAACCGTATTGTTTTCCATAGCAGCCGTACCATTTTACATCTCTACTAACAGTGTACAATGATTCCAATTTCCTCACCAAGACCTGTTATTGTCTGGGTTTTTTTTTTTTTTTTTTGTGGTACGCGGGCCTCTCACTGTTGTGGCCTCTCCCGTTGTGGATGGAGCACAGGCTCCGGACGCGCAGGCTCAGCGACCATGGCTCACGGGCCCAGCCGCTCTGCGGCATGTGGGATCTTCCCGGACCAGGGCATGAACCCGTGTCCCCTGCATCGGCAGCCGGACTCTCAACCACTGCACCACCAGGGAAGCCCTGGGTTTTTTTTTTTTTTAGTAGCCAATCATGCTAATGGGTACAAAGAGGTTGGATTCTTCTTTGACTGCTTGTGGTACCTTACTGATCCTCTCATTAATAATAAGTTAAAACGTGTTTGTTCACTTTGTATCTGTAGGAGAACAAAGTTTTTATTTTATTTTGAAAATTACCTTTTAACAAGTGTAAAATGGAACAAGACAAGCAGTCTAGAATGTTTTATAAAAGTGAGAGATATTTCAGCATGTTTGCTAATAGATGCGATGCGATAAAGAGGGAAATGTCTGATGCCAGAGAGGAGTGTAATAGCAGGAGCAAAGTTCCTGGGTACAGAAAGAGGAAATCCAGAGAGCCTTGGAATCACATATAATTCATTGTAATTGGAAGAGAAGCAGAATATTCATGTCAAATGCACATAGATTGCTTCACTTGGTTGTGGGAGCATATGGGTGATATGCTTTTGAATTTCTCTTTTCATTTTTTAATCTCTACTTCTTAGCTCAAAACTTAGTGCGGAGTGGCTACTTAATGTTTCTAGCATGAATATATCAAAAGTAATCCTACTCTACAAGAAAGAGCACAGTAGTAAAGACCCACCGCCTCTAATATATAAATACTTTGAATAGTCAACTAGTTCAACTCATAGCCTTTATTAGCAGCTTCGTAAGATGCTTTTAATTACCCATGTAAATAATTTTCTATATTAACTTTTTTCTTCCAGTTTTACTGAGATATAATTGACATACTACACTGTGTAAGCTTGTGTACAACATAATGATGTGACTTATATACACCATGAAACGATTATGACAATACATTTAGAGAACACCCATCACCTAGAAAATTAGAGAAATAGAAAAAAGTTGTTTTTTCCTTGTGATGAGAACCCTTAGGACTTACTCTCCTAGCAACTTTCATATGTAACACACAGCAGCAGGGTTCATTATCTTTATCAGGTTATACATTACATTCCTAGTACTTCTTTAATTTATAACTGGAAGTTTGTACCTTTTGACCACCTTCATCCAATTCCCCCACCCCTACCCCTGTCTGTGATCTCTTTTTCTATAAGGACATGGAAATAATTTTAAAAGCACACTCTCCTGAATTTCCCTCTACCAACCCACGCTTAGTAATTGAAGGTAAAAGGGTCCTGCAGCAATGTCTACCTGTCTGCAACGTGACACATCTTTGACTGATAGAAAACAGACAAACTAATGAGAGGAAGCTAAATAGGGATATTGTTTCCTGGGCTCTGATGACTTAGTGCTGGCAAGCAGGTGAACTCTATCTAAGAGATAAGGAATAAGGAAAACTTTACGCTTGGCCTTAGATAAGTAGAATATGATTTAAAACAAAACAAAATGAAACAAAAAAATAGCTGACTCCTAGTTAGAGCTTACCAGGCCACAGAAGTAGAGCCCAGGATGTATTCCGAGCCTTTAAATGCATAAAGAGCAGGACTGGGAAGAGCGCTAATTGACAGCTGAGTGGCAGTCTCACTGTGTGGGAGACGATAGCTGTGTACCTATTAGCATAAACAACACATTCCAGGGCTCCAAACTATGTAACTTCCCACATTGACCCAGCTGACCCCAATGCTGAGTGAGCTAGTCAGCATCTGAGAGTAAAGTGAGAAGTTACATAGATGCCAAAGGTAGAAAAAAGGTAGAAAAAGTTCAGCTATGTCTCTCCCTTTAGTTCAATTCAACAAACGTTAACACCTCACGTTCAAAAAACCCTGTAACAGAATGTAGGTACAAAGAACAGTGAAATGGATGCCTCCCTATTTCTGATATAACTGTTAACATTTTTTCTTAGATTAGAATTCGAATTCAGAGAAAGGACTTGCTTATTATTACTTAACTACAGATCATGGAAAAAAACAATATATGAATTTACTAAACATTTAAATTAAGTCTTACTAACAGATACACACTACTATATATAAAATAAACAACCTACTCTATAGCACAGGGAACTATATTCAATATCTTTTAATAACCTATAATGGAAAAGAATCTGGAAAAGGATATATATATATATATATATATATCTGAGCCACTTTGATGTACACCTGAAACACCTGTACACCTGTAAATCTAGCCTTCTAGCAATTGTGACCTAAATTATGAGCGCTGACACCTCCTCCCACAGTACACTCAGGATCACTTTTTGATCCAGGACAGCTACATCTGAGTCCCAGTCTGTCCCTAGTCCTCTCCATTTCCAGCAGCTCGCCTTTTCTTCCTGTTTCCATGCTTATGGGTATGTGTATGGTCTCCCAGAGATTTATGGATTCCCCCTGCTTTGTGATGATGTTGCATTATTAAACCTTTAATGTTACACTGACAATTTGTATGTCTCCCATCCCTTGTGTTCCTTTTTCTTCTAACTTGTTAGTTCCTCTTCTGGGGTCTCTCTCTCTCTCTCTCTCTCTCTCTCTCTCTCTCTCTCTCTCTCTCTCTCTCTGTCTCTCTCTCCTATCTGGTCTCCTTGAAGTTGCAAAATCATTCGATACTTTCAACTGCTACACTGGAGATGTTCCCCGGCTTTTCCCTATTTGCGCCTCCAGAGTGCTTTTTCACTCCCCATCTTACTGCAGTTATACTTGTTTCTCTGCTCCTCTACTTCGAGAAATCCCGTGGTTTAGTCTGGAAAAGACTGAGTTCATGAGAGGATGCCTGTAAAAAGATCATGCCCCGGGAACACTCAACAAGTCTGAAGTCAGTCTGTCTGTCTCTCTTTCTCTCTCTGCTTCTGTTTTTCTTTCTGGCCCTGAGGTTCTCTGCATTGGAGGGAATGACAACGTCATTTGAAAAATCTCGCCCACAATTTCATAGGTCACCCTCTCATGCATTTTTTCTCCCAACACATACTCTGTAAAATACCACTTTTATAGCTAGAACCAGTTGCAGAATTTATCAGAAAAGTTTTGGGGCTTTTAGATTTCTTTTATAAAAAATCCTTATGATGACTCACGTCATAAGGGTGATGTATGAAACTGTCAGACTGATTTTAATTTTGATCCTTTATGTTTCCTCTCCACTCTGTCACTGTCACACTAATGACTGTTAAAATATCCCCAAAGACAAGCGAATAAGAAAACAAAGACAAGAGCCAGAAGAGTGCAAGCTCCCAAATGAGCAAATGTTGCCCATATTTGAGAAAAATTATATTGGCTTAGTTTATAAATGTTTGAGCATTATGACAATCTCCAGAGGGAAAAAAAGATAACCTTTGACTGTAAGAATGAGATACTTTGTTCGTGATGTCACCAGCCAGTTATTGCAATTTTTAAAGATTAACACCTTCCTCTCTAGGTGAATTTTATTTAGGAACAATTACAAATGTATTGACCTGTGAAACAGATGTTTCAAGCATTATATGTTGTCGTATCAAGTATAAAATCTAAAGGAGTAAAACATTTTCAAAATCATTTTTAAAGAAGTCAGAAAAAATTCTGCTCATGTTGAAAGCTGTCCTTGCTAAAAAAAGAATACATGTCTTAATTTATGTATATCTGGCATGGAAAATCTAGCTACTATAGAAAATTTGTAATAACTCATAACATAGTTAACTGCCCATTACTAAGACCTTACCTGTCTCCACTCCATCCCATTGAGTTGTTCATATGAGCTTAATAACTGGATGGCCTGAGTCAGGTGTCAACAATCAGCTACCTTCCTCTTATTATGCGTTATCATCATCTCTTCAGCATCATCATCAAACTGCCAATATTCAATGAAGTCTGCTGTGCGCTGGGCACTTTTAAAAACATATCTCATTTAATTCTCACAACAACCTTATCAAGTAGGTATTATTATCCCCTTTCCAAAGGAAACTGAGGCTTAACAAGATTAAGAAATTTGCCCAAGGCCTTATACCTAATAAGTGGTGAAGCCAGGATCTGAAATGGGCATGTCTGCTTGCATATCTGACAACACTGCGATGCTTCCATGATGGATATGATGGCAAAACTTCTTAAGTGGTTCAAAATCAGCAGCTCATAGGAAATTACTGAAAGTATATAGGGGGACAAATTGTAACTTTCATCAGGAATGTGAAATTATTGTGCACATTTACCTTGATGATCAAAGAAGCATGAAAAATATGCTTCCCTTAATTTGAAGTTCTGGTAATAAAATATTTCACAAAGAACTTTTCCATTTGAGCTTAACTTAAGAGAGCAGGCCAGGCATTGTTGTTCTCATTTTACAGAAAAGGAAGCTGAGTCTTGGAGAGGCAGAGTCACACAACTTGGACACAGTGAAATAAAGCCTAGAACTCAAGTCTTTTGAGTTCTAGTGATTTGCTCTTTCCAACACATTTTAAGGAAGCCCATGTTTATGAATGATGAGAGGAAGCTCCCTGGACTTTGTTCCATGATTGCTCAAAAAAAAGGCGGGGGGAGAAAGAAAGCACCATAAATCAGCTTGAAATATCCACTGAGAACTTCGTTCACTAATTAAATGGTACTAATAAGTACTGTAACAAAACTGTTCCTGGAGTTACTCAGTTATTCTGGGTCTCTCCCATGTTATTAAACTGCTTGATTTTCTCCCTTTAAAAAAAAAACAAAACATCGCCTGCTTTGTGACACAATGTGACTTCAAAACATATGAAATAAGGAAGAAGAGAAATTTATAAATAATGAAAAGACCATAAACCATTTACAAACAAAAAGCATTAACGTTTGAATAGGACTATGCTAAAGCATTCTCAGAAGTCCCCTTGCATGTGCCAATTCCTTTGTTACAAATTATCTTCCAAGATGATCTAGGTATATTCCAAATATTTTTTCTCTTATAAATCATAAAGCAAATTTGCTAAAACTGAAATATGCATTGTTGAGTTTTCAAAATTCTAATTCATTTTTTAAGTTGACAAAGTAACATAAGATTTAATACACAGTTTAACAGAAAGTTAGGAAATAATTGAAAACCACACATAAGGCAAAGATAACTATTCTTACAAAGAGGATTCATACCTAAAATTGTGGACTTTGTTTTGTTTTGTCTGGATACTGACTTAAAGCCTTCCAGTTACTTAATTTCTGGGCATCCTTAGGCCAAGCCGATAAATGTAGGGATAAATAGATTTTACTTATATATTTAGTCATCTATTTCATACTGGACTATTGGCTAAAACCAGGATGTACAAGAAACACTGAAACAGAATAAAAAGATAAACTTAATGAAAAGTCAATGAGCAGCATAAATATAGTAATAACTTTTCAAGAGGAAAGAAATAGATTTGTTCCTGATACAAAAGAAGCACTCTTGAGAAAGCAGGATATAAGAGTTTCTGGTTGTTGAAATAAAAGAGGAAAAAGGACTCTGGAAGAATTTTGTTTGATGAGTATACTTGAATGAAATCCTGTCTGCTATATTATATAAACACTTCCAGTGACCCCAAAAAAATTTCATCAAAGCTAAAAACATCATCACTAAGAAAAAAAAAATGTCATGAAGAACCTAGGGGTAAGACAGGAATAAAGACACAGAACTACTAGAGAATGGACTTGAGGATATGGGGAGGGGGAAGGGTAAGCTGTGACAAAGCGCGAGAGTGGCATGGACATATATACACTACCAAACGTAAGGTAGATAGCTAGTGGGAAGCAGCCGCATAGCACAGGGAGATCAGCTCGGTGCTTTGTGACCGCCTGGAGGGGTGGGATAGGGAGGGTGGGAGGGAGGGAGACGCAAGAGGGAAGAGATATGGGAACATATGTATATGTATAACTGATGTAAAAAAAAAAAACAAAAAAAAAACATCATCACATTCTTAGGTGATCCAAACTTTTATAGGTGCTGTGGGAAGTTAACCCAAAGCTGAAGCAGAATCAGCCCAGAAAGGTAAAGGGACAGCATACATGTAGATCATGTTAAAAATAATATCTTAGTATCTTGGTGAAATTCTGGGGCCAGTGGACGCCAATCTGAAAATCATTGGTCTACATAGTAGCTTTCTGCAGAAACATAAACTCAAGAATCATAAAATGTTCAAGCTGTATGCAATACCAGATGAGATATGGTGAATTTGTTAGTCCCTGCCTTTGTGTATCCTTCATAGGTGTCACCCAGGCCCTATATCCCCACCAACATTTTTCTAGGATGTTCTAGGAGTCACATAGGCCCCTATTCAGAGACCATCTGCTCCAAGGTCAGCTGGAGACCAACACTGAGGACTGTTCATTGATGGTGCTTGTTTTGCTGCATTTTGGGGTTGAAGAAGGTGTCAGGGCACTTGCCAAGGAGAAGAGGGGATGGCTGAGGAGAATTTATTTCAAAAGGTTAACCAAATGCTTAAATGGTTGCAATTGGGTTGATTAGGTTTAGAGTTTCTTAAACGGCATTTATATTTTCCCTGCCATTCAAAGAAACATTTAAATTATTCATCTTGACTTCAGCTTAAAATCTGTCTATTAAATAAGACAGCAAGAAAATGATAAAAATGAGAACATTTCAGCAACTGGTTTAAAAAAAAAATATATATATATATATGTGAGATACTTCATATCAGGAATCTACCTGTGGTATTTTTACTTCACCCCCCCCCCCAAATTTTTTTCTTCCAACTCCTGTGTAGGGATATTTTCAAAGTTTACTAGTTCTTTCTTCCTCTGGTTAAACATACTGATGCCTTTTTCTACATCTGTAAATTCTGACACTTTCATTTCAATATTATTTTGCTTCAAGAACAGGTATAATCCTCCTAAGATATTTAGATTTTACGGGAAGATAGTGGAGAAATACTACTATTAGCCCAAGACCTAGCATTTGACTGCATTTCTTCACTGATTTCAAGGATAAAGAATCCTGAGGGCGACCGTTTCCCAGATTGTAAAGGGGAAACCACACTAGTCATCGACGAGAACCTCACAGCCACCATACTTGTAATCTACCCCAAAAGCAGAGCTTTTCACATTATGATACCACAAGATGGACATGGTTAATTTTTTTAAGTTATTTTTCTTGAGACATCTTTTTTCTAGCTTTATTGAGATCAACTGACCTATAACGTTGTATGTTTAAGGTGTACAACGTGATTTGATATATGTATATATTGTGAAATTATTACCAAATTAACGTTAGTTAACAGATTCATCACCTCACATAGTTACCTGTGTGGGTGAGAACATTTAAGATCTACTCAGCAAGTTTCAAGGGTATGATACAGTATTGTTGACTAGAGTCACCATACTGTACGTGAAATTCTTTTTCTAAGTTCCCTGTGAAATTACTTTAGAATTCTCTCTTCCTTATTTACAAGTACATCTGAAATATTTTATTAACTTTATTCCACTCAAATAAAGTTACATTTAACTGCCTATAAGAACTAAGTGCATATCACTTCCATAGTCATTAATGTATCAAAACATTTGCTTATCCCAGATTTTACCTATTAGAATGCTATAGGAAATTATAAAAAATATGCAATTAAAAATGACAATAGCTGTTATGCAATCTCCCTCTATTGGAAAGTACTAAAAACTTACTCTAACATATGTACCTAAAGTTGTGGTTACATAGTCAAGTGACACTGTGACCTAAATCAATTAACCTAATGTCCTATCCCTCCCAACTTTGCCACAGAAAAACATGTCACAAGACTTGCCCACTTTGACTAATTTTGCTGCAAAACTGCTCTATTCTAGTTCATGCTAAATGTGGCACATAAAGGTAAAATTAACTATTTTTATCTTGTGTACCACAGTATCTGACTACAATTATTCAGTCAAAGTAGAATTTTTTTCAAAAATAATTTGGGAGACCTAAAACTACTATATCAAAAGAACATGTGTCATTCGTTTTTTTCTTAATTTATTTATTTAATTAATTTATTTTTGGCTGCATTGGGTCTTCCTTGCTGTGCACGGGGTCTACTCTTCGTTGCAGTGCGCAGGCTTCTTATTTCAGTGGCTTCTCTTTTTGCGGAGCACGGGCTCTAGGCTTGTGGGCTCAGTAGTTGTGGCTTGTGGGATCTAGAGCGCAGGCTCAGTAGTTGTGCACAGGCTTAGTTGCTCTGCGGCATGTGGGATCTTCCCGGACCAGGGCTTGAACCCGTGTCACCTGCATTGGCAGGGGGATTCTTAACCACTGTGCCACCAGGGAAGCCCGAACAGGTGTCATTCTTACCTCAAAGTCAGGATTTCTAAATTCTTTCTTCAGTCAAATCTTTGCGTGAGGAAATTAGGTCCAAGTGTTTAAAGATAGTCCTTCATATCTTAAGACAGCGAGTTTCTATTTGATTAGTCTAGGAAAGTCTCTATCAGGAGATAATTCACAAGCTAGAATTTATTCTCTTTTATGACATAATATAGAACAAAGATCCGGATTCAAACCACAGATGGGCCTTAACAGTTGTGTGACTCTGACAATTTAATTTACCCTTCTCAAGTTCAATCTCCTTATTTCTAAAGCAGAGGTAATCATCACACTTACTACTTAGGATTATATTTAGGATTATCTAAGTCAATGTACAAAAAGTGTCCATCAAAGTGTCTCACTCTGAAGAAATGCTTAACAATTGTTAGCTATTTTTAAATAGTAATACTAAACATGAATTTGATGAAGTTTGATACCAAATTTAAATTACGTGAATGAGTCTTACAAAACAGAGTGCATTCAAAAGTATGTTTTTTATATCTTTAAGTAAAATTATAGAGATAATAATGTATTCATTCTTTAATATGCTCCTCGGTAACCAAGACTGACATTAAAACTTAAGATCTAAGACAGCAGAAAAGAGTGAATAGATCTTGGATGGACTTTAGGTATTATTTTGTATAATCTCCATGTTTTTTCACTTAGGAGAAAACTGAAGACTTAAGAGGTAAAATGACCTCTAGCAAAGACACAGCTAGAATCTAGGCACTAGATGTCACAGAGCATGGAGTCAAAGTCAAGGCCCCAAAGGCCAGTTCAGTACGCTTCTCAAAATAGCAAGCTTTTGGGCTTCCCTGGTGGCGCAGTGGTTGAGGGTCCGCCCGCCGATGCAGGGGACACGGGTTCGTGCCCCGGTCCGGGAAGATCCCACATGCCGCGGAGCAGCTGGGCCCATGAGCCATGGCCGCTGAGCCTGCGCGTCCGGAGCCTGTGCTCCGCAACGGGAGAGGTCACAACAGTGAGAGGCCCGCGTACCGCAAAAATAAAATAAAATAAAATAGCTCTCTAGCTACAGTAACTTTAATCTATTTGTGTGTTTGTGTGTTACCTGTCAACTCAAAAATGGTTGAATCATTGATGCAGGCCTTTATTCTGACAAATGTTGAAAATAAAGCAGAGGAGCACAAATATCATTAAAAAAAAATAGCAAACTTTTCCCTGACATCAGAGGCTCTTCATTTCATTGTCACTTGTTCAATACATATAAAAAATACAAGAACACAAATATGACGCAAATTATGATGTGACCAAATGTGAATATGAAATCAGTATGTTTAGTCCCCAGAATAATAAACCTCCAAGAATATGCTACATTTCATCTTCAAATTATCTCATTTTATTCTTTAATCTACCCTGTAAAATAGGAAGGCTATATCTTATTAATTGCATCTTAAAGAAGGGTAAATTGAGACCCAGAAAAGTACAATTTTAAAGCTAGTGATGAATGAGACCAAAACCAGGTCTTTGGACTCCTGGTCAACTGTTTTCTTCACTCTTCTTTGCATTATGACGGTTTTATGCTACAAAATTGATACCCTCTGCCCATCATTAATAAATATTAAATGTGTAAAAGTAGAACCATCCAAGTGAATCAATATTTTGATGTCTATGAAATTAGTATGCATCTTAGGATATATGTTATAAAGAGTTTGACCTCAGAGAAAAGGTTATAGTCATTGTTAGCTTTATATTAGCTTAAAATACAAATTGCCCAGACTTTTAATTCCTATAATGCACATTACAAAATAAACTTAAGGTTACAATCAAAAAGGAATAGAAAGATTAAAAATCAGTTACTTTTTTAAGATTAAAAAAAAAGCCTTTCGCATTTGAATGCAACTTGTAGAAGAAATCACATAGGAAAACCATAAGATTCTGAGTTGTATTTTCAAAATGACCTTCACTTTGAAGTGTCCCTTTAAAGATATCCCTAAGTGTTGCTAAGCAGAATAAAACAAATTCTACGGACTGTACTTTAACACAATGACAGATTCAACTGATGTAACAGCATTATCAGCTACACACCCTGGTCAGATAATACCTTTCCCAAGGTACTAGGGCAATAAAGATTTGCTTAAGCCATGCTGTCAGGATTGTAAATCCTCTCTGAGAAAAGCAATCTACCCCTTTGCCACATATACTGCTTGGATTAGGAGCAAACAAGGGAGACCTTCAGGGTGTGGTGTTCGCATCCATGCTCTGAGCCCCGGGAGGTGGGACAGCGAGTCTCTAATCCCCTTCCAGGGAACTGACCAGAGCTGTGCCTGGAATTTGTCAAAAACGCAGACTACATGATCTCCACAGAGAAGGGGAAGAGGTAACCGCCGTTATGAGATCAGTGAGATTAGTGCAAATCCGGTTTAAGGTTCTAGGGTGAACTGGCATAGGAAAAAGAGCACGGCATTTTTTAAATTGGAGAGATCTGAGTTTGAATTCCAATTCCTCCATTTCTCTACCACCAGCATGACTTTATCAATTTCCTCGTCTGCAAAATGAGACAATGCCTCTTAGAACGGTGGTGGGTTAAATGAATGAATATATGTAAAACCCTTGGGGAACGCTACTCAATACTCTATCATGGCCTATGTGGGAAAATAATCTAAAAAAGAGTGGATATGTGTACACCTGAAACTAACACAACATTGTAAATCAACTATACTTCAATAAAAATTTAAAATAAATTAAAAAAAATAAAAACCACAGGGAGTTATGCTGCATTAAAAAAAAAAAGTGCTTGGTGTATGTGGCAGGCCCTACTTTAGTGTTATTCTTATTTATTATCTCTCTGAACCTCAGTTTCCGCTTGTGAGAAATGGGGATAACAGAACAAACTTTGCAGAGCTGTTTTGAGGATTACATGAAAATTCAATACTTACTCCATAAATGGTATTGCTATTGCTGTTGCTGTGTTATTTTGTGGTTGTTTTTCTCCATGCAAATTAGTTTTTGCGTTGAACGGTGGTATCATATAGTCTCATGCTAACTGAAAGTGAAGTGAGCTGGATCTTTCCCTAGTTATAGGATGACAGTTTATGACACAAGTCTGGAATTTAGCCCTAATTCAACCTAGGGTTGCCCAAGCAGTAGAAGATACTATTCTCGGACAAAGTAAGTAAATCATTGAAACTGAGTTACGTTGAAAAGTTCCTTCATACAGGTAATAAAACAGAGCTATAAAATTCAACGTCAGAAACACACTCAGATTATTCTGTTTTAAGATCTCAGGAATAATAAAGGTATTCCACAGAACAGCTCTTCCACATATACTTTTACCATGCTACCGCTAATATTCATTCCTGATAGTCTGTCAAAGTTAAACCTTCAGATAAGACTATAAGACATTCTCCAGGTTGGACAAAAAAGGACAATTGGCAAATTTGCTGATGATTTTTCTACAAGAGACCAGCACCGATATTAACTGTGATGAAACAAGATATATCCTGGGGGTAAAAAATAAGGAAGTAAGAATAGGGGGAGGCAAGTGAGACACCTTGAGTGCAGAAACCTGAGTAATCAAGATAAATAATACTGGTAGTGCAATGTCTTGTTCTGTTCTTTTAAATCAAAACTAATGTAAAAAAATCCATGACAAGCAAAATATCAAAATTTTAAATAAAATCAGTGACTATGTATTCTGTGGCTTCTGTAGCATATTGCCTCAAATTTAGTTGCTTAAAACAATACAAATTTAGGGCTTCCCTGGTGGCGCAGTGGTTGAGAGTCCGCCTGCCGATGCAGGGGACGCGGGTTTGTGCCCCGGTCCGGGAAGATCCCACATGCCGCAGAGCAGCTGGGCCCGTGAGCCATGGCCGCTGGGCCTGCGCGTCCAGAGCCTGTGCTCCGCAACGGGAGAGGCCACAACAGTGAGAGGCCCGCGTACCGCAAAAAAATAAAAAATTTAAAGAAAACAATACAAATTCATTACCTTATCTTACAGGTCTGTAGACCAGAAGTCTGACACGGATCTCACTGGGCTAAAAAAAAAAGATGTCAGCAGGCCCAGGTTCCTTCTCAAGGTTCTAGTGGAGAAGCCGATTCCTTGCCTTTTCCAGCTCCTCGAGGCTGCCCTAATTCCTTCGAGCAAGATCTCCTTCATCCACCTTCAAAGCCAGCCAGGTTGAGTCCTTCTCACAAGGCATCATCACCCTGACTGGCCTCCCTCTTCCACTTTTAGGACACTTGTGATTACACTGGCCCCACCAAATCCAATCCAATCAATCCAACACAATCTCCCCATATCAAGGTCCTTTACTTAATCATACCTGCAAAGTCCCTTTTGCCACTTAAGGTAATATATTCACAGGTTCCACTGATCGGGTCTTGGTCATCCTTGGGGGCCATTATTCTGCTTACCACAGAGAACGTCCAACCCTGCAGGTGCACGGCCTGGCCTCATTCTCCACACCCTAATCTCAGCCCTGCTGCGTTGTTTTTTGTTTTTTTTTTTTTTGAATCTGGGTCAAAATTTTTATTTAACTCATTAATTAACAAGGAAACCACTAAGATGTTCTAATCATTTACAGGAGAATGCAAAGAGTAGACACAAATATAGGTCACCAGGGATCTGAATTAACTTAGAAATAGATGCAAAACTGGCAAAAAAACCCGGAGAGAAATAATGTTTCATTACATTGGATATAATTTGCATATCTATGGACAAGTCATTTACATTGCTATCAGTTTTCTACAACTTCCAGAATTGTAAAATAGCTGAGATAATGAAAGATTGCCTGCTGCATTGTTAATTGACAAACTGTGGTTATTTTAAACCTAAGTTTTCTGGATTGGTAGAACTCTATTCATGATACCCTTATAAACTCTTAGAGGTGTCACTAAACAAAGATACTCTAACAGTGGCCCAGAAGCATACATGTTATCAAAAAATTGCAAAACAAGCACAATAAATAATTTGTTTATAGGCAAAGGCAGAAGTGGTTCAGTATTTGAAAGTTGTTGAAAAGTTAAAACTCACCTCTAAAGCATTAATGATTTTATTCTCTATGTAGTAAATAATATACTCTGTTATTCTAAAATTTTTACTCTATTACTGTTACTTTTGACTTATTTAAGTACTGCAAATGTTTCATTTGAAAGTGATGATTATTTTCTCTCAATTTTTTTTTAACATCTCTATTGGGTATAATTGCTTTACAATGGTGTGTTAGTTTCTGCTTTATAACGAAGTGAATCCATACCTTCCTTCTGCAGGGCCCTGGGTGCTCTAGGATTGCTTTCTTCTCACATCAAGTGGAGCTGGGTATTCCTGGCAACTCTGAGCATATAAGTGCCTTCTCTAGACCTCACGTTGGATTTCTCCACCTTGATCTTCCCCCACGTTTGTGACTTCCAGAGCACAGGGACTATTTGTCATTTGACACAAAATATATGTAAGACTTTTTTGCAAATGGTTTAGCATTGAATTTTTAAAATACCCCAAAGAATTAAGTACTGTCTTCTTATTTATTTATTTTTTATTGGCGTATAGTTGCTTTACAATATTGTGTTAGCAACGTGAATCAGCAATACATATATATATATATATCCCCTCATTTTTGGATTTCCTTCCCATTTAGGTCACAACAGAGCACTGAGTAGAGTTCCCTGTGCTATACAGTACGTTCTCATTAGTTATCTATTTTATACATAGTATCAATAGTGTATATACGTCAATCCCAATCTCCCAATTCATCCCCCCCACCCCCTTTTCCCCTTGGTATCCATACGCTTGTTCTCTACATCTGTGTCTCTATTTCTGCTTTGTAAATAAGATAGTCTATACCAATTTTTTCAGATTCCACACATATGCGTTAATATACGATATTTGTTTTTCTGTTTCTGACTTACTTCACTCTGTATGACAGTCTCTAGATCCATCAACATCTCTACAAATGACCCAATTTTGTTCCTTTTGTCCCAGAGAGGTGGAGTAGCTTTCCCAAAGTCACACAAGATATGAGTCCAGCTCCATCATGCTCTAAAGCCCCTGCCCTTTCTACCTACCCCCGCGCCAATTCATCACTACTGGGGGCATTATTGTGGATATCCAAATACAAGCTTAAATCAGGAGATAATCCCCATAGGGTTCAAACCATTTAGCCTTCCTTGGGAGTCTGAAGGGGAACATAAAGGCACACACATCAAGTGAGACCCTTTGCACACACACACAAAGAGTCTGCTGACAAAAGTAACCATTAAAACTTTGTTAGAAAATTGAGCAGTCCAATTCCTGGAGATGTATTAACTACCCTACTTCTGATCAAAGGAAAGAAATGTGCTTGCAATTAACATGTTCAGGGAAGCAGAGAGAAAGACAGCTGCTTCATTAACAGTATCCTTGCCAGTAGCGTCAATTAAATTAAGATGGTCTCTTTTCCCCCAAAAGATTTGGTTCCAAACACATTACACAAATTATACTCAGAAAATTTACTGCCAGGAAACCATTTATATTCATGAATCCTAGAACTTTCTTTTGCAATATTTTTCTAAAAAGGAAATTCCCATGGTTGCCCTAAATTATTGGACATTTTTATTTGTACATAAAAGAAGTAAATTCCTCCTCTTCGTGCCTTTAGCCAAGGCAGCCAGTGCCAGCACTGGATCAGCAGGTGCGGCTCCCAGCATCCTCTTGGAGCTGGCTGCAGCATCAAGAGAAAAGCCGGCAGTAATCACTTCGAGGGCAGGACATCATGGGCTCGTCCTCCAGAGCACTCGCCAGCGGCTTAAAACTGCCTGTGGAAGTCAGTGAGAGATGCAGGGCCGTGGGCCTCTTGGTCAAATCAGAGTTCACTCAAGGGTACACGTTGCTTCACAGAGCAAGTGTGGTTCTAAAGAAACAGTCTTCAGACATTTCCCCCTGTAGCTGATCCTCTTTTCTCCCAAGTACCAACATTCCTCCTCTAAGTTCTGCCTTCCAGCTTAGATCCTGACAAGAAACTGGTCAAATGCCATCATGGCAAAATGCCATCTCATAAAGACCAAGAAAAACAAAATAAAACCTAACAATGTTTGTTTTAAAGGACTTCAGAGTGAAGATGTTAACAAATTATAACATCCCATTTACCATCAGAGACCTTGCTTAAATACGTTTTCCTCAATAAATAAACACATTAAAAATCCAGCCTTTCTGAGAAATATTCCTTTTCAAATAGTAATCAGGAGACATAAATATTAAGTTTTATTCAACTGAGCCCATGTTTTTAAAATCATCAGAATCATTTGGAAAGCTTCTAAAAGTGTAGATCCTTGGGCCTCCATCTAAATCTAATGAATCAGAATTACTCAAGGAAGTGCCTGAGAATCTGAATTTTTTACCAGAATGATGATAATTTGACAAGTTTAGGCAACACTGAACTAGGCAGATCTTTTTTGTTTCTATTATATGAATAGCTTTGCATTGAACCGTGTAGCTAATATAGAGATGAAAGGACACAGAGCTCATATTTCGGAAGGATTTGAAATTTAGTCGGAGAAATCAGACAAGACAATAATTACAGGCAGACTGCATTTTATTGCGCTTCACAGATACAACGTCTTTACATTTGTTCTTTGTGTCTCTGTGTCACATTTTGATAATTCTCACAGTATTTTAAACTTTTTCATATTTGTTATGGTGACCTGTGATCGGTGATTTTTGATGTTACTGCCATGCCTCACTGAAGTCTCCAATGATGGTTAGCATTTTTGATCAGTAAAGTTTCTTTTTTTGGCTGTGCCACATGGCATGCGGGATCTTAGTTCCCTGAGCCAGGGAAGTCCAGAGACAGTACTTTTTAATTAAGGTAAAGACATTGGTTTTTTTAGACATAGTGCTATTGTACACTTAATAGACTACAGTATAGGGTAAACATAACTTTTAGAAGCACCAGGAAACCAGAAAATTCATGTGACTCACTTAATTGTGAAATTTGGCTTATTGTGATGGTCTGGAACCGAACCCACTCCGAGGTATGTCTGTATACAATAAGGCGTAAGATAAGAAGTGGTAGAAGAGTGTGTTCCACCACAAGAGATCTAGGAGGTTACAGGGGAATAGGAAGGAAAAGCTTTAAAGAATGTATTTCACTTGAGATGAACTTTATGAAAGTATCATCTTGATGAGAATCAGAAAATGCAAAGCTAAGAGACATAAAGCTCACTATATAATGAGAAAGAATGAGTGACAGTGTTTGGCTACAGCACTGGGAGTAGCCAGCACAAAGGCTGGACATTTAAACCAGTGCTCACCTGAGAGGCCACTGCATGTTTGGCAGTATTGTGTCTATTCAATTTTATAAGAGATTAGATCAATGAACTAAAACACAGAGTCCCCTGGTGATGATATGCTCCAAACAGCACTGCAGCCAGAGCCCTCAGAGAAAAAGACAGGGCTTTGACACTTAGTGAAATGGACTGTGACGTCTGAGCCTGAAATATATGAGATACCAGGTCTTAAAATCAACCCAAATATCCCTCATTTAATTCTATCTACCTACCTACCTGTCTATTTCTACTATGTCATTTCTGCACGGATGACAGGATTGCATGCAATTTTTTTTTGAACATTCAGAAAGCTCAAAATACAAAACTCTTTGGGGATTTGCTGTTTTTGACAACATAAACTCAGTCTAAATTAAGACCTATAGAGGTGAGTTCTACCCACCAATAGACACATCTAAATCCACAGAGGTCAAACAAATAGATTTTGCTATCCTACTGCCAATAGTGAACATGCTCAAATGGTAACAAAGTGATATTTTCCAGGCATATCTGCCGCAGAGAAAAATGACTGATCTCTTTGCATGCTATATTTATGTAAATATTAATCAACAGCTTTTGATAAAGAAAAATACAGCATATGCTTAGGCAAACATGCACATATGTTTTTGAAAAATATTTTAAATACAAGCAGCTTTGCAGAAATTCTCAAGAATTATTCCAAACGTTAGCAATTATATTCTCAAAGGAAAGATTGGTCTCTATAAATGAAATAAATGCAGGGATCTTTTTTTTATTTAAGTACTCGTGATTGTGCAACACAGATGTCGAGATATGTTTATTCTAAGAGTTGGGAAAATAAGCACAAGGCTAGGGACACAGACCTAAAAGAAATCAAGAGCTAAGCAGAAAAAAAGAGACTGGAAAAAACCTGTATATTATTTTCTCTTCTCCTTTCTAGTCCCTTTCAGTGTGAGTTTATCGAAGCATTGCTGTCATGAGAGTTTAATGTTTGGACAGCTCTGTACTGAAAAATAGGGAAGAGACAGGTAATAATAATTACTATTTTTTAAGCATCTAGTTTGTGCTAGAACATCTGCTAGACTCTTTACATGTGTGATCCTGCAAAGTAGGCAGCTCTTATTACCCACAGAAAGATTAAAGAAGTTATCCAAGGTTATAGAACCAGTAATAATAGTGCCTAATTCATTGGGCTATTATGAGGATTAAAAAGGATTAGAACATGAAAAGTATTTAAAACAGTGCCTGGCATGCAGTAAGTAAATATAAGTCACCATTATTATGTAATTAGAAGACCAGTATCTACATATACTATATATAGAACTGAAATATATATAACTATATTATATAAATAATATAAAAATATTTCTATAAAATATAACTAAGTTAAAATGCTCTCCATTTCTGTATTCTTGTCACATTTTTAGTGTTATTGATTCATGGAAGCACCATTTCTCAGTTATTTTATATTGAGAATCACTGCTATAATCTAAAATTGAGTTAAAGGATATTAAAGCACAAATATATGGAAGGAAGGCCTCCCTGTGATTTATTAGCAGAGTGAATAAACAGATCATATAATACCATTTACAATTTCCACCTGCTTTATTTGCATAACTGTGCAGTGCGTGCCCAATCACAGAGACAGATTTGTAAGAGGTATGTCTGTCTATGCAAGTTTAAATGTGTCACAGCCAAGGCAAGGCCTCTCGGGCTTCTTCCCTATGAGGACAGAGAACAGATTTCAGAAAGCCTCGGCCAAATTTTCTTACTAAATTCTTTTGTTTCAAAAAATATATAGCTGTCTTTTTTAAAAAGTTGTCTAGAGATTACCATGCTAAGTGAAGTAAGCCAGACAGAGAAAAACAATTATCATATGATACCACTTACATGTGGAATATAAAAAAAAAGATACAAATGAACTTATTTACAAAACAGAAACAGACTCACAGACATAGAAAACAAACTTACGGTTACCAAAGAAAAAGGGCTTGGGGAGGATAAATTAGAGGTTTGGGATTAACAGATCCACACTACTACATATAAAATAGATAACCAGCAAGGACCTACTGTATGGCGCAGGGAACTATACTCAGCATCTTGTAATAACCAATAAAAGAAAAGAATCTGAAAAAGAATAGATAAATTATATGTATAACTGAATCACTCTGTTGTACCCCTGAAGCTAACACAACATTGTAAATCAACTATACTTCAATCAAGAAAGAAAGGAAAAGAAGTTGTCTATGTTAACATGTAACAGGTCTATTATTGTTATTTATAAATAAATGTAAATGCATATTCAAATTTTTTGTTTTAATTTCTAATATTTAACATATAATATTAGTAGATATAACCCACAAAAAAGCAAGGGACCTCTGGGGAATTTCAATAACTTTTAAGACTGTAAAAGGGGGGACTTCCCTAGTGGTCCAGTGGTTAAGACTCCACACTCCCAATGCAGGGGTCCTGGGTTCGATCCCTGGTCGGGAAACTAGGATCCTACATGCTGCACAGCACAGCCAAAAAAAAAAAAATAGAGACTGTAAAAGGTTCTGAAACAAAAAGTTTGAGAACCCCTGCTACAGGTGCTATTGCTGCAATTCTCATGGAAAAACTGAGGCTTGGCTTCACCCAGCCTCAGCAGCATCATAACTGATCGGACTGGAGTATGAATGTAGACGTGTGTGCACATTTTGCATGTCCCATGCATGCCTGGTGTGGACAAGTGTGAAGCAAATGTGGAAATTAATCAGAGAGTCCTAGTATATAGTGTATTTTATTTCACGTCCTCACCTGATAGCCTTAAGAGGTAAGTGCTATTATTATCTGCATGTGAAGAAATTAAGATATAAAGAGAAAAGGGGCATTCAATAATAAACGTATAAACATTGAGGCAGAAATAATAGGCAGAAAGCCCATTTTCATCTAGAAGGGGACTCTCCCATCTGAGATAAAAAGAAAAAATTAAGGAAAGGCAGAATGGGTGAAACAGAGCAAGTCTCAGAGGAAACAAACCATCAAACAATAACCACCCCCTTGTTAGATCTTGAGAAATTGTTCCTCTCCATTCATACATAGAGATATTAATACTTAATCTACCTTCCTCCAAGTTTGTAAGGATCAAAACAAATGCAAATGCTTATGGAAATTCTCTTCAAGATTTAAAGTCCAGAAGTAATAAATAAGGTTATATTGTGTATGTTCAGAAAGCACTGTAATTGTGCTCTTATGAGTATTTTAAGATTACTCAGTTTAGTGGGACTTTCTACTTATTAGTTTGATAATTTCTTAATGTTAAGCACAGTATTTTTGAGTGTTGTTTATGTTTTTCTACCTTTGAAATCATGATACGTGTTAAGCTAAGAGTTGCCAACATGTTTGAATAGCGTTGCTAATTACTGGCATTTTCATGAATACTACAACCATATGCTCTGTAAATGACTAGGAAAAAACCTCAATCACAGAGCTTTTCAGAAAGCCAGGATCCCTCTTGTGGGCTATCATGAGAGGAAGGCCAGAAAAATAAATGCTTTCCAAATTTCCCTTGTAGATTGTTGACTTGAGGGTTATTTTACGAAATAGAATTGGCCATTGTTTACTTTTCTTCGTGTGTGTGTGTGTGTGTGTGTGTGTGTGTGTGTGTGTGTGTGTGTTTGTCAAGTCAAGCACCAGCAATCTGTTTGCAAATGGAATATTACCAAGCTACCCTCAAAAGCTTTGACCAAGCACATTCATCTCACTGTGTCTGGCAGCAACCACAGCAAGGGTGTCTATGTTTACAGATCTTGGCAATGAGCTGTCACCGCAGCTTGTCTGAGACCTGCTCGGGAGGACTCACGCAACTCTCAAGGCTGATACTACTCTGGTTTAGCTTAGAAAGTCAAGAAATGTGAAGCTTCTTGCATTTCTAACACTAGCTGTACAATCAAAGGCAAATAGCTCCAATCTCTGTTCCTCCATAACATGTGGTTAATAATAAAGTTTATTAAAGAAAATGCAATCTGCAATCTTTATTTCTGCCCCCCCCCCAAAAAAAAAGCATTTTGAAGTTCTGAAGGTGAGCACTATGGAAATGTTACACATTAAAATCATTATGTAATGTCTATCTCATCTCCACAAATGGATGTGCTCGAGAAATAAGAGGCCCACTCTGAAACCAGCCTTGTTCTGTCTTTGACATTCAATAACATCAAGAAGACAAAATTGGAAACAACTAGAAAACCATATAAAGCAATCCACAGAAAGGACGAGATTTATGATACAGACCAAGCACTATAGGAGTTTGGAGAAAGGTAATTAGGCTAGAGTGACCTGAATTGTAATATAAAAAGAAGAAAAAAAAAATTCTGAAACCTAACAATGTTGCGGTAACGTAAAATATTTTGCTTAATTCTTTCTTTCCAATATCATGTTCTACAAATACGTGTGTGCAAAAAGAAAGAGAACGCCTTTGCCTTCCATCCGACATTCTCTTCTGAAGTCAAGTTTATGCTCAGTGCCAAAGAGAGAAGTACAGCTGACCCTTGACAACGTGGAGAGTTAATCCGAGTATAACTCATAGTTGGCCCTCTGTATCCTCACATCCAACCAACCATTCAACCAACGGACCATGTAGTACGATAATATTTACTATTGAAAAATATCCCCGTATAAGTGGACCCGTGCAGTGCAAACCCACGTTATTCAAGGGTCAACTGTACCATCCTATTCACAGATACTTGAGTACTGAATAAACACATCATACCAAAATTTTATTCCTGAGAAAATATCTCCAAGTCTCTGTGAGCCACACGCATTCACTATCACTGGAAACAGAAGAATAAAAAGTACAGAATTTTCTTCCCCTACAACAAACGCTTGTAGCGTCTTCCCTCCGAAAGTTTTCACAAACATGAACCCTATGGTAAAATCTGAGACTTTGAATTTATTATTAGTCTTGTGTGAATTTATGCAAGAGATACACTTCCCTAAATGAAAGCACAGAAATGACTCCATGAACTAAACACAAACAATTGCACACAAGAGATAACTATTTTTAGAGAAAATGATAAAAATGAACATAAAAAAGAAAAAAACACAGGAGGCTGTTCATCAGAAGACTGAAGGTAAAAATATTTCAAAGCAGTATCTGACATGGAAGACTTGATTGAATAATTCTGGGCACAGTTCCTTCAAAATGTAATTCACAATAATATCTTAAAATGTATATAAATAAAAACTACTTAATAAAAACCGAATAAACATTTGACTTTCTCCAAGTGGATGAGTAAATTGTACAATTTCTACCCAACTTCTGCTACTTCCTTTTAGAATTCGTGCAAGAAAAGCAAATGCGTATGTAGTTCTTGGACCTAGCAATGTGTGGACCTTGGATTTCTGTAGGCCTTAGTGATGTCAGCCTTGGATGGCATTCTCCCTGTTACATGACCACTGCGGGTCCTAAATAGTATATCTAAGATCTTTAAACATGTGCTGTAGAAAACATTAAAGAATAGGTCTTGTAAGCATTACATGGTCTTTATACAATACGTTTACACAAAGGTATACTATAACAGTTAGATGGACATGAACACATTCATGAAGAGCATTTATGCAGGTTTACTCTAGTCTTACTATAGAGCGTGAGGTTTTACATGGAGGCAGAGACCCTTAAAACAGTGATGTGCCCTGCTGATTAGTTGACTCATTCACTCGTCCAAGAAGCAATTATGAACGGCTTACTCTATGCCAGGCACTGCATTAATCATATGAATAAGACATGAGTAAATAAGATTTGATCCCTTTTTCAACTCACAGTATAGTGGGGCTGACAAGCAACGTTAAAAGAGTGAAAGCATACTAGATTCATGTTCAAAACACTGTACGGTGACAGAGGAAGCAGTAGCCAACTAGGCCCACAATGGTGCAGAGCCTTGCAAAAACAGAAGAAAAAAACAACTTATTTCACAACACTCTGGGGACAGATAATGCAAGCAAGTGAAGCAGCCCATGCAAATACATGGAGACATGAAAGAAAATGTGGGCTTTTCAGTGCTACATGTGGTTGAGAAGGCCTGGTGCACAGAGCATGTGTAGGCAAGTGGCGGGAAGAGAGGTTGGGAAGGGAAGCAGAGCCAGATCATGTATGTTATGTTAAAGGAATCCAGATTGCTCCTTGAAGGCATTGGGAGTGACCTAACCAGACCTGTGGTTTAGAAAGAGAACTTGTGGAAGCACCAAGAACAATTTAGTTGAGCTAAGAGATCACTGCAATTTGGTATTATATATGCCACTTTCCTGATGGGAAAACAAGCAAGAATGTTCTGAAGCTGACTTTAGTTAACAACTGGGACAGATGCTGCTAGTTGCCTGCATACTATCTCTATTCCTTTTCAGCACTACCTACAGAATTACAATTTTCTTTGGAGTGGCAATGTGCCAAATTAGAAACGCTCATCTCCCTCAAAATCTGATTTGATGCTAAAGCCAAAGGACCACAGTTATGTCCAAAAAGACGTAAGAGGGGAAATCCTACTACTGGGAGGAGTTTCTGTAAAACCTGTTGTTTTCCCGATTAAAAAGTAATATACAGTGAACACATGCCTTTCTGTTCAACCTTGCTCCTTCTTTCTGCCTGAAACATGAATGTGATACCTAGAGATGGAGTCATCGTGTTGTGAACTTCAGGATAAAGCCACACACAAAGGATGGGCTTTTCAGCATGTGAAGAAAAGAAAGAATCTGGTTCCTTAATGATTCTGAATCCATATACAAGCCCCTGTGTCTCTGTTCTTTGAAGTAAAAGGCTTTTGCTTTAGTCTTCCAGGGCTCCCCTGAATCTCAAAAGGCTGTCTCAAGAGTTAATGATTAGGAAATGTGAACACGTAGAAACAAAGAATACATGTTGGGCTGGGAAACTGATAACAATTTAGACTCTAAATCCAACACATGGCAGAATCACCGAATTCCCAGTTCCCTGAAAGACACAGAAAAAGGTCTGACACACATTCCTAAGTTGTTTTTACAGGAAACAGACCCCCACTAGATGAAAACTGCTGACTGCAAGCATTCAGGCCCCAGACCGATTGAAACCAGAAGGTTGACGATGCTCAAAACTTCACCTCAGGCTTCCCTGGTGGTGCCGTGGTTAAGCATCCACCTGCCAATGCAGGGGACACAGATTCGAGTCCTGGTCCGGGGAAGATCCCACATGCCGTGGAGCAACTAAGCCCGTATGCACAACTACTGAGCCTGCATTCTAGAGCCAATGAACCACAATTACTGAGTCTGAATGCCACAACTACTGAAGCCCATGCACCCTAGAGCCCATGCTCCACAACAAGAGAAGCCACCACAACGAGAAGCCCATGCACTGCAATGAAGAGTGGCACCCACTCGCCGCAACTAGAGAAAGCCCACATGCAGCAACGAAGACCCAACACGGCCAAAAATACATTAAAACAAAACAAAACAAAACTTCACCTTGATGCCAACCAATCCAAGAACTGAGCACAAGCTGATGGGGCACTCTGCAGCCTCCCTCACATTGTGTTTGAAACCCCTTCCTTAAAAGCCATCAGGGAATTCAAATCTTTTGAGCATGAGCTGCCTGTTCTCCTTGCTTGGTGCCCTGCCATAAACACTGTACTTTTCTTCACCAGAAACCAGTGTCAGTAGATCGGCTTTGCTGCACGCAGGAGAGTGGATCCAAGTTTGGCTCAAGAGTGCAGTTACTTCAAGCCACCGTAGCATCCCTAACTGCCCATCTCCAGATTTATTTTGATATGTAAAAGCAAATTTCTACTTGGTAAGGACCTATAGTCAGATTTCAACTACGTATAGCGAAAAGTAACACTGACTCAGCAACAAAGGAAAATTGATGGACCAAAAAAAAAAAAAATCTAAAAACACAAAAAAACTAAACAGTAAACAAGCAGAGAAGAGAATCTTGCTCAAGACAGAGAACGAACCAGAAAAGACCCACTAAGCCTTTTATTGTGGTGTATAGTCCCAAAAGCCTCAATCTTTGTCTTTATCCATCTCATCTTTTCTTGATTTTTTAAAAGTTTAAACCCATGATGTAATTCCTCCTATTCTACCTCACCATTTTTTGTTTTTAAAGATTTCCTAGGCTTGACATAGGATTAAGAGTAAACTAGGCCTCAAACTTAAGGATGACCTTTGTTATTACCTGAAAACACAAGCAAATAAATACCCAGAGTATTTAGAGGGCCCCCACGTCACCCTAATCCATCATTTTTCTCTCATACTGCTAGCTAAAAAGTACCTATTAAAGGAAGTATTATTAAAATATCTTATTGAGGCAAACAAGTTTTGGTGAAAGGAACAATCAGAGCCATAGTCACTAGTTTTTTGTTTGTTTGTTTGGTTGTTTTTTCCATGAAAGCAAGAGATGAATGAACATCGGCATTATCCTAGATTTAAAGAGAAAAACTCCCATCAATACACATTTTTTAAACTGTGCCAGATCTACCAAGTGAGGCTTTGGAACCCCTACACAAGGGGTAGGTCACATCTTCTCCTCCAGTCAACGTGTGCAGTTCCCATTGGCATTTCTGGGCTTCTAGCCATAAAGGGAGACTAGCATGTGGGTCTCAGCTATTCAGTTTCCCTGCACATCACAGGAACTGTTCTGATTATATGTGGGCTAATGCTGACACACTGTGTTGTTCCAACTAAGTAATTCCAAACATTCCCATCTGAAGCCAACCTACATTACCCCTCTGGCTGCCAGATGTTCTTGTGAGGAACTGTCTCCTCTGCCGTGTCATGAACCTTGATTAAAGCAGATGAAGGGCACTATATTTACTTCATCACCCTTATGTGGAACAATGTCCTGGCTATTGATTACAACTGGTCTGCAGTTGGAAAGAATAACCATTACTATATGAAAAGTTCTAAAAGCTCAACTGAGAAAACATGTAATACAACTTAACTGATTGATTTTAACTAACGACTGGTCAGCCTGACCTAAATGGACAAATCCTTTGTGACATTACTTACTTTTATTATGGTCCAAGAGTCAGTCATATCACTTCTGAGAAGCTGGTTTTCTGTTGGATGTGGATGATAAATAATGAAAGAGTCACCTCCATACAACACTGCAAAAAAAGAAAAGAAATGTTATGCATAACATACTTTACCTCTACCCAGCTGCATGCTGGTTTGATTGACCCCAGATGCTAGCAAAAGGCAAGGCAAAAAGCAAAACCACATAGCATGTTTAAACATCTTTTTATTTATACCTGCATAATGAACTCAATGGTCAGGATAAACATTTAAAAATAAGATTTACTATGAATATCATTAGTCAAGCTCTATCATAGCTCAAACTTTATGATGATTAAATACGAAAAGCCTTATATTGAATCAGAATGGTAGAGTTTTCACAAATGGTATTAAAGGAGAGAATGGAGAAAGATAAAAAAGAATGATAATTTTTTTACACCAAAAGCTGTGCTATCTATAACCTTCCAAACCTGGAACCTTCAGAAATTAGAGAAGCTAACATTAGTGCAGACCTAAAAATACAGGAAAAAATGAGATGTTCTGTGGTAGACACAGGGTTTTTAGTGATACGTACTCTAGATCTGATGGTGAAGACATACAAGTCTGGTGGGGCAGAGACAACGTGTAGCTCTAAAATTCTATGGCTGGCATACCAAAAAGTTTCAACTCAAGTATCAATTCTAATTGACTGGTAGTATTTCTCTGGAACATTATATTGAGCAAACTTCAGAGAGAGAATCCAAGATCAGAAAGAAAAAAATGCTATAACAGACTAGTAATACCTGCCATGGAGAGAAGCAGTAAGAACATGCATCAAACATACCATCCTATCTACGGTATGAGTTTCTGCAATCAACTGTAGTTTAAATATAAAAACTTCAGTTCCTTTTCTCTTACTAAAGCCAAATAAAGTTTTAAGAGAATTTAAATATTCCGGATTTTTTTTTTTTTTTACTATCTACTCTGCCACAGTTGCTAGAGCTTCTTCCCCATAGCACCACTTTCCATACTAGCAGATTAGTTTATTACTCTGACAATTATCCATGGTATCTCCCCCAATGTATGACTCTACTTGAGGTAAGAAACAAACAAGTTCATTTATCACTTAACTAGGACAGAAATATCTAGAATTTATCAGAATAAAGTAGAGAATGGGTCCTAAGGGTATGGGTAATCCAAATTGGATAATCGGTTATTTTATTAAATGTTGACTTAAATGCTATTTAATATCACCTATGTTTTCATAGTGAGATAGATGACAATCAGCCATACTCTAGAACACGTGACTATAACTTATTTTATTTATTTCAATAAATATTTATTGGGCATCTAGTCATTGTCAAGCATTAGTCTAAAAATTACACAAAGGTAAAACAGTTATTGTGGTATACTTTAAAGTGAACACAGTCTGGATATATGTATAACTGGTTCACTTTGCTGTACAGCAGAAACTAACACAACATTGTAAATCAACTATACTCCAATAAAAATTAATTAAAATAACTAAATAACACAGTCTGGTCTCTGTCTTCAAAAACTTACGATTTAGTAAAAGAGATCAATATTCAACTAACTGATTATATAGGACAATTTCATATACACAAAACAATAACATGTACAGTTTGTAGCTAGAGCAGAAATTGTTAAATTTGAGAAGACTACTGCTTTTTAAATTAAGGACTTAGTAGAAGTACCCCAAATCCTTCATTGAAATAAACAAAGTCAATGAATCAGGAATGGGTTTACCCTAAACCTGGCTGCTTATGCCACACCGGAGGAGACCCAAAAGGACTGTGAACATACTTCTCGTCAAAGAAAACATGAAAGGAGTTTGGAGTCCACAAGAAGCATTCATCCCTCCATTCTGCCATAATGGTCCTCCTGCTGCTCCAGGCATCTAAACCCAAGGAATGCTCATCAGCTCAACGTTAGAAAGAAGACAGTCATCAGCAAGGTCTTCCAGATGACTATCATGAAAGGAAATGATGGAAATGTCCAAAGTGAGCCAAGAGTATGAATTCAGAGGAAAGACCAGTTTACTAATTCATCAGCAATTTACTGATGCCTACTGCACGCAAGGCAGTTTATAAGGGATAGGGAATACAAAGTTGACAGAATTCCAATTTCTGTCCTCATTTCAAGAATCTCGGGTCTGGAAGGGGAGGAAACAGCTTTTAAGGAAATGAGTAAAATGAATTTGAGCCTTTTCCTAACCACTTTCCCTTCCCTCCCCTTCTCCACAACAAGCCAACTGTACAATATCATGTAGGTTAGCAGGGAGCACACAAAGACTTGTGGCAGGGCATCCAGTCCACAGGCACCTGAGGAAGTGAGAAATGGGAGAAGGGTGGGACCTAAGCAGAAGATAGATCCATCTCAATCAGAAGCAGTGGGTCTGCTGACATCTTAGGAGGCAGGGTACAGGGAGTGGATGCCGGGAGGTGGAGGTGGCAGGCCTGGATGGTAAACTGGTTATACTGAACAAAATAAATTGTTGAGAATAACGAGAGCTGGGTTTCTCACCGGCAAATGTATTGATACTTACATACATAGCAAAGGAGAGAGTCTATAAAGAGTACTACTCTGACATGCTGCCTGGAAATTAGAGGTATCCATATGACCTCATGTATATTTATGTATGTACATATATATTATATATATATTCAAATAGATATAGAAATAGTATAAATATGCTTATATTTTCTAGCTTTCTATGTTGAGAGAGCTGAGAAGTGATGGCATCCCGCTAGTAATGAGAGCCCAGATCTTAGAACCACAACTTCTTGGATAAATAGCTGATTCCAGAATTGGGGCAGGGAAAGTACAAGATAAGGCAGGAACATATTTTGGGGCCAGAAAGTAAGAAAGTGCTCAAAGAATAATGAGTACGTGTCAAAAAGACACAGGAGCCTTGAATAGGGTTCCCACTGGCCACATCTGGGGCAAATTCAAATGTCAAAACTCATAATGATAGTAACAGATGACAAACCAATGAATAAAATAGGAATCCATGAAACTATGCTGATCAAATTCAAAAATAAATGAGAAATTTCTTCTCTATGCTGGAATGTCAACAAATAAATGTAGATTGTAAGGGAAAATCAACATTTAGCAACCATGATATTGAGCTTGATACAAGTACTGGTTGTCAATAGAGGCTTAAAGGTGGTAGATAAAGGTGTGATGACAATAGGATATGGACATAATCTTAGGATATTTTCCCCACAAAGTACTATCATTAGTATTAATATACTCAGGGAGAAATGGTGACTTTACAGTGGAGAAACCTGGCAAGCACCAACATGATCAGGTGAAAAGTAAAAAAACCCCTGTGTGCCCCAAGATGTGATGCACTGGTAAGAGCATAGCAACACTTTTATGGTACTACTGCCAAGAAAGCTTCAGTCTGGTCAGGAGGAAACACTGGGGAGACCCAGGCTGAGTGTCATGTGACAGAGAGAACACAGAGCCTCCATTATATAAAACTGTGAAGGGTGGGAAAGATGGGGGAAGGAGGAACACCTGTATAATTGGAGGAAACTGAACAGATATAATAATTTAATGTAACATACATTCCTGGATGGGATGCTGGCCCAGAAGAGACACTTTGTTGAACAACTAGAGAAAAGTGAATGGGATCTGTGCATTTGATGGTAGTATTTTATCAACAATTTCCTGATCCGGAGAGTTTCATAAAGGTTATGTAGGAGTGTGTCCATGTTTGGGGAAATAACACACTGCAGCATTTAGGGGTAAGAGGGCATCAAGTCTGCAATTTGCTTTTAAATAGTTCCAGAAAAGACTAATGGTAATGGAGGTATTTTTTAAAAAGGGGGTGATGGAACAAATGTGGTAAATGTTAATAGTTGGGGAATCTCTGTGAGGGATACATAGGAGGTCTTTGTAATATACTTCAACTTTTCTATAAGTTTGAAATTATTTCAAAATTATTGAGCTGATTTTTCTTAAAGTTAATGTGCTGAAGACTATTGCAGAGAGGTACAGCAGGAACAAATAGCCCACAAACCCAGGTAATTTTCTTCATCTTTCTCATAATTAACTGAATTTCTAATTCAAGCTCTAGAGACTGCCAAGATTCATATTCCATTCAGTGACTCCCCATATACTCCTTTTCAGGGACCTATATCTAAATTCTGGACTCTGATAAATCCCAGGATATTGGGGAGAAAGGTGTGGGAAGACAGCCTTCATTTTCACCAGCCTTGCAGGTATCCAGAGACAGTGATGACTTTATCTGGTCCCATCTCAGCATCCCATGCAGATCCCTGAAGAAATATTCCTCATTCTCCTTTCACACAGCTCCTTCAGGTTTGCTGCTCTCTCTACCCTAGTGACAACCTGGCATGACATAAGCTCCCCCCAGCCCACCCCCCTCTAAAAAACTCATATACAACTATACCAGGGTAAAGTATGGGGGGGATTCTTGAACTGACTGACCGAGATTAACTTTCTGCCACTTTAAGGAATAGAGCACAAACTAAATATTTAACTGAAATATAGAAAAAAATCTAAAAACTAATTTACCTGCACTTTTGAGTTTGTGATGTGACAACAGAAAGTGGGGGGATGAAGGAGGGGGAGTTCCTGCCTGGCTTTTGAATGTCACAGTCTTAAATCCGTAAGAGAACAGAAAGGAAGACTCGCAGCTCATGTGAAACCATTTGACAAAACATCATGAGTAGGGACTTCCCAGGTGGCACAGTGGTTAAGAATCTGCCTGCCGATGCAGGGGACATGGATTTGAGCCCTGGTCCAGGAAGATCCCACATGCCGCGGAGCAGCTAAGCCTGTGCGCCACAACTACTGAGGCCCGTGCACCTAGAGACCGTGCTCCGCAACTAGAGAAGCCACCGCAATGAGAAGCCCATGCAACACAACGAAGAGTAGCCCCCGCTCGCCACAACTAGAGAAAGCCCGCACACAGCAACGAAGACCCAGCGCAGCCAAAAATAAACAACTAAATTGAAAAAAAGCAAAACAAAACAAAAATAAACATCATGAGTAACGGTGATACTCCCTCTCCTCACCCCACTCTCCAAGATGGGAAAAGGATTATGTACATGGAGGCGACGGAAGAGAGTCAGAAGAAGAAGAGCTGGACATTGGTAGGACCCAGAAAGAGAGAGGGGCCCGGGACCCTTTTTTCCTGAGCTAGTCCAGAGAGGGAGCAAAACCCCAGATAAGTTTGTGGGTTCAAAATCAGGTAGATCTTATATCCCATTTTCCCAGGAGAGTCTTGTGGAGGTGGAAAAACCCAAAAAAGCAGTGACTGCCTGCATGTCTAGACCAGTGGTTCTCATCCCTGGCGAAATGTCGGCACTACCTGGGGACTGTACCAACACTCAAACTCCTATCCAGGGCATGATTCTCAAACATTAACAGGTATCAAAAGCACTTTCAGAGTTCTTAAAAAAAAAAAAAATCTACCTATCTATCTGGATACCATCCACAAAGTTCCTGATTCAGTAGGTCTGGGATATACCAAGAATTTCAGTTTCTAATCAGTCTCTAGGTCAGGCTGAATACTGCTGCTTCTAGACTACACTTTGAGACCCTTGCCCCAGGTATTGGTAGATGTAAAGCTCCTCAGGTGATCTTTACATTCAACCAGGGCTGGTAACTGCAGGTCTAAGAAGATGGAGCCTCAGGCAATCCCCCAGACATTCCTGTTTATTGCATGGGAGAAAAAGAAAGCATTCCCAACTGGGTCTAAAAGTTGCACAGTGGTAGTGGAAGGACCCTGATTCCAAAGAAACGAACATTCCCGTGAAAGCCTGTGTCAACGACTGATCAAGAACTTGGTGGAGGACAGACAGCTCAGGAGATGCCTCTGCAACCAGATGACATCAAGGAGCAGAAAGCCCTGTATCCCTTTCATCACCACCCTCCACCCCCCACATACACGCACAACACAGTCACAACCCAGGGAGAAAGTAAGTGGGGCAGTGGGACTTGCTGTTTGGCTGAGAGAGTTAAATGTTTATCACCTTAGTGGAACAGGCACTCAAAATAAAAATTACACTGAGGCATAGAAAAATTTTAAAGCTAAACGTTTATGGCCTGATATTTTTTAAGTAGTAATAAGCAAGGTCATTTTTCATGGCTAAAGGGACCAGAAAGGGTGTGAGAAGAGTGGTTAAAGTTTGGAATGCTAGATGAGGTAATGGACATGGGAACTGACCAGAGATTGCTAAAAGGATTATCGACCTGAGTTGCGGGGCCAGCTGAGATTGGAAGCCATAAATTTGTAGTGGCATCAATTCACACAGTTGGGTAACTTTTCAGCACGTGCTGCCAGCCACCTCACAAAAGCAGAAGGAATTGTTTACATTGATCTAAAGTTGAGGGCTTGTGGATCGGTATAGCTAAAGGGCAAATCAATGAAGAAAACTACAGCTCTTGAATGTCAGTTGTTTAACTATTAACTCTCATGGAAAAAGACAAGCAGCCAATTAGGCTTGAAGAAGGTGGAAACTTGCTAGCACAGGGTGTAATACAATGTATTACCAAAATGGGAAATATATTCAAACTCAGTATTGCTCTGGGGCAAGCATGAAAATCAGTGGGCGGATATAGGAAGTGGGAGCATCAGAGAAACCACAGTTTGAGAACCTAATCAATCAGCTGGAGAGCAAATTATTTAACCACAATCAACTTAAAAATAATAATTTGAGGGCAAATAATGAACTAAGTTTCTTTGGAATAGATATTCCTTTCTGAGACAAGAGAATAGCAACTATCAACACATACATAAAAGTCATCTTTTCCAGCTTTTTAAGGGACTAAAAGACTCATGATTCTTGTATTCTAAAAAAGAAAAATCTAAAAATCAACTAAAAGAGGTTTTTTGAATCATAATCTGAGAATTCAAACACTATCAAGTTACTTAGTATCTTTGACTTAGTACCAAATCAGACATTCCCAGAATTGTTACCTGGTATATGTTTTAGATGTTTTGCAATGGTAGTTTTAGTGGGCAAAACTAAAGGGATAATTGCTTTCATGTTTATCAGCAAGCTTCATTTTCCTTTCCTTACCATGAAAAATCCACTGAATTGGCCTTAACCCAAAAGTTCTTTGTGGTGAGTCTGAGAATGCAGCATACGTGTTTGCCAAGATAGTTATATGATAATGTTAAATTCAATGGGCACTTATCGTACGAGCTTTAAAAAAGAATAAGAAATGGCACAATAGTTTCCCCTAGTCTGCACTGAAAAAAATTCCCTTAAAAGAATCTTCTGATCATATTCTACAATTTATTTTAAATGGGAATTGCAGAAATGAATAAGCAACCACCAAAATGCCTGGAAGCAGTAAATGAAATTCCAGAGAGTGACTGAAAGTGTTGATGCAGATGGTGGTCAGTGTTTGGGAACTCTGCTGTCAGCCTAATTGTGAGTAATGACTGAACTCTGAGAAGTTTGCAGATTTGCATCAGATAAGCATCCACAATGTTGGATTCTTTCAAACTTTGTTTGAATGTGCCTTGGGTCATTACCTTTTTTTCACTTGTTTTAATCTTTGATCTTTTCATTTCTAAGAAGATATTCAAAAATATATATCCAGATATCCAGTGGCTTTTAAAACTAGCTTTAAATCTGTAATTTATTCTATCATCAAACTTTTTAAACTAAGTATATTGTACATATCACCAAAAAATGCAGCCAACTATTTACTCAACAAACATTTTTTTGAATTCCTCTTCTCTGATGTCTTCTCCTCTACTGCTTTCTTCTACCTCTCCTTCTCCTTCCCTCATTTCTCAATATCTACCATCAAGGCTGCAACAGAGTTTCAGAGATCATACAGTTTAGTGGGAAGGAAAAAAAAACAAACATACATAAATAGAATTATTATAAAATTGTAATAAGAGCTATAAACTCTTACTGGGTACCACGAAAGAGAAAAGTGGCAGTGGAAGGATGGAGAAAATATAAAGGCATGAATTTGCTTCAGAAATGATAGTCATGGAAAGCTTTTGGGGGGAGGTGATTTTGAAGACAAGCTGACTTTGGGAACAATAGTCCAGGCAAATGAACCAAAATGTGCATGAAGCCCTAAGGAGAAAAAGAGCATGGGGTGTTCCCAAAAGGGAGAGATGATTAGTGTAGCTGAAGGCTGGTGAGAGGACAGGAGCCAGAGTTTAAACTGGAGAAGCATTTAGACAATGAGGGGCTTGAGGGATGGGAAGGGGCTTGGATTTGATTCTAAGTGCCCTAGGCAGTCACTGAAGGAGTGAGAGGTGGAGAATAACACCATTAGATCAGATATTTGAAGTTCTTTTTTAAAAAAATCACTGGCTTTTAGTAGACAACGGATGGGAGGAAGACAAAAGTAGAAGCAAGGAGAACAATTAGAGATCAATGAATATAGTCTAGACAGGAGATAAGAGTGGCCTGAACTAGGGTGGGAACAATGGAGAGACACCCTGCCCCATTTCAGCCCTGAGTATACCCAATTCTATCTTTATATCAGCAAAACAGCTTTATGCTTTATCCCTCTTTCTTGCTCACAATTCTTTATCTGTATAAAGACATAAAGTGCCTGGTACGATAATTGCACATTGTTTTCATTTGTTCCAGTGACCTTTTTTTCTACTTATCCTGAAACTGTCATCTTCATAAGGAGGGACTTAAAAGAAAGATAAAAGGATAGCCAACATTCAGCTCACCTGAACTGAAAACAGTCAAGTTGTTTTGTATAGTGAGAGAATAACTGTCATTCTAGTTCATGAGAAAATGTATTATATTTATACACTCTTGTCCTGTGGACTAAATATCATGTTATATAATCAGGCAAAATGACTCCAAGTCAACAATATAAACTTGACCCAAATTTAAAAGTTAAACTAAGACTTGAAGTTGGTTCCCAAACAAATTTAAAATTTACTAAGCAAGAGACCTTCAAGAAGGCAGAGGAGTAAAACGTGGAGATCACCTTCTTCCCCACAAATACATCAGAAATACAACTACATATGGAACAACTCTTACAGAACACCTACTGAACGCTGGCAGAAGACCTCAGACTTCCCAAAAGGCAAGAAACTCCCCACGTACCTGGGTAAGGAAAAAAAAAAAAAAACAGAGAGAAAAGAATAGAGACAGGACCTGCACCTCTGGGAGGGAGCTGTGAAGGAGAAAAGGTTTCCACACACTAGGAAGCCCCTTCCCTGGTGGAGACAGGGGGTGGCCGGGGAGTGGTGGGGGTGGGGAGGAAGCTTCGGAGCCACGGAGGAGAGCGCAGCCACAGGGGTGCGGAGGGCAAAGCAGACAGATTCGTGCACAGAGGATTGGTGCCGACCAGCACTCACCAGCCCGAGAGGCTTGTCTGCTCACCCGCCAGGGTGGGCGGGGGCTGGGAGCTGAGGCTTGGGCTTCAGTCGGATCCCAGTGAGAGGACTGGGGTTGGCGGCGTAAACACCACCTGAAGGGGGCTAGTGCACCACGGCTAGCCAGGAGGGAGTCTGGGATAAAGTCTGGACCTGCCTAAGAGGCAAGAGACCATTGTTTCTGGATGCGCGAGGAGAGGGGATTCAGATCACCTCCTGAACGAGCTTCAGAGATGGGCGTGAGCCACGGCTATCAGTGCAGACACCAGAGACGGGCATGAAATGCTAAGGCTGCTGCTGCAGCCACCAAGAAGCCTGTGTGCAAGCACAGGTCACTATCCACATCTCCCCTCCCGGGAGCCTGTGCAGCCCGCCACTGCCAGGGTCCCGTGATCCAGGGACAACTTCCCTGGGAGAACACACGGCGCCTCAGGCTGCTGCAACGTCACACCGGCCTCTGCCGCCGCAGGCTCGCCCCGTACCCGTACCCCTCCCTCCCCCCGTCCTGAGTGAGCCAGAGCCCCCTAATCAGCTGCTCCTTTAACCCCGTCTTGTCCGGGCAGAAACGGACGCCCTCAGGCAACCTACATGCAGAGGCGGGGCCAAATCCAAAGATGAACCTCTAGAGCTGTGCGAACAAAGAAGAGAAAGGGAAATCTCTCCCAGCAGCCTCAGGAGCAGCAGATTAAATCTCCATAATCAACTTGATGTACCTGCATCTGTGGAATACATGAATAGACAACGAATCATCCCAAAATTGAGGCCGCGGACTTGGGGAGCAACTGTAGACTTGGGGTTTGCTTTCTGCATCTAATGTGTTTCTGGTTTTCTGTTTATCTTAGTTTACTATTTAGAGTTTATTATCATTGGTAGATTTGTTTACCGATTTGGTTGCTCTTTCCTTTTTTTTTTATATGTAGATATATATATTTTTTTCCTTTATCTCTTTTTGTGTGTATGTGTATGCTTTTTTGTATGATTTTGTCTGTATAGCTTTGCTTTTACCATTTGTCCTAGGGTTCTGTCTGTCTGTTTTTTCTTTTTTCTTTTGGACAGTTTTTACACTTGTTATCATTGGTGGATTTGTTTTTTGGTTTGGTTGCTCTCTTCTTTCTTTTTTTGGTGTTACTTTTTAATTTTCCTATTTAAAAATTTTTTTTTTATTTTAATAACTATTTTATTTTATTTACTGTTTTTTCTTTCATTCTGTCTTTTTTTTCTCCCTTTTCTTCTGAGCTGTGTGGCTGACAGGGTCTTGGGGTTCCGGCCGGGTGTCAAGCCAGTGCCTCTGAGGTAGGAGAGCCAAGTTCAGGACACTGGTCCACCAGAGACCTCCCGGCTCAACGTAATATCAAACGGTGAAAGCTCTCCCAGAGATCTCCATCTCAACACTAAGACCCAGGTACATTCAATGACCAGCAAGCTACAGTGCTGGACACCCTATGACAAACAACTAGCAAGACAGGAACACAACCCCATCCATTAGCAGAGAGGCTGCCTAAAATCATAACAAGGTCAGAGACATCCCAAAATACACCACCGGACGTGGTCCTGGCCACCAGAAAGACAAAATCCAGCCTCATCCACCAGAACACAGGCACTAGTGCCCTCCACCAGCAAGCCTGCACAACCCACTGAACCAACCTTAGCCACTGGGGGCAGACACCAAAAGCAATGGGAACTATGAACCTGCACCCTGCAAAAAGGAGATCCCAAACACAGTAACTTAAACAAAATGAAAAGACAGAGAAACACACAGCAGGTGAAGGAGCAAGGTAAAAACCCACCAGACCAAACAAATGAAGAGGAAATAGGCAGTCTACCAGAAAAAGAATTCAGAGTAATGATGATCCAAAATCGTGGAAATAGAATGGAGAAAATACAAGAAACGTTTAAAAGGACCTAGAAGAAATTAAGAGCAAATAAACAATGATGAACAACACAATAAATGAAATAAAAAATTCTCTAGAAGGTATCAATAGTAGAAGAATTGAGGCAGAAGAACAGATAAGTGACCTGGAAGATAAAATAGTGGAAATAACTACTGCAGAGCAGAATAAAGACAAAAGAATGAAAAGAATTGAGGACAGTCTCAAAGACCTCTGAGACAACATTAAATGCACCAACATTAGAATTATAGGGGTCCCAGAAGAAGAGGAGAAAAAGAAAGGGACTGAGAAAATGTCTGAAGAGGTTATAATTAAAAATCCCTAATAAGGGAAAGGAAAAAGTTAATCAAGTCCAGGAAGCACAGAGAGTACCATACAGGATAAATCCAAGAAGAAACACACCAAGACACACACTAATCCAACTTTCGAAAATTAAACACAAAGAAAAAATACCAAAAGCAGCAAGGGAAAAACAACGAATAACACACAAGGGAATCCCCATAAGGTTAACAGCTGATTTTCCAGCAAAAACTCTGCAAGCCAGAAAGAGTGGTAGGACATATTTAAAGTAATGAAACGGAAAAACCTACAACAAAGATGACTCTACCCAGCAAGGATCTCATTCAGATTCGACAGAGAAATTAAAACCTTTACAGACAAGCAAAAGCTAAGAGAATGCAGCTCCACCAAACCAGCTTTACAACAAATGCTAAAGGAACTTCTCTAGGCAGGAAAAACGAGAGGAGAAAAGACCTACAATAACAAACCCAAAATAATTAAGAAAATAGTAATAGGAACATACATATCGATAATTACCTTAAAGGTAAATGGATTAAATGCTCCAACCTAAAGACACAAACTGGCTGAATAGATACAAAAATAAGACCTGTATATATGCTGTCTCCAAAAGATGCACTTCAGACCTACAGACACACACAGACTGAAAGTGAGGGGATGGAAAAAGATATCCCATGAAAATGGAAATCATAAGAAAGCTGGAGTAGCAATTCTCATATCAGACAAAATAGACTTTAAAATAAAGACTATTACAAGAGATAAAGAAGGACACTAAATAATGATCAAGGGATCAATCCAAGAAGAAGATGTAACAATTGTAAATATTTACGCACCCAAAATAGGAGCACCTCAATACATAAGGCAAATGCTAACAGCCATAAAAAGGAAAATCAAAAGTAACACAATCATCGTAGGGGACTTTAACACCCCATTTTCACCAATAGACAGATCATCCAAAATGACAATAAATAAGGAAACACAAGCTTTAAATAATACATTAAACAAGGTGCACTTAATGGATATTTATAGGACATTCCATCCAAAAACAACAGAATACACTTTCTTCTTAAATGCTCATGGAATATTCTCCAGGATAGATCACATCTTGGATCACAAGTCAAGACTTGATAAATTTAAGAAAATTGAAATCATATCAACTACATTTTCCAACTACAACACTATGAGATTAGATATCAATTACAGGAAAGAATCTGTAAAAAATACAAACACATGGAGGCTAAACAATACACAACTAAATAACCAAGAGATCACTGAAGAAATCAAAGAGGAAATCAAAAAATACCTAGAAACAAATGACAATGAAAACATGATGACCCAAAACCTATGGGATGCAGCAAAAGCAGTTCTAAGAGGGAAGTTTACAGCAATACAGTCCTACCTCAAGAAACATCTCAAATAAACAACCTAGCCTTACACCTAAATCAATTAGAGAAAGAAGAACAAAAAAACCCCAAAGTTAGCAGAAGGAAAGAAATCATAAAGATCACATCAGGTATACATGAAAAGGAAATGAAGGAAACGATAGCAAAGATCAATAAAACTAAAAGCTGGTTCTTTAAAAGGATAACAAAATTGATAAACCATTAGCCAGACTCATGAAGAAAAAAAGGGAGAAGACTCAAATCAATAGAACTAGAAATGAAAGGGGGGAAGTAACAACTGACACTGCAGAAATACAAAGGATCATGAGAGATTACTACAAGCGACTCTATGACAATAAAATGGACAACCTGGAAGAAATGCACAAATTCTTAGAAAAGCACAACCTTCTGAGCCTGAACCAGGAAGAAATAGAAAATATAAACAGACTGATCACAAGCATTGAAATTGAGACTGTGATTAATCATCTTCCAACAAACCAAAGCCCAGGACCAGATGACTTCACAGGCAAATTCTATCAAACATTTAGAGAAGAGCTAACACCTATCCTTCTCAAACTCTTCCAAAATACAGCAGAGGGAGGAACACTCCCAAACTCATTCTACGAGGCCACCATCACCCTGATACCAAAACCAGACAAAGATGTCACAAAAAAGAAAACTACAGGCCAATATCACTGATGAACATAGATGCAAAAATCCTCAATAAAATACTAGCAAACAGAATCCAACAGCACATTAAAAGGATCATACACCATGATCAAGTGGGGTTTATCCCAGAAATGCAAGGATTCTTCAATATACACAAATCAATCAGTGTGATAAACCATATTAACAAACTGAAGGAGAAAAGCCATAGGATCATCTCAATAGATTCAGGAAAAGCTTTTGACAAAATTCAACACCTATTTATGATAATAACCCTCCAGAAAGTAGGCACAGAGGGAACTTATCTCAACATAATAAAGGGCATATATGACAAACCCACAGCCAACATCATTCTCAATGGTGAAAAACTGAAACCATTTTTACTAAGATCAGGAACAAGACAAGGTTGTCCACTCTCACCTCTATTATTCAACATAGTTTTGGAAGTTTTAGCCACAGCAATCAGAGAAGAAAAAGAAATAAAAGAATCCAAATCGGAAAAGAAGCAAAGCTGTCACTGTTTGCAGATGACATGATACTATATACAGTAAGCCTAAAGATGCTAACAGAGAACTACTAGAGCAAATCAATGAATGTGGTAAAGTAGCAGGATACAAAATTAATGCACAGAAATCTCTTGCATTCCTGTACACTAATGATGAAAAGTTGCAAAGAGAAATTAAGGAAACACTCCCATTTACCACTGCAACAAAAAGAATAAAACCTAGGAATAAACCTACCTAAGGAGACAAAAGACCTGTATTCAGAAAACTACAAGATACTGATGAAAGAAATTAAAGATGATACAAACAGATGGAGATACATACCATGTTCTTGGGCTGGAAGAATCAACATTGTGAAAATGACTATACTGTCCAAAGCAATCTACAGTTTCAATGCAATACCTACCAGCTATCAATGGCATTTTTCACAAAACTAGAACAAAAAATTTCACAGTTTGTATGGAAACACAAAAGACCCCAAATAGCCAAAGCAATCTTGAGAAAGGAAAACGGAGCTGGAGGAATCAGGCTCCCAGACTTCAGACTATACTACAAAGCTACAGTAATCAAGACAGGATGATATGGGCACAAAAACAGAAATATAGATCAATGGAACAGGATAGAAAGCCCAGAGATAAACCCACGCACATATGGTCACCTTATTTTTGATAAAGGAGGCAAGAATATGCAATGGAGAAAAGACAGCCTCTTACTGAAGAGTGCTGGGAAAACTGGACAGCTACAAGGAAAAGAATGAAATTAGAACACTCCCTAACACCATACACAAAAATAAACTCAAAATGGATTAAAGACCTAAATATAAGGCCAGACACCATCAAACTCTTAGGGGAAAACATAAGCATAACACTCTAAGACATAAATCACAGCAAGATTCTTTTTGACCCACTTCCTAGAGTAATGGAAATAAAAACAAAAATAAACAAATGGGACCTAATGAAACTTAAAAGCTTTTGCACAGCAAAGGAAACCATAAACAAGACGAAAAGACAACCCTCAGAATGAGAGAAAATATTTGCAAATGAAGCAACTGACAAAGGATTAATCTCCAAAATTTACAAGCAGCTCATGAAGCTCAATATCAAAAAAAACAAACAACCCAGTCCAGAAATGGGCAGACGGCCTAAATAGACATTTCTCCAAAGAAGATACACAGATTGCCAACAAACACATGAAAGAATGCTCAACATCACTCATCATTAGAGAAATGCAAATCAAAACTACAATGAGGTATCACCTCACACCAGTCAGAATGGCCATCATCAGAAAATCTACAAACAATAAATTCTGGGGAGGGTGTGGAGAAAAGGGAACCCTCTAGCATTGTTGGTGGGAATGTAAATTGATACAGTCACTAAGGAAAACAGTATGGAGGTTCCTTAAAAGTCTAAAAAGAGAACTACCATACAACTTAGCAACCCCACTACTGGGCACATACCCTGAGAAAACCATAATTCAAAAAGAGACATGTACCACAATGTTCACTGCAGATCTATTTACAATAGCCAGGACTTGGAAGTCACCTAAGTGTCCATCAACAGATGAATGGATAAAGAAGATGTGGCACATATATACAACGTAATATTACTCAGTCATAAAATGAAACTAAATTGAGTTATCTGTAGTGAGGTGGATGGACCTAGAGTGTGTCATACAGAGTGAAGTCAGAAAGAGCAAAACAAATACCATATATACGGAATCTAAAAAAAAAAAAAAAAGGTTCTGAAGAACCTAGGGGCAGGACAGGAATAAAGATGCAGATGTAGCGAATGGACTTGAGGACACGGGGAGGGGGAAGTGTAAGCTGGGACGAAGTGAGAGAGTGACACGGACTTATATATACTACTAAATGTAAAATCGATAGCTAGTGGGAAGCAGCTGCATAGCGCAGGGAGATCAGCTCTGTGCTTTGTGACCACCTAGAGGGGTGGGATAGGGACGGTGGGAGGGAGATGCAAGAGGGAGGAGATATGGGGATATATGTATATGTATAGCTGATTCGCTTTGTTATGAAGCAGAAACTCACACACCATTGTAAGGCAATTATTCTCCAATAAAGTTAAAAAAAATTATTAAGCATTATCCCTCTTCTCTATCAATGAAAGTATCAGTGCTGATATATCCAAGGAGTTTTTCGCATTATGACAGTGTTCATCTATACTTCCCAAGCAGTTAGTTAAGGAAAATTAGCATACCTTGGCATTTATAATTCTTCACTGATTTGATGGTTCTTTGGTGACATGAATTATAAGTGACATTAATGCACACAGTATGACACGGTCTAAAACTTTTCATTTCAGTGTAAAGTCCCTTGTTATTTATTTGTTAGTTTATAAAGGGCTTAGCCTCATGGCTAGAATATTTTCCTTATTAGAAAATGAGTAAAATAGATGCTTTATCCTAAATCATCTCTGCAGACAGGCCCAAATTATTCAATAATTCCTTAATATTCACAGTTGGGCATTCGCTGTCTGCTCTGATTCTTATCACTGGCAAAACCTTCCTAGATAGTTAGCAATTTACAATATGAATGAGTGGATGTGTCAGTAAGAAAGAAAAATACAGGTCAAGTGACAATAGCTGACTTTTTTTTTTTTTTTTTTTGCGGTACGCGGGCGTCTCACTGCTGCGGCCTCTCCCGTTGCGGAGCACAGGCTCCGGACGCGCAGGCCCAGCGGCCATGGCTCACGGGCCCAGCCACTCCGCGGCATGTGGGATCTTCCCGGACCGGGGCACGAACCCGTGTCCCCTGCATCGGCAGGCGTACTCTCAACCACTGCGCTACCAGGGAAGCCCCTAGCTAACTTTTTATAAACGGAAGAAACTATTATTTTTCTAAGATGAAATAAAATAATTTTCTTTGGTTTCACTGAGTAGCAGAAGGGAGGAGCTGAAATCAATTCGGGCTAAAGGCCAGTCAATAGCACTCCAGCACTCTACACCTGGCTCAAATCCATTTTATGAATCCCCTCTGGGAGTAAATCCCTAATTCCAAATTAGGTCTCCAAATCCCTTTCAGTGCTTCAGCTTCTGCTGGCTGATCTGGGTAGATATTTCCCCCAGACTCCTTCTTCCATCTTTGTTTTCTTCTTCTTTTCATGTGCCATTCTTGTGATGAATACTTGAACATCAGCATGATGCTTACATAACCTTAAGTGCCAAGCTTCTCAGAGGGAGCTGAGGCAGCGAAGCGGAACATATCATGGCCGGGAAGGGGGAAGTGCTACCATGATGATTTACCCAGAGGACTCGCCCTACGTGAACGCTGCATAAATTAAATTCCATTCGTCATCCTGGTTGTCTTTGTCAAAGCTATCTCTCTCCCTTTTGTAAACAGCAGCAGGGTTCTGTAGCACTGGAATACTAGGGAAAGCAGACGAGAAAGGGCAATATATGTACCTCCACAGGGCATGCAGAAAATCATTTTCTAGTGACATGAGTGAACAAAGAAAATTGCACTAGAGAGACTTGTTCCACAGCATGAGGAAACATTTTGCAGGAGAGTGGATGAAAGATGTGATGAATGTAGATGGCATTATGAAACAGTGGCTCCTGAAATCGACATAATCATTATATACAGTGTTTCCTCAGATATAATCATGTGACATCGTTCTCTTACCCAGCACTTCCTCCATCTTCCTTAGTTCTCCAAATTTGTTCTGTGTAATACGTGTCCTATGGCTCCTTAACACGTAGTGAATAAGAATAATGCACTCCAGTCATGACATCAGGTACCAACCCATAAAAGGAGTCAGGTGACTAACCATTGGCAACAAACATTAGAATGTCCTTGCTGTTTGCCAGCCAGGAGATACCGCTGGGCAATTGATTTCCTCAGGTTTAGTTTGGGTTTATTTGTGTATCTTCGAACTGAGTCACCAGAAACTGTGGGCTCTGGATCTGTAAAAGATTAGCATTCCTGACAGAAAGGCAATCAATAACAGCGAGAAACATCTGCTGCCTTAAAGGCACAATATCTTGTTTATTCAACATTATTTATGCTTCTCCCTTATTTGTGTTATGAATAGAGATATTCAAGCTGGTAAAAAAAAAAAAAAAAGCTCTAGATTAAATACCTAATTAGTGAACCCCAACTTCTAAAAGGTTTTTTCCTTACTAATTAAGCTTCATGAAATCATAATCATGGATTAATCCTAATTATAGCAGGTTTTTGTAATTAATTTTCTTACTTTTATCAAAAAATAGAAAATAAGAGCTAAGTCAGAGTATATTTTATATTGATACTTCAATATATCAATCTTTTATAATGAAACTAAAGTATTTAAATTATAGAAGACATATTTAATTCCCAATGTAGAATAACCATAATTCAGCACCAGTGATAAGAAGTGCTTTCTCATCGCAAAAAGAAATAGCATTGACAGGGGAATTCTTGTATTATGAGCACCTGCTATAAGCTAGTCTTTGAGCACAACGCACTATTGTCAAGCAGTTTGATACCTACAAACTTCTGAGGGTACAGAAAACACCTCAAAACAACATGCCCAATATAAAACATCAGGTCTTCTCCGACCACTTCCTTCCCCTATATGCTGTACCATCCATCCAGGCCCACAAGCCATAAAACTAAGAGGCTTCTCTGTCATTTCCCTCACCCTTACCCCCACATCTTACCAACACCAACCCTGTTCATTTTATCTCCTAAATAAATTTGCAGTGGTTTCACCCCAGGCTACACTACATACATCTCTTCCATAGGTAGTGCAAAACAGTCTCCTAACTGGTTTTCCTGAATTTTCCCTTTCCAGACTACAATCTAGTCTCCACAATACAGTCATACCAACCTTTTAAAAATACAAATCTCAAACCATCCTTAAAACCTTTACCCACTGGCATCTGGGGCTCCAAGGCAAGAGGACAGAGACAAACGCTCAGAAGTCAGGCTCCATGATCAAAGGAGCAATAGCAATGCCAACTAAGAATGCGTCTTCAGCAAATCTTCATACACATTCCCCCCATGCTCCAGCCATACCGAGGTATTAACCTTTTCCAGAACCCAGAATGGAGTTTATGATTCTTTGCTTCTAAAGGAACTCTTTACACTTTTTCTTTCGAACTTTGTTCAACCCCTCCTCCCTCTTTTGGCCTTTTCTGGCTCTACCAAGGCTGGGTTACCCGATCCTTAGTGCTAGGACTTTTAGGTCCTTAGGTTAAGACTTTTGTGTTTATGCTATTATCAGCCCTTTGTTTAGATATACGGCTATGGTCACCACTGGACTGTTAGCTGTTCATGAGTAAAAAGTATTCATTCATTTTCTCAACTTTTCAATGAATAGTTTGGAGTGTCTACTACTACATGCCAACACGTAACTCTAGTACATGAAAGGCACACAGTAGACAGTGGTTGTCCTGAGATAAAGAAAAACATTTTTTCATGGTGTTCTATGTCTTCTTTATATATATAAAAAAAAAGACGAGAACAATCGTGTTTTTATCATCACTGTTTTTTGTTGTTGTTGTTTTGGATTTTTTTTTTTTTATCTTCAGTGTCCAGCACAATGCCTGACACACACTACGTGTCATGTAAATGTTTTCTGAACAGGTGAAATGAATCCCTAGAAAACCCTTCCCATATTTCTGCTAGGGAAACTCCAACTCATGCTTCCTTCTTTGAGGAAGCCCTACTCAGGACTCCCAGACAATTTTGTCAGCCTCTCCTTTATGCTCCCAGAGCAAATGTGCACACCCTTCCAAGAGTACTTAACTGCATTTTAAAATATTTTTGGAGCATCTTTTTTTTTTTCACTAGAGTATGAGCTCTTGATATCATGTGTCTTTTTGAACCACCATAACGAATAAATGAATGCATGAAGAGCTACAATGAAAAACAATATCTGAAAGTGCACAAGCAAGTCCCAGTAATTTCGAATTGAAAGACAGAAGGTTAGGTTTCTGGAGGAAATGGTATTGGGAGTTGAAAGAAGAAGATGAATAAAATGTCAGGGTCATATAAGGGATAGAAATAAGAAAATGCAGTCCAGATAGAGGACAGTATAACGTAGCAGGTATGACTGTACATGTGTAGGAGTGAGTGGCTGGACCGCAGGAGAATGGAGGACTTGGAAATGATGCAGGGGTAGTTCAAGAAAAGAGCTTGAAGGCAGGTTATGAAAGGTTAATGCCATGCTGGGAGTTGCCATGGGTGGGATGTGAATGCCATTGAGGAACACAACGTACTGCAGAACATCAGAATATGATAAGGGCAGAAAGTTGGGTTTGGTACATAGAACATGGGATCTTTTAGGAGACTTTCTGCTGGATATTGGAAGAGAGAATCAAGAATGCAGGATTTTCCCAAAGAGTGGAAATAAAACAGTAGATCATTCTGAGAATTTTAACAATGAAAGAAGATAAAAAGACAAGGACCAGAATTCAAAGTTGATTACAGGAAAGTACACATGAGTAGGTCTGATAAAAAGAGACTAATTAATGGAGGCAATATCAAGAAACAGGTGAAGAGGATTATACAGGTGGAAGGGTGAACCTTTAAAAGGAAGAAGGAGATTTCTCCCTTAGGGATAAAATTGATAACCTTAAAAGAGTCACGTTATGCTTCCTTAGAATCTCTTTATTAGAATGCATGTGGTAAGGGTAAAGTTTAGCATCAAAAAGTATTGAATTGTATTTTATTATCACTTAAATGAATAAAGACTATATTATTTCAAAGGGAAAAGAGCTAGGTAGTATTGTCTGAGAAATGGTCTCTTAATTTTCTTGTAACTCTAAATGTCTTTGTCTATAAGTCTCTTCTAAGCCACTGCTCTTGATGGTTTCCAGTGTCAGAGGTGCTGGGAAGGCTGCTCTTCCTCATATACTGTAATGGATAATGCCAGTAGATGCACTGGGTTTTGTCTCTAAAAATGCCTTCCATAGAGTGAAAAATAATTGATTCCTTGCTACTGTGTATTTTTCATTCTCCAAAATTCAATGGCTGGGCAAACTATGTTGGGAAACTATTAAACGAATTTGCCGTATTTTAATTAAAACTTGATTTCAAGTCAATGTATATTTTTATTCCTTTAAGAAATCAGCACAACAATGGTTCCCACACACAGATCATTCCATACTCCTACAGTATTGTCACATGCAAAAACAAAATAATGAAACCCTCATAAAGTTTATTACAAAACATGAAGTTCATTGAATTTCTCTTAACATAGTAACAAAATTAAATTTTTTTAAAAATTCCTAGAAAACTGAATCATAATCATACTTTGCATAATCTGCTGAATAACTGCTGGGTATACTGACATCTTAAACGAAAAAAAAGTTTCAGTAAGTCCTTATACTGCACCAGGATGATCACTGAGTAATTTTTCTTTCCGTTGACTTTCTAAAATAAATTTATCACTGTTATCTACTATAAAAATTGTCTAAAATGATATGTAGTGAATTTTACCAGCATACTAAGCTTAATTTCAATTCTCTCTAGTTGTGGCTTTTCTTCATTTTAAATCATCCAAACTCTAATTTGTTTTTTGCTTATGGCTGTAGATACAGCACAGTGTATTAATATTTCATCCCATATGTTTGTTAAGGTGAGTTCAATCATTCTTTGGCAGGAGTCTTCTTTTTTAACCTACATCATGCAAGAAAAATTAGGTTGACCTAATTGCTTTTTGGAGCACGGGATCTTCACAGCCATATTTGCAATGTCTCCTTTTAAATGCTGGTGTTCTCCCTACTCTTACCTTCTGATTTTTTTAAGATGTGCTAGAAAAAAGGGGGGAAAGTCTAGTGCTATGTAGGGTGCTGGCCTTGCTAGGTTTTAATACTATGGTGCTAAGCTTATCTTCCATCTTGATTGATTAGAGCTTGATGGCGTAGCAGAAGTTTGCAGCAATATTACAATAGTACTGTTACATCTCTTAAACATCATTCCAAAAAGCTTCCAATGACAATCTGCTTACCCTCCCACTCCACCAGCTTCTGTTGTTATTTGCAGAAGACATTGCCAGGTCTTGGCTTTGAAGAGATCAGATAACTCTCTTAATGAACGATGGAATAAGAAGGAAAGGGCTGATGGCTCAATAAAACTATCCTCCATATCGTTCTCATAGGCAGTTACCTAAGCCAGTTTCCCACTAGCATTTAAATACATTCTTTAAGTAAAATAAAAGAGAAATGACTTTTCCTTTCGTAAATTGTGAAATCTAGTTGCTAGCATAAACTTTTTAAATTTAAACTGGTTTATAGCATATTTGAAAGATAATATCTATTAAGGCACAATAGATTGGAAACATATTTCAAGTAGCTCAAGAATTACTTTACTATGTGATTTAACAAGGAATCCATTTTAGAAAACAAAATTAATCTTGTGAGTCACTAGGTTTTGTCTCTAGTGGTTGTCTCAGTAAGCATTGTACAAATAGAATGAACATTTATTGCCACCTAATATCCCAAGAAAGTAATAGTTTTAACTTATTTTTGTAGAAGTAAATGTGGTAATAAATGCTTATCTATATGAGATACAGTGTAAAAATGCAATAGGGATACAAAATATCTAATCCAAGAAATAAACAGGAATAAGAATATATTGTACTGTGAATTAGGACTTTTAATACATTCACATCACCCCATGTGTCAGTCATTCAATGACTTTACCAGAAACAAATAAGTCCTATTTATACTCATTTCCATTTATAGGTTACAGACTCCTTCCTTCATGTAAGATTTGATGCAAATATCTTAGTGGTTTCGTTGATTCGACAAAGAGAAAGAGATGGTTTTTTCTTTTGTTATTATATTAGTTTGAGAGGATGTTTTTTTCTTTCTTAAAATTCAATTAGATGTGTAGCTTCAAAATGGAGAATGAAAACATTTTCACATTTTTCACCTCTCAAAGAATCACCCCAAAATAATGAGAACATGAAACATAAAATCAATTCCATCATAAATGCAAATGAGACGTGTGAAAAACAATTTATATAAATATGGAAATAGATGAAGTCAATGGCTTAGCAACTCAGAAACGAGTCAAACCTAAGTGACCATAAAAGGTGGAAACCAATGAAAAGTCAGGTGATTGTCCCTGCAGAACCTCAGAATGACAATATAGGTGACAGTGCAAAATGGCTCAAAAATCAAACTCCATAGGAAGTAAGAATAAGCAAATGGTACAAAGCAGGGCCACTTTTCTAAAATCTATAGAAGAGGCAGTTAGATCTGCAGCCAAAAATATAAAATTTCTAGAAGATTAGCAGGAGACCAAAGGTTTGCTCTGTGGGCAACTCAGCAAGAGTAGCTCCAAGCTCCAAGCATGGAGAAGGGCCAGTGTGAGAGGTCATACAAAAAAACAGCGATTACGTCTGAAAACTGAACCACTGAGTCACTTCCCCAACCCTTCCCAGCTGGCTCCAGAATACCAGATGTCTCCAGGCAGGAGACTGAAGATACTTTGCTAGAGAAAATAAAAAGATAAAGACCTACAACTACGAACGTGTATGGTCTCCTAATGACAAAGCTAACCAGCCATCTGACTACCCAAGAATGAAGATCACTAGTGGACAAGGCTTCCCTACCCAAAGATCTTCCGACCAGCTTTTTAGCTTCTCACTCAAAACAAATGTACAGCCAAAGATTACTGAATCGTTAAGAATTCAACATAAAATATAAGTAAAAAAATGAACAAACACAAAATAAAGTAGTTAGTAGGAAACAGACAATGAATTTCACAGACATTGCAGGTAACAATAATCATGACATAGGTGTAAAAGAAAAGAGGCTAGGGGAGGAGGAAGGGGAAGCTGTGACAAAGCGAGAGAGTGGCATGGACATATATACACTACCAAACGTAAAATAGATAGCTAGTGGGAAGCAGCCGCATAGCACAGGGAGATCAGCTCGGTGCTTTGTGACCACCTAGAGGGGTGGGATAGGGAGGGTGGGAGGGAGGGAGACGCAAGAGGGAAGAGATATGGGAACATATGTCTATGTATAATTGATTCACTTTGTTATAAAGCAGAAACTAACACACCATTGTAAAGCAATTATACTCCAATAAAGATGTAAAAAAAAGACAGATTAACAAGAGAAAAAAAAAAGAGGCTATTGTATCAATGAAAGAGGAAATAAGCATGATTTTTTCAAAAAGGAAAATTTTGAAAGAGGTCTTGAAATTTTGTTCTTCCAGTTTTATTGAGATATAATTGACCTACAGCACTGTATAAGTTTAAGGTGCACAGCATGACGATTTGACCTATATACATCATAAAATGATTACCACAAGTTTAGTGGACATCCTTTATCTCATATAGATAGAAAACTAAAGAAATAGATAAAAAAAATTTTCCATGTGATGAGAACTCAGGATTTACTCTTCTAATAATTTTCATACGTAACATAAAGCAGTGTTAATTATATTTCTCATGTTGTATGTTACATCCCTAGTACTTATTTATCTTAGAGCTGGAAGTTTGTACCTTTTGACCACCTTCATCCAATTCCCCCTCCCCCACCCCCCACCTCTGGTAACCACAAATCTTCTCTTTTTCTATGACTTTGTTTTTAAAGAATAATTGACCTACTAACCTAACTAACTAATAATTGACCTAACTAACACTATGTTAGTTCCTGGTACACAACATAGTGATTCCATATTTCTATATATTACAAAATGATCACCACAATAAGTCTATTATGATATCACCAAAGATATTACATAAATATTGACTATATTCCCTATACTGTACCCATGACTCATCTATTTTGTAACTGGAAGTTTGTACCTCTTAATCTCCCTCACCTAGCTCCCTCATCCCCCAACCCCCTTCCCTTTGGCAAGTGCCTTTTTTGTTCTCTGTATCTATGACTCTGTGTCTGTTTTACTATGATGGTTCATTTGTTTTGTTTTTTAGATTCCACATGTAAATGAAATCACACAGTATTTGTCTTTCTCTGTCTGACTTATTTCACTTAGCATAATACACTCTAGGTCCATTCATGTTGTCACATATGGCAAGATTTCATTCTTTTTTTATGGCTGAGTAATATTCCATTGTATATATTTCTCTATCTATTCATCTATTGATGGACACTTAGTTTGCTTCCATATCTTGCCTGTTATAAATAATGATGCAATAAATATTTCCTCTTAAAATTTTAAAGTAGGATTTCTGCAATATAAAAATCAAAAAAGATTTAGGTAATAATGTCCTGGAAATATAAAGTAAAGCCAAAAGCCAATTGGATAGGTAATAGAAGAGAAAATATAAGAATAATGAGGAATAATCTAGGAGATAAATCATACAACTAATGGGATCATCCAGAGACAGAACAGATGAAATGTTAGTTGGGAGAAAATCATCAAAGAAATAATACAAAAAAATTTTCAATAACCAATGTACATAGATTTCCAGAATGAAAATGTCCACCAAGTGCCCAGTACAATGAATGCAAAAATATTAACAAGACAAACTTTTGACTGATACTTCAATTAATATAAAATATTTAGGTTTTGGTATATTACTTTTGTTTTATTTTCTACTTTTATTGCTATTTTATGTGTTTTCATGCTTCCTAGATATTTTAATAAGAAATTAAAAAAGTATGACAGGCTGTTTGCTGCTATGTTAACAGAAAAAAAACTTATTGTTGAGGGTCTACAGCACACAATTACTTAATTGCACACTCTTGTCTTATTTCATGACTACTATATTTTCATGTTCATCAAAATATAAGGACTAGCCCACAAATATACCATCAAATGATTTTTAACAAGAGTACTAAACTAACTCAATAGGAAAAGCAAAGTCGCCTATGCAAAAATTATTTCAAGATAGCTTACAGATGCAAATGTAAAAACTCAAAATACTTGAAGAAGAAATATATGAGGATGTCTTTCAATCTTGAGAAAGGCAAATATTTCTTAGGTAAGAGAGATAAAGCACTAGTGATGAAAGAAAAATTGATAAATCTTACTTATCAAAAACTTGTTTTCATCAAACATAAAAACTCCCACCTCTATTAAGAAAATAAATAGGCAAACCACAGACTAAGAGATAATATTCACAACTCATATAACTGACAAAAGATTTGAATTCAGAATATATAAACAACTTCTAAAATGCAATGACAAAATGGTAGGAAACCCAGTTTAAAAACAGGCAAAAGGTATTCCTAAAAGAAGATTTTTAAAAGTCTAATAAGTACATTAAAAAGTGTTCACGGGACTTCCCTAGTGGTGCAGTGGTTAAGACTCCGCGTTCCCAATGCAGGGGGCCTGGGTTCGATCCCTGGTCAGGGAACTAGATCCTACATGCATGCCACAACTAAGGAACCCATGTGCCGCAACTAAGGAGCCCACGAGCCACAACTAAGACCCAGAGCAACCAAAAAAAAAAGTGTTCAATATTATTAGTCATCAGGGAAATGCAAATTAAAACCACAATGAGAAATGATAAACCACTACACACCCGCTGGAATAGCTAAAATAAAAAAGATTGAATACAAATATTGATGAGGATGTGGACCTAGTAGTATTCTGCTACTTTGCTAGTGGAAGTTTAAATGACCCAATCACATTCACCCTATGATGCGACAATTCCACTTCTAGATATTTACCCGAGAGAAACGAAAACATATGTCTTCAGAAAGACTTATACATGAATGTTCATTGCAATGTTAGTCATAATAGCCCCAAACTGGAAACAGATCAGTGTCCATCAGCAGCAAAACAGTTAAAGTGTGGTATTTATTCTATGGTATACTTCTCAGCAATAAAAAGGAACATGGATGCATCTCAAAAACATTATGCTGAAGAAAAGGAGCCAGATACAAGACTGCAAGCTGTATGGTTACATCTCAGTAAAGTACTAGATTAGGTAAAACTAATTAATTAGTGATTGGGGTGTGTGTGTGTGTGTGTGTGTGTGTGTGTATGTGTGTGTGTGTGTGAGGGAGGTTATTTCATGGGAAGGGGCACAAGTCCACTATCTAGGGTAATGGAAATTGTCCATATCTGGATAAAAATGTGGGTGACACAGATGTATTCATTTTTCAATACTGATGGAACTATACATTTAAGATTTGTGAATTTCACTCTATGTAGATGATATTTCAATAAACTTATCATATGGATGGAAATAGAAGGGCTAGGATTCCATATTAGATTTATAAGACATTTTTCCCCAGTAATTATCAGGTCACTGGGTAACATTAGTATAGAGTCCAAATGACATATTATAAAAACTCAGCCAAAGTAGATCTTAATATCGTTACAAGAGAAGTTCCAGTTTTATAATGACCCCACTACTGTTTATGACGAATTCTACTGTAGGTGGAAGTTAACCTGAAAACTACTCCCAATCAAAAAAGTGTATACATATTGCAAACTGCCCTAAATGAATTTGTTTATAACCATTAGGGATTTCTTTGGTATATATCTAAACGGTTAGAGGTAAATGAGGGTTAGGGGTGTCTTTCCCCAGTCATTTCACCTCTGGGAGGTGTGTTATAATGAAAGTTTTAGACTGAATTTGGTAACACATACTAATATTTATTAGCTGGCAACTATGAACACAATCATACAAACTGTTCTGCGTGTTCAAATTCCCAGCTCTCTCCTCTTCAGCACTTTGACAACAAACACTTTGCACAGAGGTTTAATTAGAATCACATGCTCTAGTGGAAGGAGTCAGCTAATATTCTAGTTGGATCAAGTAACAGAACCCTCCAAAGATCTTGGGACATGAGGTCGATGGAGTTTAGAAACAGGGTATGTAACTGAGCAGGACCCTATGGGGCCTTCCCAGGATGGACCCCTCCTTCCTTGTCCCCTGCCTGCCTCTTGTTTGTGGAAAAGCTGTAGTCTTCTAGCCCTCCCCAGGGTCACAAAAGCCTTGCTCAAGAATTAATGATTGAAAGGATGTGACCATGTAGTGACAAAAGTAGCAGTTGGGCCAGGAGAACTGGTAACAATTTAAACAGTAAATCAGCCATCTGGCAGTCACAGAATCTTTAGTTCCTCCCTGAAGTACATAAATAACAGTATCTGGTGTACATTCCTGAGTTGTTTTACAGATATTAAAGCCCCCGCCAAATGGAGGAAGTTAACTACATGATGACCATGAATACTGGCTGGAGGATAAGGACTGGTAAAGTTAATCCTTGTGACACTGCCCTGCTACTTCACCATCAACCAGTCACAGAATTACCCATGAGCTGATCACATACCCTGCAACTCCCCTCCTTCATGTTATCTTTAAAAATGCTTCCGTGAAACCCATTGGTGGCCTTTTCAGCATGAGCTGCCCCATTCTCTTGCTCAGCCCTTGCAATAAACCTTTCTCCACTCCTAACTCCGACGTTTCCATTTGTTTGGCATCACTGTGCGATGGGCACACAAACTTGGGTTTGAACAAAGGGTAGAGATTCTTAGGTCCTGTGTGAGCACAGATGAGTTGGCTATATCATACCTCTAGCCAATCGACATGTCTTGAAAATCACTCATTTCCTCAATGAAAAATAAGATATAACTTCATTTATGCTAATCTGTAAGTACTCTAGAGCTGACCTCAGGTAAAAATAGTTGTAGCTTAGCAACCTTGTGAGTTTTAGAGTCTGTTCAGAGCAGTGGCTCTCAAACAGGGCTATATGTTAGAATCATCTCTGGAGAGTTTTTAAATCCCAGTGCCCAGGCCACACTCCAGGCCAATAAAATCAGAGTTTCTAAGGGTGAGAGCCAGTCAACAGTATTTTTCAAACCTCCCTAGGTGATTCCAATTTACAGACAAAGCTAAGAACCACTGGATTAGAACCTTCCAATCTAGCCTAAATGCAGTGGATATCCTCAAACGGGTGTTTTAAATGCTATTTAACTACCTTTAAAGGATAAATAATACACACTAGATACCATACTGTTGATGCTTAAGTATTTTTAAGTAAATACGATAGCATGAAACTCATCCCATTTCCTCAAGGATAGAACAGAAACAACAGAACTAGAGATATCAACTAGAAGATTCTCCCTTAAAGAATGTGAGCCCAGACCCCAATGCCCTATAGATATTCCTCTTCTGACTCCCCCTTCCAGAGACACTACTAAGGCTTGTCGAGGTGATAAAGTCTAATTCCTGTTTTGGAATGCCGTTTATTACATGAACTCAGTAAATGTATATTGATAATGTTTAGCAATATAAAATTCCAATCGAATATTGCAAAATATTTTGTACCATCCCATTTGTTAATCAAAAACAGTCTGAGGGGCTTTGCAGAGAAACAAAAACCCAGGCTTCACCCCAAAAAAGCTCCTTCCCTAGCATCAGGTCACCTAACAGTTATTAGAAATTTACACCCAAATGCTATATTCAATCTCAGGGCTTCTGTCACATTATTTCCCTCCCTCTGGAATTCTCATCTTGAAATCATCTTTCCAAATGTGGTTTAGATGACATTTCTGGGAAGTCTTTGATGAACCCTTTCAACCTTCCCTTTATAATTCATCACTCCTTCCTCTCAGCTACGTCTTTTATGTTTACTGTATAGTATTTGTTTTCATTTCTTTCTCCTCTCACAACACTTTGACCTACTTGTGGGCGGGATCCATGGTATTTCTGCCCTCATCACAGAGCCTAAATTTTTTTTCAAATGTAATAAGTGTTTATGCAACTATTTCACCAGATTTTTGGTCCAATGATTATTTTACTTAACTTCAGACTCTACTTATAGACCTTTATTAACTAATGACACCTGAGTGTTATATTACTTTTGCATGACAAAAGGCCCACTGACATCGAGACACACAGATGTCAGTTGGTTGAGACAGAAATTCCAACTAGAAAAAGGGCAACTAAAATAGAAACTAGAAAGGTGCCAAAGGCAAAAATCAACTATTTGGGGTTGTTCTGGTGAATAAGCATTTTGTAGAAGTCTGGTAGCTTCTGCATGCTTTCTAGGGAAATTTCAGAATAATGTACTTTTGTATGCTTAAGTGTTTAGATAAAAAAAATAACTGATACGTAAGATTCTATCAGGTTCAAAAGAGCAGGATACGTACATGTTTCTGTGTGTGTGTGTGTTTTCTTGCAGAAAAGAAAAATCTATATTGCCCTGTCACATCCTGTATTGTTACTGTTCCTGAATTTTTTCAGAGACACATGCTAATTATTATATTCCCTATTTAAAAACAGAGAATTTTCTAATGTTGCATTCTTCATGGAAGAAAACACTTGTTTTCTCTCTTTTAATGGGTCTGAAAAGTAAATGACATATTCAGGTCACTAAGAAAATAAATGTCAAAGTTGACGTAAGTCAAGATTTATCTAACAAGCCCTCCTTCCCCTGCAGTGAGTGAGTGGTTACACGGCATAAAAGACAGGCATTCGTTTTAGTATGCAAAATCCTGAGATCTAATTAGAAACTCACAACCTTATCTGGGCAACAATGGACCATTATTTCATGTCTCTGGGTCTCAGTTTCTTCATTCGTTAAATGGGGATAACAGTCCCTCTTTTATAGAATTTTCCTGAGAATTACATGAGTAAAGTAAAAAAGTATATAGGAGGCAATAAAAATGTTTCTGTTGAATTGGAAATGTAGTCATAGCAACTCTGTGAATCAGTTAGGTAAATAAGAATTTCACTCACCTAGATCATCACTCTATAGATGGGATCATGGTTCTGGATGCAGAGATATGAATTCAAAGAAAAACTCTGTGAGCATAATTTAGGCAATGATAGATTTGCCAGGACACTGTAGACAATAAACCACCCCTTACATGAGACCACAGAGGTGTTTCAATATCCGTAAGTGGTCCAGATCTCTGTTTTATGTCTCTTCTGAAAGAAGGCAAAGTGCTTTTCCTATCTAGTTCTCACAGAAGTAGGCAGAAATGTTAGCCGTGTGACTTTAATGAATATCACATGAACAAGTTCCCCACACACTGCTTTGGAAATGTCACCTAATGAAAGGCTGCACTTAGGAAGGGCATAAAACTGAACAAGATAATGGTACAGGCGTTACCTGGCACACAAGTGAGGATATCACCTTTGCTGCTGGAAAAGAGAACAAGGACGCAGTAAGTTTGATTACTAAATGCACAGCAATTACTCAGAACGTGTCGGTGCACCTGCTTTAACTTGAAAATTGGTTCTTCTCTCAAACAAAACCAAATAAAACTGAACAAAGTACACAGAGGGAATGCCTGGCGTATCCTACAGGGACTTGTTCTCCCTTGTTAGGCAGTTAGAAGTTTGACCCATGCTTAAAATGCACACTTAGTCATCCACACTTAACACATTTTCTGTTGCCATAAGTGAGGTTGATAAACAGTTAGTTAAAAACTCTCACAGATAATAGTTCCAGAATGCCCTTCTGTTTCAAGCCTGTTACCCATGGAACTTTTCCAAACAAAAACAAACAGTAAGTGGTGGCACAGTGGTTAAGAATCTGCCTGCCAACGCAGGGGACACAGGTTCGAGCACTGGTCCGGGAAGATCCCACATGCTGCAGAGCAACTAAGCCCGTGCGCCACAACTACTGAGCCTGCGTGCCACAACTACTGAAGCCCGTGCACCTAGAGCCCATGCTCCACAAGAGAAGCCACTGCAATGAGAAGCCTGCGCACTGCAATGAAGAGTAGCCCCCGCTTGCCGCAACTAGAGAAAGCCCGCACGCAGCAACGAAGACCCAATGCAGCCAAAAATAAATATTAAATTAAAAAAAACAGTGAGAACTTCAAGACAACCTCTGTGGGGCTCTTACCTCCCATTCACATGATTAAAGTTTCATCTAACTGCCATTTGACTGCCCAAGGATCTTCTAAAATTTCGCCTGTATTCTCCACATGGCATTACAGCAAATCTGGTCTACTCAACTAGGAACCTGTTTGGACGATAGTCAGCTGTGTGCCTTTCTACCCTCGCCTTAGCTCCTGGATGGTGGATACAGTAAAATGCTGGAGTCATTTTTGTATCGCTGAAGCTTGGATACATAACACAGGATTTGGCATCTAATAGGTCCTCAGTAAATACTTGCTGACTATCTTAAGAATGCCGACACTGTCACACTTCCTACCAACCCAACCCTTTGTTTGTAATAATGCTCCTGTCTCCATTCTAATAATACCTAGATTCTTGAGTGTCTGGCAGCAAATTTTAACTCTCTGAATTAACCAAAATCTTTGAGATACTTATCACGCATTCACTCATTTACTTCCACCAAGCTCCCCCTCTACTTTCTCAACTGCAACAAATATTTACCATCAATTGCCTGAAAGTACCATGCAAAATTTTATGCAGGTTGGAAAATTGCACAATCACTGCCATCTGTGACAGCACTCTCCAACAGAAAGATAAGGAGAGCCATGCGTGAAAGTAAATGTGTTATTTTTAGTTTTTCTGGTAGCTATAGTAAAAAAAAATAAGAAAAAGGTAAAATTAACTTCAATACTATATTTTAACTACGTATATAAAAATTATCATTTCTATACATGTCCAATATAAAAATTATTGATATGTTTTGAATTCTTTTTTTCTTAATAAGTCTTCAAAACCTGGGGCGTATTTTAGGCTTACAGTACACTGAGTTTGACTAGCCACATTCCAACTGTCAACGGCCACGTGTGGCTACTGGTTACCACACTGGACAGCACAGACCTATAAAATCACCTTCTCATAAAAGAAAGGTGTAAATAGAACGTCTATACAAAAAAAGACTAGAATGAATGCTTTAAAACAACAAAATATTGGGGCCAAGAGACGACTCAATTCTAAAAGGAGGGATAGAAGTAGGCCCCTTTGGACCTACTCTACCTCTCTTCCCTTTACTAAACATTGCATCCTCTCATCTTATTGGTCACTTCCTCCTTCATCCAATGACTGTGTGCACACATGTATCTGTGCAAGCAGTTATGTGTTTCCTAGGACCACACATAAATGGACGACACATTTACGTGAGGGAGAGACCATGTGTAAATGAATGTGACTCTGCAGCTTATATAAATAGTGATTTAGAATATATGGGAGGGCAAATGCAGGATAAAAAGTAGGGGCTGATAGAAAAAAGAAGGGGCTGTGATTGGCACAGCTTATAATGCTGTATTCTTTTCCTAGTGGATTACCAAAATGTTATTGCAGGCAATGAGTAAGATAAAGATGAACCTAGTTAAAAGGGAAGCCAACTAATTCTGCTTTTCTCCCTCATAGGAAAAAGAATTCGCAGAAATTAATGACAGTGTTTTCACAGACACCTGTTATACAAAGATCTCCTAGTTCTTTCTTTCTTTTTTTTTTTTTTTTTTTGTGGTACGCGGGCCTCTCACTGTTGTGGCCTCTCCCGTTGCGGAGCACAGGCTCCGGACGCACAGGCTCAGCGGCCATGGCTCACGGGCCCAGCCGCTCCGCGGCATGTGGGATCCTCCCAGACCGGGGCATGAACCCACGTCCCCTGCATCGGCAGGTGGACTCTCAACCACTGCGCCACCAGGGAAGCCCTCCTAGTTCTTGACTATCAAGATTGGGTATGAACTTAGAACGTAGAATTTAGAACTCTTATATTCCCCATGCTTGGCAGAGGTATTCCTAATGTTACTATTTTCTATCCAGTACAGAAAAGTGTGAGGAGACACAAAGAAAAGACACGGAGCGCCAAGTGAAGGACCCAGTGTAAATTAAATGATAAAAAGACTGCGGAAAATGCATCAAAACAACACTGACCATATACACACAGCATTTACCTGGGAAGAATTTCTCCACAAAGCAGTTGAGATGAGAGCTGTGTTTTGAAGTTTGAGGATTTGATTTAAGAAGGGAAAGTGATTGAGAAGGAGAAACTCAAGAATCAGACATGACACATCCTAAACAGACTGAGGAGAGTGGAATGGGAAATAAAATAAGTAGCTGTACACAGAATTGACACAAAGCCAATAAATGGCAGTGAGGGAGAAAGAAAATAAAAGAGGGGGGCTTGGACTCTGAGCCTTCACAGACTCATCCTAAATCCACTGGCCAACAGTGAGTTATCTGGTCTCTCTCAGCTTCAGTATCCTCATCTGAACCATGAGACTCATAACAGCACCTACTCAGTGAGGATTAAATGAGCCGTCTATACAATATGCTTAGCACAAAGCCTAGCACTTAATAAACATGTGATGCATGTTAGTTGCAACTGTTAGAAGATCTGGGCTCACAAGTGTTGGAATTTGTTAAGAAAGGCAATTAGGTACTGTTGGGAAGTGTCTGATAAGTTATCTACAATGGAAAAAAAAAGATCTTATTTTTATTGCCATATGACGGAAGAAACCATAAATAAGGAGCCCAATGTAAATTTGGTGACTGCTAAGTGAAAGGCTGGTAGAACCTGGGCCACAGTTTTGCCTAAGTAAAGAGAAAGTGGTAGAGGCAAGTCATACTTTTCATAAATAATCTGAGAACTGAGAATGAACAAGGTCTGAGAAGAACAAAGAGAACACTGTACCCTTAGTTCGTCACAAAACACTCACTAGCATCACGTTGGGAAGATTTCTTAGTATCTCCAAGCGTCAGTTCCCTCCTCTTTAGAATGGGGATAATATTAATACAAACTTCACAGGGACATTACGAGGATGGAGTTATTATTTGTCAAGCACTTAGAATACTGACTGGCACATGGTCGGTGCTATGTAAGTATATGTGAGGTGAAACTGAAAACCACAGTGTTTTGAAAAGCTCTTTAAACGTTAACTTTTACTCTTCCATACATTATATTTTTCAATCCAAAAAGCAACACTGTGAGGCAGTGCGACTCCCGTTTTAGGGATGAGGAGGGAGTTTTGGAGGCCTGGTCAAAGTCACACAGGAGGAGTCTGAGCCAGGAGCCGAACCCAAGCCTTCCACTCACGCCTGGGCTCTTTCCACTACCAGCAGCGCCCCCAATGCCATGAGCCAAAAAACCTGAGGACAGTGATGTAACAATGATACTGAGAAGCTGGGAAGGGCTAGTAGTGCACTGACTTGTCATTAGGGTTCTTGTTACTTAAGTATCAGAGAATCACTAGAAATGTGGAAATACGCTAAGACCACCCAAACAAGAGAAAGCAAAGGCTACTTATTCAGAGCTTGCTATAGCAAAGGAGTCAGCCACCAGCACTTCTGTTTTTTGCAGAGACTCAGAGGCATGCAGAGGAATGGGAAAGCTGTATAATTTAAAAAAAATAAAAAAGACACAGCTTCCAGATATGCCCTGATTGAAGGCTGCTGGCAGGGGGAAGCTGCAGGTGGGCTAACTCAAAGCAGGGCATCCTATGTGATCGGTTAGGGGTACACAGTTGGCTTTCTCTGGCTGGCCCTAAGTTGCAAGGGGGACACAAATTAGGGAAGCTCTCAGTTATTAATAAGTCCTAGCTGTATGGGGTCGCTTGTTACAGGCGCTATTATTGCTAGAGACAGTGGTCTGTTTTAGATAGCAGGGCCACCTTCCTGGGCTGGTCACTGCAGATAATGGATTGGTTTCTTGGGCTGGTTGCCGCAGACTGTGGGTCAGAGTCCAGTTTTTATATATAGTCTGGCCACTGTCAGTTTGCATATTCAGCCCTTCAGAAGCCATCTAGTTGAAACCCCAACGTAAATATTTATTCCCTGACCATTGTGGAGTATAAGGGAAAACTCCAAAATACAAGATGCACATCAGGACTTGTGGGCCATGGTCATGACTTTAGTCCCTGCCCTCAGAGCAAGATGGAAGCCACTGAAGCACATTAAGAATGAGGAAGATATTGGGACTTCCCTGGAGGTCCAGTGGTGAAGACTTTGCCTTCTAATGCAAGGGTTGTGGGTTCGATCTCTGGGTGGGGAACTAAGATCACACATGCCTCGCGGCCAAAAAACCAAAATATAAAACTGAAGCAAGGGGCTTCGCTGGTGGCACAGTGGTTAAGAATCTGCCTGCCAGTGCAGGAGGCACAGGTTCGAGCCCTGGTCTGGGAAGATCCCACATGCCGTGGAGCACCTAAGCCTGTGCGCCACAACTACTGAGCCTGCACTCCAGAGCCCACAAGCCAAAACTACCAAGCCTGAGAGCCACAACTACTGAGCCCACGCGCTGCAACTACTGGAGCCCACGAGCCTAGAGCCCCCGCTCCACAACAAGAGAAGCCACTGCAATGAGAAGTCCGTGCACCGCAACGAAGAGTAGCCCCCGCTTGCCTCAACTAGAGAAAGCCCATGCGCAGCAACGAAGATGCAATGCAGCCAAAAAGACTTTAAAAATGTTCCACATCAAAAAAAAATCTTAAAAAAATTAAAATTAATAAAAAAGGAAAGAGGAAGATATTAGCAGCACTATTTATAATAGCCAAGACATGGAAGCAACCTAAATGTCTATTGACAGATGGATAAAGATGTGGTACACATATACAATGGAATATTACTCAGCCTTTAAAAAAAGAGTGAAATAATGCCATTTGCAGAAACATGGATGGATCAAGAGATTATCGTACTAAGAAAGTCAGACAAAGACAAATAACATATGGTATCACTTATATGTGGAATCCGAAATGTGATACAAATGAACTTGTTTACAAAACAGAAACAGACTGACAGACACAGAAAACAAACTTCTGGTTACGAAAAAGGAAAGGGGGACAGGGATAAATTAGGAGTTTGGGATTAGCAGATACACACTACTATATATAAAATAGATAACAACAAGGTCCTACTGTATTGCACAGGGAACTATGTTCAATGCCTTGTAATAAACCATAATAGAAAAGAATCTGAAAAAGAATATATATACATATACATACACACACACGTAACTAAATTGCTTTGCTATACATCGGGAACTAACACAACATTGTAAATCAACTATACTTCAATTAAAAAAAAAGAATGAGGATAATATGATCTGTTTTGCTTTTCTAAAAGATCACTTTGGCTGCAGGGTGGAGAGTAAGTTAAAGAGGGTCAATTAGAAGGTATGGCAATGATCCTGTAAAGAGATGACTTGTCCTAAATCAGAGAATGGCAGAAGGGCTTGATAAAGAGGCTTGCGGTAAGGACTACACATGAGAAAGGAAGAGACATTGATGGAGATTCCCAGATGCTATCGGTGACGGAGACACTTCCTGAAGGACAGACTGGGGGAGAACGCTTGCCCTCCCCAATGTTTGTTTTTATAATGCGTGTTTTGTTTTTATTTACAGGTCTCCTTAAGCAACTGTTTTAAGGGGCTCCACACAGACACACACACACACACAGAGCTACCTGCAAGCTGTTACTAACCAATCATGAGACTCCCCTGTTATTCCTTTTTGCCTTAGAGTTACCTGCTTCCCAAGAGAACCTCAAGAAGCTTAAGACTTACAAGTTTTCTAGTACGGAAGTTCATTTAAAAATTAAAAATAGAGCTACCATATGATCCAACAATCTCACTCCTGTGCATATATCCAGAAAAGATGAAAACTCTAATTTTAAAAGATACACACATCCCCTATGTTCAAAGCAGCACTATTTACAATGGCCAAGACATGGGAACAACCCAAATGTCCATCGACAGAGTGGATAAGGAAGCTGGGGTATATATCTACTACGGAATATTACTCGGCCATAAAAAAGAATTAAAAATTGCCGTTTGTCGCAACACAGATGAACCTGCAGATTATCATAGGAAGTGATAGACAAATATTATATAACTTATATGCAGAATCTAAAAAAGAATGTAAATGAACTTATTTACAAAACAGAATCAGATTCACAGACACAGAAAACAAACTTATGGTTACCAAAGGGGAAGGGGGAGGGATAAATTAAGAGTTGGGGATTAACAGATATATACCACTATATATAAAATAGAAAACCAACAAGGACCTACTGTATAGCACAGGGAACTATATTCAGTATCTTGTAATAACCTAGAGTAGACAAGAATCAGAAAAATATATACATAACTGAATCACTTTGCTGTACACCTGAAACTAACACAATACTGTAAATCGAATATACTTCAGTTAAAAAAGAAAAAAAAAGACAAGTTTCCTTTAATTCTGATGTCGGTAACCAGAACCACCACAACGTCCAGCTTAGGCCTGAGGGTCCCCACCTGCTGACACCTCCACTCACAGGTTTTCCGACAGCTAGTCTTGCCAAGCAAGCTTTATCCACTGCCACTTCCTCAGCTGCCCCCATCTGCTCCACAAAGGCCTTGACCCACCCTCTTCAGATGATCCTTTCCCTGACATTCTCTTGGTTGTAGGGTTTTCATTGCTTCTCTCCTTCCTCGTGTTTTTAGGCTCCAAGGGTGATTCTTCTCCCAGCTCCAACACCCCACCACCACCACCAACCACCAGGACTACAGGAGTTCACTTTACTTTCTGTTCTCAAAAGGACCCCAAACCATTCATGAACCCCATGTGAGAGCCACCCCTCCATCTCCCGTTCTTGGTTCCCAGGTAGCTTATTTCCTCCATGTAGACAATGCAGACTCACTCCCTCTCACTTTTTTTCTGGAATCTCCACTATGTAACTAGAGCTAACTGAAGGAGAGAGAGAAAGTATCATTTTTCCCTTCTTGGAAATTTGTCTCAAATCAATCTATCAATTTGCCATAGTTAACATTCAAGCTTTGTACATATGCTAATAAATCATTAAAATTCATACAGAGCCTAGCCTGACATTTTGAGGTTTTCTTTCTTTTTCTGCCTTTCAAAATTTCTACCCAATTCTGCAAACTATACATTTGCAAGCAAGAGCTGCACTGCACAAAGGACCAAATAGAGGAACCTCAAGTTAGAAACATCCATCATTTGTTAGATACTTTTTGGCCTTGAGTAGTTAACAATGCTGTTCCTCTTTTCCCAGATGGAATACTGATTAACTTCAGTAGAAGTTTGGGACTTGGCAGATCAGAAGAGCCAAGCACCCACTATGTATTGTTCCTTAAAGATTTAGCTCCTGCTTGCATACTTCAGAGACCAGAAGACTCACTCACTGTGAGGCAGACAGTCCCAATGTTGGATGGTTCTTAGTTGGGGAAAGTTTCTTTTACTGAAATGATATGAATGTTCTTATTCTTTTCACCTCTAGGTTCTCCAGAACAGTGACCAATAAATTCATTTCCACTTCTAAATCATAGCCTTCAACTCTTTGCACACAGCGGAGTCTCCATTAAGCAACTCTTCTTCAGACTGAGCATGTGTGGTGACCCCAACTCTCCTGCAGAGGCCAGGTCTTACCAATCCCTCCCTCACCTGTGCAGGCTCGCGTCCAACACCCCGGGAGCCCTTCCACCTCCTCTCACCCCATCCCACCCTGATGGTCCCAAGATAATGCCCCGTGGCACCCACATCCTAACAAAGGGCAGGAGACATGATCCAAACAGAGAAAGCCAAGGGTCTTATAAAACCATCTTTGATCTGAGTTCAGTCCTCTTAGTTTTAACTTTATTTTTAGCATCATTTGACTATTCTTAAAACGGTAGTCCACTAAGACCCAAAGGCATTTTTGACATTTTGCTATAAAGTTAAGATTTCCCCATTATATTCCTGTTAGTTTTAGACTAACTGCTGGACTTTATATTTTTTCTTGTTACATTACAAAGTATTGATTCCTGCCTAGTAAGATTTTTTTTTTAGCCTTATTTTGCCATTTGAAGTATTAGCTATTCTTTCCAGCTCTCAGCCATCTTTTCCATTATCCAAGTCAAATAATACCAAAATACTAAACAGGATAGGGTAAAGGGCAAAAATACTGTGATAAAATTTAAGCACTTAAATATATGAAAAATGTTAAATCTCATTTAAATTATGTATCAAAAAATTAAAATTCCAAACGTCCTTCATGATGTGAATTTTGTAGTGAATTTGCTCCTTGCATATGAGAAAATAAAAGTATATTAGATTATAATTATAATAGGCTTAGAGATATCCATAGTTGCCAGCCTGAGCAAATTAATTTATTAAAAACTTACTATTATTTTTTTTAAGAACAAGCTTTTAGTTTTACTGATCTTTGCTATTGTTTTATTTGTTTCTATTTCATTTATTTCTGCTCTGATCTTTATGATTTCTTTCCTTCTACTAACTCTGGGTTTTGTTTGTTCTTCCTTCTCTAGTTCCTTTAGGTGTAAAGTTAGATTATTTGAGATTTTTCTTGTTTCTTGAGGTAGGCTTGTATTGCTATAAACTTCTCTCTTAGAACTGCTTTTGCTGCATCCCATAGGTTTTGGATCATCGTGTTTTCATTGTAATTTGTCTCTAGGTATTTTCTGATCTCCTCTTTGATTTCTTCAGTGATCTCTTGGTTATTTAGTAATGCACTGTTTAGCCTCCATGTGTTTGTGTTTTTTACGGGTTTTTTCCCTGTAATTGATTTCTAATCTCATAGTCTTGTGATCAGAAAAGATGCTGGATATGATTTCAATTTTCTTTAATTTACTGAGGCTTGATTTGTCACCCAAGATGTGATCTGTCCTTGGAGAATGTTCCATGTGCACTTGAGAAGAAAGTGTAATCTGCTGCTTTTGGCTGGAATGTCCTATAAATATCAATTAAATCTATCTGGTCTGTTGTCTCACTTAAAGCTTGTATTTCCTTATTAATTTTCTGTCTGGATGCTCTGTCCATTGGTGTAAGTGAGGTGTTAAAGTCTCCCACTATTACTGTTTTACTGTTGATTTCCTCTTTTATAGCTGTTAGCAGTTGCCTTATGTATTGAGGTGCTATGTTGTGTGCATATATAATTGTTATATCTTCTTCTTGGACTGATCCCTTGATCATTACATAGTGTCCTTCCTTGTCTCTTGTAACATTCTTTATTTTAAAGTCAATTTTATCTGATGTGAGTATTGCTACTCCAGCTTTCTTTTGATTTCCATTTGCATGGAATATCTTTTTCCATCCCATCACTTTCAGTCTGTATGTGTCCCTAGGTCTGAAGTGGGTCTTTTGTAGACAGCATATAGATGGGTCTTGTTTTTGTGTCCATTCAGCGAGCCTGTGTCTTTTGGTTGGAGCATTTAAGCCATTCACGTTTAAGGTAATTATCAATATGTATGTTCCTATTACCATTTTCTTAATTATTATGGGTTTGTTTTTGTAGGCCCTTTTCTTCTCTTATGTTTCCCACTTAGAGAAGTTCCTTTTGCATCTGTTGTAGAGCTGGTTTGGTGGTGCCAAATTCTCTTAGCTTTTGCTTGTCTGTAAATGTTTTAATTTCTCCATCGAATCTGAATGAGATCCTTACCGGGTAGAGTAATCTTGGCTGTAGGCTCTTCCCTTTCATCACTTTAAATATATCGTGCCACTCCCTTCTGGCTTGTAGAGTTTCTGCTGAGAAATCAGCTGTTAACCTTATGGGAGTTCCCTTATATGTTATTTGCCATTTTTCCCTTGTTGCTTTCAATAATTTTTCTTTGTCTTTAAGTTTTGTCAATTTGATTACTATGTGTCTCAGCATGTTTCTCCTTGGGTTTATCCTGCCTGGGACTCTCTGTGCTTCCTGGACTTGGGTGGCTCTTTCCTTTCCTATGTTAGGGAAGTTTTTGACTATAATGTCTTCAAATATTTTCTCGGGTCCTTTCTCTCTCTCTTCTCCTTCTGGGACCCCTCTAATGTGAATGTTTTTGCATTTAATGTTGTCCCAGAGGTCTCTTAGGCTGTCTTCATTTCTTTTCATTCTTTTTTCTTTATTCTGTTCTGTGGCAGTGAATTCCACCATTCTGTCTTCCAGGTCACTTATCCATTCTTCTGCCTCAGTTTTTCTACTATGGATTCCTTCTAGTGTATTTTTCATTTCAGTTATTGTATTGTTCATCTCTGTTTGTTTGTTCTTTAATTCTTCTAGGTCTTTGTTAAACATTTCTTACATCTTCTTGACCTTTGCCTCCATTCTTGATCTTTGCCTCCATTCCAAGGTCCTGGATCATCTTCACTATCATTATTCTGAATTCTTTTTCTGGAAGGTTGCCTATCTCCACTTCATTTAGTTGTCTTCCTGGGGTTTTCTCTTGTTCTTTCATCTGGTACATAGCCCTCTGCCTTTTCATCTTGTCTATCTTTCTGTGAATGTTGTTTTTGCTCCACAGGCTGCAGGACTGTAGTTCTTCTTGCTTCTCAAAAACTTACTATTATTGACTACAGAAAAGCTGAAGGACAAGTGGTATGCTGACATCCTTATGGAAAGCATCTTTTGTGCTGTGCAAAGAAATTTAAGATGCACTATTCTTTAACTATTTTCATCTAATAGGCTTACTTAGACTTTCACTTACATAGATGCCCAGACTAATGAAAAATATGTAACTAAGTTTGATATTAGTCTACTAACAATATTAATTTGGTTTGAAATTCTGAATATATACAAAGACTTCCAGTCACACCTCTCAAAGTGATCTCAAAGACCCTTAAAAACAATGATACAAAAATCATAAAGCAAAAGAAAACCAATTTTATTGAACATTTTAATATGCCTTTGGTAATATGTTTTACAGATAAATATGTGTGTATGCACTCAGTCTTGAAAGATATATACATAGAATTGCTTAACTGCAATGCTATTAGCAATAAATCCATGACCTAATTATTGCTATAAATTCATTACTAAAGCTTTTCCCTTTCCTACACCAAGCTAAAATATAAACCTTGCACCATTACAAATTCTAGCTACAGCCAAATACATCCAATTATAATCAGTTGCAGTAAACTCTCACTTTGCATTAGGCATAATTAACTGTGAGACAAATAATCAGTATGATAATATTTAATGTGCTGTGATAGCATTTCTAAACTACTCATGAGAATTCTAGAAAACAAAATATACTTCAATTCTAATCATCAATGTTTTTAACCATTTCATATTTGAAATTTCATACCTGTGCCTTATAAGAGAAATTTTAGTATACCCATCTGGAAATTAAAAATTGGATCTACTCAAGCACATCTTCATGTATGTATTACAAAAACATTCTCTAGTTTTATCAAAATGTTATCAACTTTAATATTTAATTGATGCATTTGTATTTCAAGAAAAATCTCACACCTCCTTCATTTTAATCATCATCATCATCAGTGGAAGAGGAGGAGGAAGTGGAGGAAAGAGAGGAAGATCTCTTCTCTGTCCTCATAAGGAGTGAAATACAATATCGATTCCATAGAAGAATATCTGTATTCTAACACATAACGTTCTTATCATCACCATGAACATTGTCCTTCTTTTTATGTCTATGACAGCAAGGTCAATTAGAAATAATATCAAATAGTATTTCTGAATTTCATGCTCTTTGTTTAGTTTTAGGCTAATTTCACTCATATCATTAAATGACAAAATAATAATAGTACCTATTACAATTCCATGTTTTTATTTTACTAGAAACCCTATGATAATAAACCCTATGGAATGGTGAAAATTAATTGGATGCACTGTAATTTTGTTTGGCATTGTAACAGTACTGAAAAAATGGATCCTAAGCTAGGACTTAGAATTTTTTTTTCCCTCTGGGCAGAAACGATCATAATATTTGCTCTAGTGAGCTTTGACCTATATATTCATTACAAACATGGTTATAGGTTACATTTAATTACTTATCTCTTGTTTTCCCTCTTTGGCCCACAAAACTTTTGGCTGATAACTTCTCTGGCTCAGTTTACTATTTCCATCTTCAGAGGCTACTCTTAACTCACTCTTAATTAATCACAGTTCCTAAGTGAATGCACTCTCATTATCTCTGTAACCGCTTTGTGTTCAATAACTGAAAACTGATTTTTAAAAGATATTCTCAGGCTTCCTTTTACTTCATGTTCACAACATTTCGAAAAGAAATTTTCAGGGTAATTAGGAGACCCTCTTTACCTGTGTTTTACATACACACACTACTATATATAAAATAGATAACTAATAAGGACCTACTGTAAAGCACACGGAACTCTATTTAATACTCTGTAGTGACCTATATGGGAAAAAAATCTTAAAAAGAGTGGGTATGTGTATATGTATAACTGATTCACTTTGCTATACAGCAGAAACTAACACAACATTGTAAATCAACTATACTCCAAAAAAATTTTTTAAAAAAAGACTTTTTAACTGCTGCCAAATAATGCAAATGGCTGTCCTTCACAAGAGAAATTCAAGTTACCAGAACTTGGCCAATGAGGGATTCTTCTAGAAAAGCTGGCAGAGTTACAGTAATCATTCATAGTTCCTCACCATTATGAACAAATGGGGATGGAATTTCCGATGGATAAATATGAAATAATAGAGTGACATCAATAAACTTCTCATGATGTTTAGCCTGTAACCTTGTAATTATCACACACCTTGTAATTATTGACTCACCTACCTGTCCACAAAGAATAAAGTAGGTGTCATTGAGAAGTTTCTTCCCCCTCTGGATACAACAAAGGCAGCAATGGATCTTGCCAAGGATCCAACACTTGTTCCTACTTCAAATAGAGACAAATAATAAAGCTGATTAAATATTATTAGGTCTCTATGTCCATTTCTCTAGGAGGTGGGTCAAAAAGGATCTTGCTGTGATTTATGTCATAGAGTGTTCTGCCTATGTTTTCCTCTAAGAGTCTGACAGTGTCTGGACTTACATTTAGGTCTCTAATCCATTTTTAGTTTATTTTTGTGTATGGTGTTAGGGAGTGTTCTAATTTCATTCTTTTACATGTAGCTGTCCAGTTTTCCCAGCACCACTTACTGAAGAGGCTGTCTTTTCTCCATTGTATATTCTTGCCTCCTTTATCAAAAATAAGGTGACCATATGTGTGTGGGTTTATCTCAGGGCTTTCTATCCTGTTCCATTGATCTATATTTCTGTTTTTGTGCCAGTACCATACTGTCCTAATTACTGTAGCTTTGTAGTATAGTCAGAAGTCCAGGAGCCTGATTCCTCCAGCTCTGTTTTTCTTTCTCAAGATTGCTTTGGCTATTCGGGATCTTCTGTATTTCCATACAAATTGTGAAATTTTTTGTTCTAGTTCTGTGAAAAATGCCATTGGTAGTGTCATAGGGATTGCATTGAATCTGTAGATTGCTTTGGGTAGTATAGTCATTTTCACAATTTTGATTCTTCCAATCCAAGAACATGGTATATCTCTCCATTTGTTTGTATCATCTTTAATTTCTTTCATTAGTGTCTTATAGTTTTCTGCATACAGGTCTGTTGTCTCCTTAGGTAGGTTTATTCCTAGACATTTTATTCTTTTCATTGCAATGGTAAATGAGAATAGATGTAAAACAGATAGTTAGTGGGAAGGAGCCACATAGCACAGGGAGATCAGCTCGGTGTTTGGTGACCATCTAGAGGGGTGGGGTAGGGAGGGTGGGAGGGAGACTCAAGGAGGAGGAGATATGGGGATATATGTATATGTATAGCTGATTCACTTTGTTATAAAGCAGAAACTAACACACCATTGTAAAGCAATTATACTCCAATAAAGCTGTTAAAAAAAACAAATTATTAGGTCTCCAGAACCTATTCATCTTATAACTGGAAGTTTGTAACCCTTTGACCAACATCTCCCTATTTCCTCCACCTCCCAGGCCCTGGTAACCACCATGCTATTCTCTGTTACTATGAGTTCGATGTATATCAAAACATCATGTTAACAAACTTAAATATATACAATTTGTATTTGTCAATCATATACCAATAAAGCTGGAAAAAAATAAAACCTTTAGAGGAAGAGAAAGAGAGAGAAGACATCACATTCTAGGAATGCAATCATTACAGCCTAGAAAGTTCAAGAAAAGATATAGGTGTAAGATACGGTATTTTATATTTACATTATAAAATTCTGAAAAGTAAATTTTACCTGACTAGGAAATGAATGATTGTTGACATGTTCCTGCATCTTCTGGGTATGACTTGCATTTGTGGTTATGATCAACAAAGCACAGTAATAACTTTAATAGAGTTGCTGGAACCCAGTATGCACAAGGACTGCAGGGGATGATGCAGGAACATAAGCAATGATGTAACCAGCATAAAACTAATGATAGGACGGAACTGTAGGTGAGGACAAGAAGATACATTTTGTTTCAATACAAGTAGAATCTTAAGAGCCATGGCAGTCTGAGTAACAACAATTATGATAATCTTTTTCTCATGGTAGGTGTAGTAGGCTGAACAGTGTACCTCAAAACTCATGTCCACTCAGAAAGCAAACTTATTTGGAAACAGAGACTTTCGACTTGTAATTAGTTAAGACAAGGTAAGGCCACACTACATTAGGGTGGGTCCTATATCCAATGATTGGTGTCCTTTTAAGAACAGGAAAGGACACCCTGAAATACCCACAGGAAAAGAGGCCACGTGAACACAGAGGCAGAGACTGAAGTGATGCAGCTACAAGCTCAGGAACATCAAAGATTTCCAGGAGCCACCAGAAGCTAAGAGGAGGCAAGAAAAGAGTCTTCCCTAGAGCCCTTGGAGGGAGCATGGCCCTGCCAACACCTTGATTTCAGACTTCTAGCCCCCAGAACTGTGAGAGAATGAGTCTTCTGTATTAAGCCACCCAGTTTGTAGTAATTTGTCATGGCAACCCTAGGAAATCAATACAATAGGAGATAGAAAATTAGCCAGAGACGGCACATTGGATAATAAAGAACACAAGGAGACAGCTCCTGGATGCGAACAGGAAGAGATGGTACTTTAACACGATAGAAGCATCTACACACACACTTACTGGACAATGAACAAAGAAGTAACTGCCTCTTCTCCACTCAGTCTAAATCTTCATCGATAAATCTTTATACCTCTTATGGACCCATGAATTTTATAATATATTTTTTTAAAAAATTGTTTCTATGGACAGGAACCTCACAAAAATATTTGTCCGGGGCCCTGCACATCCTAAATGTGGCCCTGTTACTGCTCACCTACATGTCATTCTTGGTTCCTCTCCTTTTTCCCCCTCATACCAGATGTGCTACTTTGCCTGAGACAGTCCCAGTTTGTACCAGTCCTGGCATAATCATTAAAAGTGTCCCCTTCCACGCTCCCCCTCTGGATGATAAAATCACAGGTCTTTCCAATTATACCATCAGTGAGTCTTATTGGCCCCATCTTCTAAAACATTCCTTATTTTGACCACTGCCCACCATCTTTCAATGGTCCTTTATAAGAACATCCAAACTGTGCTCCCTGCTTCCATTCTTCTTCTCCCTGCCCCAACCCTGGGTCCCCAACACGCACTTATTCTCAAAAAAAAAAACTGGCACAGTGATCTTCTTAAAGTATAAATTGGTTTATGTCATTCTGCCAAATAAATAAATATAGATATAAATTCAGAAATACAGAAAAAAAACAAAGCCATATAACTGCTTCCTTTCACACATGGAATAAAATCAAAAGCCTAGAATACCAACCTCCAATTCTTCTCATAGCTTCCCCTACTCCCCATTCAGATATACTATACTTGATACCCCATCCTCAGAAAGCCCTTTCATGACTACTTCCATCTAAATGTCTCCTTCCAGCTCCGTCACTCTCTAATTCCTAATTTCCTATTTTCTTTAAAACACTTAGTACTATAAGAGTCTATGTTCTATCCTGTATAGTGATTTTACTTTATGCTAGTCTGTCACTTCCATTAGAACATGAGCTTAATGAGGGCAGGGACTTTATCTTTTTCACCACTGAAATTACAGTACCTAGAAGAATGCCTGGAATATAGTAAGCACTTAATAAATATTTACTGCATAGGATAAAGTAACTGTTTTATAGTATACCAAAAGATATATATTTATAGAGCTATGGAAACAGAAGTGAGAAGCAATTAACTCCAATAGCTATGGTCAAATGCAACCCTACATGGTCTCTAGACTGACGTTCCTGAAACATCAGTATTCTCATATCACCACACTATTCAAAAATCTTTAGAAATGTTTTATAATTAAAGAATAAATTCCACACTCACTACATAGTATTCAAAGTTATCTTCAGGGCTTCTCTGGTGGCGCAGCAGTTGAGAGTCCGCCTGACGATGCAGGGGACGTGGGTTCGTGCCCCGGTCCGCGAAGATCCCACATGCCGCGGAGAGGCTGGGCCCGTGAGCCATGGCTGCTGAGCCTGCGCGTCCGGAGCCTGTGCTCCACAATGGGAGAGGCCACAACAGTGAGAGGCCCGCATACCGCAAGTTATCTTCAGTCAGTCCATACTTTATTCTCTCCAACTTTACTTTTCCTCTCTAATTTTTTGGACTCAACTTATTAAAATAACAGACTCATTCTCATACTTTTTTCATCCACCTGGAATATCTTCTTCCATCCCCTGCCTGGCCCACAAATTTCTTTCTACACATATAATTCCAATTCACCCTTCAAGGTGTGGTTCAAGCTTTCTGTTGCTCTCCTGCATATTCTCAGATATCCCCAGAGCTTCCTTGGCTTTCCCTTTTCAGCAAGTGCGGTCTCTTATCATCTGCATCATTTGTTTTTAAGGCAAACGCTTATATCCTCTGTGTCAGTCACAGAATTGAGGTTATACCAAATATCCAATAAATTATTACTGATTGACCAATGAGTAGACATGTATACTATACTGTATGTAAAATGATACGTTACCTGAGTCATACTAGGGAATAAGTGCATCTACCGAGGGCTATTTTTGAGTTGAGTTGACTTATATCTTAATTGGTTTAGGAGAAATGAGATTAAATTGGAAACTCATATTTCTTGAAATGAAGAGACTAAAAATCAAGGGATTTTTTTCTCCAATAAAAAGTATAAGTATGGAATATTTAGAGTAAATGGCAGAGAAAATGGAGAAGAACGTTCCTTCTCAGACTCTTTTCCCAAAAGACAGGAATAAAACTGTAAACTTTTCTGGAAAGTTGTTCACCAGTCTTCGAAAACTTGCTCGTTCATTCTTTTTCTTCCTGTCTTTAATTTTTAAAGTAAGTTTAAAACATCAAGATGTTGGTCCTCAGCCAACGGGAAAATCATTCCTGGACGCTGCATGCTTGCTTAGCTCTGATGAAGGCGTGGAGCCCTGCTTTGAATTTTCAGGTTGTGTTTCTACACCAAGGGTTCCTGCGGTGGCTCCACAGTCCTGAGAGAAGCTTCCCCAGAAGGAGAGCAGATGTGACAGTCATATGTTTCCCTGATGTTCATTTTATTGAAATTGATTTCATTTACTGTTTTAACTCTTTTTTAAAAAGAGAGCCAAGTGTCCCTGGCTCAAAAGATTATTTTATTTTGCATTTATTTGCATAATGAGGAATTAGTTCAAAATACAGAAAACAAAATCAAGTAAATTCATTAGCCTACAGTCATTGTATTCAAGTTCAACAGGGGTGGTATTATCCACATAAAATGCCTACAGTTTTAAAATGAATCACAACCTCAATCAAGAAGAGGTAAGAATATTGCTGAAAAGCACTGCTTAATAATCCTACAAGAGATGCCGTGGAGTTACTCTACTTTTATTAAATAACTCTCAGGGAAATTGGCTGGAGCTCTATTTTCCCACTATGGCTACCAAAAGTGAGCACAACTCAAACTTCACCCCTTCCGTGAAGGCATTTTATTAATCTTTATGTCCTTAGGACCTAGCACTGTTGCCACAAAACAGTCAGAAGATCACCTCTTTTTTTTCTCGCGGTACATGGGCCTCTCACCGTTGCGGCCTCTCCCGCTGCGCAGCACAGGATCCGGACGCGCAGGCTCAGCGGCCATGGCTCACAGGCCCAGCCGCTCTGCGGCATGTGGGATCTTCCCGGACCAGGGCACAAACTCGTGTCCCCTGCATCGGCAGGCGGACTCCCAACCACCGTGCCACCAGGGAAGCCCACCTCTCTTTTTTATTTGACATTATTCAGTTTCCCTCTCTAGCTTATAAACCAGTTTTTCTGAAAAAGTAGTCTACTGAGGTCCTCCACCAGAATTATCAGCAGACTCTAGACCAAAACTACTGGGTCAGTTTCTTACAATAGGATCTATAACTGTAAAATTTCAACAAGCTTCCTGAATAATTTTCATTCACATGAGATTTTGAGGCCCATTCACACACATATCGCATAACAAACATATTTCTTACAGAGAGAAAAATATGTTAACCAGATGTCAGAAAGTAGTTTTTTTCTATCAGTCTTTTGTACCCGTTACTAAAAGAAATGATTATTCACCTGGGGGAGGAGGGAGACCTATTAATTAGGTAAATAATGGAAAAGGGTAACAACTTTTTAAAAATCTGCTTTGCATTTGCCATTCACTGGCAAGTGTGCCCCAGGAATCAGGACCCATTATGTTCTCTGTAATCCTCCCACACTCCCATCTGGAAATATAACATATCTGAGCCACATGTGTTCCTCAGTCTCCAAGAAGCCTGCCAGTTGGAGATGACTGAAAATACACAGCAAAGAAAATTCTATCATGTCAAGTATTTTAAAACTGGAAATAAACAAAGTACTAAAGATCACATTTTAACTAAATACATGCATTCAGTATATTAAAGGACAGACTTTTCCAACTCTCTTTACATCATGAAGAAATTTCTCCAGTTCAGTTGTCCTTGATTCTGGTTTTTTCATAGCCTTTCTATACAGACTTTCTTTTTTTTTTTAAAACTGAAGTTTAGTTGGTTTAAAATATGCTATTAGTTTCAGGTATACAGCATAGCAAATCAATATTTTTATAGATGATACTCCATTTAAAGTTATTACAAAATAATGACTATATTTCCCTGTGCTGTACAATGTATCCTTGTTGCTTACCTATTTTATACATAGTAGCTTGTACCTCTTAATCCCCTACCCCTATGTTGCCCCTTCCCCCTTCCCCCTGGGAACCACTGGTTGGTTTTCTTATACAGACTCTCTTTCCAGTGCTGGAATGATCTTTGTGAAAGCTGGTTGAAAAAGCCTATATAAAATAAGTAATTTTCACGTGGCCAGATGTTCTGCTGGGTTTCTGCTTGCTTTGCTTTCAGTCATTAAAGTATCTGGAATTGCTAGAAGGCTAATCAGCCATTTTTTTTTACAAATGTCAAGTAATTAAATGACTACAGCTCTAAATAACTTAAAAAAAATTAATAAAGCCCCTGTCAAGGGGATGCACTCGGGCAGTCTTCTTTCTTAACTGCCCCAAAGTGTTTTCTAACACGAAATCTTTTGCTGAGAGAAAAGTGCTTAATGATGAAATGTAGAATGCTTTAACAAGTACCCTCTAAATTAGAGAAGAGAAAACATCTAGTACATTAAAAGAGGTACACTACCCAGAGACTTGGGGCCAGAGAGAAATCCGCAGGCTATTCAATTAACTTTTTCTAAGGAAAAAAAAAAAAGCCCTTTGTATTAAAAAACAGTACACGTTTGTCTCATTGTGCTCTCGGAGCTGGTTTTCCAGTAATTATGATCAGTTCATACTAATTTATCCACTCTCTCTCACTTGTTTCCCATTGCTGTTGGTACAGAGTTTTATGGGCCATTGCCAAGATAATGGAAGTGAGTTTGAGCCTAAAACAATGACTGGTCACAATCCATATCATCATCATTGAATATGGAAAGACAAGCAGCAAAGTATTAAATATATTGTTGAAACATAAAGTTTCTGGTTATCAAATAATTGCAATAACAAGAACAACAATAATGGATAGCTTTTTTTTTTTTTTTTTTTTTTTGCGGTACGCAGGCCTCTCACTGCTGTGGCCTCTCCCATTGCAAAGCACAGGCTCCGGACGTGCAGGCTCAGTGGCCATGGCTCACGGGCCTAGCTGCTCCGCAGCATGTGGGATCTGCCCGGACCGGGGCACGAACCCGTGTCCCCTGCATCGGCAGGCGGACTCTCAACCACTGCGCCACCAGGGAAGCCCGAGAGTCATTTTTTGAGTGCTAGAAAATGTTCTAAGACTTTTAAAAATATTGATAGTCATTTAATCCTCATTACAACTTCATGAGTTAAGTGATATCATTATCTCGACTTTAAAGAGGAAAACTGAAGCACAAAGAAGTTACATATTTTGCCCCAAGTCATATAGCTGGTAAGGAGCAGAGCCAGAATTCAAAACAGACACTAGCTTCAGAGCACACACCCTTTACCACTGTATTATGATACTCTCAAACAAAATAAATTGGTTGATATAAGTATGGACTTCATTATCAGAGCTCTAAACAACTGAGCTCACCAGTCACAGGTAAATTTTGCCTAACAATTTAGATGCATACCCTGAGGTCTTCATAAAATTAAAGTGGAATCATTTTTATCTAACATAAAAGATGCCCAGGAGAACTAAGTAAGTATGATTTATGAAACTAATATAAGAATCAGTTATATTAGTCTTACAAATATAAGAATGTATAACTGATTCACTTTGCTGTACAGTAGAAACTAACACAACATTGTAAATAAACTATATTCCAATAAAAATTAATTTTAAAAAAACTAATATAAGGGAAATACTAAACGAGTATTATATTAGAATAAGTTCTAATGCAGTTAATAGATTTTGGAGACCCAGGGACTGACCTTACACTTGGGGATGTAAGCCTTCTTTTGTCCACAATACATTGTAACTATTCTACTGCTTTTTCCAAAGTACTGAGGCTATAATTTGAGCATATATATATATTAGAATGAATAGAATTTTTAAGGTAGGAAAAATATACAGGTTTAAATTAGGAAAAAATATATTATTTTTAAAGTTTTACACACACACTCACACACCCTTAAATTAGTCTCTATAGTATCGCTCAAGATGATGACAGAAAAGGTTGTCAACTAACAATGTTAAATATATGTTGGAGGGTAAAATAAAGCTCCAGGGGGAGAAAAGTAAACATATGAATTATACTAAGTAAGCATTATCTGACAAACAGGGAGACCAGAATAGAGAAGAGGTGCTGGGGGTCACCATGGATAAATAAGAAAGACAGGACTGACATCTGGGTGGATAGCTCCAGAGTTGGAAGCAACAATCCAGTCTTGTGGTTAATGACGTGTCACAATTACATCCCAGTTCAGCATGTAAAACTCTGAACAAGTTTTTCCAAAGTGAAAGAGCTTCACAGAAAGCTTCTACTGCAAAAGTCCTTAGGCATCTTCCTACTTTTGAAGCATCTCTCTACATTACTATTAGGCTTCAGAACTTTTTTTCTTTTTTCGGTTTCATAACTTAATAGTTAAAAGGACAGACTCTGACGTTAGAATGTCTGGTTCTAAATCCCAGTTCCCCATTTACTGTCAGTGATTAAGTCATTAAATTCCGAGCATTGCCTTACTTTCCTCATCTGTAAAATGGAAAGCATAAAACTGCCTACGTTACAGGATGGTGGTGAGAGAGATAAACCTTGTATAGGCCACAGACATAGTATGTGATACATGGTAAGATTTCAAAAACTGTTATCTCTTAACTATAACTCTGAGCCCAAAGAGCTGAAATTTTATTACCATTTTTGGGCTGTCCTTTCTTTAATCTGCAGAAGTAAGCCAAGAGGTAAAGGAGAGGTTATATATATCCTTTTTCTTTCCTTTCAATCTCCTTTGTATTCTCCGGGTACAGAAAGGTAAGGGGAAGAGAAAAATAATAAATGCCATTTTTAAAAGATACCACTGCTTTTGTTCTCACTTAGTCCTTACAGAACTTTGGGTCAAAACAGTCTACTACAAGGAAAGTTAAGAAACTTTAATTAGTGTTTTGAAATTGCCTTTACAAAAATGTCATTTTCATTCATTCAGTGTGTTGGCAAATATTTATTAAAGGGCTAAAAGGCTCCAGGCACTGTTAGGACACAAGTCCAGAAAAAAACAGAAGTCTTTCTCCTTAAGATACTAAAAAATGACTAAAGAGACAGACCCGGGAACAATTATAATACCCAAAAATAACTGTTTCATTGGAGGATTTTTCCAAGTATGGTGGGATCCCAGACAAAGAATCACCCATGTCTGTCTGGAAAAATTAAAGAAAGCTCACAGGAGTAAGGGTTTTCTAGACAGTCAGGAGAAGTTCAAGGAGAAGAACAAGAATACTCATGGCACAGAGGCTGAAACTATAAGATGCTGTTAAGAATTATAAGCACTATTGGAGTAAAAGAGTATGCTGGAGGAGAGATGGAATTAGGGCCCAGACAGACAAGTGGGAATCCAATCACAAAGGGCGTTTCATATCATATAAAGGAGTAGAGGGGGGATGGACATCAGATGTATGCATTAGAAAGCGAATTTTAATGACATCGTGATTGAAGATGCAGGACTATCAAGAAGGATGCTACGTAAGAGCACAAGTAATAGATGATATAGACAGAGACAGTAGGGGCAGAGGAGAAGCGGCATAAGAAAGGTATTTAAGAGAGCAACTGGACCTGCTGACTGACAGATATTAGGAATGAGAAGGAGTGCGGGTTGTGATGGTCTCTGTGATGAGGAATGCAAAGAGGAGTCCTATATGTGAGTCTGGGTCTAATGAGGAGACAGAAATCACGTAATAATTTGAACAGAAAAAGTTAACTATTAATAAAATAGGGGGTGACCTACTAAAAGGAGAAAAGAACTGTAAAGACTACAGAAATGGCAGATGTATGGAACAGTCACTACCTTTAGGGCTCAGGCAAAATATCCAAGGAAGCAGCAAGTCTGGAAGAGGCCCCTATCTCCTACCAAGGTTGGATTCCAGAATTTGATGGAGACGGGCAGCACGGCCCACTGAGGGCCAAGTATTTGGCAGGGCTGTCACTTGAGCCGAACACGCTAGGATTCCGATCTCTGGGATGCTGTAGGATTCACCAGAAAGCTACCCTTGGGGCACCGAGGAAGCACCCATGGGAAGCGCTGCAGGCTGCTGGCCACGGTGAGCCTATCAAGGCGAAGGAGCTATGTATGGAAGAGACAGCCCTTCCCCCAGCGGGGTGTCCTTCAACACTCTCTTCTGACATCCAGCCAGCTGGTAAAGGAGAAAACTTTACAGGGTCCAGCTCTACTATCCCAGACAAGACAACGAAGAATGGATTTGGAGCTGAGAGGCAATCAATTAAGAACGGGCACAGCATGTGCAGGGAGAGGGTGAACTGCATTATGGAAATTTTGAGTTTGAGGTGCCTTTGGGGTCTCCTCTTGGATAATGGGTCTTGATCTGGAGAGGGGTTTGAGCTGAAGGTACGGAGTTTTAGAAATGTCAACAGATATGTGACAAAGCCTAGGGCGTGGATGTAATTGTCCAGAGAAAATTAGTTATTTGAAAAGAAAAGATGCCAAGGACAAAGGAAAACAGCACATGTGAAGAGGAAGCAGAGGCAAGAGAGCCCACGAGAGAAACCAGCAAACAGATCACAAGACACTAGATTTATGGTTTTAAAAGGTGGGGAGAGAGTGTTAAATAACCCGGAGTGTTAAGTAAAAGAAAACCTGAAAATTTTCACTAGATTTGACAACTAAAAGGTAAACTTAGTGAAAAAACGTTCAATGTAAGGGTAATAACAAAAGCCAAACTGCATGGATCAAGATATGAATAAGTGAGGAAATAAAGACAGAAAACAGGTATTAATTTTTTCTCTAGGGTGGTATCTAAAAGCGAATGAAGTGTCAGTAGAGAGGGCAATTTTATTTGCTTTGGTGTGCGTGTGTATATGCGTGGCGTGGGGGGGAAGTGGAGTGAAAGAAGTTTGAGCATACGAAAGAAACCAGTGAAAATCCAGAGATTATAGGATAGACAGGAGATAATAGCTAAAGTAAATATTGGAGGAGGCGGCACGCAGATTAAGGAATCAGACTCAGATAGAAGTAGAGATACCTCTTCCTCAAGAATTTAACTTCAATTAGTGAACAGAAATAAATGGTGGAATTTCCATCCACCCTTATAAACTTTCAACTCAGAAACGAAAGATTTGTTGAATTTTGGAGACTGAAGGGATCTCAGAGCAAGCGTTCTCAAGTGGTGGTTCACAAACCAGTAACATCAGAATGGGATGGGGAAAATCCTCTTTCTCAGGACTCCTTAGGAGCCGACTTAAAAACACCGGGGGGAGCCTAGCAGACAACACCCAGCCTTCTTCAACCACGGCATATTCCCTTCTTTCCTACTTGTCATGTTTAGCTTCCTTTTCCTATTTCATTCAAAGAACAGTCCTGCTGTAACATCATTTGAAAGCTATGCTTTAGTCCAAACCATTCGTTTTACAGATGAGGCGTCTGGGGGATGGAGTAGACAAGTGATGTGTCCAAAACCCAGGGCTCCTCTCTCACTAGAACACAGGTCTTCCTTCATCACCAATAATAAACCAATTAATTTATCAATTCCCCTCGATCTAAACATTTATACACTTTGCAATTTTAATCCAAATAATTACCTCAGACCTCACCCTTTTCTTAGCATGGTGACATCCTACACCCTCAATTCAAGAAAAATCAAGAGGCTGCGTGTCTGTGGCTTATGTGTTTGCTTAGCAGAAATGCATTCAGAATAAATATTCTAATGACTTTTTAGACTCAAACAAGAAAGAAGACCCCAAGGAACCAGTTGAATGCAGTGTGTTCTACAACATCAATGCCCTAACTATTGGAGCCAGATGAATGGATAAACAAATTGTGGTATATCCATACAATGGAACACTAAACTGTTGATACACAGAATTACATGGACGGACATCAAAAGTATTACACTTAGTGAAAGAAGTCAACCAAAGAATATATACTGTATGACTGAATTTATACAAATTTCTGGGAAATGAAAATCGATCTATAACAGAAAGTAGATTAGTGGTTGCAGGGGGACAGATGAGGGATAAATTACAAAGGGGCAGAGGAGACTTTTGAAGATGCTGAAAATGTTTTGCATCTGGATATTAGTGATGAGTTCATGGCTGTATATGTATGTCCAAACTGATAAAATGCACATTTTAAACATGAATATTTTATTGTACTAATTTTACTGTACTCAATAAACACATAAGAAATTTTTTAAATAATCCAGAATTGGGACAGAGTGGTTTGACTATGGAAAAAATAAGATTAGCTCAGGCTGATAATTATTGAAGTTAGGGGATAAGTCCAGGGGAATTCATTACACTAATATTGTTACTTTTGCATATGCTTGAAATTTTACTTAAAAAAATATTTCAAAAATCTTTCCTATTAAAAATACAATCTCGGGCTTCCCTGGTGGCGCAGTGGTTGAGAGTCCACCTGCCGATGCAGGGGACATGAGTTCGTGCCCCAGTCCGGGAAGATCCCACATGCCGCGGAGCGGCTGGGCCCGTGAGCCGTGGCTGCTGAGCCTGCGCGTCCGGAGCCTGTGTTCCGCAACGGGAGACGCCACGGCGGTGAGAGGCCCGCATGCCGCAAAATAAACAAAAAACAAAAAATCTTAATTCCTTATGAAACCTGTAGAGAGAAGTTAATTTTCTGGCTTAGTAGTTGCCTAGCACTCTAGTCTCTATATTTGCTGACCATAGTACAAGGTGGCATATATATGTTAATCAATACTTTGCCATGCCTTTGGAAATGAATCAGACCAAAACATAATGACATCGGAATGAGTTCTGTGATCAAGAATTAATTTTGGAGATTATTTGTGATTATTGTGATTTTAAGTTGGGACTATTAAGGAAAAAATATCCAAAACTTGGAAATAGGCAAATGGATGACTATTAAAAAAAGCCACATTTTTTTTCAGTGTCTTGCTGGAACTTGTCTAACAAACATATCTAAGGTTTATTTAATTCTCTAGGGTATATACCTTTGATTTACTATTTACTATTGGTTAGAGTATTTTACAACTCTGTGGATAGATGTGAACTTGTAGAGAACTTAAAATGATGCAAATGATTCTTGTCCAATAACAGGAAAAATAAATTTTGTCTAGTAGAGATTTTATCTAGTAAAGACACAAATGACTCCTACCTGGTAGGAAAAAAAAGATAACCCCAAGTATTATACTTTAATTGCTCTTTAGACATTCACTGGGATTGCACCTAACTTAGCAATCATTCATTCAGTATTCATTCTTCAAGTGACTAAAAACGTTTTCCTCTACTATACTCTTTTGAACCAGATTTACCTTACTTCTGGCTCTTTCATTAAAAAGTTAGAAATAATAGCCAAGATATGGAAACAACCTAAGTGTCCATCAATGGATGAATGGATAAAGAAAATGCAGAATGGTCGCGCGCACACACACACACACACAGGAATATTATTCAGCCCTAAAAAAAAAAAAGAAAGAATGAGATTTTGCCATGTGTGATAACATGGGTGGATCTTGAGGGCTTTATGTTAAGTGAAACAAAGACAGAGAAAGAAAAATACTATGCTCTCTCAATTATGTGTGTAATCAATAAAACAATAATAACAAAACCTAACCAAGCTCATAGATACAGAGTACAGATTGGTAATTGCCATTGTAAGAGAGGCGTTTTGGGGGTGAGGGAGGGAATGGATGACGGGGGTCAAAAGGTACAGAAATAAATTATAAAATAAGTTATAAATAGTTCATAGGAATGTTAAAAAGAGAGAGAGAGAGAGAGAGAGAGAGAGAGAGAGAGAGAGAGAGAAATCTTTACATAGTCTCTTAAAAAAAAAAAAAAGAGTCTTAAAAATGCCCAAATCCTGCATTGCTTCAGTCACACTATCTCCCATAAAAATCTCACGGAGATTTTTTTCTCCAAAAATCTCCTGGAAGCAAAGGTTCAAGGGCAAAATCAAAGGACACTGTTATTTTTGGCTCAGCTCATGCCTGAAGCCCCAGCACAGAACTCTCTGGTCAATTGGGTTTAAGGCCTAAGGGGAAACTTCTCCTTCCACCACCTAAACCCAAATCTAAATTTCATTATCAGGCAGATATCCCAGCTCTTGTAAATGAAGAGAGTAAAAGGAAGCCAAACCTGTCCTTTGGGTCAGTTTGCCACCTGGAAGTAAGCGCCACATTCATGGGTGACGTTTTAAGCAAATATTAACTCTTATGCAAATGTGGCTTCAACAGCACCCTGAAATCTGATCCATCAAATTAACCACAACATGGTGATTTAGCACCACAATAGGTCAGGAAGAAGGGTTAGGACAAGGGGCAGGGGCTTGAGTTGGCGAATCCCCTACATAGATGCCTATTCTCAGGAGCAAGGCTGATGTGAGTAAGTCCTGGAGAAGGTCACACTCTAGTTGGAACGGTCAGACTTTGAACATGACATAGTAACAGAGAGCTATCAATTGATACAGATGTTGTAGGTTAAAGGAACACAAGATTACCAGGACTGGGGCCTTCTGAATGAACTTTGATGAGTGAAATGTATCAATTTTTTTTTTTTTTTGAGGAAAGAAGCGAAAAGAGAAAATTTATAAAATGGGTTCTGGAGAGAGGAAGAGTTCAAGGTCTATCCTTCGATACCAAGTCTAAGTCTTAAGAGTGGAGATACAGGAAAGAGAATGTTCATAAAAATTACATGTATATTTAAGTAAAACATAAACAGAAGAGGAGTGGGGAGGGGACAGCAGGGGAACGAAGCTGAGTTCTAACACACACTGACAGCACGACTGCAGTACCCTGGGGTAAGGGAAGCCCCAGCCCGCAGCAGTCAGGACATCTCTCTCTCTGCAACCACAGTCCCAAAGCGACTATGAGGCACACTCTCTAGACACCCCACTGTTTGAAGATTAGCAAACCTGAACAGCGCCCTAGACATCACCATGAACTCCCCAGATACTCACATTAATCTTCTCCTGAAACAAACTGAACTGGAAGAAAGAAAATAAAGGGAAATGTGGCGAAAGATGTGTGGTTTTGGTTGTGGAGGAGAAAAGAGAGCGTGTTCCAGGGGCTTGAACCCCAGACTAAGCAAACAATGAAGCTTCTCATGTGCAGGGCACAGAACCAGCAGTGAAGAGCCTGGAAGCCAGCGCTGGTTAAGCCACTAGCTGTCCTGGGCAAACCATTTAACCACTCTGGCCTTATTTCCATATATTCAGTCAGGAGAAGGATCTCCTCGTTCCTTCCAACCCTAAGGTGCTAAACAAACTCTTAAATATTATGAGTTCAAAAAATTAAATTTAACAATAGATGGAAAGAATAGGGAAAGAGGAGGATTACATTTTACACAAACAGGCAACAGTCAATCCTCGGAGCCACCCTTTTACAGAACCTGTAAGTTCTTCACTTTCTGATTAGAAACCAAGCTGTATTAGCAAATGGGACAATTACCATCATCGTTGCAATGCTTTAAAAAAAATGTAGGGGGGAAGGGACCCACGCGGTCATTGTTTTATTAATGAGATGCCGTCTCCTACGGTACACGACAAACATAGTGCTTAAACTTGAAATATCTCCTAAGAGCAAAACCAAACTATTTTATTTTAGTAGTCTTGCTTTTTGAACTTTTTTTTTAATTAGGGTGGTGGAAGGAAAAGAGGATATACACTTCAAACTTGTTAAAGTTTGCAAGCTTTTTAATGAAACTTCTTCCTAAATGCCAGCCTTGCCTTTGTCTGATTCCCTCACATGTTCTCTGGAGCCCAGCTTTCTTCTCTGTGCCTTGTGCCACCTGGTTTACAGCTGAACAAAGAACAATCCTCTCCATTTTGCATTAGTCTTGCTTGAAGAGTTCATAAGAAAACAGGGATACCCAACGTGGCTGGCTCCTGAGAAAGTCTAATTACACAGAAACAAATAGGGTATGTGCTAGCCTAAATATGTCCGGAGTGATTTATTCTTTTTGTTACAGTTCAATACATTTTTTGTCTTTGATGTGGACATTTTCATTGAGGAAAATGCATGGTAAATTCTAACTGTAGAATATGCATTCTAAGAGCATGACCCTGGAGCCACCCTGCTGGGGTTTGAAATCCAGCCCCAGCCCTGACTAATTATCTGACTTGGGCTCAGTTGCTTCACCTCTTTGTGCCTCAGTTTCTTCAGCTATAAAATAGAGGTAACGGGAGTACTTATCTCCTGAGTGATGAATGAGTTCATCTTTGTAAAGCCTTAGAACAAGAGCTGGCACACGGTAATGCTATGTAAGTATTTATCAGTACTAATAAATATTTGTAAAATAAATAAGCTGGGGGGGGGCAGAAGAACTGAATCCTACCTTTCTCAGGTACTTTCCCTTTCATAATCACCATCCATGTCTCTCTTCTGCATCTCTGTTCTGCAACAACGAATCGTCTTTGTCCCGTCCCACCATTACAGAGAAAACAAGAATGGAAGAATCTTAAGGCAGGAAAGTATATCTAATGGGGTTTAGTCCTTTCACCTACAAGGAAGAGGAACTAAGAACCAGAGAGACTGACATGTCGGGGGTCAAAGAGCTAATAAATGTTAAACTTCTTAATAGACATTCAAAAGCTGCTACTCCTCCGAAGCACATTATTTCTGATACTGCACTTCGCCATTATTCCTGGCTCCTTCTTTTTCGCCCTCCCTCTGCCCTCCTCCCTCTTTGCCTCCCCCTCCCCCTCCCTCCTTCTCTGTCTCTCTTCCTCCCTGTAGGGCTGGCAACAGTGCATCTTGCTCAAGTCTGCCTTGAATGACATTTCAGGTCTGGTTGCTTTCTTTCCCTTTTGCTGGCATAAATTCCATAGTTCGGAAACAAAAATGGAAACCCATGGTAGGGTAAGAGATTTTTACCTTTTTGAAAAAGTGACATGTGAATTGCTTCTTCTATACTGGACAAGAAAGCAAAAAAGGTGAAATCAGAGGTGATTTTGCATTTAGAGAATTATCTCTTTAAAAGAATGAAATTACATGAAATTGGGACTGTTCTAAAATTCCAATGTATGCCATCCCACATGTACAGGTACACACCACATACAATTAAAACGACATGCATAGTCAAGTCTCCACAATCTTACTGGTTTCCAAGCTGTGCTCTTCCGATCATCTGGCCACCAGACACTCAGCCACCAAGGTATGTGCATCAGCATAACTTTATTACTTGTCATCATTTACTGACTCACTACTATCTGCAGAGAATTTGGTGGTATATTAAGCAATAACAACAAAACCCCAGCAGTAGAGCTTACAGCTGAGTGGAAAACTAGTAGAAAACTAGTAGTTTTAGTAGAAAACTAAAACTAGACAAATTTTTTAATTGTTAGAATGGAGAAAAACATACAAAAGTATCCCTCAACAGAGCCTCAGTCAAGTGTCACATGTAGAACAAAAGACCATCTCACCCAGTCTGGTTGGCAGACATGTAAATAATGAATAAACTAATATACATAATTTGCAATGAAATTACTGTTGTGAAGGGAAAGATCAGGGTGCTGTCACCGATGAGAAAAGGTAACAGGAGGAAGCTTATTAGGCATATGTGATGAAGTAGTCTGAGGCCACTGAAATTTGAAGAATGAGTTGAGAAAAAAGTGATCCAGGCAGAAGAACAGCATGAGTGAAAGTCCTGATTCGGTAAAGGGCTCAGCGCTACCGTGCTTGGGACCGAAAGGAGGCCGGTTGTACCTGCTGATGGTGAACAACAAGAGATGGTGCAGGATGAGGCTGGTGGGAGAGGCAGGAGCTGGAGCCTGCAGAACCTCAAAGGCAAAGTTAAAGGTCTGTATTTTATCCTCATTGCAATGGGGGACTTTTGAAAGATGATAAGCAAGGAGATGACATGATCTTATTTACATTTTAAATAAATCACCATGAGTACCAGTGTGGAGATGGACCGTAGGGGGATAAGAGTAGAAGGACGGAGACCAATTAGGAAGTTCTTCCAGTGGTAGAGTGGAAAGATGATAATGAATTAGACTTAAGTAAAGAAGGTAGTGAAGACATGGGAGAAGATCAATCAATTCATGACATACTTGGGGGTTGAATATATACAGATCATTGTGATAAACTGCATAAGGAGGATGTTAATGGGAAGGATACTTTCAGGCTTTTGCCCCAAGTTTTCTCTCTCCATCTCACCTAGTATTTTCTTCTTTTTCTTCATTCTCTGGTCATCTTTCATGCTTCTGGTACTCTGTAGAAAGAAACACGATAACAAACCTGGCTATGCTCTTCAAGTTCGCAAGATTTAGGACTTCATAATGGATAAAATGGGAGCCACCTCTATAAATACACTTTTGTTATGACTGGAGATTTCCAGGAAGCGCCTCTTGTGCCAAGATATGTCTCAGTATCTGTGCCTTAAATTCTACCAATAGAATATTCATTTGGCCCTGGACAGCATTCCATCTCTCAGAATTTTCCAATCAAAATGCAAATATCCTAGGCAAGGTTAACACCATTCATTTACCTTAGAAAGAAATATGTTAGGAGATAACTGGGAGGAAGTCTGTGCCTGGGTTATATCACAAGAAAAAGGTGAAGGACACTGAAAGGGGAAGCGGAAGGTGCCAACTCTGGCTTTTTCAGAGTTCAGCAGATGACCAGCTTTGGATGTCACTTACTGATTAGAATGTTATTTTCTTGGGATTTGCACATATGCATATTCAGGTGTATAATTAGTGGACCTGAATATGAAAGGTACGTCTAGAATGGATTAGAATAGAGTAACGACAGAGAGGAAGCCACGTTGTGCTTGCAAACATGACTAAAGCTACTGTGTGATGTTCTTTTTCCCATGGATGGAAAGAAAGATCAAGAGTGAAACTAATTATGCTGGAAAAGCACATCCAGACAGAAATTTAGAAAAAGAAGGTGTTTGGAGCAATTAAAAGCAAAGTCTTTTCAAAGTAAAAAAAAAACTAATAATAATTGGAAGCTGAGAGAAGATCACCAAGGACAGAGCCCCAAGAAAAATAAGTACAAGATTAATTAAGTTAGATTTTGACTCAACTTTATGGAAACAAAAAGATTACACAGTAAAAATAATAGCGACAAACTTGAAAACTTACAAGCAATTATATTGCGAATTTGAATTATTTCATTCATTTATTCATAATTCAAATACCATTTATTGAAGCTCTGCTACAGAGATACCTGAGACATTTTTATTTGTTTGCTCATTCACTGAATCTTTTCAGCAGCTGTTTAAAAATCTACTACTTCAAGGAACTATGGATTCAGAAATGAGCATGACTGATAAAGTCCCTGCCCTCACTGGAGTTTACATTCTGGTAGGAGGGACAGACAATAAACATGTCATCAAATGAATATGTAAGAATTTCAAATAGTACTAAATTTTTTAAAGTGGTAATGGGATGGAGTGTAACTCCATAACGAACAGAGGACAGGAAGAGTACTGTAGCAATGTAATAGGGAAGAACAAATCTGACTCTGTATCAGATCTGTTCCTTTTCCTGTGCTTAGTCATGCTGGCTAAGTCATGCACCTTTCGTACAAGAATGTTGCCTATAGCCTGAAATATACAGGATAGCCCATTCTCAAGGCTCTGACCTTTAAAGGTGTAACGCTTTTCCATCCATTTAGAGATAAAAAGTTGCAGAACAGAGAATAACATTTGTCTTGTTGGAGGTTTATAGGAACATCATGACCTGACCTACATGGACAGCTGCAAGAACAAAGGATTCCCACACCAAGAAGTCTGCAACAACTAACCAAGCCTCTCTCTGACCTTACCTTTAAAAATGCTTTGTTGAAGCCCTTTGGGGAGTCGGGGTTTTTTGGGCATGAGCCACCCATCTCCTTGCATGGCCCTGCAATAAACCTTTCTCTACTCCAAACATTTCATTATTGTTTGGCCTCACAGTGCATTGGGCACACGAACTTGCATTTGGTAACAGCAACAGTCAGTGAAGGCCACTTAAATGATAAAACATTTAAACTGAGAAATAAATGAGGAGAAAGCAGCCACGTGAATATATGGGGAATGAGGATCCAAGCAGAGGGAACAGCAATGACAAAACCCCTGAGGTGGAAAAAGCCCCATAGGTTTAAGGGACAAAAGGAGGCAAGTTTGACTGGATGACGATGACTAGCTCAAGGTAAGTGGTGGTGACTTTGGTGGAGAATCATAGGCAACGGATTAAGAAGCAAAGACTGGGGGCCTTTGAGAAATGTGATATTACATTTAGATTGCATTCTATTCACAAAGAGAAGCTATAGGGGGGTTTTAAGCAAGAGAGAGATATGATCTGATTTGTTGTGGGATAAACAAACATTTTTAGAAGACTTATTCTTCTCCAGGAGGGACAGGGGAACTCAGAGGTGCAGTCCTAGCCCCACCTATGTGGGAGGATTATGGGAACACCTAGGGGAGGAACTAAGTCATCTGACGAGCCTTCGAAGCTGATTTGGCCAAAGAGAGTAGAAAAAAGAGGAGACAGAGAGCATCCTATGAGCACAAAAGCAGCATAAGCAAAGGTGCTGTGGCAGGACATGGCATATGTGGGCAGGGGAATGCTAGCAGGTCAGAATTAGTGGAGAAAAACAGTTAAGACACAGCACGGTGAGGTCTGAGGTACAGCAGACCAGGACGATTCACGGAAGGCTTTGTATACGCCGGGATAAGAAATACAGACTTGATTCTTTTAATAAGGTATCAGAGGATTTTAAGCAGCAGGACCAAGGAGTCCAGTTTATGATTCAGACAGAGTAACCTGAAGGCATCATCAAAATCAAATGTCACAAGAATAGCTGCAGAAGGAAGCACAGGAGGCAGATGAAATAATCCAGACAGAAGTTGATCAGCACGTGTTGGTGGTAACAATAATAATAATAATTCTAACATATTGTGGCACTTGCTCTGCTCTAGGCACTCTTTTAAGCAATTAACAGATTTTAATTCATTAAATCCTCATAAAAATCCTATAAGGTAAGACCTATTAATTATTATCCCCACTTTATGAATGAGGTAGAAGATATTAAGTAACTCGCCTGAAAGTAATAGAGCAATGCAGTAATGAAGTAAGGTGTAAAGCTGGGAGTCAGGATAATTGGAAGTAATTCAAGAAGTGCTTAAGGGAAAAAGTATTTCAAGGAATATTTAAGGAAAATTGGTAACATTTTTGAGTAGGAAAAGTTAAGAAAAAACCCACATTTCCAACTGTGCCTTGGGGCGTTTGACTATGGCCTTAAATGAGACAGAAAAACAATGGGTAAGAAATCAGCAGGTCTGTTGGGAAGTGATGATTCCCTTTCAGATCTTTGAAGCACCTGTGGAATATCCAACTGGGTACAGTGAGCAGTGATTCAGAAAAATAGTTTATATCTCAAGAGAGATGTTGGGGGCAAAGATATAAAATTGCAAGGCATTGACATATAAATGTAAATAAAAACCATGAAGAACTTTAAGAGGAAAGCTACCTTGTTAATAACGTCAACAGGAAAGGAGATTACTGGGATTCAGCTGGAATCTGTTTCTTCCCTAAAGAACCAGCAGACCTCACAGTTCCAGATATGCTTTTAGGTCAGATGAAAAATAAAAACTGAGAGGGTTTTATCGTCAATTTAGCAGAATAAGTGCACTATTTTAGTTGCTCACAGTTTTTAAAGAAAAGTTTATCTTAATGCCAGTATATAATTTAGAGTTCAACCAAAAAAAATATTTCAGGTCGTAGAGTTTGCTGGAACTGATGATGTAATTCTTATTATAGATTTATTTAAGAATGAAAAATTGGTGGGTAGAATTTTATTTTTAGATGTAAAATGTATAATAATTATTTTTCTGTGAACAGTCAATCTTCTAGTCAAACACTATGAAGACTAAATAATAATAAACAAAATAAATCCTCTTTCTACCTACCATGCCACTTAAAATCTAATATGTTTTTTCATTAGATTTTTTTTTCTACATGATCTGACTTTGAATTCCAAGTACAGAAATTCTCTTAAAATGCTTAGAAAACTAGGAGATAGACATGTCCAAGATAAACAAGGTAAGAAGACTAAATTCTAATGAAAAGAATGCCGTTTTTGGTTTGTCAGGGACCAAAGTGATCTCTTAAGCATGATCCCTAATCCAGGGTCTCTGTCTCTCAGGCAGAGAAAAGATGGAGGAGAAAAAGCAAAATGATAGTTTAGGGTATAATGGTACATAAATCTACCAGTGTACTCTTAAATTTACCAATACGTTTTACAAAGTATTATGCCTACATCATGGTGTACGATTGCCAATCACCAATCAGATACATAGATAGAAAGAAAGTATACATAGAAATGTATTGATATACTCTTTAATTTATTTCTGTCCTTTTATTCTGCTATCAACTCTCATTAGCTGTTCTTCCTTTATCCTGAATCTATTTCTCAAATTCAGGCACTTAAAGTTAGTTCAGTGGAAGGAAATGTCACTAGATTCTTAGTATTACAGAAAATAGAAATTTAAGAGAAGTTAAATTAATATTCTTAAATTGAAATTTAAGAGATCCCTATGTGCCTGGGATAAGATATTAATACAATATATTTCTTATCATATTCATATCTTATCCCCAGGAACATATATTTGTTTTGTTTTGTTTGTTTTTTTCCCTACAGATACTCATAGTCTGGTGGAGGGAACAAATTAGGTCTTACCAATCTCTCTTTTGATGACTATAAGCTTCTCCTTTCCCTTTTTCTGCTTCCTTTAATACAAAAAGTAATCCTGAACAACCAATAATGTGCCCAGATCATAATCTTATATTTCTACTGTTTTATGTAATACTAAAAATCCAGTGACATTTATTTCAATTGAATTAACAGCATTTATTATTTAAATAATACATTTGGCTATTAATTGTTTATGGTCCTATAATGTCTCTTGCATCACCATTTTTTTAATATATCACTTTCAGGTTCTATCTTTTGTACATCTTATATCCTTAACTGGATTACAAACTGAAGTCAGCAATCTTGTTTTATCAAACCAAAAAGAATTCCTTGCACCTAGAAAGTCTCAATAATTATTTCCTGATGAAACCATTTTTGACTGATCAACATACTTATTTTAAGAAAAGGTAAGTTCACTCATTCATTCATTGAATCAAAAATGATTCAATACCTACTCTGTGTCAGCCATTATACTGGAAATATAGCTGGGAATTTAATACAGACCTTGGTATCTTGGAACTTATATACTATAAGGGAGAGAGGTGATAATGAAATACCCCGATAATATAATGTCAGACAGTGTTAAGTGCTCTGAAGAATAAAACAGGCTCAAGGAATAAAGGGGGATCAGAATGATCAGGGAAGGCCTCTCTAAAGAGCTAACATATGAAGAGAGGTCTACCTGCCCAAGTAAAGTGAGCACTAAGTACAAAGAACTGAGAGTAATATGCCTGTGGTGAGTTAAGGACACAGCAAGAAAGCCAGAAAACCTGGATCAGAACATGCTAAGGAAAGTGGGGTAGAACACGCTTGGGAAATGATTCAGCTCGGTGCTTTGTGACCACCCAGAGGGATGGGATAGGGAGAGTGGGAGGGAGACTCAAGAGGAAGGGGATATGGGGATATATGTGTATATATGGCTGATTCACTTTGTTGTACAGCAGAAACTAACACACCATTGTGGAGCAGTTATACTCCAATAAAGATGTTAAAAAAAAATCATTTCCTTAGACCTGACCCAGTCATTAAGTTTTGATTTGGGGTAATATTACTGCCCTAATATCATCAGGTTTGGTTAATAATATCTATCTAAATTCACAGATCTGACAATTATAAAAGGAGAGAATATATGTGAAAGCATTCTGAGCAAATATAAAGGGTTATGATTATCATCTTAAAGCCTCAATGCCTGCTTTAAGGTTTTCCAGTGGGTTCTGCTGAACAACCCCGTTTCTTTTCTTCTCTAGTTTTCCTATAATAATATGGCCTCAAATAATTAAAGCAAAAATTAACTGAACAAAGAAATGTAGACACATCCACAGTTATACTGGAAAATTTTAGTATGCTTTTCTCAATAACTGATAGGACAAGCGGACACAAATTTAATGATATAGAACAAGAGAACAAGGAGATATATACACTTGACCCAATGGACATATATAACACTGCATCACATTTTCTTTACAAATTGACATGGAACATTTATTGACCATATATTGAGTCATAAACCAACTATCAACAAATATCTAAGAAAATCATACGAAGGTGTTATAAGCACAACACAATTAATCTATAAAACAGTATTTCTCAAATATCAGAAAATGTCCATGGGTTAGGACCATGTTAGAAATCAGAAAAGAGTATAAATTAAAAGAAATTAAAATAGAAGATACCAAAATTAAGAACATCTGTTTATTTTAAATAAATTTTATTCTTTAAAGGCATTTTTTTTAAAAAGACAGAAAAAACTTGAGGTAAACATTCATTTCCATAAATTAAAGGACATCAAATTAAAGTCTAAAAAAAGTAGAAACAAGACTAAATATTCAAAGAGAAATTAATGAACTAGAAAGCATAAACACAATAGAGAGGACCAATGACAAAAGTTGACTCTCTGAAAAGACAAATAAAACTGATAACATACTAGTGAACAAGTAAGAAAAGAGAAGACACACCCTTATTAGAAATGACAAAAGGAACATCTTGCAGTCATTAAAGAGATTAGGAAGATATTATGAACAGCTTATGACAATAAATATAAATTTAGGACAAATGGATAAATTCCCAGAAAAATATAACTATGACTCAAGGAGAAAGAGGAAATACGAATAATCCTACAGCCATGAAAGAAACTGAGTCAATAATTAAAAGTCTTCCCACAACTAAACTCCAGGCACAAATGGTTCCACTGGCCAGTTAACCAAATATACTCATGCTTATCCTAAGAGGCTACCATAATTTGATACCAAAAGTAAGGGAAAAGAAGAGTTACAGGTCAACCTAACTATAAACAAAAATGCAAAATTCTCAATAAAGACAGTAGTGGCAAACTAAACCCAGAAATATATAAAAATAGTATATTTTAACAAAAGAGGATTTATTCCAAGAATGTGTTTAGTTTGACATGAAAAAGACAATTTAATTCACATTATCATATTACCTCAATGCAGGAAAAGGATTTAATAATATCCAATATTTGTTCTTGGTATCAAAATATTTAGCAAAAAAGAAATAAAGGAATAAAGAGAATCTTATAAAGATTATAAGAGGATAAATGCTGTTAAATCTGGTAGTGTAGAAGTTGGCAAACTTTTTCTTGTTAAAGAGTCAGACAATAAATATTTTCAGCTTTGCAGGCCATATGGTCTCTGCCACAATACTCACCTTTGCCATTGTGGTGCAAAAGTAGCTGTAGACAATAGTATTTACATGAATGACATGGTTGTATTCCAATAAAACTGTACTTACAAAATCAGATGGCAGGCCAGATTGGGCCAGTGGGCCATAGGCTGCCAACTCCTGAGTTAAAGGGTGTCTAGAAAACATAACCCACTGGTACTTATCACAATTAATGATGAAACCATTTTCTTTGAGATAGCAACAAGATAAAATTTCCCAGTGTTACAACTGTGCTTCACTTTGCATTTGAGGTTCTGGTCAGTGCAATAAGGTAAGAAAAATAAACAGAAGTACAAGGATTGAAAAGGAAGAAAAAGAACCATCAACATTTACAGAAGAAATAATTGTGTATGCATAAAATCCAAAAGAGCTTACTGATAATTTTTTAATGAGAATTTGGCATGGTTCCTAGCCATAAAAATCAATATAAAAATGTATTCCCAAGAAAAAATAAAATTTAAAGTGTGACACATTTACAATAGTGATCAAACATATAAAATACCTAAGAATAAATTTATGAAAATATACATAAGACTTCTACAAAGAAATCTATGAAGCTGAGAAATATTAAAAAGGACAAAATACATGGAAATAGAAAATATTTTCATAGGTTGAAATTTCTATATTTTAGATAAGAAATTCTCCCCAGCTGTATAGATTCAATACAATTGCACACAAAATCTCAACAGTCATTTTGTAGAGTTTGACAAGATAATTCTAAAACATATACAAAATTTTTGGTACTGGCACAAAAACAGAAATATAGATAAATGGAACAGGATAGAAAGCCCAGAAATAAACCCACACACCTATGATCAATTAATCTATGACAAAAGAGGCAAGAATATACAATGGAGAAAAGACAGCCTCTTCAATAACTGGTGCTGGGAAGACTGGACAGCTACATGTAAAATAATGAAATTAGAACATTCTCTAACACCATACACAAAAAAAAAACCTCAAAATGGATCAAAGACCTAATGTAAGGCTGGACACTATAAAATTCTTAGAGGAAAACATAGGCAGAACACTCTTTGACATTAATCTCAGCAATACCTTTTTGATCCACCTCCTAGAGTAATGAAAATAAAAACAGAAACAAACAAATGGTACCTAATTAAACTTAAAAGCTTCTGCACAGCAAAGGGAACCATAAACAAAACAAAAAGACAACCCTCAGAATGGAAGAAAATATTTGCTCATTTGAAGTGACCAACAAGGGATTAATTTCCAAAGTATACGAACAGCTCATGCAGCTCTATGTCAAAAAAACAAACAACCCAATCAAAAAATGGGCAGAAGATTTAAATAGACATTTCTCCAAAGAAGACATACAGATGGCCAAGAAGCACAGGAAAAGATGCTCAACATCACTAATAATCAGAGAAATGCAAATCAAAACTACAATGAGATATCACCTCACACCAGTCAGAATGGCCATCATCTAAAAGTCCTCAAACAATAAATGCTGGAGAGGGTGTGGAGAAAAGGGGACCCTCCTACACTGTTGGTGGGAATGTAAATTGGTACAACCACTATGGAGAACAGTATGGAGGTTCCTCAAGAAACTAAAAACAGAGCTACCATATGATCCAGCAATCCCACTCCTGGGCATATATCCAGAGAAAACCATAACCTAAAAAGACGCATGCACACCAATGTTCACTGCAGCACTATCTACAATAGCCAAGACATGGAAGCAACCTAAATGTCCATTGACAGAGGAATGGATAAAGAAGATGCGGTACATATATACAATGGAATAGTACTCAGTCATAAAAAAGAGTGAAATAATGCCATCTGCAGCAACATAGATGGACCTAAAGATTATCATACTAAGGTAATTCAGACAGAGAAAGATAAATATCATATGATGTCACTCATATGTGGAATCTAATTTTTTAAAATGATGCAAATGAACTTATTTACAAAACAGAAACAGACTTACAGATATCCTAAACAAACTTATGGTTACTAAAGGGGAAATACTGGGGGGGAGGGATAAATCAGGAGCTTGGGATGAACATACACACATTACTATGTATAAGATAGATAACCAACAAGGACCTACTGTATAGCACAGTGAACTCTACTCAATATTCTGTGATAACCTGTATGAGAAAAGTATCTAGAAAAGAGTGGATATATGTGTATGTATAACTGAATCACTGCTGTACACCTGAAACTAACACAGTATTGTAAATCAACTATATTCCAATAAAATTTAAAATAAACAAGTAACACACACACACAATTTCAAGAGGTCTGAAATAACAAAAACAGTTTTGAAGAACAAGTTAGGAAAACTTGCTCTAACAGATATCAAGACTCATTATAAGGCTCAAGTAAATAAAACAGCATGGTATTAGTCCAGTGACAGCTAGGAAACAAGCCACATTGGTATGGGCAGTCATATGACAGAAGTGGTACCATCAGTAAAGACATGGCAGCTTTTTAAGTAAGTGGTGCTGGGAAAAATGGATATCCATGTGAGTAAAATAAAATCAGACTCATTCATACAATCTACTAAAATCAACTGGAAAAGACCAAAATGAAAATAGTAAAACTATAAATTTTTGGAAAATAATAAACATATCCATATGACCTTAGAATGGCAAAAGATCTCTTAAATAAAATATAAACAAAATTGCCCAAGAAGAAAGTGACTGACAAATTCTTCCACATAACATTAAGAACAGCTGCTTATCTAAAGAACTACAAAGAAAATTGCAATCATTCAGAAAGATATTTGCAATATATAAACACAAAAAGAAACTGTTATCTAGAATATAAAAACTCATAGATTTTTAAAAACAGTACAGTAGAAAATTGGGCAAAAGTTTTAACTACCAAAGTGACTAAAAAAAAAGTTCAAATGGAAAATAAACATAAAATATGATTCTCAATTTTATTAGTAATCAGGGTCACACAAATTTCTACAACCATTACATATATATCAGACTAACAGAAATTTTTCAAGTTTAATTATACTAGTATTGATGAGGATATGTCAATGGGAACTCTCATGTACAGCTGGAAAACTCTCTGACATTATATAATTGAAGATTTATATTCCCTTTGACTCAACAATTTCACATCTAGAGAAACTGGTACCTATGTGCCCTAGAAAACCAGTACAAAATGTTCATAGCTGGAAATACACCAAGTGTATCCCAACACTAGGATACATAAAAATTGTGGTATATCCATATAATTAAATACTATACATTAATGAAAATGAATGTACTCGGGGCTTCCCTAGTGGCGCAGTGGTTGAGAGTCCGCCTGCTGATGCAGGGGACACGGGTTCGTGCCCTGGACCGGAAAGATCCCACATGCCGCGGAGCGGCTGGGCCCATGAGCCATGGCCGCTGAGCCCGCGCGTCCGGAGCCTGTGCTCCGCAACGGGAGAGGCCACAACACTGAGAGGCCCGCGTACCGCAAAAAAAAAAAAAAAAAAAAATGAATGTAGTATAGCAAACATAGTATTGAGATACAGAGCTAGGCAAAAGGAAGCATACAGTTCCATTCAAATAGAGTTTTTCAAAAAAACAGCTAAACTAAAATGTAGTTTTTAAGAGATGCACTGAAGGTGTTAAAATGCCCTTTCTTCCAGATTTATGACAAAAGACCACAGAATGGATATGTCAAGTCAAAGAGAGATATGTTTGTGACTAGAGAGGGATAAAGGGGTTGGGAGTCCCAGGGAGCTGGCTAGCTTCTATTTCTTCACCTCAGCGGTAGACAGTGCTCACCCCAGAACTATTTGTTCACATGACAAATATTTGTTTTATAGTTTTTTCTATATACATACTATATAAAAACAAAGCAACAACAAAAGAAACCAAGATCAGTTTTTTTTTTTTTTTGGTAATATCCTATGTTCTTGCTAACTGAAATCTTGAGTTTTCATTCTGTTATACCAAATAGCTATGATACAGTTTCTTATATTTTATAAATTATATTTTTCCCACTTAAATGTGTTCCCCTGTATTACTGAACTTCATTCTCTGGAAAATATGAGACTTCTCATCATGTTTATTTATACTATAACAATAAATTTATACATACCAAGAAAAATACACAATATACAGATTGGCAGCGTTCACCACCCCTACCTTCCAAAGCTAGTTAAGACAAAAATCTGACCTGACATGGACCAGAACAATAACTTGGATATTCAAAAGAGATATTAGGTTTTTTCTACCTACCAATACAGGAAAATATGTAAATGACAATGTCACACATGATTTGTACAGATATTAGATAGACTGCAAAGGTATACAAAAGGCCTAGAACAATGGAACAAGAGTGAATACTCAAAATATTATTCTTTCAAATAGGTTTCCAAAATTCTACAAAAAGGGCTTCCCTGGTGGCGCAGTGGTTGACAGTCCGCCTGCTGATGCAGCGGACGCGGGTTCGTGCCCCGGTCCGGGAAGATCCCACATGCCATGGAGCGGCTGGGCCCGTGAGCCATGGCCACTGAGCCTGCGCGTCCAGAGCCTGTGCTCCGCAACGGGAGAGGCCACAACAGTGAGAGGCCCGCATACGGCAAAAAAAAAAAAAAAAAAAAAAAAAAATTCTACCAAAAATATTATTATCCAGAGGCTGTAAGAAAGCTTATGATTTCAAATTAATAGCTCTAGATGCTGGATTTTTATCCATTTTTAAAATGTCAGTCCTACACCCTATAAAACGTAATTATATTCAATGCCATAGTATGGGCTCAACCCCATACATTTAAAAATAAGAATTAAAAACAGTTTTAATGGGCACATTACAAAATCACTGAAGTAGTAATACTTTTAAACCAAATTTTCATGAAGCTTTATTAGTCTGACATTCCTCTGTGCCTAGAATCTGTCTTCTCAATTCTATTTTGAGACTTTTGGTCATTTCTCTGATAGCAATGCCAGCAAAGCCACCAGTTGTCATTAATCTCAGTTCTAAGAAAGAGTAAATCATTCTCACCAGCAATTAAACAGTAAATGCATTAAAATAAGACCAACTTAAAGCTAAGTCTAGACATTCACCACATAGTCATGAGAAAGGCTTGTCATAATCATTTCAACTTTAATTGGAAATTTCCTTAATAATTCTTTCCAACTAAAGCAAGACTGAAGCTTTGGTTGTGGGAGTACCCAGATTCAGCAGAGTTTAAATTGAAATACTCCACCAGGAATTTCAGTTGTATGTCTGCAAAGCTCCCCTGTACCATTAATTTTTATGTCCAGGATTGGTTCCAAGCTTTGTTTGCCAACAATCCACCATACACAACACACTCTAAAGTTTGTAATTACATCAGTTCTCTTTCACATTTCCTAACTTTTAATACATTGCCTTGCAAAGGTAAAGAGAACTCACAGCCAATGGCTGTATGTGATTTTTCTCCTTTTGGTAGTCAATATTACACAGAAGACTGATTTTCAAGGTGTTTTTAATAATATGGGCCTTTGTGGGAATAAAAATGTCTGAAACCTTCCTGTGATCTTTACAAATGTATCAGTTACTGTTTCATGTGTTATTTCCTATGAAACATAAGCCTATGAATGTATGGACGAATTTAGGTAATTTTCAAAGGAACTGTGAATAATTTTTTAATGAATTTCTAAAGCTTTTGTTGTTGTTATTCTTCTTGTTGTTGTCCAGTTAATTTATGCCACAGGTGATTCACCAAAAAGCACTTCCACTCTAAGAGAGAAAATAATGCAGCCCTGTATCTCATGACTTTTCGGCAAGAGCAAATTCCATTTCTTCCATTCACTGATGTAACAACAGTTTTTCTAAGAAAGGTAATAATGGGACAGAAAAGCTGTAAATAGAGATCAACACTCCCAATTTTGCTGGCAGGGGAAAGAGATTAGGGTTGGGGAGAGGGAGGTTTATGGAGCAAAAGGAACCCTCCCTGAAAACCCAAGCAAACACAAACACGTTCTTAGGTGTAGCACGTGAATCAGAACGTGAAATGCCATGTTTTGATTTACTGCCATTAATAAGATAGTTTCCAAAAAAGACAATTATCATGGGGAATCATTCTGAGAATCTGCCCTGTGTTTAGTGCTAATGAAGCAATGTAGAGGGAGTGTTTTGCTACAGGTACAGAAGAGACACAGGTATCCCCCCAACTTCAATCACGGTTGAGGCAAAATCCAACAGGTGTTTAACCTTAGGGGTCAATCTAGTGACTTAAAAATATACTACCCAGCAATTACATAGGAACTACATCAATTATAAATGGACCATAGGTGTCTGATCTGGATCCCTGAATGAGCATCATAAGGTTCACAAACAACTTAAATCGTAAGCAAAATACCATGTATGAGTATATATATGTATATTCTCTTCCTAGATAGTTGTGTGTGGGTATATATATATACCCACACACAACTATCTAGGAAGAGAATCCAAACTTCTTAAATGTATAAGGTCTTGCAGAATGTTTAATGTATTTGACGTTTACATGTCATTTGGTTCTGCATCCCATCAGAATAACCTGTATCCATGCAGACAGAAGAAAATATTTCATTAGGGTTATGTAACTAAACATTTAAGCCTTTTCATTTTAGTTCAAAAGAATGTTTGAGAGAATTTTCTTTCATCTAACTACATCAAGCACCGTAAAGAGTGTTCTTTAAAAGTAACTAAGGAAACTATGTCTTCTTGAATTGTGATTTTGCCAATGCAAAGAAACAGATCATATGTTCACCTATTGTTGCTAACTGGTTACGGAAGTTAGAAACAGGAATGCAATGATAGGGACACAGACTTCTAACAACGGTTGAATCACACTCTGCCCTCGCTCCAAGTCAGCTGTCATCCACCAGGTCCTATCACGACAGTTTAAAATGTCTTTTCTGATAGCATTTGAGGGATTAACTTAAGACGAAATCCCTGTTTGCATGTATACATAATAGGGAGAGAGTGGAGGGTAATAAATGTGTATTTCTCATGTAATTAAAAGAGAACAACTTGTTTCTACAAGAGAAAAACAGACAAGAGAAATATATATGTGCCATGAGTATAAAAAATAACTCAATCTACTCTTGAACATTAGTGTAGGCCCCGTAAAATAAGCCCTAATAGAAATGAAATCTGACTGAAATATTTTAGCCTACAATCAGGGGGAAAGCCACTACAAATTGAAAATATAACCTGGCACCATAATACTTCATTCCTCTATGCCCCTAGAAATGAGAGAATCTGGAATAAAATGTGTGCAAAAACATTCTAAGCTCTAACATTCTATTTTGAGACTTTTGGTCATTTCTCTGATAACGGTGTTACCAATATACTAAAGTCTAATCTATATTTGCTGAAATACAGGTCACCTTTATATATCACGCATTAAGGTTGGTTGTCTTTACTTATAAAGGAAATAAATTACACACTGAATCTAAATAATTGGGAAAAAAATCACACCGTTTAGCCCTTGAACATACATATTTATGTATGTTTAAACAACAGCATATATTTATTACATTGGACAAATATTGTAGATCAAGGCTCACCTCAAATCCCAGCCTACATGCTCATGATTATTTTCTTTTATTCATTCAACATCATTCATTCCCTCCTGAACGCCAGCATGTGATAATGGAAAGAACTTGCTCTTTGCAGCAAGAAAGACTTGAGTTCTAATCTCAGACCACCATCTACTAACTGACCTTAAACAAGTAACTTAAGGGCTCAGCTTTTCCTCCTGTAAAGTAACAGTGACAATAGCCCCTTCGTGAAGATTTAAGAAAGCAGGCTTACCAACAGAGACATGGTTCCCTTTAGCCCATCCTTCTCACTGTTCTTTATTCTTATTCCAACTCCGATTTCAGATTCATGTGTGAAAAAAACTCAGAACAATGACTGACACATAATGTCACTCAGTACACAGGGAAAACTTACGGTTTGGTATAAAAATGGTCATAATAACTTATACTTGTGAATAATACCTTCTGTTTCATCTTAAAAAACATAAATATCTAAAAATTATACCTGGGGTCTCAAGAATGGAATTCAGTTGATTCTATTTAATATTTAAGAGTTAACAAGGTCAATCAAAGTTAAACAACATCTCTGTTAACTTTTGGATTTTTTCACTCTAATCTGCTATGATCCTAATGGAAGATCTGACTCATCTCTTTTTTTTTTTTTTTAACACCTATATTGGAGTATAATTGCTTTACAAGGGTGTGTTAATTTCTGCTTTATAACAAAGTGAATCAGCTATGCATATGCACACATCCCTGTATCTCCTGCCTCTTGCGTCTCCCTCCCACCCTCCCTACTCCACCCCTCTAGGTGGTCACAAAGCACAGAGCTGATCTCCCTGTTCTATGTAACTGCTTCCTACTAGCTATTTTACATTTGGTAGCGTATATATGTCCATGCCACTCTCTCGCTTCGTCCCAGCTTACACTTTTCCCACCCCGTGTCCTCAAGCCCATTCTCTACGTCTGCATCTTTATTACTGTCCTGCCCCTGGTTCTTCAAAACCATTTTTTTTTAATTCCATATATATGTGTTAGCATATGGTATTTGTTTTTCCCTTTCTGACTTACTTCACTCTGTATGACAGACTCTAGGTCCATCCACCTCACTACAAATAACTCAATTTCATTTCTTTTTATGGCTGAGTAATACTCCATTGTATATATGTGCCACATCTTATCCATTTATCTGTCGATGGACACTTAGGTTGCTTCCATGTCCTGGCTATTGAAAATAGAGCTGCAATGAACACTGTGGTACATGACTCTTTTTGAATTATGGTTTTCTCAGGGTATTTGCCAGATAGTGGGATTGCTGGGTCATATGGTAGTTCTATTTTTATCTTTTTAAGGAACCTCCAACTGTTCTCCATAGTGACTGTATCAATTTACAGTTCCACCAACAGTGCAAGAGGCTTCCCTTTTCTCCACACCCTCTCCAGCATTTATTGTTTGTAGATTTTTTGATGATGGCCATTCTGACTGGTGTGAGGTGATACCTCATTGTAGTTTTGATCAGCATTTCTATAATGATTAGTGATGTTGAGCATCCTTTCATCTGTTTGTTGGCAATCTGTATATCTTCCTTGGAGAAATGTCTCTTTACGTCTTCTGCCCATTTGTGGACTGCATTGTTTGGTTTTGGACATTGAGCTGCATGAGCTGCTTGTAAATTTTGGAGATTAATCCTTTGTCAGTTGTTACGTTTACAAATATTTTCTCCCATTCTGAGGGTTGTCTTTTCGTCTGGTTTATGGTTTCCTTTGCTGTGCAAAAGATTTTAAGTTTCATTAGGTCCCATTTGTTTATTTTTGTTTTTATTTCCATTTCTCTAGGAGATGGATCAAAAAGGATCTTGCTGTGATTTATGTCATAGAGTGTTCTCCCTATGTTTTCCTTTAAGAGTTTTATAGTGTCTGGCCTTACATTTAGATCTTTAATCCATTTTAAGTTTATTTTTGTGCATGGTGTTAGGGAGTGTTCTAATTTCATTCTTCTACATATAGCTGTCCAGTTTTCCCAGCACCACTTATTGAAGAGGCTGTCTTTTCTCCATTGTATATTCTTGCCTCCTTTATTAAAAATAAGGTGACCATATGTGGGTGGGTTTATCTCTGGGTTTTCTACCTATTACACTGATCTATACTTCTGTTTTTCTTCCAATACCATACTGTCTTGATTACTGTAACTGTGCCGTGTAGTCTGAAGTCCGGGAGCCCGATGCCTCCAGCTCCGTTTTTCTTTCTCAAGATTGCTTTGGCTATTCGGGGTCTTTTGAGTTCCCATACAAATTGTGAAATTGTTTATTCTAGTTCTGTGAAAAATGCCATTGGTAGTTTGACAGGGATTGCACTGAATCTGTAGATTGCTTTGGGTAGTAGAGTCATTTTCACAATGTTGATTCTTCCAATCCAAGAACATGGTATATCACTCCATCTATTTGTATCATCTTTAATTTCTTTCATCAGTGTCTTATAGTTTTATGCATACAGGTCTTTTGTCTCCTTAGGTAGGTTTATTCCTAGGTATTTTATGCTTTATGTTGCAATGTCAAATGGGAGTGTTTCCTTAATTTCTCTATCAGATTGTTCATCATTATTGTATAGAAATGCAGGAGATTTCTGTGCATTAATTTTGTATCCTGCTACTTTACCAAATTCATTGATTAGCTCTAGTAGTTTTCTGGTAGCATCCTTAGCATTCTCTATGTATAGTATCATGTCATTTGCAAACAGTGACAGCTTTACTTCTTCTTCTCCAATTTGTATTCCCTTTCTTTTTCTTCTCTGATTGCTGTGGCTAAAACTTCCAAAACTATGTTCAATAACAGTGGTGAGAGTGGGCAACCTTGTCTTGTTCCTGATCTTAGTGGAAATGGTTTCAGTTTTTCGCCACTGAGACCAATGTTGGCTGTGGGTTTGTCATATATGGCCTTTATTATGTTGAGATCAGTTCCCTCCTTGCTTACTTTCTGGAGGGTTTTTATCAGAAATGGGTGTTGAATTTTGTCAAAAACTTTTTCTGCATCTACTGAGATGATCCTACGGTTTTTCTCCTTCAACTTGTTAATATGGTGTATCACATTGACTGATTTGTGTATATTGAAGAATCCTTGCATTCCTGGGATAAACCCCACTTGATCATGGTGCATGATCCTTTTAATGTGCTGTTGGATTCTGTTTGCTAGTATTTGGTTGAGGATTTTTGCATCTATGTTCATCAGTGATATTGGCCTATAGTTTTCTTTCTTTGTGACATCTTTGTCTGGGTTTGGTATCAGGGTGATGGTGGCCTCATAGAATGAGTTTGGGAGTGTTCCTCCTTCTGCTAGATTTTGGAAGAGTTTGAGAAGGATAGGTGTTAGCTCTTCTCTAAATGTTTGACAGAATTTGCCTGTGGAGCCATCTGGTCCTGGGCTTTTCTTTGTTGGAAGATGTTTAATCACAGTCTCAATTTCAGTGCTTGTGATTCGTCTGTTCATATTTTCTATGTCTTCCTGGTTCAGTCTCAGAAGGTTGTGCTTTCTAAGAATTTGTCCATTTCTTCCAGTTTGTCCATTTTATTGGCATAGAGTCGCTTGTAGTAATCTCTCATGATCCTTTGTATTTCTGCAGCGTCTGTTGTCACTTCTCCTTTTTCATTTCTAATTCAATGGATTTGAGTGTTCCCCTTTTTTTTCTTGATGAGTGTGGCTAATGGTTTATCAATTTTGTTTATCTTCTCAAAGAACCAGCTTTTAGTGTCATTGATCTTTGCTATTTTTCCTTCATTTCTTTTTCATTTATTTGTGATCTGATCTTTATGATTTCTTTCCTTCTGCTAACTTTGGGGGTTTTTTTGTTCTTCTTTCTCCAATTGCTTTAGGTGTAAGGTTCGGTTTTTATTTGAGATGTTTCTTGTTTCTTCAGGTAGGATTGTATTGCTATAAACTTCCCTCTTAGAACTGCTTTTGCTGCATCCCATAGGTTTTGGGTCATCGTATTTTCATTGTCATTTGTTTCTAGGTAATTTTTGATTTCCTGTTTGATTTCTTCAGTGATGTCTTGGTTATTTAGTCGTGTATTGTTTAGCCTCCATATGTTTGTATTTTTTACAGATTTTTTCCTGTAATAGATATCTAGTCTCATAGCACTGTGGTTGGAAAAGATACTTGATACAATTTCAGTTTTCTTAAATCTATCAAGGTTTGATTTTGATCCCAAGATATCCTGGAGAATGTTCCACGAGCACTTGAGAAGAAAGTGTATTCTGTTGTTTTTGGATGGAATGTCCTATAAATATCAATTAAGTCTATCTTGTTTAATGTATCATTTAAAGCCTGTGTTTCCTTATTTACTTTCGTTTTGGATGATCTGTCCATTGGTGAAAGTGGGGTGTTACAGTTCCCTACTGTGATTGTCTTACTGTCACTTTCCCTTTTATGGCTGTTAGCATTTGATAAACATAAGACCAGAAACAAATTAGATGCAGAAAGCACACCCCAAGTCTATAGTTGTTCCCAAAATCCACCACCTCGATTTTGGGTTGTTTCGTTGTCTATTCAGGTATTCCAGAGATGCAGGTACATCAAGTTGATTGTGGAGATTTAATCCGCTGCTCCTGAGGCTGCTGGGAGAGATTTCCCTTTCTCTTCTTTGTTCACACAGCTCCTGGGGTTCAGCTTTGGATTTGGCCCCGTCTCTGCGTGTAGGTCGCCAGAGGACATCTGTTCCTCGCCCAGACAGGACGGGGTTAAAATAGCATCTGATTAGGGGGCTCTGGCTCGCTCAGGCCGAGGGGAGGGAGGGGTACGGAATGCGGGGCGAACCTGCAGCAGCAGTGGTCGGCGTGACGTTGCACCAGCCTGAGGCGCGCCGTGTGTTCTCCCGGGGAATTTGTCCCTGGATCACGAGACCCTGGCAGTGGTGGGCTGCACAGGCTCTTGGGAGGGGAGGTGTGGATAGTGACCTCTGCTTGCACACAGGCTTCTTGGTGGTTGCAGCAGCGGCCCTAGCGTCTCATGCCCAACTCTGGGATCCGCGCTGAAAGCTGCGGCTCGCACTGTATCTGGAGCTCGTTTATGTGATGCTCTGAATCCCCTCTCCTCGCGCACCCCGAAACAACGGCCTCTTGCCTCTTTCGCAGTTCCAGACTTTTTCCCGGACTCCCTCCCGGCTAGCTGTGTCGCACTAGCCCCCTTCAGCCTGTGTTCACGCAGCCAACCCCAGTCCTCTCCCTGGGATCTGACTTCCGAAGCCTGAGCCTCAGCTCCCAGCCTCCGTCCACCCCCTCGGGTGATCAGAGAAGCCTCTCGAGCTGGTGAGTGCCGGTCGGCCCTGATCCTCTGTGTGGGAATCTCTCCGCTTTGCCCTCTGCAGCCCTGTTGCTGCACTCTCCTCCGCGGCTCTGAAGCTTCCCCCCCGCCCCCAACCCCATCTCCACCCGTGAAGGGGCTTCCTAGTGTGTGGAAACTTTTCCTCCTTCACAGCTCCCTTTTGCCTCTGTGTTTCCTTTTTTCTTTTGCCCTACCCAAGTACGTGGGGAGTTTCTTGCCTTTTGGGAAGTCTGAGGTCTTCTGACAGCGTTCAGTAGGTGTTCTGTAGGAGCTGTTCCACGTGTACATGTATTTCTGATGTATTTGTGGGGAGGAAGGTGATCTCCATGTTTTACTTACTCCTCTGACATCTTGAAGGTCTCTCCTGACTCATCTCTTATTTGCAAATTACCTCAGCAAACATGGAAGCAATTTGCAACCAATCATGCTACACATTAAAATTTCACAATACCCTGTCATCTGTCATTGTCATCAAGAAGACCACTTCCTTCATACGAACTTGTTTTATATTTTAAAACTGACTACACAGTCATCCGACACATTAAGAAGAGAGCCTCTTAAAACAACTGGCTCTGAGAGTGGTAATACAGTGAAAGATTCAATATGTGAAAGATTATGTCCTCTTAATTTATGTCCTAAACATTTTAAGTGGTTTGACTAAACACTAATTATCAAAGCTTCAACCTTGTCTTTTCCAAAATTCTTTCATTATTAATGTACTCATTACAGGAACACTCTGCAGGTCTCTAGAAACAAACTGTTGGAAAACGCTAAATCAAGAGCACACCTGAAGAAAAATGAAAACAGGGCCTAAGAAGGGGGCTTTTCCCATTCACATCTCATCTTTTCAGACGTGACTTGATTCTTCAGTTCCTAGAGAACTGGAGGTCATATGGGTATTAACCTGGACTCTAGGACTTCAAATGATAGAAATCTAAGCCAACCAGTTTATGCACAAGAGTGAACAGTGGATGGCATCTTACCACTGTAATTGAGATCGTGTACCATGGATTCTTATTTTGGCTCCGCCCTTTTTTAGTTGTGCCATCTCTGATGAGCCAATTAAGCTTCTCCTTCCTTGGCTCCTATAAAATGGGGACAGAAATAAAAACGATCTCCTGAAACTTTAAGGAAAATGGCATCATTTAATACATGCAAAGCCCTAGAAAATTGCTTGGCTCATGATAAACGTTCGATAATTTTTTTTAAAGAGCAGAAATGAACCTAATTTTAGAGACAACTGGAACCAGAGGATGAATGCCATCAGGATTCACTTATTCTATTTTATTTCTTTCTACATTTCAAAACTTCCCAACTTCAGACAAAGAGCTTAGCAACCAGTGTGAAAGAGCCTTCTTTCCTCCAATCAATATAAACTATTTCAGAGGAGGATGCCGATTGGCCCAGTTTAGATGATATGCCAATATCTGGACTAGCCACTTTGACTGCAGGTGGGGTTCTATGATTAGTGTGGCCAAGTAGCCCAGTTTATACCTGTTGTCTCAGCATAATGACCCAACAGTGCACACTGCACTCTCTAAACTATCCCAATTTCCGTAACATTATTTATGTAGTATTCTTGCCAAAATGTTTTATCTGAAGCTAATTATAAGGAAACATTAGAACTATCTAGACTGTGGGACATTCTATTACAATCATAATGGATGTTTCAAAAATGTCAGTGTTGTAAAAGATTTTTTTACATAAGATTGAAACTAGAAAACCCAATGAAATGTATGATCATAGAGAGTGGGGGAACACCTATAAGGAACATTTGGAGGAACAACTGTAGATGATGGCAATACTGTGCTTATGTAGAAGAATAATATCCTTTGTTCTGTGATATACACACCAAAGGATTTAATGGGAAAATGTCATAATGTCTACATCTTGCTTTCAAATGATTTGAAAAAAAAAAAAAAAAAGGCTACATCAAAAGAGAGATACAGAGCCAATGTCACAAAATGTTAACAAATTACTGAATCTAGATAATTCAACAGATTATATTCACTGTATTATTCTTTCTGAAAAATTTTAGAATTTTTCAAAATAAAAAGTCAGGAGAAAAATGACCCCATGTAATTATATGGTCTTCCTATGTATGATTGGACCACTTGCACCAATTACTGCTTGACAGGGAAGCAAACTTGTTTTAAAAATGGCTAGTTCCATTCAGAACAAGTGTCTAAAATATCAGGAAGAAGAGCAAATTCCCAAGGAATTTGAAACCAAGGAAGAATCATTGTGCATCAGGCAGCTACCCAGTTTACGTACTGTAACACACAAATTATCTCTAGTCCAAATTCTGTGATTCTTGAATTCCATTTATGAGAAATAATAAGCCAAACCATTGTTCTTTTAGCAAAGGAAATGCCTCTTTCTCAATTGCTTCCCTGAAATGCCACCTAATGGTCTTTACATGTACCTAATGCCCTTTACATGTACCTAATGGTCAGGAAACCTTCAATAAGCGAGGCTTAGGAATTCTTCCAATCACGGTTCCCAAAGCTAGGTCCCATCCAATCTGAAAACTCTTGACAGTTATGATTATTGCTACTATTTCTCTAGCGCCCCCTCTTCCCCTCATCAAACCCTAGGAGAACCTGCAAATTTTCCTGTCACAAAGCTTTTTTTTCTACTGGATAAACTTTTAAAGAATGTTCACCATTTTTTATTCCATAATCACATAAGGTATTTGAGAAATAAGGCCATAAATAGAGATCTGAGTTTGAATCCCAAGGCCACCATTCCTAAGATGTCACTTCGGGCAAGTTACTTTACATCTCTGAGACTCAGTTTCATCATTGGTAAAATGAGAACAATCACACCTCTCTTGCAGGATGGTTGCAAGTGTTGGAAACAAATAAGGTAAAATATATAATAGTTGCTTTCTGTAAACAGGAACAAGGATAACAATGATGGCACAGCTCCTGCCCTCAGGGACCTCTCTGTCTAGTAACCACTGTCTCCCCTCACCCACGTCACTGCTTGTCTCAATCAATCAGAACTTTTGTCCAAAACAACTGAGTGCTCCTCTATATCAGCAGGCACAACATAGACATACAGGCTTTTTGATGTCTGAGGCAACCTAACTGCATAGCATCTTATTTTCATTTGCACCTTGTTTTGTTTTTTAAACGTTACCGTGACCTAGATTCATTCCAGTGCATCAAGTTCGAAAAGGCATTTCTTCCCTTTCAGACCTTTCCAGGTGAACTATTACCTTCTCTTTGCACAAAAAGAATTGGCATTCTTTAAATTATTTTAGATTTTTCCCATCACTAGATGTGTCTAAATGTTTTTGTGAATAAGTAGGACCTTGTTACAGAGTAATGCGTCATCAATAAAACAGAAGACACAGCTGGTGAATTATCTGGTGCAAATCCATTTTTTCCAGATTATATGATCTTTGTTAGCAGTAAGTGTGTAATAGATGGAAAGAACGTAGTTAAGCCACTTGGTATGAGGTTTGGATTCACAAAATTAGAAGAAAATGATTTTGGTTAAGAAATTAAGAAAGCAAGACCTCAATATCAGTGTATGAAACAATTTGGAATAATTCTTCGTCTTTATACCACAGATATCCTAATACATGGACAAAATAGGAGAAAATCAATTACCAATAAATTTTTAATGATTTATGAATAAATTAACAAAAAATGAACCAATTTTAATGCACTTAGGGCCATAATATTTCAAATAAATTAGTAGGAACTCAACTATGTTAGAAAATGTCTGGAATTTAACCACTTAAGAGAGACACACATTTTATATATATTCAAGAGTGACTCTGTACATAGATAGTTGCCTATATAACATGGTTTCCGAAACCCCTAAAGGCCTACTGTAGTTTTGAATGATTTCAAATAACTAGATTTCCTTGTAAGTTTCCACTGTAGTGAATCATTTCACCTAAGGCCACTCAAAGCAGAACACAAAGTTCACAAAAAGAGACAATAGCTAAAACTCCCTATACAGCTAGATATCAACTCCTCTTTTGTCTTCCCAACCCCTTAACCTCAAAAAAAAAAAAAAAAATAGGAAAGAAGGGTGCCACACATGGCCATGAAGTGCTGATGAGAAGACTCTTGAGACAGCCAAATACATCTGTGCAGTTCTCCATTTGAGCCTCAAGAGACGTTATCTGTACAGATGCCCAAACACAGAGTAGCCTACTCAAAATATTTTCCCACTCAATTCAGTGTACCACTTACATGAGACACTGATTAGCCATATGTTAAGATAACTGGTCTCAGTTTTAGAAACTTCTCCAAAGATGAAAGTCTCAGTTTCTCCATTTGTCCAGAGACCCAATCTCTCCACTAGTATTTTCTATACTTTGAGCCCTATACAGTGTCTATTTTTCCTTAGATGCAGAAAATTTTCCTCTGGCTGCTATCTCAACATCAGTTTCAGTTTCTAGCAATCTATTTCAGTTATCTACATAGATACTCAGATATTTATTCAGTTGTGTATTCAGTTATAACAAACTGCCTCAACATTCAGTAGCTTAAAAGAGTAACGACCATTTACTTGCTCATGGTTCTATAACTTGGGCAGGGCTCAGCAAGGATAGCCTCATCTCTGCTTTACGTGATGTCAACTGGATCTCTCCTAGGACTCAAGAATCCAAGATGGCTTCACTCACATGCCTGCGACCACAGCTGAGATGCTGAAAAAGCTGGAGGCTGACCTCATCGCACTCTCTCCAGCAGGCTAGCTGCAATTCTTCACCTAGTGGCTCAGGGCTTCAAAAGAATAGCAGAGACAGCCAGGACTCTTAAGCCCAAGCCCAGAACAGGCACACTTTTAGATCTGCCCCCTTCTGTTGGTAAAAGCAAGTTACAAAGTCAGCCACGACCCAGGGGGAGCGGCAAAAAGATCCCACCTTGGACGAGAGGAGTGGCACGATTGGGAGGAGCTACTGGTTCCTCCAGGGATGGGAGGAGCTAACGGTTGCCGTATTTGCTGTCATAAGGAGCTAACTTATGATTTCATTTCCCTACATTTCAGCTAATGCTCAACATGCCATCATCTTGGATGAGGACAGAGAAGAAATTATATTCTTACTTCTTGAAGTCCTATAATACAAATCATTTCTTACTTTATAACTTTCACGTAATCTGTAAGATAATCTAAGAATATTTCTACATTCTGGGTAGGTGGGAGTAAGTCCTTCACAAACTGCACCCAACTCAAAAGAAGTCTTTCTTTCCTCATGTGCTATTACAGTTCCAAACAGTCTCAGCATTACAGTCCTCCTTTATAGTCAGGCACTGAAACAGGAATAAAAATGAGCATGTGTTACCCACACCCAAAAGCACAGTACATTATCAATAATAAACACAATTATAGAAATGAGCTTCAAAATCACCTGCACGTGACCTTTGTAGAAAGAGACACAGATTTGAGGAGAATTAAGGAGAAGAGGGGCAAGATAAAGAGAAAAAAATTAACCAACCTAATTAGAGGCAGATGCCACTTTTAAGAAAACCTCTTAGAAGGAGCAACAGGTGTGAAGAGGTGAACAGCTGTGAGACATACAGTTGGCGCTCCGTGTCCACAGATGGAAAACCCATGGACATGGAGGCCCCACAGTACTATGCCATTTTATATAAGGGATTTGAGCATCCGTGGATTTTGGTTTTGGGAGGAGGGGGGTCTGGAACCAATCCCTGGCAGGTACTGAGGGAGAACTGTGCTAAAGAGAAATTCACCTGTGGTACTTTGACCTGGGTAAATAACCTATTTCGCTTTCAAGGTTCTTCGAGAGAAACAGTGGATGATGTTTTTGCTTCGTCACTTATAAACCACAATGCAACTGATTAACTATCATTCATTAATATATTATTCTTAACCGACACCTTGTCAGTTAAGGCATGATTATACACTGACTTGCAATTTTCTGTACCCTACTACCCAGTGCAAAACGAAACCTCTGGAGCTTCCTTTGCATCCGATACAAGGATAAAAATACTTTTAATTGCCGAAATAGACACTATTTCAAAGACCAGTTTGTACTTTTTATTAGCATTTCAAGGAACGCGCAGTTGATCCTTGAACAACTTGGGGACTGGGAGCCAACTCCCACTGAGTTGATAAATCACATATAACTTGACTCCCCAAAAACGTAACTACTAATAGCCTACCATTGACTGGAAGCCTTACTAATCATTAAGAGATACAAATGTCTATGCATAAAATAAATATGAAACAAGGACATATCATACAGCACAGGGAAATACAGCCATTATTTTGTAATAACTTTAAATGGAATATAATCTATAAATATACTGACTATGTTGTACACCTGAGACTAATATTATAAATCACATGTAATTTATTTTTTTAAATGAAAAGGTAATGTGTAAAGGAAATTTGTATTTATTTACAGGCATAACAGTTCAATTCATGCATTAATAATGAAGAGACAGCAATATGATTGCTTTAGGATATCCTAGTATAATAGATATAATGCTTCACAGTAGCTTAGCCTATACACTAATGAATGAACTGCTATAAAAAATTTTATGGCATACAGTATTACAGTCATATTCATAATACAGTACTGGAAATATTGTTACCAGTTTTTAAAAAAACACTTACCAGTGATGTAGGCAGATACACAGTTTCTCCAATTACAAGAGAAGCTACTGTACAGTAATTCTTTGAAAGCACTTACAAAACAGTAAGAAAACTAACACATTATTAATTCTGTATTAAATATCACTCACCTTACGCCTATGCAAGGATAGGCTAAACACTTCAATACAGGTCTAGCACACAATGGTCTACAGGATGAAGATGATGATAATGATAATGACGACACAAGGACATCTCATACAGTTCTTGCCTTACAGTTATTAGATTTTCACAGGAAGACACTCGCATACACACAACAGACAAGGTTATTAACTGAATGGCAAGGTGATTATTTACCATTCATTAAGTGGAAGTGGATCATCAAGAAGGTCTTCATCCTCATCATCTACATGTTGTGCAGTCTGAGGAGGCAGAGGAGGGGGAAGGGCAGGCAGGCAGATTCAGTGTAACTTTACAGAAATACACCATAATTTCTGGCTGATTTTTTTTTTTTTTTTTTTGCTTTATAATTTCTCTAAAAAATGTTTCTCTATGGTACCAATCCTTCGTTGCACCTTATGGTTTAGTTTCAGTAGCCGTATCACAGAAGGATCCATGTCGTAAAAGAAGTCAAAAGCAGTCTTGAAAAATCAGAGCCCTTCCGCCAGACTGTCTAATGTCAATTTATTTTCTGGCACTGATTCTTCTACATCTTCTTCCACATTGTCTGGCATTGGTTTGAAAGAACTCATTTCCATCAAATCATCTTCTGTTAATTCTTCTGGTGTGGTGTTTATTAGCTACTGAATTTCTCCAAGATCGATATCTTGAAGCCCTTCACCGTCTTCCTGCCTTTTCTGCCATATCCACAATCTCTTTCATGATTTCCTTGATTGGCTGTGTTGTAATCCTATGAAGTCATGCACAACATCTGGACAGTTTTCTCCACCAGGAATTTATTGTTTCTGGCTTGATGGCTTACTCGGGTTTTGTTCATAACACCACAATGGCGTCTTCAATTGTATAATCCTTCCAGATTTTCATGATGTTCTGTGTGATCCCATACCATTGGCAATCCTTTCCACAGAATATCATGTGTAATTAGCCTTAAAGGTCCTTATGACCCTCTGAACTAGAAGCTAAATTAGAGATGTTGTGCTGGGGGCAAGTAACCACTTGGACATCTTTGGTGTTGAACTCATGGGGCTCTAGGTGGCTGGGGGCATTGTCCAGTACCTAAAATATTCTTTAAATAGCAGTCCCTTAACTTGGCAAAGTTCTTCCTGACTTCAAGAACAAAGCACTGATGGAATCAATTTAGAAGAAGGGTCTTGTTGTCCAGGTCTTCTTGTACAATCAAAAGACTAGCATCCGGTGTTTATTTTTTCCCTCCAAGGCTTGGGCAATAGCAGCTTTACAGATAGGGGCAGTCCTGATCATAAACCCAATGCATCTGCACTAAACAGCAGGGTTAGCCTGTCCCTTCCTGCCTTAAATCCCAGGGCTCGTTTCTCTTCCTAGCTAATAAGTGGTCCTTTGTAGTATTTTTTTTCCAGAATAGGGCACTTTTGTCTATATTAACAACCTGTCCAAGCAGGTATCTTTTCTCCTCAATTCTTTTCTTAATGGCATCTGGGAATTCATTTATTGCCTCTTGGTTGGCAGAAGTTGTTTCTCCTGTTATCTTGACATTTTTAAAGCCGAACATCACTCTAAAATTTTCAAGCCATCCTTTGCTATCATTAAACTCTCCACCTTTAGATCCTTCACCTTCCTTTTGCTTTAAATTGTCATATAATGACTTTGCTTTTTCTCAAATAATATCACAGTCTATAGGTATGCCTTTCTTAAAGCAATCCTGCACCCACGTAAAACCTGCATTTTCAATATGAGACAAAATTATATTTCACAAAAAGTCTAGGTTTCCATGTCTGCTGGTGTAGCTGCAGTGACAGTTTCAAGAATTTCCTTTCCTTTTTTTTTTTTTTTTTTTTACAAAGGTTCTTATACTGGATTCATTCATCTTGAAATGGTGGACAACCACAACTGCAGACCTCAATCTACGGTACATATCAAGCAATTCAACTTTTTTTGTAACGTCATGACTTTTTTCTGCTTCTTGGGAACACCTCCAGCATCACTAGTGGTACGTTGTATGGGTCCCATGGTGTTATTCAACGTTTACGCTATTGCACTAAACATGATGAAAAATACTCTAGAACCTCGAGAGATCATTTTTTACTGTGATACACAATCCAATGGAGAGATGAACTGCTCACATGGACATGATTAGCCTCACATGACATTTTAAGCAGATACTTGCAACTCTTGAGCTCACTGCAATAGCAACAGGAAGTGGCTAAGAAATTAGTACAGTAGTACAGTGTGTGCTACAGTTAATTTTATGCATTCATGAATACTGTTTTTGTTTGTTTATATTTCTCTCGACTGAAAATTGTGCCATATACAATCTGTTAGTGTTTGTGTGCCTAAGTTTTTATAAATTTTAACTTTTTATATCAGATTTGTATATGTTTTATGGAAGTATACAATAAAATAAATTAGTATCTACATATATTTTAGGCATTAAGATATTTAACTTTTTCTTAATTTTTTAAAATATTTCTAGGCTACGTGGTTAATCTGTGAGTTTTTTCAAAGTGTTGCAAATTTCAAAAAAGTTTTCCAATATATTTACTGAAAGAAAAAAAGGACTCCATGTATAAGTGAACCCACTCAGTCCGAACCTGTGCTGTTCAAGGGTCAGCTGTGTATATTAAAGTAACAAGAGCCAAAATTGGGCTGAACAGACACTTAGAATAAATTTTAAAAAAACAAACTTCTTATGGATAAAACATATTAATTCATATAACAAATATCTTGTGAACAATCATTATGTGAAAGGAAACATCAGGGATCCAAAAAAGAATGGCTGTGCCTTTAAAGAGCTTAAAATGTAGCCCTCTAAGATGTGAAGACAAACAACCATAATATCAGATGCAGTGTCAAAATGCCATAGGAAAGGTAAAAGGAGGGACTTCCCTGGTGGTGCAGGGGTTGAGAATCCGCCTGCCAATTCAGGGGACACGGGTTCAAGCCCTGGTCTGGAAAGATCCCACATGCTGCAGAGCAACGAAGTCCATGCCCCACAACTATTGAGCCTGTGCTCTAGAGCTCATGAGCCACAACTACTGAGCCCACGTGCCATAACTACTGAAGCCCACATGCCTAGAGTCTGAGCTCTGCAACGATAAGCCACCACAATGAGAAGCCCATGCACCGCAACAAAGAGTAGCCCCCACACGCCGCAACTAGAGAAAGCCCACAGATAGAAATGAAGACCCAATGCAGCCAAAACTAAATTAATTAATTAATTTTTTAAAAAAAGATAAAAGGCAAAAACGTCAAAGACTAGAACCAAGAACAGCTCAGGGAAGAGAAGCTCTCGATCTGCACTTTGAAAGGTGGGTAGGATTTTTAGAGTGGAAAATGGGAAGAGAAGACCATTCAACATGGAGACAATGTAGAAACAATGAAAAATGTAGACCATTTCCCAGGAATAGAAAGTATAGAAAATAGGAGAGTTTGGAAATATTTAAGGTAGATGAAGAATAGTAGAAAGCTGAAAATTGAAAAGGTAGACAGAAATGTCACTGCCACACTAAAGATTTTGGGTTCTATTCCAGGGTCTTTAAATATCTTTGCTCAAGTACCCCCAAAGGAATTTTTTTTTTTTTTTTTTTTTCAGTACGCGGGCCTCTCACTGTTGTGGCCTCTCCCGCTGCGGAGCGCAGGCTCAGCGGCCATGGCTTATGGGCCTAGCCGCTCCGCGGTATGTGGGATCTTCCCGGACCAGGGCACGAACCCGTGTCCCCTGCATCGGCAGGCAGACTCTCAACCACTGCACCACCAGGGAAGCCCCCCAAAGGAATTTTTAAAAACTATATAGTTCCTTGCATAATTTTTTCTTTACAGTATTTTGTCTTAAGTTTACATAGTGGCAAGGATGTAATCTCCAGCAATATCATAAATACTGACATTAAAAAAAACCGTTACATCATTCTTTTAATGTCTACTGTAATTCACAATCATCCACTTAAAAATATCTGCATACACTCTTCTTAAATAATCAGAAATTCTACATTATTTTTCTTTCTTTTTTAAAATTTATTTATTTATTTTTGGCTGCATTGGGTCTTCGTTGCTGCGCACAGGCTTTCTCTAGTTGCGGTGAGCAGGGCCTACTCTTCGTTGCGGTGCGTGGGCTTCTCATTGAAGTGGCTTCTCTTGTTGCAGAGCACGGGCTCTAGGTGCACGGGCTTCAGTAGTTGTGGCTTGCGGGCTCTAGAGTGCAGGCTTAGTAGTTGTGGCACATGGGGCTTAGTTGCTCCGCGGCATGTGGGATCTTCCCGGACCAGGGCTCGAACCCGTATCCCCTCCATTGGCAGGCAGATTCTTAACCATTGAGCAATGAGGGAAGCCTTCTTTTTCTTTCTTCAACTCCTGCTTCCATTCCCTTCTCCCACTTAATTTTATCCTAAAATTCTCAAAAGTCTTATTGATAAAGCTTCCATATTTCTCTGAGAAAAAAAGATATTTAGGGCTTCCCTGGTGGCGCAGTAGTTGAGAGTCTGCCTGACGATGAAGGGGACACGGGTTCGTGCCCCGGTCCAGGAAGATCCCACATGCCGCAGAGCGGCTGGGAGCCATGGCCATTGAGCCTGTGCGTCCAGAGCCTGTGCTCCGCAACGGGAGAGGCCACAACAGTGAGAGGCCCACATACCGCCAAAAATATATATATATATATATATATATATATATACACACACAGATATATATATATGTATATATATATAATATATAAATAGAATTTAATTTGTTCCCTGTTATAAGGCTGTGATTTTACAATAATATTTCAGACTAAGTTATCATTACCCTGATTATCAGTACCCAATTGATCAAAACAAATATTTTACAAATTTTAATAAATGATTAAATATAAAGGTAAAAATATTATTGGAAATGTATCCCTTAATAAGGTGAGGCCTTTAAAAGAAACAAGCTTATTTCATGCATCAATGGATGAATATCACGTATTACAGAAGCAGATTTGCATCAATTCTAATTCTATTTTTTGGCTTTTATAGATACTTCTAGATATTATACAAATAAGTATGAGAGTAAAAGGAGTTCTGTTATAAAAATATCACTCAATTCTTTGAACTCTTGAATTATACACCAGAATCACAATGCTCTAGCATCAAAAATTATTTTTAGCTATCATCTGACAATTCTACTGGATCCACCTTAATTTTTTAAAGTAAGGAATTAGATATTATCTAATCAAGGAGAAGACGTTATTAGAGTCCAATTACCACCAATATTTTAAGTTGCCCCTATTTCGACACTTCAAATATTTCATGACTTGAGCTAACGTGTAAGATTCAGGATGACCTGTAAGGCAGACATTTCTGTTTTCAGATGAGAAAGGGACAGTTGTAAAAGAAGTCATAGGAAAAGAAAACCCACAGTTTGCATCCCACACCTCCAAAGATGGCAGATCAATTTGAAAAAATTGAGAATCTACAAACTGATGCTCATAAAATTATCTATGCCTGGAAAGTTCCTGGGAAGTGTTTGTATATCTCCTGGGGCACATGCACCCAGTTATAAGACTGCTAGCAACAGGGGACAACAGTTGTTTTTATTTATTTTTGGCTGTGTCAGGTCTTAGCTGCAGCATGTGGGCTCTTTGTTGCAGTGTGTGGGCTCTCTAGTTGAGGTGCGTGGGCTCAGTAGTTGCTGCACTGGGGCTTAGTTGCCCCGCGGCATGTGGGATCTTAGTTCCTCGACCAGGGATCAAACCCACATCTCCTGAATTGGAAGGTAGATTCTCAACCACTGGACCACCAGGGAAGTCCCAACAGACAGTTTTTGATCAAGGAAGTAATACAATTATAAGTGTGCTTTAGAAATATGAAGCTGGAAACAATATACAGATTGGATTGGGAGAAGAAACTGTTCAAAGTAAGGAGGCAAATAGAGACCTTCCTATAGATTAGGAAGTATTAAAGAGGATATGGACTAGAATATTACCTTTGAAAAGAGTGAAAGACATTATAGAATAAGAACCAAAATGGTTTAGTAACTAAAATTTGATGTGGGAAATAAATCTATCATTTCCTTCTCTCATTTTTTCATCCAGTGAATAAATATTTAAGTTCTTGATATATGGCTACTGTGAAGGCAAACATAAAATGATGGGATATAGGAAGACAGTTCAGTGAAATTATTTAGATACTATGAGAGAATACTGGCACAGGTCTTCGGGCCGTCTCCTAAAAACTAGAGGAAATCATCAGAAGGATTGTAAGCCGGATAGATTTGAAGGAGCGAGAGTACCTCTGGAAGACTTTGAGATCTTCTTGCAGATTCCAATTCACTAGCTTGGGTTTCCCTTCTTATGTTCAATGTGATATCAAAATCTGTCCATTTTTTCCTTTAAAAGGGGTGCTGGATTTGTACCTTCTTGTTCCTCTTACTACACAACTAGATTGCCTTTAATTTTGTTGAAAGCAAAGAATTTGATCTTATCTGATCTGCAACAGAAGTTACCCAGTTATGAGGGTCCAATTATATACCAGTATTTCAAATTGTCCCTTCTGTGGCACTTCAGAAACTTTTACAGCCTGGAGCAATGTACAAGATTCAGAAAGAATCTTAAATAGAACTGTCAACGTCTGCATTCCCTACTCAAGAAGTATAATGTATACCTATTTCCAAATATATCAAGGCCTACTTCTGTTCCCCAATGATTAAGTCTCTCATTAAGAGACTGGTCTCTCTTTTGACCTAATCTTTTGATAAATATTATTTCTCACTGATTGCAACATGCCACCTGCACTTTCATGAGATTATTCCCCCCAACATGGACCAACACAGCTAGATTCATTCCCATCTCTCCTTATACCATCCCCCCACTCATAACAAATGCTTAAAACTCCTCCCACCTAATGTCTAGCCCCCTTCACACTCTACTTCTATGTGAAGTCTTCTCTGCTATTCCTACACACGATATTTTATTTTATCTTGATTCCCAGTGTATTTAATGTAATAAATTAATACAATTCCATTTCCATTTACTGGGTTATATAAGGTTGATCTTACTATTTCTCTTCTTTTTCAAAGGAACTTCCCTTCCCCATGTAGTCAAAGTTTTCACTGTTAAATATAAAGGGACAGAATTTTATTCCATATATTATCTTCTAGATGCATATATTCATACTCAAATCTCCTAATGTACCATGAAGTCTAAAAAAATTAAAGCATCATCTAGTTCTCTAGGAAATTACTATTAATTTTTGGAAAACCTTGGGAAAGGATTTTCTTCTGTGGGATTGAGACATTCTTTCCCCTTCTCCCAAACCATAAATTCAAAGCAATCAACAATTAAGGACAAAACCCCTGATATTCCCACTGTCATATTCCTTATTAGCAATAAGGCCTGGCTTCATGTAATCTACTTTTAAAACAGAGTAACTAAACTAGGCTTTAAAAAAAAAAACCAATAAAACTCAACTTACATTAATAATACTTTTTTAAAGTATGATCTTTATTAATATTATTAGTAATTAAAATTTTTACTCCAGAAGTACACTTCTCCCTCAAATTAATAAACTTTAAATAAAAGAAAATTTAAATTCATCCAGGCTAGATCCAATATCTTAATGGAAATAAAGAAGACTGATACTTCAAAGTCACAGTAGTGAAAGAAATCTGATATATGAAAGAAATGACTCTTATCAGAGAGTTGAGAAAAGCTGGCCAAAGTGTCACGTCTTAGCAATCAGGTTCTTGTCGATTTTTGAATTAGATTTATAAATAAAAACAGAACAGTAGGTTGGAAAGTCATTCAAGCGAAACATCCAACCAATGATTAATTATCCCACTTCTCTAACATTCCTATCAAACAGACTCCCTAGCAGATGTTCAAGTATTTCTTATGATTAGAAACCCTTGATTTCTCAAATTAGTCCATTCTGTCAGACGAAAGCTCTGAATACAAGAAATAAACTTCCTAAAGGAAGTAAAAAATCTGTCACATTTTAGCTTCATCCAGCAATTCTACCACTACCCTTTGGGGTCATAAATAATTTAATATGTTATCACCACCCTTTTCCCTTTAAATATTTAAAAATAACTTCACATCTTCACATTTTCTTCTTTTATGAGCTGAATGTGTCCAGTTCCTTCCACATTATTTCACATGCCATGAATTTTAGCTTTCCCACCTTCTCGGTCTCTCTCTTACCTATTAATGGCTTTTTCAAGTGTGACTCTCCCAAAGAATACAACTTTATCATGTCACACCTACCAGCTGAGAATACAGCAGGAAACTCATCATCCCTCTTTTGGATGACATACTCAATGAGGATGTGACAGTGGGGTCAACAGGCCAAATAATATTGTAGGGGAAGAAAATTTTCCCTTCTACCCTTTTAGGTTCTGTGTGTGTGGTCTAAGAATTAAATTGACATAATACAGATTAACAGAAGAAAAAAACCAATTTTAATTATGTATGTATGTACAGGAACCTCTCAGCGATATGAGACACCAAAGGCCACCAGATGATTGAGGCTTATACATCATCCTGAGCTAAGAAAAGGGGTAGGGGTTTGGGGCTTCAAAGGGGTGGGAGGGTAACTCATGGGAAAGGGAGAAGAGAAAATGTTGGGTAAATAAAGTTTGCCCTACCATGTAGGATAAGTCTCTCAGGTGGAGTTATCTCTGGTAATGTCAGTATCTTTCTTCCTGGTTCAGGCCCTCTTTCTAAGGTAAATTTCCTTAACAAAAGGGTAACTCCTGCTCTGTTTCAGAGCTTCTCCTGTGTCTGCATTTCTCAAAATAAAAAACTCAAAATAATGCTTACGTCAAAGAGTCATATTTGGGGGTGGCATATGCTGCTATTCTTCAATATGAGTGTTCCATGAGTAAAAATAATTTAAGAAAATGGCCTAACTTCACTGCACCTTTGCCTTCCATTTATATATGTATATAAAAATATATTTAATACTCTAAAGTTTCCATCTTACCCAAAAATAGCAGAAATTTTAAATACAATTAGGACATTTACTATTAGAATTACCAATCCTGCCCAGACTTCAAAATCTTAAATTATGCTATAAAAAAGCCTATTGCTTTAAGAAAGTCAGCTCAATTTTATAATCTAAATAGTCTGAAGCAAAAACATTTCATTATTTACACAATCCACTCATTTCTTTAACACTCTCAGAAGCTAATGAGCATAATATGAGATTAGATAGTGCTCTCCTCTTTGTGGGAAAAGTTCAAGCAAAGAAGACAAAAAGCAAGGGTTATCCCCACAGATAGAAAGCAAAGCAACGTCTTAAGTCCAGACAAATGTTTATACCTTGATGTGCTATTTTGCAATATTTCAAGGAGAAGAAATGTTCAACAGAAAACAAAAACAGAAATAGTTTCTTCCTTATTAGGAAACCATTAAAATGGAAGTCATATTTGCTAAATTCCTAGAAGAGATGAGTCATTATCTAGAGCAGAAGTAGTGAGGTGTTGAAGGCTCTTGCACAGATCTTAAATGTAGTCAACTGCCAAACCGTGTTTCTCTCATTGCTTATGAAATGGTCAAGATTTTAAAAGTCAAAGGAAGACCGTCAGGCAGAAAGCCTGGAAGAATCAAGTAAAGTCTGGAAGAATGAGCCTCCAGTCTCTGACATTTTAAATATTTTCATTTCTCAAAAAAAAAAAAAAAAAATTCTCATATGGTTTAGGCTGTCCTTTCTTTATGGTCTGAAATAAACCCCTTAATTGTCCACAACTAAATTCTCCCCATTCAAACCGTCTAGGTATCCAAAACACCCTGAGAATAAATACGACACAGAGTTCTTTAGTTCCTTAGAGGCAAGTAAAATTTGAAATCAGAATATAACTACAGTCCCTATATTTGCTATATATTTTAAATAATTCCTGTAAAGGAATTTGTGAACAGAGATACTATGGTTTGAATATCCATGTCCCCCCTCAAAATTCAAATGTTAAATCCTAATGCCCAATGTGATAGTATTAGGAGGTGGGTCATTTGGGAGGTGATTAGGTCTTAAGGACAGGGCCCTCGTGAATGGTATTGATGTCCTTACAAAAGAGACTCTAGAGGGATCCCCAGTCCTCTTCCACCATTTGTGGATACAATGAGAGGTCTGTGACGTAGAAAAGGGCCCTCATCTGACCTTGCTGGAATCCTGAACTCAGACTTCCAGCCTCCAAAACTGTCGAGATAACTTTGTTTTTTTATAAGCCACCTGGTTATAGCATTTTGTTATAATAGCCTGAAAGAATTAAGGCAAGAGTTTTATTAGAAACATGTTGAGGTAAAGTCCTCTACAGTGAATAAAACAGTATTTAGAGGAGAATTAGGCCCATTTCTTACTGCCAACCAAGTTTAGTGAGTTATAAAATTTCGGAGCAAAGTGTTTCATTTGCTAAGTAAGTGACATTGTCTGCTGTCCTAATAATTACTGTTAATGAATATACATTCTTACGTTTAGAGGGTGAAGTGGAAGAGGAGACACATGGCCACCAAGATAATCAATACCAATGGCCAAATAAACCTTCAGAGGTGTCACAAAGGACTATGAGAAAATTATAACATGTTCTCTCCATGAGCAAGCCTACTGGGGGGGGGCTGAAAATATTTTATAGTTTGACCTGGGAAGGGGTTGCACGGAGGTGTACACGTGGGAAATTTATCAAGCTGTATCTTACATGTGGTGCACTTCACTCTATGTAAGTTACATCTCAATAAGGAAGGGAAAAAATGCACCTATAAGTTGATCTTGTCTCAGTGGCTCTAACATCCACTTCTGCTTTGGAGTTAAGTCCTTCAGTTATTATAACGGTCAGGAGTCCTCTGTGGGTCCCTCCACAGCTTTTATGCACCAATGTCATTCATGTTAAGACGCTGTAACACTCTTGAGCATACATGTTCCTCCCTGTTTAATCAAAGGTAGGAAAACCAGGGCTAACATTTGATTTACAAGGGAGCAGAAAACTTGCAACTTGTATTATATCAAAAGATTTCTGTGCCCAAAAGTTCTTTCCATCAACCTGACAGAATCCTAGGAATGTCCACTCAATCAAAACTTTTGAGTAAATGGATTGAAGTATTTAACAGAAACACAATTTTTTTCAGGTTTTCTAATGTCACCTAAAAAGGCTTTGAAGGGATGGAACACAGAGCAAGTGTTTATTTGGTGTGTTTCAAAAACCCAGAGTATGACTACTACCCAGGAAGGACAGACCTAAATATCATATCAGGATGTTGTCTGATGGCAGGAATGGGGAAACTGGTGGCATGAGAGGGAGAGATCTCTCAACTGGAGAAATTGTTCAAGTATTAACAGTGCCACCACCCCATCCCCTCACCACCGGAGACAGATGTTGGAAATCTGAGTGTGGGAAGCGTGGAGAAAGGCAGGGGAAAGGGGACAAAAACTACTTTCCAAAAATTAATCAGCCCTAATGCAGAAGAACCCACACTGGAATAATGAACAGGGAAACTTGGTTTCAGTCCCAAATCTGTCACTATGTAGCTGTATAGTTATCACTTAATTTCTCCCATTCACCGTTTCTTCATCTGTAAAAGGAAGAGGTAAAACAAGATGATGTATAAGCCCAGTGATTCCAAGTGCTCCAGTCTTGCTGAATTATAATGTCTCCTACTGTATCCTGAGGGGTTCTATAATTTTTCAGTTAGGAAGGAGAAATGTTTCCACTTGGAGCAGGAGGTTGTCATTGTTTATTTTCATGTCTACCGTAGCAACATTCAAACACGCCAGGATCACAGAAATGTCTGGCTCTCACCAGTGTCCTCTTGCTGGCATGCTTTCCAAAAAAGCAGACTTGACACAATAAAGTACAAAATCATGGGGAACTCCTACATCTAGCCTAAGACAATGCATCACCATCGGCATTTGAGTTCGGCCTCTGTTAGTATTTTTGCTCATGGTACCAATTTCCCCCAGGCTTTTGTGTTGGAATTCACAGGTAATTGTCCCCAGGAGACAGTCACTGGGTTTCACTGAAGGTGTATACTCTTAAAAGTTAAAATTATGAACACTATTCTATTTCAGGGGGGAAAACCTGCTGACAGAGGTAAAGATGCACAGCTAGCAAAAGCCCAAAGATTTTAAATATAAGTTCTTTTCTGGACATTTCCAAGCAATACCTCAAAAAAGCAATCTCTAATGGGTTGAACTGTGGTTTGCGACAATAGAATGACATCAGTGAGTCTGTCAGTGATGATAACACCCAATGACTTACCGGATGCAAAGTGCTGCAGACCCATGGATGTCAAAGTCCTGACACATTATCAAGGATCTTGCACTATCAAGATAACTCAGATAACTCAGTCAGCATTGTTCCCGCTCAGAAAACAAGTTTCCAAGACAGGGTCAGGACCTTAGGGACTGTGGCAACCATCGAATCATGGACAGATTAAGTAGAATGGGTCTAATTCATCTGGCAACTACTACCTCTGGGAGGGCTCACTGTCCATCTACTGTTACCCCCACAAACATCTGCCCAACCCCTGGACTGGAGTGGAGAGAGGTGGGAGAGAAGGGATAGAGGAGAGGAGGTTTAAAATAAAAAGTGTGGCTGCGGATGTAGGATCCAGAGAGAAAAATTCTCTCAGTTACCTTCATCCTGACCCTGCTGTTATAAATATGCTCCATGAAATTCTACCAGAAAAAGAAAAAGAGGTAAAGAGGGATCTGGATGAAGATGGCAGGGTAGGAGGATCCTGAGCTCACCTCCTCCCACGGACACACCCAAACTACAACTACATACAGGACAGCTGTTTCTGAGAATGACCTAATGACCAGAAGAACAGACTTTCTACAACTAAGGATGTAAAGAAAAGGCCACATCAAGACGGGTAGGAGGGACAGAGACGTGATCCAGGCAGAACCCACACCCACAGTATGGTGACCTACAAGCAGGAAGGATGTCACCATCGTGAAGTTATCCCACGGAGAGTGAGAGGTCCAAACCTCCTTAGCCCAGGGGACCTGCACTAGGAAGACAAGTCCCCATCACATTGTGCTTTGAAAACTAACAGGGTTATGTCCAGGAGAGCCAGAGGGCTGTGGGAAACAGACTACACTCTAGAAGGGCTTGTCCATAAGCTCACTCACTCTGAGTCCCACTCCAGATACAGCAGCTTGAAAAGTACCTGGGTCATAGGGGAAGGATGACTGGCTAATTTTAGGGTATGTGCCAGAGGGGCAGGGATCTGGCGCAACTGTCTCTAGGTATAGAAGCACTAGTGGGAGACTTTTTTTTTTTTTTTTTTAACTCTCCTTACACCTAGCTGGCCCAGTGCTGGAGGGCACCATTTCTGTCACTCTCCATCAACCTACCTAACACTGTGTGCCAGGCACCAGTGTTCCCCTAAGGACCAGCCCTGCCCAAACCACCCAAGCTGGCCAGAAGCTCCAAAGTAGCTCTGCCTCAGCCCACCCAGTGGGCAGCCTCTGCTGGCACCGGCACCCCCTCCAAAGCAGCTCCCACTCCAAGCGGCTGGTCCTAACTACCAGCATGCCTGTAGTAGGCATGCTGTAGGCCAGGGAACAGCCCCACCCATCAGGGCAATAGTCACGATCCAACCACACCCGGAGGGTGCACACAACCCACACATGAAATACTCTTAGAGCACCTGGCTGTGGTGACCAGGGACTGAGCAACGGGACCCCATAGGACAACTTGTACATAAGGCCGCTCTTTCAAGACCAGGAAATATAGCTGATGTACCTAATATATATAAACAAAGAGAGTTAAGCAAAATGACGATACAAAAGAATATCTTCCCAATGAAAGAACAAGACAAAACCTCAGGGGAAAAAACTAAGTGAAATGGAGATAAGCAGTTGACTAGATAAAAAATTCAAAATAATAGGCATAAAAATGCTCACCAAACTTGGGGGGAAGAATGGATGAACTCAGTGAGAACTTCAACAAAGAGACAAAAACTGTTAAAAAAAGAAACAATCAGAAATGAAGAATACAATAACTGAAATAAAAAAATACACTAGAAGGGATCAACAGCATATCAGAGGATGCAGAAGAACAGATCAGTGATTTGGTAGACAGAGCAGTGGAAATAACGCACCTGGAACAGCAAAAGAAAAAAAAGAGAATACAAAAAAATGAAGATAGTTTAAGGGATATCTGGGATATCTAGCATACTAACATTCCACTATAGAGGTCCCAGAAGGAGAAGAGATAAAGGGAAAGAAACCCTATCTGAAGAAGTAATGGCTGAAAACTTCTCTAACCTGAGAAAGGAAACAGACATCCAAGTCCAAGAAGCACAGAGAGTTCCAAACAATGTGAACCAGGACAAATGATACTTAAAATGTCAAAAGTTAAAGAGAGAATCTTAAAAGCAGCAACAGAAAAACAACTAGTTATGCACAAAATGTACCCACATAAGGCTATCAGCTGATTTTTCAGCAGAAACTTTACAGGCCAGAAGCAACTGGAATGGTATAATCAAAGTACTGAAAGGAAAAAACTTACAACCAAGAGTACTCTAACTATTAAGGTTGTCATTCAGAACTGAAGGAGAGATAAAGAGATCCCAGGAAAGCAAAAGCTAAGGCCTTCACTACCACTAAACCAGCCTTAAAAGAAATAGTAAAGAGACTTCATTAAATGGAAAAGAAAGTCCTTAACTAGAATCAAGAAAACTATGAAAAAAAAATTTCACTGGTAAAGGCAAACATATAATAAAGATAGTGGACCAACCACCTATAAGGCTAGTATGAAGGTTAAAAGACAAAAGTATTAAAATCATCCATATCTAAAATATTTAGTTAAGCAATACACAAAATAAAAAGATGTAAAACATGACATCAAAAACATGAAATTTAGGTGGGGGGAGTAAAAATGTAGTGCTTTTAGAATTTGCTCAAACATAAGCAACCATCGACTTAAAACAGAATGCTATATACATAGGTATATTTATATATGAATTTCAGGGCAACCACAGACCAAAAACATATAACAGATACACACAAAAAATAAAGAGAAACAAATATAAACATAACACTAAAGAATGTCATCGAATCTCAAGGGAAGAGAACATGAGAAAAAGAAAGGAATGGAGAAGAACTACAAAAACAACCAGAAAACAATTAACAAAATGGCAATAAGTATATACCTATCAACAATTACTTTAAATGTAAATGGACTAAATGCACCAGTCAAAAGACGTAAGGTGCCTGAATAGATCTTAAAAAAAGAGCCATACATATGCTGCCTACAAGAGACACTTCAGATCTAAAGACACACACAAACAAAATGAAGGAATGGAAAAAGATATACCATACAAATGCAAACAAAAAGAAAACTGAAGTAGCAATACTTATCTCAGACAAAACAGACTTTAAATCAAAGATTGTAACAAGAGACAAAGAAGGGAATTATGTAATAATAAAGGGACCAATCCAACAAGAGGTTATAACACTTGTAAATATTTATGCACCCGACACAGGAGCACCTAAATACACAAAACAAATATTGACGGACGCAAAGGGAGATACTGACAGTAATATGATATTAGTACAGGACCTTAACACTCCACTTATATCAATGGACAGATCATCCAAACAGAAAATCAATGAGGAACCATTGGCCTTGAATGACACATTAGACCAGATGCACTAAATAAATAGATATATACAGTACTTTTGACCCAAATATAGCAGAATACACACTCTCTTCAAGTAGACATGAAACATTCTCCAGTATAGATCACATGTAAGGCCATAAAACAAGTCTCAAAATAGGTAAAACTGAAATCACATCAAGCATATTTGAACCACAACAGTACAAAATTAGAAAACAATTACAAGAAGAAAACTGGAAAACACACACGTGTGTAAGCTAAACAACACGCTACTTCAAACAATCAACAGGGCAATGACTAAATCAGAGGGGAAATTTTTAAAAAACAATTAGAGACAAATGAAAATGTAAACACAAATTTCCAAAATCTACAGGACATGGCAAAAGCAGTACTAAGAGGGAAGTTCATAACAAGAGGCATACCTCAAGCAATAATAAAAATCTCAAAGAATATAATCTTACCTCTTTTAAAAGGACTATTAAAAAGCCCAAAGTTAGTAGAAGGAAGGAAATAATAACTATTAGAGTGGCTATAAATGAAATGGAGACAGAAAGAAAGAAAACAACAACAGAAAAAGATCAATGAAACTAAGTACTGATTCTTTGAAAAGATAAACAAAATTGATAAACCTTTACCCAGATTCATCAAGAACAAAAGAGATGGAACAAACAAATAGAATCAAAAATGAAAGAGAAGTTATAACCCATACCACAGAAATACAAAGGATCGTAAGAGATTACTACAATTATATGCCAATAAAATGGGCAATCTAGGAGAAATGGATATATTTTTATAAATATACAATCTTCTAAGACTGAAACAGAAAAAAATAGAAAATTTGAACAGACTGATCACTAGTAAAGAAATTGAACCAGTAATCAAAAAAATTCCAACAAACAAAAGTCCAGGACATGATAGCTTCACAGGTGAATTCTCAAAACACTTAAAGAGTTAATACCTATCCTCTCCATCGAGTCCAAAGAAAATGAAGAGGAAGGGAAGCTTCCAAACTCATTCTTCAAGGCCAGCATTATTCCAATACCAAAACCAGATAAAGACAGTACAAAAAAAGAAAATTATAGGCCAATATCCCTGATGAACACAGATGCAAAAACCTTCAACAAAATTTTAGCAAACTGAATTCAACAAAATATAAAAAGGATCATACACCATGATCAAGTGGGATTTATCCCAGGATACAAGCATGTTTCAATATCCACAAGTTAATCAGTGTGATACAGCATGTTATCCTTTTTTAAAGGATAAAAATCATATGAGCATCTCAAGAGATGCATAAAAAACATCTGACAAAATTCAACACCCATTTCTGATGAAAACTCAACAAAGTTGGTATAGAAGTAATATACCTCAGCATAATAAAGGCCAAATATAACAAATTCACAGTTAACATAATACTCAGGTGAAAACCTGAAAGTTTCTCCTCTAAGATCTAGAACAATCTTAGAAGGGTGCCCACTATGGACACTTTTATTCAACATACTATTAGAAGTCCTAGCCAGGACAATCAGACAATGAAAAGAGAGAGAGAGAGAAAGAGAGAAAAGGAACCGAAACTGGAAAGGAAGAAGTAAAACTGTCATTATTTGCTGATGACCTGATATTACATATAGGAAACCCTAAAGACTCCACCAAAAAAAACCTATTAGCACTAATGAATGCATTCAATAAAGCTGTAGGATACAAAATCAGTATAAAGAACTCTCTTGCATTTCTATACACTAATAACAAACTACCAAAGAAATAAAGAAAACAATCCCATTTACAATTGCATCAAAAAGAATAAAATACCTAGGACGAAATTTAACTAAAGAGGTGAAAGCCCTGTTCTCTGAAAACTATAAGACACTGATGAAAAAAACTGAGGATAACATAAATAAATAGCAATATAAACAAGCAGGGGAGACCTTCAAGATGGTGGAGGACTAAGACGTGGAGATCACCTCCCTCCCCAAAAATACATCAAAAATACATCTACATGTGGAACAACTCCTACAGAACACCTACTGAATGCTGGCAGAAGACCTCAGACTTCCCAAAAGGCAAGAAAATCCCCATGTACCTGGGTAGGGCAAAAGAAAAAAGAAAAAACAGAAACAAAAGAATAGGGACAGGACCTGCACCTCTGGGAGGGAGCTGTGGAGGAGGAAAAGTTTCCACACACTAGGAAGTCCTGTCACTGGTGGAGACAGGGGCTGGGCCGGGGGGAAGCTTTGGAACCACAGAGGAGAGCATAGCAACAGGGGTGCAGAGGGCAAAGCGGAGAGATTTCCGCACAGAGGATCGTTGCCAACCAGCACTCACCAACCTGAGACCAACCTTGTCTGCTCACCCACCAGGGTGGGTGGGGGCTGGGAGCTGAGGCTCGGGCTTCAGAGGTCAGACCCTAGGGAGAGGCCTGGGGTTGGCTGCATGAACACAGCCTGAAGGGGGTTAGTGCACCACAGCTAGCTGGGAGGGAGTCAGGGAAAAAGTCTGGACCTGACACAGAGGCAAAAGACCACTGTTTCAGGGTGCATGAGGAGAGGCGATTCCTTCCCCGTGTGCCCACAGAAGGCAGAGTACCACCTGCGTGAGCTCCAGAGACAGGCACAAGCCACGGCTATAAGCTCAGATCCCAGAGACGGGCATGAAAGGCTAACGTTGCTGCCACTGCCAACAAGAATCCTGTGTGCGAGCACAGGTCACTCTCCACACCTGCCCTCCCGGGCGCCTGTGCAGCCCGCCACTGCCAGCGTCCTGAGATGCAGGGACAACTTCCCCGGGAGAACACACGTCGCGCCTCAGGATGTTGCAATGTCACGCTGGTCTCTGACTCCACAGGCTCGCCCCACATTCCAATTATGACTACCATACCCCTCCCTCTCCCTGACCTAAGTGAGCAAGAGAGCCCTAATCAGCCACTGTTTAACCCCTCTTGTCTGGGTGGGGAGCAGCTGCCTGAGGGTGACCTACATGCAGAGGCGGGGCCAAAACCAAAGCTGAACCCCAGGAGCTGTGCGAACAAAGACGAGAAAGGGAAATTTCTCTGTGCAGCCTCAGGAGCAGCAGATTAAAACCCCACAATGAACTTGATGCACCCTACATCTGTTGAATACCTGAACAGACAACGAATGTTCCCAAAATTGATGCGGTGGACTTTGGGAGCAACTGTAGACTGGGGTTTGCTTCCTGTGACTGATTTGTTTCTGATTTTTATGTTTATTTTAGTTTAGCTTTCAGTGGTTGTTATCACTGGTACCTTTGTTTATTGGTTTGGTTTCTCCTTTTTTTTAATTTATTTTAGTTTATTATTTTTTATTTTATTATTCGTTTTCCTTTTTTTTCTTCCTTCTCTTCTCAGCCCTGTGGCTGGCACAGCCTTGGTGCTATGGCCGGGTGTCAGGCCTGAGTCTCTGAGGTGGAAGAGCCGAGTCCAGGACACTAACCACCAGAGACCTCCCGGCCCCACATAAAATCAATTGGCAAGAGCTCTCGCAGAGATCCCGTCTCAACACTAAGACCCAGTTCCACCCAATGACCAGCAAACTCCAGTGCTGGATGCCCCATGCCAAACAACTAAGAAGACAGGAATACAACCCCGCCCATTAGCAAAGAGGCTGCCTCAAATCATACTAAGTTCACAGACACCCCAAAACACACCACCGGACATGGCCCTGCCCCCCAGAAAGACAAGATCTAGCACCACCCACCAGAACACAGGCACCAGTACCCTACACAAGGAAGCCTGCACAAGCCACTGAACCAACCTCACCCACTAGGGACAGACACCAAAAACAACAGGAACTACAAACCTGCAGCGTGTGAAAAGGAGACCCCAAACACAGTAAGTTAAACAAAATGAGAAGACAGAGAAATATGCAGCAGATGAAGGAGCAAGGTAAAAACCCACCAGACCAAACAAATGAAGAGGAAATAGGCTGTCTACCTGAAAAAGAATTCAGAGTAATGATAGTAAGGATGATACAAAATCTTGGAAATAGAATGGAGAAAATACAAGAAACGTTTAACAAGGACCTAGAAGAACTAAAGAGCAAACAAACGATGATGAACAACAAATAAATGAAATAAAAAATTCTCTAGAGGGAATCAATAGCAGAAGAACCGAGGCAGAAGAACGGATAAGTGACCAGGAAGATAAGATAATGGAAATAACTATCGCAGAGCAGAATAAAGAAAACATAATGAAAAGAATTGAGGACAGTCTCAGAGACCTCTAGGACAACATTAAATGCACCAACATTTGAATTATACAGGTTCCAGAAGAAGAAGAGAAAAACAAAGGGACTGAGAAAATTTTTGAAGAGATTATAGTTGAAAACTTCACTAATATGGGAAAGGAAATAGTCAAGTCCAGGAAGCGCAGAGAATCCCACACAGGATAAATTGAAGGAGAAACACGCCAAAATACGTATTAATCAAACTATCAAAAATCAAATACAAAGAAAAAATATTAAAGGCAGCAAGGGAAAGGCAACAAAAAACAAACAAGGGAATCCCCATAACGTTAACAGCTGATCTTTCAGCAGAAACCCTGCAAGCCAGAAGGGAGTGGCAGGACACATTTAAAGGGATGAAAGGGGAAAACCTACTACCAAGATTACTCTACCCAGCAAAGATCTCATTCAGATTAGAAAGAGAAATTAAAACCTTTACAGACAAGCAAAGTTAAGAGAATTCAGCACCACCAAACCAGCTCTACAACAAATGCTAAAGGAATAACTATAGGCAGGAAGCACAAGAGAAGGAAGAGACCTACAATAACAAACCCAAAACAATTAAGAAAATGGTAATAGGAACATACACATCAATAATTACCTTAAATGTAAATGGATTAAATGCTCCAACCAAAAGACATACACTGGTTGAATGCATACAAAAACAAGACCCATACATATGCTGTCCACGAGAGACCCACTTCAGACCTAGGGACACATACAGACTGAAAGTGACAGGACTAGAAGAGATATTCCATGCAAATGGAAATCAAAAGAAAGCTGGAGTAGCAATTCTCATATAAGAAAAAATAGACTTCAAAATAAAGACTATTACAAGAGACAAAGAAGGACACTACATAATGATCAAGGGATCAATCCAAGAAGAAGATATAACAATTGTAAATATTTATGCACCCAAAACAGAAGCACCTCAATACATAAGGCAAATGTTAACAGCCATTAAAAGGGAAAGTGACAGTAACACAATCACAGTAGGGAACTGTAACACCCCACTTTCACCAATGGACAGATCATCCAAAATGTAAGTAAATAAGGAAACACAAGCTTTAAATGATACATTAAATATGATGGACTTAATTGATATTTATAGGACATTCCATCCAAAAACAACAGAATACACATTGTTCTCAAGTGCTCATGGAACATTCTCCAGGATAGATCATATCTTGGGTTCAAAATCAAGCCCTGATAGACTTAAGAAAACTGAAATTGTATCAAGTATCTTTTCGAACCACAATGATATGAGACTAGATATCGATTACAGGAAAAAAATCTGTAAAAAATACAAACACATGGAGGCTAAACAATACATGACTATATAACCAAGAGATCACTGAAGAAATCAAACAGGAAATCAAAAATTACCTAGAAACAAATGACAATGAAAATACGATGACCCAAAATCTATGGGATGCAGCAAAAGCAGTTCTAAGAGGGAAGTTTATAGCAATACAATCCTACCTGAAGAAACAAGAAATATCTCAAATAAACAACCAAACCTTACACCTAAAGCAATTAAAGAAAGAACAAAAATACCCCAAAGTTACCATAAGGAAAGAAATCATAAAGATCAGATCAGAAACAAATGAAAAAGAAATGAAGGAAAAATAGCAAAGATCAATAACACTAAAAGCTGGTTCTTTGAGAAGATAAACAAAATTGATAAACCATTAGCCAGACTCATCAAGAAAAAAAGGGAGCACACTCAAATCCATTGAATTAGAAATGAAAAAGAAGTAACAACTGACACTGCAGAAATACAAAGGATTATAGGAGACTACTACAAACAATTGTATGTCAATAAAATGGACAACCACGAAGAAATGGACAAATTCTTAGAAAGCACAACATTCCGAGACTGAACCAGAAAGACACAGAAAATATGAACAGACCAATCACAAGCACTGAAATTGAGACTGTAATTAAACATCTTCCAACAAACAAAAGCCCAGGACCAGATGGCTTCACAGGTGAACTCTATCAAACATTTAGAGAAGAGCTAACACCTATCCTTCTCAAACTCTTCCAAAATCTAGCAGAGGGAGGAACACTCCCAAACTCATTCTATGAGGCCACCACCACCCTGATACCAAAACCAGACAAAGATGTCACAAAGAAGGAAGACTACAAGCCAGTATCATTGATGAACATAGATGCAAAAATCCTCAACAAAATACTAGCAAACAGAATCCAACAGCACATTAAAAGGATCATACACCATGATCAAGGGGGGTTTATCCCAGGAATGCAAGGATTCTTCAATATACACAAATCAATCAATGTGATACACCATATTAACAAGTTGAAGGAGAAAAACCGTAGGATCATCTCAGTAGATGCAGAAAAGCTTTTGACAAAATTCAACACCCATTTCTGATGAAAACCCTCCAGAAAGTAAGCATAGAGGGAACTGATCTCAACATAATAAAGGCCATATATGACAAACCCACAGCCAACACTGGTCTCAGTGGTGAAAAACTGAAACCATTTCCACTAAGATCAGGAACAAGACAAGGTTGTCCACTCTCACCACTATTATTCAACACAGTTTTGGAAGTTTTAGCCACAACAATCAGAGAAGAAAAAGAAAGGGAATCCAAATCGGAAAAGAAGAAGTAAATCTGTCACTGTTTGCAGATGACATGATACTATACAGAGAGAATCCTAAGGATGCTACCAGAAAACTACTAGAGCTAATCAATGAATTTGGTAAAGTAGCAGGATACAAAATTAATGCACAGAAATCTCCTGCATTTCTATACAATAATGATGAACAATCTGATAGAGAAATTAAGGAAACACTCCCATTTACCATTGTAACAAAAAGAATAAAATACCTAGGAATAAACCTACCTAAGGAGACAAAAGACCTGTATGTATAAAACTATAAGACACTAATGAAAGAAATTAAAGATGATACAAACAAATGGAGAGATATAACATGTTCTTAGATTGGAAGAATCAACATTGTGAAAATGACTCTACTACTCAAAGCAATCTACAGATTCAGTGCAATCCCTGTCAAACTACCAATGGCATTTTTCACAGAACTAGAATAAAAATTTCACAATATGTATGGGAACTCAAAAGACCCCAAATAGCAAAAGCAATCTTGAGAAAGAAAAACGGAGCTGGAGGCATCAGGCTCCCGGACTTCAGACTATACTGCACAGTTACAGTAATCAAGACAGTATGGTATGGGCACAAAAACAGAAGTATAGATCAGTGTAATTGGTATAAAACTCAGAGATAAACCCACCCACAAATGGTCACCTTATTTTTAATAAAGGAGGCAAGATTATACAATGGAGAAAAGACAGCATCTTCAATAAGTGGTGCTGGGAAAACTGGACAGCTATATGTAGAAGAATGAAATTAGAACACTCTCTAACACCATACACAAAAATAAACTCAAAATGGATTAAAGATCTAAATGTAAGGCCAGACACTATAAAACTCTTAGAGGAAAACATAGGGAGAACACTCTGACATAAATCACAGGAGGATCCTTTTTGACCCACCTCCTAGAGAAATGGAAATAAAAACAAAAATAAACAAATGGGACCTAATGAAACTTAAAATCTTTTGCACAGCAAAGGAAACGATAAAAGACAAAAAGACAACCCTTAGAATGGGAGAAAATATTTGTAAATGAAGCAACTGACAAAGGATTAATTTCCAAAATATACAAGCAGCTCATGCAGCTCAATATCCAAAAAACAAACAACCCAATCCAAAATGGGCAGAAGATCTACACAGACATTTCTCCAAAGAAGATATACAGATTGCCCACAAACACATGAAAGGATGCTCAACATCACTAATCATTAGAGAATTGCAAATCAAAACCACAATGAGGTATCACCTCACAGTGGTCAGAATGGCCATCATCAAAAAATGTACAAACAATAAATGCTGGAGAGGGTGTGGAAAAAAGGGAACCCTCCTGCACTGTTGATAGGAAGGTAAACTGATATAGCCACTATGGAGAATATTATGGAGGTTCCTTATAAAACTGATAATAGAACTACCATATGACCCAGTAATCTCACTACTGTGCATATACCCTGAGAAAATCATAATTCAAAAAGAGTCATGTACCAAAATGTTCATTGCAGCTCTATTTACAATAGCCCGGAGATGGGAACAACCTAAGTGTCCATCAACAGATGGATATGGATAAAGAAGATGTGGCACATATATACAATGGAATATTACTCAGCCATAAAAAGAAACGAAATTGAGTTATTTGTAGTGAGGTGGATGGACCTAGAGTCTGTCATACAGAGTGAAGTAAGTCAGAAAGAGAAAAACAAATACCATATGCTAACACATATATATGGAATAAAAAAAAAGAAATTGTTTTGAATTACCTAGGGGCAGGACAGTAATAAAGACACAGACATAGAGAATGGACTTGAGGACACGGGGAGGGGGAAGGGTAAGCTGGGACCAAGTGAGAGAGTGGCATGGACATATATACACTACCAGATGTAAAATAGATAGCTAGTGGGAAGCAGCCGCATAGCACAGGGAGACCAGCTCGGTGCTTTGTCACCACTTAGAGGTGTGGGATAGGAAGGATGGGAGGGAAATGCAAGAGGGAGGAGATGTGGGGATATATGTATATGTATAGCTGATTCACTTTGCTATACAGCAGAAACTAACACACCATTGTAAAGCAATTATACTCCAATAAAGATGTTAAAAAAAAAGACAGACGGAAGAAAAAAAATACATACAAGCATACCTCAGAGACATTGAGTATTCAGTTCCAGACCACCACAATAAAGTGAATAATGTAATAAAGCAAGCCACAATAATTTTTTGGTTTTCCAGGTCATGTAAAAGTTATGTTTACACTATAATGTAGTCTATTAAGGATGGAACAGCGTTATGTAAAAAAAACAAACAAAAATACCAATGTATATACCTTAATTAAAAAACAGTTTATTGCTGAAAAAGGCTAACCATCATTTGAGACTTCAGCAAGTTGTACGTTTTTTTTGGCTGGTGAAAGGTTTGAAATATTGTGAGAATTACGAGTGACACAGAGACACAAAGTGAGCAAATGCTGTTGGAGAAATGGTGCTGATAGACTTGCTTCGTGCCTGGTTGTCACAAATCTTCAGTTTGTAAAAGACGCAGTAACTGTGAAGTGCATTAAAGCAAAGTGTAATAAAACAAGGCACGCGTGCACCATGCTCATGTATTGAAAGGATTAAAATTGTTAAAATGTCCATGCTGCCCAAAGCAGTCTACAGATTTATGCAATTCCTTTTAAAATACCAATCGTATCTTTCACAGAACTGGAACAAATGATCCTAAATTTTGTATGGAACCACAAAAGACCATGAATAGCCAAAGTAATGTTAAGAAAGAAAAACAAAGCTGGATGTATCATGCTCTCTGATTTCAAACTATACTACAAAGCCATACTAATCAAAACTGTGGTACTGGCATAAAATTAGGATGAAACAGAATAGAGATCCCAGAAATCAACCCACGTGTGTATAGTCAATTATATAAATATACAGTGGGGAAAAGACCATCTCTTCTATAAATAATATTGAGAAAAATGGACAGCTATTATCAAAAGAATGAAACTGGACCACTTTCTTAAACCATATACAAAAATAAACTAAAAGTGGATTAAAGACTTAAATGTAAGACCTGAAACCATAAAACTCTTAGAAGGAAACATAGGCAATAATCTCTTTGACATTGGTCTTAGCAATATTTTTTTGGATCTGTCTCCTCAGGCAAGGGGAACAAAAGCAAAAATGAACAGATAAGACTGCATCAAAGTAACAAGATTTTACATAGCAAAAGAAATTATCAACAAAATGAAAAGGCAGCCTAGTGAATGGGAGAAGGTACCTGCCAAGGATATGTCCAACAAGGGGTTAATATCCAAAATATATGAATAACTTATACAACTCAATATCCCAAAATCAAACCATCTGATTAAACAATGGGTAGAGGACCTGAATAGATATTTTTCCAAAGAAGATATACAGATGGCCAACGGACAAAGGAAAGATGCTCAGCATCTCTGACCATCAAGGAAGTGCAGTTCAAAACCATAATGAGTTATCACCTCATTCCTGTCAGAATGGCTATTATGGCAAATAAGGGTTGGAGAGGATGTGGAGAAAAGGAAACCCTTGTGCACTGTTGGTGGGAATGTAAATTGGTGCAGATGCTATGGAAGAGAGTATGGAGGTTCCTCAAAAAATTAAATATACAGTTGATCCTTGAAAAGGACAGGTTTGTCCTGTGCAGGTCCATTTATACACAAATTTTTTTCAATAAGCACGTATTACAGTACTACACAAAGAGGGTCAGTGCCCCTAACCCCCACTTTGTTCACGGGTGACCTGTAGAACTACTACACAATTCAGCAATTCCATTTTTGAGTATCCAAAGAAAACAAGAACACTAATTTGAAAAAGATAAATGTACCTCTGTGTTCATTCCACCATTATTTACAATAGTCAAGATATGGAAGCAACCTAAGTGTCCATCAGTAGACGAATGAATAAAGAAGATGTCGTGTATACATATATACACATGCAAGCACACATACAAACACACAGACAAGAATATTACTTGGCTGTAAAAAAGAATGAAATCTTGCCATTTGTGATGACATGGATGGACCTAGAGGGTACTATGCTAAGTGATAAAGTCAGACAGAGAAAGAAAAACACTATATGATTTCACTTATATGTGGAATCTAAAAAACAAAACACAGAGAGATTCAAAGATACAGAGAACAAACTGGTGGTTGCCAGAGGGGAGGGGGATGGGAGGTTGGGTAAAATAGGTGAAAGGGATTAAGAAGTAAAAACTTCCAGTTATAAACTAAATAAGTCATGGGGAAGAGTAACATACAGCACAGGGACTACAGTCTGTAATACTGCAGTACCTTTATATGGTGACAAATGGTTACTAGACTGTGATGATCAGTTCATAATATGTATAAATGTCAAATTACTATGTTGCACACATGACACTAATATAATATTGTACATCAGCCATATTTCAAAGAAAAAAGAAAAGATAAAAAATATATTTCAGTTGGTAGCAGCGTCTTTTTAATATTCTGTTTAACATTTTCATTTGTGTTTTCACAAAACTAAATTTTGCTACCCAGCACACCTGCTAAAAATAAAAGCATGGTTTAATAATAAGCGTATCATTCTGATTTCTATAAATCCAGGACTAAACAACCCTGATTTTAAATTAAAAGTTCAGTCTCCTTTTTATGTAATTTCTAAAAATAGTTTGCCTAGCTAAATATGTAGGTCCTGCAGAATTGGCTAGCTTTATGAAACATTCTTTAATAAAGCAAACAATGTCTATATAAAAAGCAGATGCAATACCTTTGTAATTCAATTTTATAGTTTAAAAATATTCTACATGGAAGTGCCAAATTCTGCCCTGCAGAGACGCAGGGCTCCCAATGACGTCAATGAGAGCCACGTACCCACAAAAGAGGGCAAAACTATGCCCTGAGCATTTAAATTTAGTAATCCATTAGGCGCAGCAAGGAAGGAAAAGATCAGTTCAAATACCATCTCATCAGCATTTAAATCCGCCAACGCTAGACACTGTTTGAGACATGTTTAACCCCACAGAGCTTATAAATGTAGGAAGAAACACAGGAGCAGATTTCATGCAATGACTGACCAATTTTTTAATTGGAATTTAACGTACACTTTTATTCCCAAAGATAACTCTGCTTTCATCCCCTCTGAGACCATCTTTTACCATTTTAAGATAGCTGAAGGGTCTGATTCCTGCAAGAAAATATAGAACTTGTGGTTGTATAAACAAGGAAAAAAACCTCTTCCTTAACTGAATAGAAAAAGGATTTATAGACAAGCTAATGACTGCTTCTGATGTAAGCCAGCACTCTGTATTAACTTCAGTAGCATCGGCAAAGGGAAGACAATGGGAAGACAAAGAGACTAAGAGCTGCAATACCTGAGTGACGCTTCAAGGGAAGCCATTAATTCTCTGTGTACACCCTGCCTAGGCTCAAATGACTTACGGAGAGCTATGATTATCTTAACTATATGCTGTTAAAGCAAGAATGCAGTGCCATACGAGTGTAAAAAACTTTAAAGAGTTATTTGCATCATAGAAAAATAAAGTAGGAGGAGCAGAAACATCATGTGGATACACCCTTCAAATTCAAATACTCTATCATTAATAATGTTTCCTTGTCAGATTCTGTCATTAATGGAATTTTTCCACAGGAGAGTTCCACAGGAGACTGCTCCATGAATTTTTTTTTTTTTTTGTGGTACGTGGGCCTCTCACTGTTGTGGCCTCTCCCGTTGCGGAGCACAGGCTCCAGACACGCAGGCTCAGCGGCCATGGCTCACGGGCGCAGCCTCTCCGCGGCATGTGGGATCTTCCTGGACCGGGGCACGAACCCGTGTCCCCTGCATCAGCAGGCGGACTCTCAACCACTGTGCCACCAGGGAAGCCCTGCTCCATGAATTTTAAACATCTTGGAGACATACAGGGCGAGTTTAATTTTAAAACAAGACTAAAGTTGGACCATCTTCACCTCAAAAAAGTCCTGGTTCTTTCTAGCGTCTTCCTCTTTTGGTCAGTTTTACTTCCTGCTGCCAGGATAATCTTACTAAAGAATGTCTTCCCGATATAAACACTTTTCCTGCCTCCCCATTAACCAAAGGGCAAGTCTGAATGCCCTAACCTGACAAGGTTCTCTTTGGTCCGACCCCACTCTCTAGGAACCAATCTGAACAACTCACCACCCTCCTACAAAGTCCCTCACACTCTGCCACTTCTGTGCCTTTGTCATTTTGCTCTGTCCACGAGCCCATCTCCAGAGGTCCTTATCTAGATGACTTTCAAGGTTGGATCTGCAAATCACCTTCTCCACAATCCCTCGCTGCGAGTTAGAAGGACAACTTTATCCCTCCCCAAACTCCCCACAGAGATGAGCCTGTACTCCCCTGACTGCAATCAATGAACTTCTCCTTTCGGTTTTAATTACTAATGTGTGATTTATTTCTCTTCCTAGGCTATAAACACCTTATGGGCAACTTGCATATTTAATTCATACTTTTTATTATGAAATACCTAGACCAATACCTCACTAGCATTACCGGAGCCAAAGATATTTACAACTAAATATAATGTTATAATTATTGGTGAGGAAACGATCATTACGGTCAAAGTCAAAATAGACGAAAATGTTGGCCCCATCTTTAGAGTGGTCAGAGAGCCAAGGAGAACTATTAAATGCCCTGGTGCAAGTGGCTTCTCATCCGGCAACAGCTACCAGTGAGAACTTCCTCCCTGGGATCATGTCTTGAAATGTGAAGAAATCATTCATTGCATTATTGCTGAAGGAAAGATAAAGAAAGAAGTAGCTGAGGGGCCTTTTTTGCCACCACCATCTAATCCGCACACTTCATCTAAATGCTGCTTGCACTGACTTGAGAAGCAGAGTAGGTTTTATAAAAGACTCCCAATAACACCACATGTTTTGAGGAGCAGAGACTTCTCTGGGTAGCAGAGGAGGAACCAGGATAGAAAGACAAGAAATAGGAAGTCTTGGCTAGATAGCTGCAAATTAAGCTGAAGGAACCACTTTTCAGAGAATACAAACAATTGAGAGGCCATTGCAGCACCCTTAACAATTTCCAGCTGCGTAGGGCCTGCTGGGCGGCCTCACCTGGGGCACTTAGGGAGGATGCAGAGGCTGAGCCCATCCCCAGAATTTCTGATGTAGAGAAACTGGCCTGGAGATTGGGTATCTGTAGTTTTCACAAGCACCCAGGACACTAGGTTATGTAAACCAGAGAGGAAGACTCAAGTTCAGCTTAAAAGTTATTGCTTATTAAATTTCATTTCCCCCATGTAGTAAAACGATGTCGTTTTATGTCAACAACTTAAAATGACCAATCACTACCATTAGGTTCATCAACGTAAGGCAATCAGAATCAACATCAGATACATACAGGATGAGAATATTTTACTAACCGTCTTATTGGTTAATCAATTATAATCTCAGGATTTTCAGGGGAGGGGATGCATGTACAATGCCAGGAGAGTTTGCCAATTAAAGCAAAACCACTTTCTTTTGCATCTGGTAAAGGAATCCCCTATTTGGCCATAATACAACAGAATTTTTTTAATCTAATCAATATTTTTTGTTTCAAAAAGACACTGTTTCAAGTAGGTGGAAGTAAGACATAGCTATTCATCAGCTCCCCTGGGGTGTCTGATGAAGGACACAGTCACTCAATCATTTCCCCTAACCTTCAATTGCCAGCAATGCCTTAGTAAAAAGGCACATCTAAGGCTTATTTTATTCTGGAAATCCTTGTTTTTTTCTTTCTTCTCCTCCTCGACTTCTCCAATTCTTTCTTTCTTTTCCTTTACTATTAGAAACAACAACTGAGTCATTTGGAGGGTGTCTTTAGAGTATGAATCCACTCTGAATGAGACATTAGAATCTAATCCAAAGTATCTGAAATCCCTGAGCATCAAAAAACCTGGAAATAACATTCTCTTATGAGCTAATTAGTCTTTCCTGCTGCAAGTGTTCTGTTTGTTGTGTTACCTAAAAATGAAGAAATGGGGGCTTCCCTGGTGGCGCAGTGGTTGAGAGTCCGCCTGCCGATGCAGGGGACGCGGGTTCGTGTCCCGGTCCGGGAAGATCCCACGTGCCGCAGAGCGGCTGGGCCCGTGAGCCATGGCGGCTGAGCCTGCACGTCCGAAGCCTGTGCTCCGCAACGGGAGAGGCCACAACAGTGAGAGGCCCGCATACCGCACACACACACAAAAAGAAATGGAAGATAAAATGGTGCAAGTTATTATTTTAAAACGTGCAGCTACATCCTCCTTCCTTCTACTAGAAACACAAGCAAGACTGCAAGGGCTACAGCAGCCATCTTTGGCCATGAGGTTGTCTTAAGGAAGGAAGCTATATGCCGAGGATGGTGGAGCAGAAAGGAGGAAGTCGGTGATGAATGTGTGGATGTCCCTGGGCTACCTTTAGACTCTTTCTTTTTAAGAAAAAAACTCTGCAGTTTATATAACCAACTGTAGTCAGGTCTCTGTACTAACAGCTAAACACAATCCATTACTTGTTACAGTGTGTAAAGCTCATGGTAATTTGCACCATGCTAAATAAATGATATTTAAGGAAAAAAATTCTTTAACTTAAAAAAAAAAAACTTGCAAGAGGCTATGTTTCATGTTTGTTAATTATAAGGTTCCTGTTTTGGCTCATTTTCCCTTTAAATATTTTCTCCCTCCTTCTTTTTATCAGGTAAGAATTTTGTCACAGATCTAGTTAGATTTTCCAAAGGGAAAATCTTTCCCTTTTCCCAACCATCACCAATTTTGCTTTATTCCATAACTCAACATGTTTTAAAATTTACTTGAAAAGGACCTTCTTCTCCGTTTAGCTATATTATACGGGGACCAGAGTGAGCCTATGGTAAAAATAAGCCAAAAGTAATAATTATGGGAACAAAGAAAGAAGTTAACCATGTCCTTGCTCCAGCAAAAATAACCAAATTTCTCCTCACTTAGTCTAATTAAAGCCCACTGTACTGTCATTGGATATAGCAGATCATAAGTACAAGGGAATAAGAGACAAAAGACCAAAGAAACAATATCACCCAGGAGATACCAATTCATATAGAAACTTCATGAATCCAAATCTTTCAAATACCAGGTTCAGTCTCTCAACAATTTCTAGCCCATGTGACAACTTTTTGAATTAGCTGCCCCATGGCTTGGTATGAAGCCAAGTGCTACTTCAGATGGAAGCTCATCAAGTCAACTCCAAAAGTACTGATGCAGGAAAAAGTCCTTCTTCAACACCTTTTCTGATCATTAACTCTTCCTGAATCAAGATCCAAAATAACAAGGCAGAAAAGGGCCACATTAGGTTGAAAAAACAAGACACACGTGGCTTGGAAATCAGAAAACAGGCCAGAAAGTAAAATGCTCTTAAATGAGCTCCTGAACTTCACTGCAATGGATCCCTTAAGAGTGGTTGTTATCGGAAGGAAATACAAAAAAGAAGGGATATGCGTATATGTAGCTGATTCACTTTGTTGTACCGTAGAAACTAACACAATATTGTAAAGCAACTATACTCCAATAAATTTTTTTTAAAAAAATGAATAACAAGGTAAAAAACAAGATAATGAAAAAGAAGAGTGGTTGTTATCAAATCTACTCAAAATACAGCATTTGACAATAGAGCACTTGCACTGCATCCCAAAGGCAGGGGAAGGTTGGTTCTCTGCAACAGTACATTTTCTTTGTGTAAACTTATCACTGTTTGGTTGTTTGAATGTTATAGCTTAATTATATGCATAATAAAGATATAAAACCCATATTATTAACAAATCATAGAAATTAATCACTTAAGTTGGAGGAGAACTTAAAAGCTACTTTATCCAATGTTTCACAAAATGCATAATCCCCAAGCTCTCTATAACAGGAAGAGCTTGACAATCTATAAATCTGAAACGTTTACTTAGTACCCAGAAGAATAGCACTAGTATATTATACAAACCCAAAATATTTCCTACCAAGTTCACTCCATTTAATCTAAGAATGACAGAGAGAGGAGACAGAGAGAGAGAGAATGGAGGTATAGTATACATGTAAAACAACTTGAGACTGCTTGTTCTCTCTGCCTGAAATCCCCTTGCTTTTGCCCACGTATTGTATTTGCATTCCTTTTCTCACAAGCATGCTATAAATCATATGACATAAGATCTGCTTTGCTTATGTTTCTATCTCCCCACTTAGCTGATGAGTTCTTGAGGGCAGAGTGCAGGAGTCAGAGAGTGTTTATCTTTGAATTCCTGTTGCTTAGCACACTATTGCACTGGGCATCTGATTGCATGCATGATCCTAGTAGTAATAAAAGTAATATTATTTATGAAATACCCAACAAGAACTAGGCACTGTGCTCGCAACTTTCTAAATAGTATCTCTGATAATGACAATAATCCTGTTAAGTAGATTTTATTGAAATACATTTCACAGATGAGGGAACAGGCACAAAGAGGATATGTAACTTGGCTAGTATCACACCACTTTTAAGTGCGGGATTTTGAATTTTAACCCAGATAGAAAATATTCGACACACATATACTTTCCACTATACCATTTAGCAGGTGCACAAAAAAATGTCGAATTGAAATATATAAAGAATAAAATAATATGAATTACATAACACTAGAAGTGATATGTAATGCAGTATATGAATAACTAAAACAAGTGATATAACTAGACAAAACTGACAAATCTATCCATTTCTTCTTCAGAATGAAGATTTATAAATTTGACAGGTGACCTTGAAAATACCAAGACCATATAAAGTGTAAAGAATAAGATTTTAAAAGAAAACCTTAAATCCTCTACCCAGACATTAGTATTTTGGTAAACATGATTTTAGTCATTTTTCTACATACATGTACATATAAACACACTCTTCACATAGATAAAATCACACAGTCCTAGCTGTGAGTAACTTACATTTTTATTCAATAATGTGGCTTAGAGGTGTTTCTATATCACTGAACCTACATCTACACCATAATTGTTAATGCCCATACAGTATTTCAATCAAAATTATTTCGCCTACTTCCTATTAGTAGATATTAATTTCTGCTCATCTTTTTATTAGGAATTTGTACAAATTTTATTTGTTAAATTCTGAAAGAATGAACATTATAAAAGATAGAGAGCATGACTACAGTGAATAAAGTATTCAAGAAGTATAGTCATTACTGTGTGAAGGTTCCTTGTTTTTCTTAAAATTAAAAACAAATTCTGTGATTAACAATTGGCTCTTTACCTCCACATATAAACATATTCTTTAGTGAAAAATTATTCATATGAAAGAAGGAGAAAACCACCAGCTGAAAAAGGCCAAAGTGGCATGCCTTTAGACCAGATATTTTAACACACAAATAGTCTTACCTTCATCTACTAGTTGAGCCTGACCTGTATCTGGATTTTATTTGCTCACAGAGAATTGAAGAGTAATAACATGAAAATCAACTCCAAAAATGTTTAATATTTTGCATTTGCGTTTCCCTCAATACTTCCACCTAAGATGGTCTAAAAAGCATGAGCACATACATGTACATACCTAAGCAGAGTGCCTTTCACCCGGAACAATTCAATAAATATTTGGGAAAAAATCAGTTACATTTCTATACACTGACAAAAAAACTAAAAAAGAGAAATTTTAAAAAACAATTCAATTCACAATAGTATCAAAAACAGTAAAATACTTAGGAATAAATTTAACCAAAGAGGTAAAAGATCTGTACACTGAAAACCATAAAACACTGATGAGAGAAACTGAAGACACAAATAAATGGAAAAATATACCATGCTCATGAATTTGGAAGAAGTAATAAAATGTGCACAATGCCGGAAGCAATCTACAGATTCACTGCAATCTCTATGAAAACTCCAATAACATTTTTCACATAAGTAGAAAAAAAATCCTAAAATTTGAACAAAACCACAAAAGACCTCAAATAGCCCAAGCAATCTTGAGAAAGAAGAACAAAGCTGGAGGCATCATGCATCCTGATTTCAAACTATATTACAAAGCTATAGTAATCAAAACAGTATGGTATTGGCACAAAAACAGACACATAGGTCAGTGGAACAGAATAGAGAGCCCAGAAATAAGCCCACATATGTACTGCCAATTAATCTTTTTTTAAATACATTTATTTGTTTGTTTGTTTGTTTATTTATTTATTTATGGCTGTGTTGGGTCTTTGTTGCTGCTCACGGATTTTCTCTAGTTGCAGAGAGCAGGGGCTACTCTTCATTGCAGTGTGTGGGCTTCTCACTGCAGTGGCTTCTCTTGTTGTGGAACACAGGCCCTAGGCATGCAGGCTTCAGTAGTTGTGGCATGCAGGCTCAGTAGTTGTGGTGCACGGGCTTAGTTGCTCCGCGGCATGTGGTATCTTCCTGGGCCAGGGATCAAACCTGTGTCCCCTGTATTGGCAGGCAGATTCTTAACCACTGCACCACCAGGGAAGTCCCTGTCAATTAACCTTTTACAAAGGCACTAAGAATACAAAAGGGGGAAGAATAGTCTCTTCAATAAATGGTGCTGGGAAAACTAGATATACAGAAGCGAACAAATTAAATTGGACCCTATCTTTCACAAAACATAAAAAATCAACTCAAAATGGATCAAAGACTTAAACATGAGACCCGAAATCATAAAACTCATAGAAGAAGGCATAGAGGATAAGATCCTTGACATTGATTTTGCCAATGATGTTTTTTGGATTTAACACCAAAAGCAAAGGCAACAAAAGCAAAAAAAAAAAAAAAAAAAAACAAAGAAAAGAAAAAACCAGGACTACGTCAAACTAAAGAGGTTCTGCATAGTAAAAGAAACAACCAATAAAATGAAAATTCAACTACATAATGAGAGAAAATACTGAAATTATATCTGAAAAGGGGTTAATATCCAAAATGTATAAGGAATGCATAGAACTCAATAGCCAAAAAGCAAATAATCTGATTTAAAAATGGGCAAAGGACTTGAATAGGCATTTTCACAGAGAAGACATATAAATGGCCAATAGATACATGAAAAGGTGCTCAACATCGCTAATCATCAGGGATATGCAAGTCAAACCAACAATGAGATATCACCTCACATTTCTGTTATCAAAAAGACAAGCGATAACAACTGTTGGTAAGGATGTAGAGAAAAGGAAATATTTGTACACTATCAATGGTAATGTAACCTGGTACAGCCACCATGGAAAACAGTATGGAGGTTCCACAAGAAATTAAATACAGAACTACGATATGATCCAACAATCCCACTTCTGGATATGTATCCAAAAGAAATGAAATCATTATCTCAGATGATGTCTGTATGCCCATGTTCACTGCAGCATTATTCACAATAGCCAGGATATGGAAAAAACCTACAAGTCCTGTGATGGATGGATGGATAAGAAAATGTGGTATATACACAGTTGATCCTTGAACAACACAGGAGTTAACCTGTGTATGATTTATAGTAGGCCCTCCATATCTTTGGTTCCTCCACATTCACAGATTCAACCAACCACAGACTGTGTAGTACAGGGGTTGTGACTACCCCTGTGTAGTATTCACTACTGAAAAATATTCACGTATAAGTGGACCCATGCAGTTCAAACTCGCATTATTCAAGGGTCAACCACATACAATGAAATATTATCCTGCCTCAAGAAAAAAAAAAAAGGAAATCCTGTCACTGCGACAGCATGGATGAACCTGAAGGACATTATGCTAAGTGAAATAAACCAGACAAAGAAAGACAATATAAGTGCACCATATTACTTATATGTGGAATCTGAAAAAAAAAATTCAGACTCATAGAAACAGAGTAGAATGGTGGTCGCCAAGAGCAGTAGGGGGTGGAAATACGGAGAGAATGGTAACAGGGTACAAACCTTCAGTTATAAGACAAATAAGGTCTGAGGAGCTAATGTATTACTATTGTTAATAATACTACATTATATGATTGAAGTTCACTGAGGAAGTAGAACTTAAGCATTCTCAACAACAACAAAAAGTAACTATGTGAGGCAATGGAAGTTAACTCCATGTGAGGATCATTTCACAATATATAATACAACAAAACATCACATTTTACACTTTAAGTACATTACAGTTCTGTATGTAAATTATATCTCAATAAAGCGGGAAAAATAAGTAAAACAAAAAGATATTGATAAGCTGATTTTTAAAATTATATGAAAACTTAAAGGATCTAATATGACAAAAAAAATCTTGAAAAAAATCACATTTAAGAACTCACTACCTGACTTCAAGACTTATCCTAGAGCTACAGTTATTAAGACAGTGGGATATTGATGTAAAACCAGACCAGCAGTTCTAAAGAATTTTGGTCTTAGGACTCCTATATGCTCTGGCAAATTATTGGGGATCCAAACGAGCTTTTGTTTATATGGGTCATACTTATCAATATTGACCATATTCCCAACAAATCTGGGAAATTTTCAAACTTTATTTTTAATTCATTTAAAAACATTAATTATAAACCATTTTCATGTTTAAAAACTTAGTTTTATGGAAAATAAGTATTCTCCAAAACAAAGAAAAATCAGTGAGAAAATCAGCATTGTTTTACATTTTTTAGAATCTCTTTAATAGCTGACTTAGTTGAAGACAGCTGGACTTTCACATCTGATTCTGTATTTAACTCTTTGCTATGTTGCTTGGGTTGAAGGAGATGAAATCAGGCGACACACTGACACGTACTGGAATAGTGAGGAGTATTTTCACAGACTTTTCAGATTTTTACATACATTCTTTTTTGAAGCTACATTAAAACTCAACTGGTAGCTTTTTAAGGTTAGTTGCAATGTAGAACCTGAAAACATTATCAATGAAGTTTTCATGCTCCATTGGTCTTGCACTTTGAATGGATCTTCTACCCACCCATGCTTTTGTAATATCATGCTTAGGTCATTTGGAAAATACTGATTCATCAAGTTCAGCACATTTTCCTAACAATGACACATTTTATTAGAAAATATCCAAAAAATCAGGTTTATTAATATCACCATCCATCTTACCAACAAAATCTTTAAGTATTGGGAAGTGATTGAGCTTCTGGTGTCAGATACATATTCTGCAAAATTATAATGTTATCATTGGCAACAAAGATGGTCAGTTTATCTCCTTGGAATGACAGGCTTGCTTTGTTCATTTTTGAGAAAATACCTGCCAAATATTCAAATCTGAATAATCATAGTTTTTCAGTCATTCTTTCCAGTAATGATGGTGTTCCATGGAAGAAAAAAAAAGAATTTAGTTTACTTTGGAAATCAAAGAATTGCACAAGTGTTTTTCTCCTAGACCAGAAGTCCCCAAATTATGACCAGAAGAGGCCAAATCCAGCTTTACATCTGTTGTAGTAAATAAAGACTTAGTGGAACACGGCCACACTCATCTGTCTCCATATTGTCTATGACTGCTTTCACGCTATCGTGGCAGAGTTGAATAGTTGCAGAATTTGGTGTGCAAAGTTGAAACTATTACTCTCTGGTCCTTTACAGAAAAAGTTGGTCAATCCTCGCTCTAGATAACCATCATATTACAATTACATTTGGTATGCAACTGAAGTGTTTTATGCATACCTCCCATCTCATCAAATAGAAAATTTTAAAGAGACACATACTCAGACTCCCAATCTACAGATTAGGAGTTTGGGATTGACATGTACACACTGCTATATTTAAAATAGATCACCAACAAGGACCTACTGTATAACTATAGCACAGGGAACTCTGCTCAATATTCTGTAATAACCTACATGGGAAAAGAATTTGAAAAGTAATAGATACATGTACATCTATAACTGAATCATTTGCTGTACACCTGAAACTAACACAACATTGTTAATCAACTATACTCCAACATAGAGTTTAAAAGAATTAATTAAAAAATAAATAAAAGACACACAGGAGTCAGCTTGAATAAACTTATTAGCTTTTCTTGCTTCATTTTGGACTTCTTAAGTGTGTGGCAGTGAGGAATACAATGACGATGAGTATAGTTGGCACCATTGCCCACTTTCATACTAAGGTACAAGCAATTTTACTCACAATTGCTTTTACACCATCAGTGTAAATAGCAAACAGTATCTTAGTGTTATCATGTAGTATAATATTATGGAAATAGTTTTGGCTACACAGACCCTCTGAAATGTTCTCAGGGACCCCCATGGGTCTGTAGACCATACTGTGAAAAACACTTTGATGGGCAAATAGATCAACGGAACAGAAAAGAAATGTAAGAAATATACACACACATATAGATTAAATTGATTTTCAATAGGCAGCAAGGCAGTCAATGGAGGGGACAAAAAGCTTTTCAACAAATAAAACTGGAATAACTAGATAAATATGTGGGAAAAATTGACCCTTGACCCTACCTCATCCCATACACAAATAATTAATTTGCTGTAGACCATAACCCTAAATACTGAAGCTGGAGCTATAAATTTCGAGGAGAAAAGGAGAATATCTTTATGACCTTGGGCTGGGCAGATGTTTTAAAGAAAACACGAAAAAAACTAACCATAAAAGAATTATCTAATTTGTCTTTTCTATGAAAATGTGCACCCAGAGGCTTCCTTTCCCTCAGACATCATATGACACAACTGTGCAAATCAACACAAACATAATCAGGTGACCTCGGTGTGCCAGCAACTTTTACAAAATTGTCAACCAGAGGAAAACACTGTTCTTCTCCACCGTCACCACCTCACCATAGGCTGGCACATCGTAACTGATTCAGATCAGAAGCTCTTACCCCCTGACATTTAAAGTCATTGAAATTTCATCATAAAACCTTAGACCAGAATCTCTACTTCCAGTTTTGGGCAGACTGTTTTCAAGAGCAGATGAACTGCTTAGCCTGCTACATGGTGATAGTGATGCATGTGCATAAGTAATCTGAGAGAGGAGATATGAGGTCACTGAAGAGGAAGCTGGAAATAAAATTACCACCAGAAGTATCTTACCATGCACTAACAGCTACAGATACAAAGCAATCACATTTAGCTCCATCTCCTTCATGGACGCCAGTGGCACTGCCAACAAAGCACAGATGCACACCACTTGAGCAGGTGCAAGGATGATTTCATGAGTTGTACAATGGCTGTTTGGAAACAGTACTGGGCTCATCCCACACTGGAACTGTACATCTGTTATGCATCCAGCCTTTCATTATGGAAAATCTTTGCATTCATTTAACCCCTTTGGTGGTGCATTCATTTAGCTGGGCTAAGTATTTCATGAATATTCATTAGTGTTCCTTATTTACATAGATACTAAGCTATTAGACATTGCAGCCAATATTCTAAACCAGAACTCAGTATTAACCATCACTCATGTTCAATCACAGTACCAAGACAATTGATGTTCATAATGACCCTAAAGTCTCACATGATTTTCGAAGACCCTTCTGTATCAAAGGAAATAAATTCATCTCCAAATTAAATCTCAACTGAAAATTTAAATGGTAATGAGATGCCATGTCTGGGCTATTAAACTGGCAAAGATTAAAAGAAATGATGACGGTATGGGGAAATGGGTCCCCTAGATACCACTTAAGGGAATGTAAACTAGTACAAACTTTTAGAGAGAACAGTTTGTCAAGATGCATTAAAACCCTTACAAATAATAAGAGCTAATACTTATATGGTGCTTGTAAGTCATACACTATTCCAAGTGTTCTGCATTTGTTAACGAATTAATCCTAAAAATAACCCTAAAAAATAGCGATTATTAGCCCCAATTTAAAGATGAAAACACTAAGTCTCAGAGAGACTACTTTACCTGTCCAAGGTCACACAGCTGGTAAATAGCAGAACAGGAATTTGAACACAGGAGATCAGTCTTCAAAAATCCATGAGCTTATTTGCAAACAAAGCAACTGACAAGGGATTAATCTCCAAAATATACAAACAGCTCATGCAGCTCAATATCAAAAAAAATAAACAACCCAATCAAAAAATGGGTGGAAGACCTAAACAGACATTTCTCCAAAGAAGACATACAGATGGCCAAGAGGCACATGAAAAGCTGCTCAACATCACTAATTATTAGAGAAATGCAAATCAAAACTACAATGAGGTATCACCTCACACCAGTTAGAATGGGCATCATCAGAAAATCTACAAACAACAAATCCTGGAGAGGGTGTGGAGAAAAGGGAACCCTCTTGCACTGTTGGTGGGAATGTAAATTGATACGGCCACTATGGAGAACAGTATGGAGGTTCCTTAAAAATTTTTAAATAGCATTACCATATGACCCAGCAATCCCACTACTGGGCATATACCCTGAGAAAACCATAATTCAAAAAGATACATGCACCCCAATATTCATTGCAGCACTATTTACAACAGCCAGGTCATGGAAGCAACCTAAATGTCCATTGACAGACGAATGGATAAAGAAGATGTGGTACATATATACGATGGAATATTACTCAGCCATAAAAAGGAATGAAATTGCCTCATTTGTAGAGACATGGATGGACCTAGAGACTGTCATACTAAGTCAGAAAGAGAAAAACAAATAACATATATTAACGCAAATATGTGGAATCTAGAAAAATGGTACAGATGAACCAATTTGCAAGGCAGAAATAGAGACACAGATGTAGAGAACAAACATATGGACACCAAGGGGTGAAAGCCGGGGTGGGATGAATTGGGAGATTGGGATTGACATATATACACTAATATGTATAAAACAGATAACTAATGAGAACCTGCTGTACTGCACAGGGAACTGTACTTCACTTCTCTGTATAGTAGAAACTAACACAACATTGTAAAATGACTATACCCCTATTTAAAAAATAAAAAAGAAAGTCAAGACAGAAAAAACAAAAACAACAAAAAAATAAATCCTTTGCCCAATTTTTAATTGGGTTATTTATCTTGGTATTATCAAGTTGAAAGAGTTCTTTATAAATTCCTTGCTTTGTTAAAAAAGAAAAAAAGAGTCCATGAGCTTAATAGCTACCTTAGATTGCATTACATCGCATCTCAAAATGTGCAGACCTTCAAGCTCAAATGTCTCTTCTAGGAATTTACTCTAAATAAATGAAAAAAGATATGTACAAAAATGTGTCTACAGGGATTACAGCATTTTTAAAACTAAAAAAATCACCAATGAACTACATATTCCATTGTAAAGATTATGGCATATCCATGTGGCAAATTGCTGTAACACCAGGTTTAAATTAATCTTAATAAAATGGAAACTTATTATGCACAGTAAGACCCTGTGCTAGCATTTCCCAGCCCCTACACTGTATGCCCTGAGAGGTTAACCCTACGGACTGTGTCACCTGGGCCCCCTACGAGGCTGGATTCCAGCTGTGTTCTGCTAACAAGATGTACTAAACAGAAGACTAGAATGGAAGGAGATAAAGAAGAGATGCAGGTGAGGTTATTTCTTTTTTCCATTTTCGCTCTGCACTTGTGGCAGTGGTTGCATCCCTTCTGGATTACAGCTGCTGGTGAGAAGTCCGTCCTCCAGGACACTAGCTTTCACTGGGCTCCAACAACATTCTTTTCTCCCCAGAGGCTCTCAGACTAGGGTGGTAATAGGTCACCAGAGTTAGTTTCCAAGTGGCTCAACCTCCCTTGTACCCACACTTACATAAATCATCCCTTCCTTGTGGTCTCTTCCATAGAACCATGTGAGTAGAATTCTGTTGCCAACAGAGACCCTAACTGCGAGGGATGGGGAGTGGGGTGGGAGATTAGCTTAGAAAACATCTGATAGAATATACAAGAAAATGCTGCCAGTATTTACCACTGGGTGGTGAGATTATGAGTTATTTATTTGAAGCTTTATTTATAGGCATCGAAGAAAGAGAGGACTTTATTCACCTCCTGGTTCAAAAACTAACTGTATTGAAAACATTGAACAAATCACCTTATGCCATGTAGTCATTTATAAAGTAAAAATAATAATATCTACCTCTTTGAGTTTTTATGGATATTAAATAAGATAGTCTGTATAAAGGCCTAAGTATACAGTAGGTATTTATAGGATGACTTGTTTTTTAATAACTTCCTAATACGTGATTATCTGTGTGGTGAAACTGTATAACATATGATAAAGGTACGTATCAAAAAACGCTGAAAATTATCAAAGGCCATATAAATGTATATTTTCAAGTTGTATACAGAAAAAAAAGTTGCATACATAGTAAATAGTGATCTGAAATATTTTTGTTAATTTTTTGAAATGACTATACATCTACTCATTAAATTCTCATATAGAATACAGGCAGGTGTGCAATGAAAGGAACAGAAAGCCATTTGCAAAGCCAAGAGCTAGCTCCAAAGAAAAGTAAACAGAATTTTCCAGAAACTAGTATGTTCTTGATGGATATTAGCTTTGAAGATTGTCACACTGAAGGTAAAAAGCACATTCCAAAGCATCCTGGAGACACAATCCCTCTTTTGACAATAAATAAATTTTAATTTCATTTTGCAGCTTTTCACAGCCAGACTTGCAAGCCATTCATCTTATAGCTCACGTATGACTCAGTATTCATTCCAACACTGCCTCCCACCCCAGTCAATACTGGGTGACTTAAAGATCGGCATCATTCAATCCAAAAAGGCCAACTGTTTAAATGGTAACCTTTTTCACTGCTCTCTCCGCAAAATGAGCCACTGGATAAAATAATCAAAACTTTCACAATAAAAACAAATAAAATAATGAGAATTCCTCCAAGCTGAAGGTTTGAAAGGAGCCAACACCACTGAAATGTCTGAAGCCAGGCAGGGGCTAAGGAGTTCACAAGCTCATTCATTATGGGAAACTGAAGGAAATGTGGTCAGATCTGCTGTCAGCTTAAAGAATATCGCTGCAGCTTTGCAAAAATGACGTATGTTCCCATTCAAACATACCAAAAGCTATTGAACTTTATTTCCTTTTTAAACATGTACTTTGCTATCCTCAGTTGCTGATGGGTGAGGAAATGCTTTAACCCACAGGGCATTTTTGGTTCACTGACAAATGTATTCACAAGCAGCAGACTGTTCCCACAAATGTGTTTTTTACATGTAAGATTTCAAGTAGATTTCAGCCTTTCAAAGGTCTTGTCTCTCTTCATCCATTTTCCTCTTAAGAATCCAGCCATCTTCCCACCCTACCACCTCCCTCCTCATCATGTGTCGATTTTGTGTTACTCTCCTAACATCTTCTATAATTATTATCTTGATCATTGAAATCGAGTCACATCATTGGTCTCCTTGAATCTTTCCATGTGTGTGCCTTGATGTGTGCAGCCCTTTTCAGTCTAACATGGTGCCACTGATTTGTTATACTGGCTTGACTTTCCTCTGAAACACCAACCAAACTCAGCCCCATAGCAGGACACCCCGCTTCAGTACCCAAGGCCTTCACACGTCACTTAATTCACTGTTGTGGGAACTTCTCATCCAAAAAATAAAAGTCGTAAGTTGCCTCTGAGCTGATTCTGAATAAAGCTATGAGGGAAAAATAAAAATCAGCTCTACCCTTGTATCTGGCAACTGGTAAAGATTAAATACTTCAAAATTTGCAGGGAGAGATGGGGAGACTGATTTGCATTCTTATTTCCTGCATTTTTTCCTTGCTTAATATCAGCGGAAATAAGGTAAGTTAATGTGGAAAATCCCATGCATACTGAAACATACAGAACAAACTTCTATGTACATTTAAAGACACATACACAATGTTTGTGTGCATTATAACATTTTCATTACAAACTACCAGAGAAGATAACATAGTTCAGCATGTAGCAGTTCAATGGCTTATAAGTAACTAAATGTCAGTTGGATTGAACCATTCTTCTCTAATTTTCTCTTAATGTGCTTTGCACACTATCAGGATAAAGAAGTTATAGGACAGGATATGAATGTAATTTGCTAAATTCTAATTACTGCTGTCATGACTAATCCCCTTCCTCCAGTTGTGTAAGCTGATTCAGAGCTAGTTTCTGTTACTTCTAAATGCATTTAGTAACATGGCACATAACTCCAACAAGAGGCCAGACACATAACTCTAGCCCTAGGAAAAAAATGTAAGACGTGGTTACTTGTGCTCGAGGAGAATTTTTCTAAAAGTTGTAAGCTATACTATATAAATTTAGCTTTCTTCAGTTCCTGATGGAAAAGTAAAAACTTAAACTCCAAGGCACACTGATAGAAGGATACTTTTTCACCATCATTGCTCCCTCCCTGTAATACTAGGTTGCATTAAACCAAAAAGAAATATTGACTATCTAGTGTAAATTCACTTCTTCCCTTGTGTGATATTTGCTTAGATCACGCTCACATCCTGCCGCCATTACCTCTCCCTCTCAGCTGTTTAACCAGATTTTAAATGACTTGGGAGAGTGTAATATCACAGATAGAAAGTGCTCACCTATTTACTCAGTGAATGAATGAATGACGCGAGTGCAAATTATTAAATACAGGAAAATTAGGGCAGATGCAATTTAATACTTCACACAAGCAATCCAAGCAACTCAATTCCCATATAAACACTGCTATGTTTTCACACTCAATTCTCAGTTATTAAAACACAGCTTTCTCTCTCTCTTTCTCTCTCTCTTGATCCCTCTCTTTTTAATCACAATGGTTTAAAAACTCTCCTAGAGAAAGTTACTCTATTTTCTGTTTTTTATCTGGTATGTCTAAATTTGTTGCTACCACTTTTGCAGTACCATTATCCTAAGGGCTAAGTTGAAAACAGAAGAAAAAAAAAAAGACACAAGGTTTTAGCTGCCTTTACTGTCTCTGCTTCCAAATGATCCTATATATTCTTTATTCCCTGGAAGCTCCAACCCACACAGGCTTTAGACTCATAGAGCTGCTGAGAAAGTGAATACATGACGCGGTCAAAAATTCTCGTTCATTGAGAAAAGCTTTCTATTGTGCTATGTATTACTACGGTTCTGTTTTTAACTTCGGATTGCATTAAAAATCATCTAAAAACCCTATATATATATGTATTTTTTTTGTCTTTTCTATCACTGGCAAGTATCATATAGAGAGCTGGTTGTTACATGAAGATAGAACTATAAAATGTGGGAACAAGCTTCAAAAAGCTGGCGGTGAATCTGTGTACATATTCAAGCACTAAAAGCGATACCCTCCTGCTCTTGCGTCTAGGCCATCTCACTTCCCTTCAGATTCTGATGTTGTCTCACACTGGCTAAGGCCACCCTGTCTCAGGGCGACCCCAGGCCAGCAGCCTAGGCCAGCCACACTCCAAGCATATGGCCAAATGCTTTCACTTATTATGCCTTTGATTCCTATGAGGATGCAGGTGTGTCCTTTTTTTCCATAAGGATGATAAATTCCAAAAATTCAATTCTGAGAGTAAAGGAAAATAGTGGCTGACTTTGCTACAATATTCTTTAGGCTTACCTGGTACAGAAAACAGAACTCTCCAGACGCCTCCAGTCTAGCCTGGCAGAATCCTACAACGCTGCCCAACGACCAAGTTGATAAAATCGATAGTTATTTGCCTTGTGCCTTCTTTGGGAACAAATTTTCCGCAGGAACTCATACAAAAATGGTAAGCTATGGGGCTTCCCTGGTGGCGCAGTGGTTGGGAGTCCGCCTGCCGATGCAGGGGACGTGGGTTCGTGCCCCGGTCCGGGAAGATCCCACATGCCGCGGAGCGGCTGGGCCCGTGAGCCATGGCCGCTGAGCCTGCGCGTCCGGAGCCTGTGCTCCGCAGCAGGAGAGGCCACAGCGGCAGGAGGCCCACGTACTGCAAAAAAAAAAAAAAAGGTAAGCTATGGAATGTTCCCCAGGTCCATCATGATCATAACGCTGTATTAATATTATTTCCTGAAACAATCTCAGTGATCATAACCAACAATAATACAGAGATCATATGTTATGACTTGTACTTAAGTTAGTATTACCCTATCAGTTTCTAATCCTGTCACTACCAGATAATAGTACTGTTCAAGATAATGGAAAATAGACCATTGATGAATAGTGTATTAACAAAGTAATCTTCTAATCCCATACCTTGTTCTTAAAGTGTTATCACTAGCATGAGGAAGCTAAAACACAAAGCTTAGAGAAAAAATTTTTTTGTATTTTTTAGTACAAATATATCTTTATTCACTTCTTATGGAAACTGCCACTTATCTCTTAATACTGACAAATTCGAACATTACTCTAGGGCCATTTGACAACTTCTAGAACTTTAAAAGCTTTTGGAAAAGTCACCATTCCAAACATCAGAGCATAACAACTGGACAAACTTTTCTCAGATTGCCTAAGTAATATTTATTGATATCACAGGGAACTATATTCAATATCTTGTAATAACCTAAAATGGGAAAAGTATATATTTATACACACATATATATGTATATCTGAATCACTTTGCTGTACACTTGAATCTAACACAACATTGTAAATTAACTATACTTCAATTAAAAAAAATTTATTGGGGCTTCCCTGGTGGCGCAGCGGTTGAGAATCTGCCTGCCAATGCAGGGGACACGGGTTCGAGCCCTGGTCTGGGAGGATCCCATATGCCGTGGAGCAACTAGGCCCGTGAGCCACAACTACTGAGCCTGCGCATCTGGAGCCTGTGCTCCGCAACGAGAGAGGCCACAACAGTGAGCGGCCCGCGCACCGCGATGAAGAGTGGAAACAACTAGAGAAAGCCCTCGCACAGAAACGAAGACCCAACACAGCAAAAATAAATAAATTAATAACTCCTACCCCCAACATCTTCTTTAAAAAAAAAAAAAAAATTATTGAAGAGTTCCTATGTGCTAGCTACTGTTCTAAGAATTTTACATGTATTAGTTTATTTCTTCCTCACAGCAAACAAATGACGTTTTAAACATGAGTAAAATAAGGCAAAGAGAGTTTCAGTAAGTCAGATCTCAGGCAGTAAAAGGTAGAGGGAAAATTCAAATCCAGGTAGTCTGGCTCCAGAAGCCCTACTCATAACCATTGTGATATACCTCACAAAATTAACCAAAACAAAGTTTTGTTCGCCAATTGTATATGCTAGGTAAGAGAATATTTATGTCATCAATAAAGTTACAATTTAGTTGGGGGAAAAAATACAAGTCATGAGTGATTCAGAATGAGGCTCAGCATAATTAAAATGTCCTTGAAAAGAAAACTGTCCATTTGATCGCTGTTGTTTACTGTTAGATAAGGTTATATATGCTGTATACCATTTTGTGACGTTTTATAAAGTACCTGAAAAAGCTTATAAGAACATTTATGTAAATAATTACATAATAAAATTGAGAGAAAATACCAAAGTAGAAGCTTAAGAAAGACACAAGTAACACAAACCATATGACACTTTGCATGTTTTTTAAGTTTATGACAAATGAAATTCCTGGTAGTCAAAAAAAGAAAAATGACCACTTACATGACTCCCACTGTCCATAAAGAGAAAACACACTACCTTCAAAAAAAGGTCAAGATTTCCACAGGCTCCTACAACTCAAGTAATTTTATGCAATTTGGGATGTTTTTTATTCTGCTTCAGAAAATTACAGAATCCTTAATGAAAGAAATAGAGTTTGGTAGGATGAAGAAGGCAAAAGAAGTATGGGCAAGGCTGTTCTAGGCAGAGTGAAAGAAGAACAAGAGTATGAAAGCATGAAATACTTTTCTGTGTTTGAGAAATGGTGAATAGACTGACATGTCTGCAGTAGCATCTCCTAAGGTGTCTTCCACGGAATGCTCACCAATGACAACAAAAAAAAAAACATTGGTTTCCACTGTAAAACTAAGTTGAAGAAATGCTGGGTTAAAAAGCTAATAACTGGAGGTTGCATTTTGAGGCTATGATGAAATAGCTGTACCAGACTAACCTACTTCAAAAGTAAAAGCAGGGCTTCCCTGGTGGTGCAGTGGTTAAGAATCCACCTGCCAGTGCAGGAGACACGAGTTCGAGCCCTGGTTAGGAATCCGCCTTCCAGTGCAGGAGACACGGGTTCGAGCTCTGGTCTGGGAAGATCCCACATGCCGCGGAGCAACTAAGCCTGTGCACCACAACTACTGAGCCTGTGCTCTAGATCCCAAGAGCTACAACTACTGAAGCCCATGCACCTAGAGCCCGTGCTCCTCAACAAGAGAAGCCACCCCAATGAGAAGCACGTGCACCACAATGAAGAGTAGCCCCTGCTCGCCGCAAAGAGAGAAAGCCCGTGCACAGCAATGAAGGCCCAAGCAGCCAAAAATAAATTAATTAATTAAAAAATAAAAAAGTGAAAGCAAAACAAAAACCAAACATAATGCATATAAAGCTCCTTGAAGGTACTGGAAAGCAACCTAAGCAACCAGTACCTAAGGGGCAAACCTCCTAAGTGATAAATAAGTATACAGAGGTGAGTCCTGCCTAAGCCTACTGCTTTGTCCTTCTGGGGCATTTGCCAACTCACAGTTCAAAGCATAGAATGCAAACAAAAAGCAGTGGCTTAGAACTTGTCTTTGTCGCTAGAGGTCTCAACAGAAATCGTAGAATATTTATCAGGACCTTTCTTTACAGACAGACCCTATAACTCAGATTTACTCAAATTCTCTTAATAAGACACACTAACTTAATTTTTTTTCAAATGGCCTAAATTTCTACTTGCCTTTTTATTTTTTTTATGGTGTGTTAGTTTCTGCCTTATAACAAAGTTACTACCTGCCTTTTTAATATCTCAGCAGCTTATTTCTGACTGTTTGTTCAGCAACTTACCCAGTACACTGAAGAGTCAGCAAATCACTTGAGGTGGAAATTGCACCAAGAATTTGGGAGTCACTACTGCATGGTGCCCTATTCTTCAGGATCTTGGACTCTCGAGTCCTGGCTCTCGTGGTATCCCTGAACTATTGTTTTTGTTTCTCCAGTCTAGTGACAAAGACACAAGTTCTAAGCCACTGCTTTATGTTTGCATTCTATGCTTTGAACTGTGAATTGGCAAATACCCCAGAAGGACAAGGCAGCAGGCTTAGGCAGGACTCACCTCTATTTACTTATTTTCACTTAGGAGGTTTGCCCCTTAGGTACTGGTTGCTTAGGTTGCTTTCCAGTACCTTCAAGGAGCTTTATATGCATTACGTTTGCTTTCACTTTTTTATTTTTTAATTTAATTAATTTATTTATTTTTGGCTGCTGGGGTCTTCGTTTCTGTGCACGGGCTTTCTCTCTTTGTAGCGAGCAGGGGCTACTCTTCATGGTGGTGCACGTGCTTCTCATTGGGGTGGCTTCTCTTGTTGAGGAGCATGGGTTCTAGGTGCATGGGCTTCACTAGTTGTGGCTCTTGGGATCTAGAGCACAGGCTCAGTAGTTGTGGCACACAGGCTTAGTTGCTCCGTGGCATGTAGGATCTTCCTGGACCAAAGCTCGAACCTAAGTCCCCAGCACTGGCAGGTGGATTCCTAACCACTGCACCACCAGGGAAGCCCTGCTTTTACTTTTGAAGTAGGTTAGTCTGGTACAGCTATTTCATCATAGCCCAAAAAAGCAACCTCCAGTTACTAGATAAGGGCAAAACTGAAATTGGGACTCAACTGAATCAAGGTGATCTTCTTTTATTTCTATTGCCTTACAGATGAAAATTAAATTCTCTCCAGTAGAAGATAACAAAATCCAGAGCTTCTAAAATTTTTCATTCGAATGTCTCACATTCATTCAAATATTAACAAGAAGCCAAAAAAGAGGACCATGTGAATAAAAATTGGGAGGAAAAAAATAATAGAAAAAGACCCATGGGTGGCCTAGGTAGGGGAATTATTGGCAAAAGACTTAAAAATATCCATGATTAATATGTTCAAAAAAATAAGGGGAAAGCATGGAGAATCTGACCACGTTTTATGAATTCATAAAAAGGAATAAAACTTTAATTCTAGAAGTGAACCATAACCAAAACTAAAAATTGGCAGATTAGACACAGCAGAAAATAAGAATAGTGAAGACAGTGAGTTAAAAAAATATTAAGATTAAAGTACATAGAGAAAAGATAATGAAAAGTACAGATGAGAGCATAATGAACATATAAAACAAAGTGAAGGGCTTCCCTGGTTGCACAGTGGTTGAGAGTCTGCCTGCCGATGCAGGGGACACGGGTTCGTGCCCCGGTCCAGGAAGATCCCACATGCCGCGGAGCAGCTGGGCCTGTGAGCCATGGCTGCTGGGCCTGTGTGTCCAGAGCCTGTGCTCCGCAACGGGAGAGGCCACAGCAGTGAGAGGCCTGCATACCGCAAAAAGAAAACAAAAAAAAAGTGAAAAGACCTAAAATGGGTGAACTGGAGTCTCAGAAGGAGAAGGTTAGAATAGGTCAAAGCAATATTTAAAGAGGTCTCAGTGACAATTTTCAAAAACTGATGAAAATCATCAGTCTATAAACTAAAAAAGTATTATGAACTCCAAGCAGTTCAAAGAAAAGCATATCTAGGCACACCCAACAAAGAAAATTCTTTAAAACAGCCAAAGGAAGAGGCACATTTCTTTTAAGGACACAGCACCAAGACTGATGAATACATTTTCAGTAAAAACGATCAGAAGGCAATGAATGACGTTTGCAAAGTGCTAAAATAAAACTACCACCAAGCTATTATCCTACATTCAGGAAAAAAATTTTTTTAATTAAACTACATGACATTTATAGAAAAAAATAAAGTAGTAGTAAATGGAATGAAGTGGTGGTAAACAGAATAAAGTGTGCTATAATTCCAGGACCGTTTTAGAAGAAATATACTAACTCAAAGCCTCTAAAAATTAAAGGTACATATGATAAACTAGAGTTTGAAAATAAACAGTATAATTTTAATAACCTATGGGTCAATGAAGAAGCAGTATACAAAAGAAAATATTTTTAAGTAAACGATAATAAAAATACCACATATCAAAATTTGTGGCATGCAGCTAAAGCAGTTCCCAGAAAACAGCCTTGTAAGACTGTTTAAGAAGAAAAGAAATGCACAAATTCTCAATAGGAGGAAAGAAAAAGGAGACATCACTACAGATCTGACATATTATAACAATAAATGAAAAGGGAACATTATGAATTATGCAATAAATTTGACAATTTAGATGAAATGGGCTAATTTCTTGAAAGAATTCACCAAAACTGATATCAAAGTAGAAATTTTGAATATTCCTAAATAGATTAAATAAACTGAATCTATAATTTACATAGTCCCACAAAGAAAACTCCAGGTTCACATGAATGCACTGAGAAATTCTTCCAAACATTTAACCAAGATAACACAAAGCTTACACAAATTTTCCCAGAGAACAGAAACTTTATTTTTTGAAGGCAGCATGACCTTGACACCAAAACATAATGGCATAACATTTAAGAAAGGAAAATTACAAACCAGTCTCCCTCATAAACATTGATGGAAAAATCCTAAGGAATAACATTCAAAATTCAGAAACAGCCTCCAGCTCCACCCCTTTGCTGGCCACTCACAGGCAACTCTCCAGCCCGTGATGCTTCCGAGGTCTTCGCGTCACTCCCAGCAGCTGGGCCTGGATAGATGGCACATGGGCACAGCTGGCCTCCCAGGGACTTTTATTCAGGAGTGCAATGAACTGAACGAAAAGACATTTCTCTTGTCCTACGTTAGGTAGACTACCTGCTCTATTTCACATAAGGTGAACATCTAGGCACGCCTTGTTCTGCTCTCGCCAAGGGGTTGGGCCTGACTTCTGTGATGGGAGCACCGAGTCCAAACTACTGGATTGACAGAGAACCTCAGACCCCAGTGAACATTAATTGGTGTGAGTTCTCCCAGAGGTTCTCATCTCAGCACTAAGAACTGACTCCACCCAACTGCCTGCAAACTTTAGTGCTGGACCCCTCAGGCCAAGCAACCAGCAAGACAGGAACAAAGCCCCACATATCAAAAAAAAAAAAAAAAAAATTAAGTGAGAAAAAAATATGGTACAGACAAAGAAGCAAGGTAAAAACCTACAAGACAAAATAAATGAAGAGGAAATACACAACCTACCTGAAAAACAATTTAGAGTAGTAACAGTAAAGATGATCCAAAATCTTGGAAATAGAATGGAGGCATGGATCGAGAAAATACAAGAAATGTTTAACAAGGACCTAGAAGAACTAAAGAACAAACAAACAATGATGAACAACAGAATAACTAAAATGAAAAATACGCTAGAAGGAATCAACAACAGAATAACTGAAGCAGAAGAATGAATAAGTGATATGGAAGACAGACAGTGGAAATAACTGCTGAGGAGCAGAATAAAGAAAAAAGAATGAAAAGAAAAGAGGACAGTATCAGAGACCTCTGGGATAACACTAAACACACCAACATTTGAATTACAGCGGTCTCAGAAGAAGAAGAGAAAGAGAAAGGGTCTGAGAAGATATTTGAAGAGATTATAGTCAAAAACTTCCCTACCATGGGAAAGGAAATTGCCACCCAAGTCCAGGAAGCACAGAGAGTCCTATATAGGATAAACCCTAGGAGAAACACGCCAAGACACATATTAATTAAACTAACAAAAATTAAATTCAAAGAAAAAAATGTTCAAAGCAGCAAGGGAAAAGCAACAAACATACAAGAGAATCCCCATAAGGTTATCAGCTGCTTTTTCAGCAGAAACTCTGCTAGCCAGAAGGGACTGGCAGGACATATTTAAAGTGATGAAAGGGAAAAATCTACAACCAAGATTACTCTACCCAGCAAGGATCTCATTCAGATTTGATGGAGAAATAAAAAGCTTTATAAACAAGAAAAACTAAGAGAATTCAGCACCACCAAACCAGCTTTAAAACAAACGCTAAATAAAGGAAATTCTCTAGGCAGGAAACACAAGAGAAGAAAAAGACCCACAAAAACAAATCCCAAAATATTAAGAAAATGGTAACAAGCACATACATATCAATAACTACTTAAATGTAAATGGATTAAATGCTCCAACCAAAAGACAAAGACTGGCTAAATGGATACAAAAACAAGACCTGTATATATGCTGTCTACAAGAGACCCACTTCAGACCTAGAGATACATACAGACTGAAAGCGAGGGGATGGAAAAAGATATTCCATGCAAATGAAAATCAAAAGCAAGCTGCAGTAGGAATACTCATACCAGAAAAAATAGACTTTAAAATAAAGACTTACAAGAGACAAGGAAGGTCACACTACAATGATCAAGTGATCAATCCGAGAAGAAGATATAACAATTGTAAATATTTATGCACCAAACATAGGAGCATCTCAATACATAAGGCAAATGCTAACAGCCATAAATGAGGAAATTGACAGTAACACAATAATAGTGGGGGGGGGGCGGAACTTCCCTGGCAGTAGAGTGGTTAAGAATCCGCCCGCCAATGCAGGGGACACAGGTTCAAGCTCTGGTCCGGGAAGATCCCACATGCCACGAAACAACTAAGCCCATGTGCCACAACTACTGAGCCTGCATGCCTAGAGCCCATGCTCCGCAACAAGAGAAGCCACTGCAATGAGAAGCCCACACACTGCAAGAAAGAGTAGCTGCAACTAGAGAAACCCACACAGCAACGAAGACCCAACACAGCCAAAAATAAATTTTAAAAATAATAATAGTGGGGAACTTTAACACCCCACTTACACCAATTGACAGATCATCCAGACAGAAAATAAATAAGGAAACACAATCTTTAAATGACACAATAGACCACATAGACTTAGTTGACATTTATAGGACATTCCACCCATAAGTGGCAGAATACACTTTCTTCTCATGTGCACATGGAACATTCTCCAGGATAGATTACATCTTGGGTCACAAACCAAGCCTTGGTAAATTTAAGAAAACTGAAATCAAATCAAGCAACTCCTCCGACCAAAATGCTATGAGATTAGAAATCAATTACAGGAAGAAAACTGTAAAAAACAAAAACACATGGAGGCTAAACAATATGCTACTAAATAACCAAGAGATCACTGAAGAAAACAAAGAGGAAATCAAAAAATACATAGAAAAAAATGACAATGAAAACACGATGACCAAAAACCTATGGGATGCAGCAAAAGCAGGTTTAAGAAGGAAGTTTATAGCAATTCAATCTCACCTCAAGAAACAAGAAAAATCTCAAATAAACAATCTAAACTTACACCTAAAGCAACTAGAGATAGAAGAACAACAACAAAAAAAAAACAACCCCAAGTTAGTAGAAGGAAAGAAATCAAAAAGATCAGAGCAGAAATAAATGAAATAGAAATGAAGAAAAAAATAGCAAAGATCAATAAAACTAAAAACTGGTTCTCTGAGAAGATAAAATTGATAAACCTTTAGTCAGACTCATCAAGAGAAAAAGGGAGAGGATTCCATACAGTAAAATTAGAAATGAAGGGACTTCCTTGTGGCACAGTGGTTAAGACTCCATGCTCCCAATGCCGGGAGCATGGGTTTGATCCCTGGTCAGGGAACTAGATCCCACATGCATGCTGCATCTAAGAGTTCACATGACACAACAAATGAGCCCATCTGCCGCAACTAAGGAGACAGTAAGCAGCAACTAAGGAGCCCACCTACCACAACTAACACCCCACACAACCAAATAAATAAATATTGTTAAAAATAAAAGAAGTGAAAGAGGAGAAATTACAACTGACACTGCAGAAATACAAAGGATAAGAGACTACTACAAGCAACTATATGCCAACAAAATGGACAACCTGGAAGAAATGGACAAATTCATAGAAAGATACAACCTTCCAAGACTAAACCAGGAAGAAACAGAAAATATAAACAGACCTATCACAAGTAATGAAGTTGAAACTGTAATTAAAAATCTTCCAACAAATGAAAGCCCAGGACCAGATGGCTTCACAGGCGAATTCTATCAAACAGTTAGAGAACAGCTTACACCTATTCTTCTCAAACTCTTCAAAGAAATCGCAGAGGGAGAAACACTCCCAAACTCGTTCTACAAAGCCACCATCACCCTGATACCAAAACCAGACAACAATTTCACAAAAAAAGAAAATTACAGGCCGATATCTCTGATGAACATGGACACAAAAATCCTCAACAAAATACTAGCAAACAGAATCCAACAACACATTAAAAGGATCATACAGCATGATCAAGCGGGATTTATCCCAGGGATGCAAAGATTCACCAATATATGCAAAATCAATGTGATGCACCATATTGACAAATTAAAGAATAAATACCTTATGATCATCTCAATAGATGCAGAAGAAGCTTTTGACAAAATTCAACACTCATTTATGATAAAAACTCTCCAGGAAGTGGCCATGGAGGGAACCTACCTCAACATAATAAAGGCCATATACGACAAACCCACAGCAAACATCATTCTCAATGGTGTAAAACCAAAAGCATTTCCTCTAAGATCAGGAACAAGACAAGAATGTCCACTCTCGCCACTATTAGTCAACATAGTTTTGGAAGTCCTAGTCACAGTAGTCAGAGAGAAAAAGAAATAAAAGGAATAAAAATTGCAAAAGAAGAGGTAAAACTGTCACTGTTTGCAGATGACATGATACTATACACGGAAAATCCTAAAGATGCCACCAGAAAACTACTAGAGCTAATCAGTGAATCTGGTAAAGTAGGATACAAAATTAATGCACAGAAATCTCTTGCATTCATATACACTAACAACAAAAGATGAGAAAGAGAAATTAAGGAAAAGTCCCATTTACCATAGCAACAAAATGAATAAAATACCTAGGAATAAACCTACCTAAGGAGGCAAAACACCTGTACTCAGAAAACTATAAAACTGAGGAAAAGGGCTTCCCTGGTGGTGCAGTGGTTGGGGGTCCGCCTGCCAATGCAGGGGACACGGGTTCGTGCCTCGATCCGGGAGGATCCCGCATGCCGCGGAGCGGCTGCGTCCGTGAGCCGTGGCCGCTGGGCCTGCGCCTCCGGAGCCTGTGCTCCGCAATGGGAGAGGCCACAACAGTGAGAGGCCCGCGTACCGCAAAAAAATAAAAAAAATAAAAAATAAAAAAAAACTGAGGAAAAAATCAAAGATGACACAAACAGATGGAGAGATATACCATGTTCTTGGATTGGAAGAATCAATACTGTGAAAACGATTATACTACCCAAAGCAATCTATAGATTCAACGTAATCCCTATCAAATTACCAATGGCATTCTTCACAGATTTAGAACAAAAAAGTTTACAATTTGTATGGAAACACAAAAGACCCAGAATAGCCAAAGCAATATTAAGAAAAAAAAGTGGAGCTAGAGGAATCAGACTCCCTGACTTCAGACTATACTATGAAGCTACAGTAATCAAGACACTATGGTACTGGCACAAAAACAGAAATATAGATCAATGGAATAGGATAGAAAGCCCAGAGATAAACCCATGCACCTATGGTCACCTAATCTATGAGAAAGGAGGCAAGAATATACAATGGAGGAAAGACAGCCTCTTCAATAAGTGGTGCTGGAAAAACTGGAGAGCTACATGTAGAAGAATGAAATTAGAACACTCCCTAACACCATACACAAAAATAAACTCAAAATGGATTAAGGACCTAAATGTAAGACCAGACACTATAAAACTCTTAGAGGAAAACATAGGAAGAACACTCTTTGACATAAATCACAGCAAGATCTTTTCTGACCCATCTCCTACGGTAATAAAATAAAAACAAAAATAAAGAAATGGAATCTAACTTAAAAGCTTCTGCACAGCAAAGGAAACCATAAACAAGACAAAAAGACAACCTCAGAATGGGATAAAATATTTGCAAACGAAGCAACTGACAAAGGATTAATCTCCAAAACATACAAACAGCTCATGGAGCTCAATATCAAAAAAAAAAAAAACCAATCCAAAAATGGGAAGAAGACCTAAATAGGCATTTCTCCAAAGAAAACATACAGATGGCCAAGAGGCACATGAAAAGATGCTCAACATCACTAATTATCAGAGAAATGCAAATCAAAAGTACAATGAGGTATCACCTCACACAGGTCAGAACTGCTATCAAAAAATCTACAAACGGGCTTCCCTGGTGGCGCAGTGGTTGAGAGTCCGCCTGTCGATGCAGGGGACGCGGGTTCGTGCCCCGGTCCGGGAAGATCCCGCGTGCCGCGGAGCGGGTGCGCCCGTGAGCCATGGGTGCTGGGCCTGCGCGTCCGGAGCCATTGCTCCGCAATGGGAGAGGCCACAACAGTGAGAGGCCCGCGTACCGCAAAAAAAAAAAAAAAAAAAAAAAAAAAAAAAAAAAAACCTACAAACAATAAATGCTGGAGAGGGTGTGGAGAAAAGGGAACTCTCTTGCACTGCTGGTGGGAATGTAAATTTATACAGCCACTATGGAGAACAGTATGGAGGTTTTTTAAGGAAACTAAAAATAGAACTACCATATGACCCAGAAATCCCACTAGTGGACACATACCCTGAGAAAGCCATAATTCAAAAGAACACACGTTCCCCAGTGTTCACTGAAGCACTATTTACAATAGCCAGGACACGGGAGCACCCTAAATGTCCATCGACAGATGAATGGATAAAGAAGATGTGGTACATATATACAATGGAATATTACTCAGCCATAAAAAGGAACGAAACTGAGTAATTTGTAGAGACGTGGATGGACCTAGAGAGTGTCATACAGAGTGAAGTAAGTCAGAAAGAGAAAAGCAGATATCGTATAATAATGCATATAAGTGGAATCTAGAAAAATGGTACAGATGAACCTATCTGCAGGGCAAGAATAGAGATGCAGACGTAGAGAATGGACATGTGGACACAGCAGGGAAAAGGAGCATGGGATGAACTGGGAGATTAGGATTCACACATATACACTACCATGTGTAAAACAGATAGCTAGTGGGAACCTGCTGTGTAGCCCAGGGAGCTCAGCTCAGTGCTCTGTGATGACCTAGATGGGCAGGATCAGGGGTGGGGGGGAAGGAGGTCCAAGAGGGAGGGGATATATATATATACATATAGCTGATTCACTTCACTGTACAGCAGAAACTAACACAACATTGAAAAGCAATACTCCAACATGAAAAAAAGGAAAATTCAGAAACAGACCCATACATACATATATGGTCAGTAGATTTGTGTTAAAGATACCACTGCAATGCAGTGGGAGAAAAGATAAATATTTCAACAAATGAAGGTAGTTTTTTTTTTTTATTAAACAACCAGGATAGCAGAAGGTAAGGCAGGTCCTCTGGACTTCGAACTTTAACTGCTGTCCTTAGCCAGTAGCATTGTAACAAGGGTCTCTGAGATTCTCTCCTGAAGTTGGGCCCAGCCTAGGTCTCACTTGGATTAACTTGGCCTTGTTTCCAAAGCCACACGCTTTGGGAAGGGAGCTAGAGTACAGTCTGTTGTTCTAAGGAAGCCAGGCCACGCTGCTAGTGTGTGTATCCCCCAGCAACAGTCTCCGGAGGCTCTAAACCCTGGGGTGGGGATTCGGCTTCACCAAGATTGTTGCCAGAACACAGATCCTGTAGTAACCAGGGTTCTGCAGCCTTAGGATTACCAAGAACACCAACTGGCTACTCACAGGGAAAAAATAAACCTTTAGCTCTATCTCACACCAAACATAAAAATAATTTTCAGATGGATTGTAAACTAAGTGCAAAACATTAAACAATAGGGACTGTGGGAAGATAACACAGAAGAACACTTTAATGTTTTGTAGGTAGGCAAGGATGTTTCTAAACAGTAAACAATAAGCATTAACCTTAAAGCACATTTGAAAAATTGGACTTCATTAAAATTAAGAACTTCTATCCATCATAAGACACCATAAATAAGTAAAAATGCAAACCAAAGAGCCTAGAAGGTATCTACAATATATACATCTGACAGAGGATTTGTATGCAGAATATATAAGAAGTTATACACATCAATAAAAGAAAAAAACAATTTTTATTTTTAAAAAATAAGCAAAGCAATAGGATTCTTCACAAAAAGGCTCTCCAACTGTTCAATGAGCACATGAAAGTTGTTATACCTCATCAGGGAAAAGCAAATTAAACTCACGAGACACCACTACACATACAGTAAAAGAACTAAAATTTTAAAAATCTATCAATATCAAATGTTGAGACTGTGAGGCAACTGGAATTCTCAAACACCGATGAGAGAATTTTAATTGGTATGATCACTGTGAAAAACTTTTTAGCAGTTATCTCAATAAAACAAAAACAAAACAACCCCACACACTTTATGTTCCACCAGTTCCACACCTAACCAAAATATGGACACGTGTTCACCAAAAGACGTGTACAAGAATGTTCATAGCCACACTATTTGTCATGTCCAAAACTAGGAAATAATTCAAATGCCCGTAAATGGTAGAACAGATAAGTAAATTATATTTTCGTACAGTGGAATACCACAGAGCAGGAATTGGCAAAGTTTTTTCTGTAAAGGGCCAGAAAATAAGTGTTTTTGTCTCTGCAGGCCATATATGTTTTCCATTGCATATTCACATATATATATACATACACACACACAAACACACACACACCCCTTAAAAAACATCAAAATCATTCTTAGTTCACAGGCTGTACAAAACAGATGGTGGACATGATTAGGCCTGCAGGCAGCACTTTGCCAGCCCCTGGCCTAGAGCAATACAACAAATTATGTGAGAACATGAATGAAGGTCATAACTATAACCTTGAGCAAAAGACAACAGACACAGAAAAAAACATACTCTACGATACCAGTTATACAAAGTTTGAAAACAAACAGAACTCATCTATGGTGACAGAAGCCTGAATATTGTGATGGGCATGAGAAGGACTCTGGAGTTCAGGAAATCATCTCTATTTTTATTTGGATAGAGTCCATACTACCCAAATTGTGATCGCTTTGCAAAAATTCACAGACCTGTACACTTAAGGTCTATGCACTTTAGAATATCTATGCTTACTTCAATAAAAATTTACAAAAAACATAACAATTGTCTTTACTATGGGACTTCTAAGACCACTTAATACACTAATGTGCATTTTGAAGTTCCCAGTAAAATGTGAAAAATACAGTATTTTTCCAAATTTATTTCATCACAGAACACTTTCTCCCAGAACACCTCTCAAAACTAATGTAACTCCTTAAGAAAAAGAAAAAAATTGGACCAGAACACAAGGTGTATGAAAGTGTATAGGAGAGAATAAAAATGAAATAATAGGCTAAGTCATTGAATGCTTCAATGCCATATCCTCAAATAGTGTATCTAGTTTTGACTTTTATCTTGTAGACAACTCTTAAAGGATTTTAAGTAGGAGAGGGACAAGATCAGATCTTTGGGCTTACAAGACAGTACTGGCGGGCTTCCCTGGTGGCGCAGTGGTTAAGAATCTGCCTGACAATGCAGGGAACACGGGTTCGAGCCCTGGTCTGGGAAGATCCCACATGCCGCGGAGCAACTAAGCCCATGCACAACTACCGAGCCTGCGCTCTAGAGCCACGAGCCACAGCTACCGAGCCTGTGTGCCACAGCTACTGAAACCTGCGCATCTAGAGCCCGTGCTCCGCAGCAAGAGAGGCCACTGCAATGCGAAGCCCACGCACCGCAATGAAGAGTAGCCCCCACTCGCCACAACTAGAGAAAGCCCACGCACAGCAACGAAGACCCAATGCAACCAAAACTAAATAAATAAAATAAATTTATTTAAAAAAACAGTACTGGCAGTAGAAGCGGGGAGTAACTGGATGGAGGAAGAGGGGCGCAAAGGAAAAGAACAGAGAAAAATGTGTGTTGGGGATCAGTTAGTGATGCAGTCATCCTGAAATGCAGTGGGAAGGGCTTAAGCAAAGCAGCAAGAATGAGACAATTATGGCATATATCCAAAGAATACTCTAATTCAAAGATACATGCACACCAATGTTCATAGCAGAACTATTTACAACAGCCAAGACATGGAAACAACCTAATTATCCATCGACAGATGAATGGATAAAGAAGATGTGTTATACATACACACACACACACACACACACACACACACGGAATATTACTCAGCTATAAAAAAGAATGAAATAATGCATTTGCAGCAACATGGATGGACCTAGAGATTATCAAACAAGTGAAATAAGTCAGAGAAAGACAAATATCTTATGATATCACATATGTGGAATCTAAAACAATGATACAAATGAACTTATTTACAAAACAGAAACAGACTCACAGACATAGAAAACAAATTTATGGTTACCAAAGGAGAAAGCAGAGGGGGAGGGATAAATTAGGAGTTTGGGATTAGCATATACACATGACTATGCATAAAACAAATTAACAACAAGGACCTACTGTATAGCACAGAGAACTATATTTGATATTTTGTAATAAACTATAATGGAAAAGAATCTGAAAAAGAATATATATAAAAGTATATATATACATAACTGAATCACTCTGCTGTACACTAACACAACGTTGGAAATCAACTATACGCCAATCGAATTTAAAAAAGAATGAGATAATTAAACAGGTTTAAAAAAATGTGTGGATGTGTCAATAAATCACTCATCTTAGATAAATATACTTGTCATATTTTTATTTATTTATCTTTATTTATTTATTTTTGGCTGCGTTGGGTCTTCGTTGCTGTGCACAGGCTTTCTCTAGTTGCGGCGAGCGGGGGCTACTCTTCATTGTGGCGCACGGGCTTCTAATTGCGGTGACTTCTCTCGTTGAGGAGCACAGGATCTAGGTGCGTGGGCTTCGGTAGTTGTGGCTCGCAGGCTCTAGAGCACAGGCTCAGTAGTTGTGGTGCACGGGCTTAGTTGCTCTGCAGCACGTGGGATCTTCCAGGACCAGGGCTCGAACCCGTGTCCCCTGCATTGGCAGGCGGATTCTTAACCACTGTGCCACCCAGGGAAGTCCCTCCTTGTCATATTTTTAAGAATATACTCTTATTCTTTAGCTTTTATTACCACTCACTTCGAATCTGGAATTCTATATTATCACTATATACAAGGTACAAAAGATGCAGCTCTGAGTTCTACAAAGGAGGGCTTAGAGAATGCACTGTCAATACACTGATTGGAAAGGGCCCAGGAGAGCTTGTCTTACAATCACACCTGCAGAGCAATGCAGGTTTGCAAAGAGATTTTATTTATGTGATTTTTATTGAGGATGGCTCAAACCTGCATTTGCAGAGCAAAAATCGTGGTTTTACTTAGAAGGTATGTTTATTTGGGAGTGGTTGGGGAAGGGGATGATGAAAATTTGACAGAAATCAAAATCTCCCCATCTGACTACCCCCTTGCCTGGGCATTTAAACTAATTTGTAACATTTTAATGATATGATTCTCTTGTGAAATCTGCAGCTTTGAATGCTTCGTTATCTGCCACCCAAGTGTCAAAGAATTTAACAGTGGCCATATTTAAATGTTTTGACTCCACATGGCTTTATTTGAAAAAATAAGCACAAAAGAGGGAAGTGTAATACATAATGAATTAAGTATGACAATCTGTTGTTCGACCTCATTTACATCCATGGTTTCTACATGAGATGTTATCATGGGGTCTGCGTTAAACTGAATGATGGCCCCCCAAATATATCTACATCCTAATCCCAGGCACCCATGAATGTTATTTTATGAGGCAAAAGGGACTTTGTAGATGCAATCAATATAAGGATCTTAAAATGAAGGTTATCCAGGATTATCTGGGCGGGACCAATGCCATTGAAGTGGTCCTTATAGGAGAGACATGAAAGTGAGAGTCGGAGAAGCTATTGTTGACACAAGCAGAGACTGGGGTGATGCACTTTGAGTATGCAGAATACAGCTAGCCATTAGAAGCTGAAATAAGCAAGGCAATGCTTTCCTTCCCTAGAACATCCAGAAGGAACCAGCCCTGCTGAAACCTTGCCCTTAGCACAGTGAAGATGACCTCCAGAATCACAAGAGAATAAATTTGTGTTGCTTTAGGCAATAAAACCTGTGGTAAGTTTTTACAGCCCCAAAAGGAAACTAATACAACATCCTAGTGAAATGTTTATCAAACAGTCAGAATCACACCAGAATCACCTAGGCAGTTTGTTAAAGACACAGATCCTTGGATCCCATGCCTAGAAGTTCTGTGTCCCTGGATCGTTGTTAAGGCGCAGACATCTAAACTGCTTAAGAAGCTTCTTGTATGACTGTTGTGCTACAAACCGGAGTGTAAGTCAGAAGAAGAAAATTCACTGCCCAAATCAGATTCCTAGGGCTGCCGTACCGAATTCCCACAAACTCGAAATTCTAAAATGACAGAGAACTGTCCACAGGGCTGCACTCCCACAGGAAGCCCTAAGAGACAATCTGTTCCTTGCCTCTTTGCTTCTGGTGGCTGCTAGCATTCCTTGACTTGTGGTCATATCACTCCAATCTCTGCCTCAGTGGTCACATTGCCTCCTCTTCTGCGTGGATCAAATCTCCCTCTGCCTCTCTTATAAAGTCACTGGTGATTGGAATTAGGACCCACCTGGATAATCCAGAACAATCATTCCATCTCAAGATCTGTAATCACCTCTGCCAAAATCTCTTTTTCTTATAAAGTAACACTCACAGGGTCTGGGAATTGGGACCTGATATCTCTGTGTGGCCATTACTCAGCCTGCAATAGTGCCTTAGTGCCCTTGGTGGTAATTTAGGGATGAAGACAGTAGAGCTGAAGCAGATTTTCCAAAAATACAAGACTGAAATATTTTTAGATTCAAATATTCTTTTGACCCTTTACAAAATACAATTATGCTATTTAAAAAAAAACAACACCAGCCTCACTGGAGTATTCTGATGATTAATGAGGCTTTGATAAGCAGGGAATTGGGAGACCACTGGAAGAAGTAGGTCCCCAGGATTCAGTAGTATTTTTCTTATGAGGTTATATGCCCCTTTTAAAAATTGGTTTCACACACGGGTGTTTCTGAACATAAAAGTACTGCCAACGAAAGAATCTTCATGAAAAGTTTCTATCACAGAGGAACTTACTACATCTCACTGCACAAAGAGATTACAAGAAACGTTGGTTAGGGAGTTCTTTTTATGCAAAAGCTCTTTCAAATATAAATAAATCCAAGATTTCCTTTGCCTGCATTCTTTCTCTACACAAGCAAGAAATTTAGACTCCATGGTTCACTAACAAGAGCATTCTTATCCTGTTTGGCTTTTTAAGGTACTTCAGGTAAATAATCCAGAAGAGAAATTACCCTGAAGTCAAAAGGAACACACACCAGAATTCAAACAATGGCCTAAGAAATGTGTAGAGTGTGGTGATGCGCCACAGAATTAATAAGTAATAGAGATTCTGTGTCCAAAACATGTCCTCTTCCTTTCAGAAATAGCAAGCACTCATTCTAATATTTTCCTAACATCCCTGCACCACGAGGCTTAAGGCCTTCCCTAACTGAAATGGTATCCTCTTCTCGAATGTACATTTTTATATCCACCCCCTAAAAAACATTTATAGCTCCACTTCCCTTTACTATTACCTACTCAAAATCTAAATAACCACCCCCTTTAAAATAATCCGTGGCTTGGCTTTCAACAACCTAATTTTCACTTTAGCAGGTCATCACTCCACCCTGAATAGCTTTTAGGGGAAAAAAATTTTTTTCTCATTCATCCCCCTGGAGTATGACCACACTTCTTGCCTACAAGGTATTATTCACTTGCTTGAATCCCCTCAGTTGTACTGGCTCCAAATTGTGCTGTCAGTGCTCTGCGCTAATCTGCCAGCCTAGGTCCCGTAAAATTCCCAGAGCAACAGTGTTGGCTAATAACCAACTAAAAATATGCAACAACTAGTAGTGTTAGGTAATAACTAACAATAGCACCGTTCAAGAACCACCTCAGAAGCTTGCAAAAATGCAGACTCCAGGGCCCCACCTCAGACCAACTAAATTTCCAGAAAAATAACTCAGAATTTGCATTTTTTTGCAAACGAAATGTGGCCACTAGGAAATTGGAATCCAATGATTCGAAAGGCCTGAGCCTTGGAAATTCCCACTTCACGCATTTTCTCCTCCCCACAAACACCCGGGACTGTTTTACAGAAATAAAGTGGTCTTGGTTTGCACCCCGAAGTTAAGCGTCATCCACACACCATTCAGTAACTATGACACACCCTTACTGCACTCTTAAATGCTGACCCCATTTTTGGTTTTAAATCCCTATGCAATTTTATCCTTCCATTTTCAATCACTGCAACTCCATCATTTCCTGGAGGAATCCACCCTCAGTTACTCTTCTTTATTTCAATGCTCAGTTCCATTTTTTAGAGACTTTTCCCTAGGGCCCTTATCCCAATCCAGAAACCCCTTCCATTAAGGCCAGAGAGTGGGTAAGCAGCGAGACCAAATATCTATGTGGAATCTAGAAAAATGGTGCAGATGAACCTATTTGCAGGACAGGAATAGAAACGCAGATGTAGAGAACAGACGTGTGGACACAGGTGGGGAAGGGGAGGGTGAGGTGAATTGGGAGATTAGGTTTGACATAAATACACTACCATGTGTAAAACAGATAGCTAGTGGGAACCTGCTGTATAGCACAGGGACCTCAGCTCGGTGCTCTGTGATGACCTGGAGGGGTGGGATGTGGGGAGGGAGGGAGGTCCAAGAGGGAGGGGATATAGGTGTACCTATAGCTGATTCACTTCATTGTACAGCAGAAACTAACAAACATTGCAAAGCAATATACTCCAATAAATTAATTAATTAATTAAAGTCTATATCACTTGAAAAAGTTTTTTGTTTTGTTTGTTTGTTTGGACAAATGGAACAAGAGAAGGTGGCTGTGAGCATATTTTGGACCACAAAATTTACCAGCAGGACCTAACGTCCCCTTGGTTATCATCATAGAAAAGAGGATTCTTCTTAGGGGAAGAAAAATCTAGTTCTGCAACATGTGACACAGGGAACCTCACTCTTCCTATCTGTAGAGATTTTTCACCAACATAACAGCATAAGGACAATTAAATCTTGTTCAGTTTTTACCGCAAATAAACATTTTTTCCAAAAGGAGGTTAATTTACCTGCCACAGACACAACTCTTCACCAAATGCCATTGACAGGAGCAATTGCCACCCGTGTTCTTTACTCTAATGTAGTGGAACCTCTTGGGCGAGACACTGAGAAAGAAAACCCAGCTGTAACTGGGACAAAGTACACATTCTGCCTCACCACAAAGTGCAGCTTCTACGTTCCAACTGTCTTGGTGAAGTGCTTCATGGCCGAATGTTGTTGGCCAACTTACATGGTATTTGGATTTGAAGTTATATGCCATTTGGGGAAGATTACTATAATTAGAAAAATGGCCTAATTACTTTTCTGGCAACAGGGAAGAAAGAGAACAGACTTTTCAGCTTAGAGAGACAAGTCCTTGAGAAACCTCAAAAGGTTTCAGGATCCTGTTTGACAGGAAAGAACATCTCATCTGAACCTCTTGGATCTGTTGAAAACTGAGTTTTGTTTTGTTTTTTGAAAAGCCAAAACCACAAGAGAGGGAAAAAAAAAAAAAATGGAAAGCAAGAAAAGCACTCTTTCCTCTTGGATTCTGAAACGGATGACAAGAATGGTCCTTTCTGTTCCATGGCGAGTTTCATCTGCTGGTCCTTAGAAGCGCAAACAGGAAACAAGAGGGTCAGGAGGGAAGAGTGTGGATTTTCCGTAACAGGACTCGGAAGATGGTTTCACACAAATGTTACTTAATGGCCTTGTCTGTTCTAGCTGCAAATAATATAACAATATAACCTCAGCAGCTTCTGTTATTTTAGGTCTCCAGTTAACATTTGAGATATAAAAGGCAAAATCATACTAAGTTCCTCTTTTTTCTGCATCGAGGGAGGGAGACGTGGCTGCACTGAATCGAACACCCATTCCCCAGGCCTCGGTCCTACAGGACGTTGCCTTTCGCCCAGAAGGCAGGTGGGAACAGTGAGAGCTCTGTTGGAGAAAAATGACCCACGGCTTGCGCTACTTAGGTTCTATTTCCTGAACTCGGCAATGGGAAAACCTGTACTACATCAAATACATCTTCGCAAAAATACAATTTAAAACCGTCGTGATTTTTTTTTTTAAAATAAAGGTAAAATCGGGACAGTGAATAAACTTCAAAATGTGCATTTTGTGGGGAGAGAGGGGAGGATGGTAGCTGGGGAGAAAGAAAAAGAGTTATGAAATGGTTGTTGCTTTCAAGTCATGTGCTGTCTAATGAAAATGTTCCTTGGTCCGTGTGGCTCTCGTTAGAATGTTTCCTACCATTAGTGACTTCTGGTGGGTCCCCTCCCCTTCTGAGCCCCTTTATCGAACCCAGAAAGGAAAAGTTGGATTTCAGGCTGTGCTCAAAGTCAAACGGCAGCTCTGTCTTTCACCGGCCTAAGTAAGAGTCATCATATAAAGGCCCCTTTGATCCAGAATCTCAGGGTTTGTTTTATGGAAAATGTAAACACATATAAAAATACTGCCCCCTCCCACAGTGATTTCTGGATCTTTTCCAATTTCAACCTAACTTTTAAAAATCATCTATAAAATTATTTCTTACTTTATATCAGGTGACTCATGTGAACATTTTAAAGCATAAATATTGTTCCAACTGTATTCTCGTTAATTTTATTTGTTTTTTGGAAAAAAGGATTTGCTGTACTATATCACAGAATTAAGTAAATCTGCTGATTTTTTTTTTTGACAATAATCAGTTTCTTTGGAAGAAAGGGAAAATTTTCTATAATCATACATCCTAGGTTAATCTTTGGTGTGTGATAACGGCATCAACTAATTGAAATATAATCTTTTAATGCAACTGGAAGTTATCTAACTTAGTGCGTGGACCCTTTATAAAGATACCCATTGAAAATTATTTTCAATGGAAGGAATATAGCCTTTTTTACTAAGCTGCTAAGAACACGTTAATTAAAGATAGGTTACCATCTTGGGTCAAGCAGTCTGAAAACAAACTTATGGACTGAAATTACATTCCCTCAAAATTCACATGTTGAAGACCTAACCCCAATACCTTAGAATGTGACTGTATGTGTATTTGATAGACCTTTAAACAGGTGATAAAGATGAGGCCATCAGGGTAGATTCTAATACAAGCTGACTTGTTTTCTTACAAGAAGAGGAAATTTTTAGACACACCAAGAGACACCAGGAATACTCATAGAGGAAAGACCATGTGAAGACACAGGAACAAGGTGGTCGTCTGCAAGCCAAGGAGAGAGGCCTCAGAAGAAAACAACCCTGCCATCACCGTGATCTTGGACTTTCTAGCCAGAGGTTAAAAGATTGCTTAGTAATACAAAAGCAAGGCCCTGAGAGTAGATTGGAGTTGACAACACAAGAGACCTGGTATAAAACAGACAACAAGGAGGAAGGTCAGGAATACAGGAGAAAAGAGGCTGCCAGGTCAAGGCAAGAGACAAAAGAAATAAGCATCCTGACTTCCAAGCTATGAAGGAGCGATGGGGGAGACACGGCTCTTTCCTCCATCAGATGAGGACTGCAGTGAATGCAGTGCCAGAGAGTATCAACTTCATTCTGTGAAGGAAGAGAGAAGAGTGACCAGGCCTGGATTTTATGAGATGTTGGTAGGGAAAGAGTATGGTTCTGTGAGAGATTAGGCAAAAGATGACCTTGGTTCTAATTAAGGCAGGATTGGAGACATCCCAATGGTTCCAACAGGGATTGAGGATGACAGAATTAACCCAGGGAAGAAAGATAAAGAGAGAGTAAGCCAGGAAGATACGTGAAATACAAGCCTGGTTAGACTGAGAAATATCAATACATAAATCTGACTGAATTTACTTCAAAGTTGCTAGATGTTTTTCAGCATCAGGAAGGACAGCACTCTAATAAATTTGGTTACAGAAATCTAACATTACATCTTCTCGCTCCTGAGTCTATGTGAAATTTGTTTCATCTACGCAATATTGGAAACCTCTGCTCAGAAGTATATTTAGGTATATAATGCTAATTATTTTATTCTTTACCTTTTTTTCATTCTACCCTTTCTATATGGCTCACTCCCAGGTCCATTATTTTATTCTATATATGTGAGCTATTAAAAAAAAAGTCAGGGAGGAGATATGGGGATATGTGTATATGCATAGCTGATTCACTATGTTATAAAGCAGAAACTAACACACCACTGTAAAGCAATTATGCTCCAATAAAGATGTGAAAAAAAAATAATAAAGTAAAGTAAAATAAATTTTAAAAAGTCAACCTATTTCTATAAGAATAACAATTTGGAAGCTTGGGGGCTTTTGTTTATTGAGCTGTCTTATCCCTCTCACCCCCAGTTTAGCAATTACAGTAACATGGACTAAATGCAAATAAGAAGCTTTTGTAATATCACTAATAAATTCTAGTTTTCACTAAAATAAGTATTTATCCCTTTTTAGTTTACTGTTTCTGTCTCTCTCTGTCTCTCATCAACTACACAGGCAGAACAAAATACAGAATACAAGAGGGCACAGGAGGACATAGCTCACCTCATTTTCAATATTTCAGGACATAAGTACACCCCATTCATCACAGAATTAGGTCCAGATTCCCTAGACTGAAATTTAACAGTCTTCACAATCTGAACCAATGCTGCCTTTCTAAATGACCACTCACTCATTCAATAACGCCCACGGAGATCTGCTATGGGTCATGTTGTTTCAACTATTCTCTATAAAACTCCAGCCAGACTGGTCAACTCTACTGGCTAGAATACACCACATACATTCCCCTCTTCATATTCTCACACTCTCAACTGTCTATAACACCCTCCTCTCCTCTCCTCAGTTTATTTAATTTCTACTAAATTTCTACTAAATTTTTCAAGGCACAGGTCAAAACTTTTGTCTTCCATGAACCCACCAAGAACTTGCCCCCTTAGAAGTAACTCACTATCAGAACCATCATTTGAGGCCGCAGGTAGGTGAGAATGAATGTTTCCTGTTTTCTTCTTTTTAACAAAGATATACTTTGTCAAATAATGTCTACTTCTTTGAAACAACGGGAAATCATATCAACTGATAAACTTTTTTTTTTTTTTTTTTGCGGTACACGGGCCTCTCACTGTTGTGGCCTCTCCCGCTGCGGAGCACAGGCTCCGGACATGCAGGCCCAGCGGCCATGGCTCATGGGCCCAGCCACTCCGCGGCCCGTGGGATCCTTCCGCACCGGGGTAGGAACCCGTGTCCCCTGCATCGGCAGGCAGACTGTCAACCACTGCGCCACCAGGGGAGCCCCAACTGATAAACTTTTGCAGGGAGTTCTTTCAGCCTAGGCAAAGCATCATGGTTGGGAATAATTACAGTCCAAAGACCTAAATATATGAGAGGGAAGTTCCAAAGATTATAAAGGAATGTGCAGACTCTTAAGTGTCCCAGGATGACAGGAATGGGAGTTCACTCTCTGAAAGGGAAGAACAGTGGAAGGGGAGGGACATGGAAATGCAGAGGTTCTTCAGCGATTAGTTTACAGTTCTCAATTCTGCCAAAAACATTCACATAACTTTAGGTCCACACAAAGACATCCTTAATTTACTTGCCTATGACACACCCAGTCAGCCCAGGGAGTCACCATAGCAACTGTATGCCTAGACCGAGGATCAAACTTTCAAACACATGTCAAATGCAGATAAGTGCTGAGAAAGTTTAAGGCAGGAATAGATTGATTCTAAATGGGGCCAAAGAAGAGGCTTCCCAGAGGAAACTGAATACAAGTTTGAGAATCCTACTCGCTAGGTCGAAACTCAATTCTCCATGAGAGGCCTGTTTTTGTATCAGCAGTTTGAGACTCCCTGACGAGGCTGAAAAACCATCAGTTGCAGAGGAAAGGCGTGAGTGTCACGTCAACTTATCTTGATGCCTAATTCTTCTGGAGTTAAAAACTCCGAAAAGCACACACATCCAGGTCTATTAAAAAATAACGCCTCGGTGACTCACTAAGAGTTTCATTCCACTTATTTTTGAGAGTCAATCTTAACGGAAATACAACAAGATAAATATTAAGAGATGATTTCAGGGTAGCACGCCTCAGCAAACTGAAGCATTGCCCACTGTTTTTCCAAAGCAACCACAGATCTGTTTTGTACCCGTGATGTACTGTACTCTCATGGTTCACTGAGCGCCACAGGACACTGTCTACGTGTGCGTGTGTGTGAGTGTGAGTGTGCCGATACAAGATCTGAATCCAAAGGGAAAACAATGAACTTCAAATAATAGTCCTAAGAAAAGGCAACAAGCCTAACAAAGAATAGTCCCGTTCTTCTTGCCTTAGAAATACACTCTAACTGTTAAATTATACCAGGATCCAGACGAGCCAGGTCCTGAAACTGAATACACGTATTTGGAATTGTTTGGAGCAGTCTCCATGACGACTCCTGGGGTTGCCTGCTCCTCTCAGAAGCCTGTTTTCACACACGCGAAGGAGCACAACCACACCACACAGAGACTCCAAAATTTACACTGGCTCCTCACTCAGCGAAGGATCTTTCCTAAACTGCTTTCCCAGTTGTTTTGAATTTTCTCCCTGAACTTCCTCCAGCTCCGTGAAATGCCTTCACCCCTCTAAGCTCTCTCTTCACTCTGTGCCTTCAACATCAACCATCAAGACCCGGAGAGGACTGGTTTCCTGTCCCACCAATAAATCCCTGGCCACTGACACAAGTGCCTGGGGAGAACTCTCCTTGCTGCCGTTTTTCCCAGCCCAGTTACTCCCGCACAACCCAGCCAGATACTCTTCTCCCAAAGAGGCACTGATAACATCCCTGCTCCAAATCCATTTCTAAGATTAAGTCCAAATTCATCAGCTGGACATCCTGCCCAACCACCCCCACCCCCCAAATCTGACATCTAGACCTTACCTACTGCAATCGCTCTTCAGTCTTGATGCCAACTAGAATTGTCTAGTCTCTGTTATACAACCACGAATTCCCCCAACGCTGTTCTTCTGTTCGTGTTCTTCTCCTTGCCGGCAACATCCTCCCACCCTCTCTTTACTCTATCGAAGCACAGTTCATTCTCATTATTTGCAGTAGTTACGTTCTCCACAATCACCATGAATACTGAATTAGCAAATCCTGAACCATTGCTCTTAGAAGAAATACAGGATTAGGTTCCTGTGAGCCTCAGGTCACACCACTTCTGTCAACTCATCAATACTTAACCTTGTGTGCTGTGTGTCTCTGCTGAAAGATACCTTATTGAATCTATACTGCTGATTCATCAGCATGGAACTCATGGCCAACAACACTAGGTAACTCCTGCCTGAATGAAGCTAGAAAACACACATGCTTTCTCCATAAGGTACATCACGGCCTTCTTGTGTTCGGGAACACTGGACAGCACCTCAACACTGTGCCTGAGGCCACTTTAAAGAGAAAAATCACCAACGAAAATGTGACAAACATGGCACTAAATAGACCGTGAAAAGGCTGCTTGTTTACAGTCTGAGAGCTGAAGCAAGAGAAGGCAGAACTTGGCCTTGTTTGGCCTCAGCTGGGAATGTGCATGCGTAGGGCGGGTCAGATCTTTCAGTGCTCTGCCCATGCCCGTTAAGTGACTGCAAAAGTGCCACAAGTACTGACTTGGGGATAACAGATACATTTTAGCAAGTAGGCAAATTCTCAGATATTAGAATCTGAGAAAAATGAGGATTAACTATAGTAGTTATTGGTCAAGGAAGCCATAGAGTAGCAGATGGTCCTGGACTGGAAGTGGAAAACCAAGGTGTGAGGACCCTTCTCTACCTGTGTACAAATTAACCAGCATTTCTTTTCTCTAGGCCTCAGAGTCCTCAGCTTTAAAATGGCAGTAATAACATGACACTCAACTAAGAGATGATGTATGGAAAATCCACCTGTTGCCATAAAGCACTACATAAGTGAGAGGTAGTCTGGGGGGCCCGTCTTTCACAAAAACTTTCCTGTTTATTTGAGCCTGTCCGATCTCTGTCAGCGCTGAATTCAGAGCACTTATTTTTTAAATGCTTACGTGTCCTTTGACACAGCCGTTTTTACTTTGCACTTCCTCGATTCATATGATTCGACCTTTTGACTTCTCAAATAGAAGATAAGCTTCTTGAGGGCAATGAACTCTTGGGTGCTTCTCTGTCTCACTCACCCACACCTGGAGCAATTCTATTCATAAATGGATGCATGAGTGCAAGGCCCCCATAAATCATCCCACAGACTTCTCACAGGACTCTGAAAGCAGGAGTGTGCAGTTCTGTATCAGCAGGCATCCCTCATGATGCCAGGTTAGGGCTCTTAGCATCTGGCTGGCCAGCAGTCAGATCAGCAAACTTGAGACCTGTTTGCAAAAAAGCTTATCTTTCCCTGTAGATAAACTACCTGGCGCTAAACCAAAGCCACTCACATACAAGTTCAGAAAGTTCAGTTGACTTGCTGATAGCTTCTACACTTCCAGCGTTTGATGGAGACCAGGCCCAAGCATGCTAACCTTTGAAAGAGCAAATCTTCTCATAGGGCACGTGATCTGGAAAAAAACGAGTGAGATTTTTGCCCCTCCTGAAATGGCTATGCAGGTTTTTAGGGTTTTTCTGGTTTTTTTTTTTTTTCCACATATTCAAGGTTTATAAAACTGTCTCTGATCTAGACTGATGTCTGGGTGTTGATTAGGACCCAGTACCCAAACATCCTGATACTCTCCCCTTTCCTAATAACCTAAGCTATTTTCATCCACTTCTAGTCCCCATTCACAGCAGCCCACAGTTTCACGTGATTCCATGACGGGATTAACTGGAGAAAGGAGAAAGAGGAATATTCAAAGGAAAGCCGTCTGCCCGGCTAATAGGAGAGAATCATATCACACGGATAGCTCGTGACGTGCTCTTGGCTGTTGGTCTATCCTTCTACTTTCTTAGTGATTTATTCAAGGGGCTCTGCTTTGTTTCACTTGCAAACTATTTTAACATTGCTGTGGGTAAACAGAATGTCACCAGATTTCCCGTCTTTCCTGGGTCATTTTTCCTGGTTATATAAATGTTTGTCTTAATCCTACTTCTTCCTCTGCACTTTTCAAACTGTTTTCCTATGCTTCCAGTCTGCACAGGGTCAGTGTGCTAATTACCCAACGAGATGAAGATGAAAGAGGCCAAAGATCTAGGCTACACATCTCAGGCAACGTCATAGGTTTTCTTTCTTTCTTTTTTTTTTTTCTTTTTTAATAGCATTCGTAGTTATCCATCCAGGCATCCTTCACCCTCATGTGTTGTTTCGAATTATTAACTGACAGCTGCAAATGGGCTCAGAGCAGAAAACTCCAGGTCAAGGATCCAATAATGGCTGCTTCTGCTTTTGTGGTTTTCAGAAGAGGGAAAGGCTGAAGTCAGGGATGCTGATTTAGCAACGTGTTTCCTTCGGCTCCAAATGTGGGTATTAGGGGGAGAAGTCTAGGTTAAATGTGAATGCTCCAGAGTTTTCCCACCATCCAAACTGTGTTGTATTTGGCAAATGGTTTTCTGGAAGAGGAACAACATGTTAAGCTCTGGCCATGACACAGTTTGTGATAAGCTTAACTGAATTCAAGAAAGAACAAATCAATGCCAACTGTTCTGACACTCTTACAATTTCTCATGCACGCAGTGGGGGGAAAAGCTGAGACAAAGCTTGAATATTTCAAAAGCAATTTGATATATAAACCATATTAATTAATCCTGATACCATTCTGAAGTGGCTTAAAAATTATAAACAATCCTCTGATCACATCCAGAGAGAAATATTTAGACTAAAAAATTAATGATCGAAACAGGATAAAAATATGCTACCAAATATTTTCTAATACTTTCTATTTAACTCCAAAGTGAACAGAAAAATACTCTTTTTTACTTTAACATAGCTGAAATAATCAGACATTAATTTTTCTCTTTCTTCATGAGAACTGCTTATATTTTTGTAAGACTCACCATCAGAACGGTATTGCTGTTGAAAGTGCTTAATGGTAGAGATGAAAAACTCTATTACCTAAAATCCAGTAGCTTTCAAATTTTACTCAACTAAGCCCAGCATACCTCTTGCTAAGGGGACTCATTCTAGCTGTGAGGAGACAATTTATTCATGAACAACCAACCTACGCATCCCATTTTATCTACGGTGAGACTGACCCCAGAGCTAAAGTTTAGTACATGGTTAAAAGAGAAAATACCTAGAAAAACTTTTTAGGGCTGTAGCAATGACACTTCAAATGATTTCAGAGTATCTCTGAGGTGAAGCCAAGTACCAAGAGAACGGCACAGACCAGCCTACAGAAATCAGATTACTGTATTGTCTTCATTGAGGACTGCAGTCACAGTATTCATCGCAGAACAAAGAAACTCTCTTAAATGTAGGTAAGTAGACAGATGCCAACTCAAGTAGGACTTAAGAGGTATAAGAAAGACCTCTGTTTGTCTGCCTCTAATGCCCAAATAGTATCTTTAGAGTGATATTAGAAAGCAGGTAAAGTTAATATGAGGGCAGAATGCCTTTGAGAATCAGATAAAAATTATGAACTCATTTCCTGCAAAAAGGATTATATGCACAATTTGGCAAATATGCAGAAAGTTTCTGAGCTTTATAAAACTCATCTACAAAATTGTGACGATTTATGGACCTCATATTAAGAATCCCAGAATAAAGGCATTTTCCCCCAGAAGACGCAAATGTTACTGAACGAAGTAACCTCAAACTATCTGAATCACTGACACTCATTGATTTATTTTCTTTTAATAAATTCTTATTCAGTACCTACCCTCACACAAAGCACTGTGCAAATGCTCTATGCCCCTGAGTGATCTCAGCAGAACCTCGCCATTCAAGAGTAGGTTTGGATAAAGGGCAGCATTTCTCTTTATAATAATACTATTATTCCAACCAAAGATTTTTCTTCCTTATTGTTGTTCTGCTCAAGTTTAACTTTTTATATTTACTTTTAAGAGGAAGATTTATGCAAGCCCAGGAAATACGTTAACTTATATTTATGCAATTTTGGGTAAGTGTCTGCAAAAACTTCTGAGAGAGAACATTATTATTGGTTACTATTCCAAAGCATAGGCTCTAACCATATACAATACTGCCCCCAGCTATGCAACAGGACCCAAGGGCATAGTCAGGAAGAGGCCTCCTGAGCCCCACTTAGACACCAGGTTTCCACTGCTGCAACGCAGGCAGCTTCAGAGAGCAGTGCCCCTAAATGGAGGGACTGAAACAGCTGCTGGATTCCAGAAGGATGTAAAACACAGTCCTAACACTTAACATTCAGACCCTTAAGCTGAGAATTCCCAAGACTCCTTCACCTATTTCTACTACCTTGTCTTTGGACCCTGAATTCCCAGATGAAAAGGCATCTGCAGACACGCGGGTCTGAAGCCTGCTTTCATCTGCTACTTCCTAGTTTTGTAACTACAGGTAGGGTAGTTAGCATTTTTAGACCTAACAGAGTCTCTGACACAGACGCTCTCTTGAAGACGAGATGAGATCATCTTCTAAAGGATGTAGTGTGGTGCTGCACAAAGAGAAGCACTCTATAAAATGTTAGTTCTTTTTATTATCAGACATTACCTGCCCTGGTCCTCGCAACCGCTGAAAGTTAGTAGGGTCTGGCTCAGAAAAAGCAACACTTGCTCAAAGTCAAAGAAGCTAACATACAGGGGAGCCCAAACTGGAAAGGGGGTCCTCTGATCCCTTGTCAGCAAGAGCTCTAATAAATACAGCACGGGTGCATACAAACACGGATGCAGGCAAAGTGGGCTAAACATTGCTGATGTGCTAATGTTGCGACCAGGTTTCTCGGCGTTCCTTAATCAACAGAAATAGATAGGAAGCCAGACAAGAAATTCAGGCAAGACTTAATTGTGGCCCCTGCTGCAGCAGTGCAGAGCGAAAACAAGTAACAGTTTCCCCTGCTCATTCCCTGAGGGGTGGGGGTGGGGAAAACAAGCGGGTTCCTTATCTGGGGTGAGGGCAGGGGTATGTCCACGGGTCAGGCCGGAGGGGTAGCTTAGGTGGTCTGCCCACCCCCCTGGTGGTGCTATGTGCAGGGATCATGCCTAGTACCCTAGTTTTGCTCCCGGCTCTTCAGAAGTGGCAGTTGGGGTTTTGGTCTTTTTGTATCCTGTTGCCCACAATTTGCCCCAACGGGTGCATACACACAGTTACTTTTAGTCCCTCATAGTTTCTTTGTATTTTGTTGCTTGAGGAGACGTTTGACCAGGTGCAAGCACTGCAGCAAAGGGTTCCAGGTCCCAGGTCCCAGCCTGTCTCAGTAATAAGTAAGACAGGTCCTTTGTTTTTAGGATGGAACAGAGTCCATTGAGAGATGCATCCGACATGTACATGTTTATGTATACCACGTGATTTTTCAGCAGTAAAAACAAACTGAGAGGTCTCCAGGCGAAAGCAGAGTCTGCAATGGTTTTCTACAAAAAATGACATGATCTGGGTATCAAGGTGCAGTAAAAACATCCAAAGTCAGAACACCAGGATGGAATTACTCTACCACTTATAAGCAGTGAGACTTTGAACACATTCCTTAACATTCTCTAAATTATAGTTCTTCTCATGTGGAAAGAGGGGGTGATAATCTCCACCCTACAGAACTGCTGTGAGGATGAAATTAAGTAACACTGTAAAAACTTTATCCTCACATAAATCATTATGTAAACCAGGACACTTCTGAAAGTATGAGAAGGTACTATTAAAAATTATACCAGGGCAAGAGATAAAAACCTGAACATCTGGTCACCCTATTTATTGCCATACCTGACACACAGATGGCACTAAAAATATATCAGTTCTTTAATTTGTCCCTGAGCCTTGAAGGATGTACAATAATTTCCCAGGCAGAGGAAGTGGGGAGGGGGAAACATGTTAAGAAAAAGAGGGGACTCCACTAGCAAAGGAATATTCCAACGCAAAAGGCTTGTGAAAAGGTTCATATCATTCATAAATATAATTGCATAATTATAAAATATCACAGCTGGAAGGAAGTGAAGTTTCATTTAATCCAAACCATTTTATAGATGAAGAATATGAACCTCTGAATGGTTAAATAACAGGGGCATCTAGCTTCAGAGCCGGGTTTCAGCATCTAGGTTTCCTGACTGCTCACCCAGGGACTTTCCCCCTATATCATCCCTCATCTCTAAGAAAGATTTCTCCTAGACCGGAGCTGTCACAGAAACGATAGAAAATCTATAACTTCCCTCAACAGCTTCTCTCATAGTTCTTAAATGTTTACTGACTGGGTCCAACCAGTTGCACAGCCAACCGGTTCTGTCTTCAGGGAAGATAAGTACAACCAGCAGCTAGCTCCCTCGCCATGGCGGAGGAAGCAGGTCCACTCCACTTAGCAATATTTACTGCTCAGTTAAGAAAGAATAGCTTCTTTTTCACTTACATAATATCTTTTCTTTGGATCTGGATTTTCCTTAGATTTGCCATTCATAATAGATATGCCTAACAGAGCAAATAATTTAGGAATAGGATTTCATAAATAATATACTTCATATAAAGCTCATTCTTCCAATTGACGAAATAGCTCCCTAGCGTGGAAGCTATTGATATGTTCCTGCACAGCATGAATGAACTAACTGGCACACAGTCGCATCATTAACAACGGCTCACAAAAGGGAGTGTAGGGAACAGCAGAATCTCTGGGACATGTGTATAATTTTTTCCTCAAGGGTCCTCAAGTGGGCTTCCCTGGTGGCGCAGTGGTTGGGAGTCCGCCTGCCGATGCAGGGGACCCGGGTTCGTGCCCGGGTCCGGGAAGATCCCACGTGCCACGGAGCGGCTGGGCCCGTGAGCCATGGCCGCTGAGTCTCCACGTCTGGAGCCTGTGCTCCGCAACGGGAGAGGCCACAGCAGTGAGAGGCCCGCGTAACACACACACAAAAAAAAAGGTCCTCAAGTTATTCTGATACTCTCTGGTCTTCCTCCCCAAATTCTCCCCACCCCCTAAGCCATTTTTCATAGCTCTGGCAGTAACTTGAGCATACAGAATGTCTCCACCCGGAAAATAAGTTAGAGAGGAGAGATTTCCATGCTTATTTTGTTGTACTGTTGAAACCTTGTTCAACCTTGCTCTTCTCTAAAAGATTTAGAGCCTCTTCTCCAGAGTTCATTACTCTGTTCTCTGAGATACCATGGCATTTGCATCCACCCCTATTATAGCTGTTAGCCACATTCTCTGTTCTAATAATTGCTCAGATCTCTCTGCTCAAAAGATTGCTACCCAGAGATATGCATGAAGCTTTATACTGCTCTGTAAACCCAGTAACAGCCTGGCACATAGTAGGAGCTCAAATAATCACTCACTGAATGAATTACTTGGGGCACCTAGGGAACAATATTAATACAGAACAGTATCCAGGAACTGTTTTTAGGACAAAGGAAATGATCTATATAAAAGCATTGTAAGTTCTTTGGAAGAAAGGAACTGTAAAACTACAAGGCATTACTCTCCTTTATTGCATGGCAAATCACTACAACACTTTCCTTAAAAAGGAAATTTATCATTTCCTTTTTAAGGAAAAAACGCATGTTTATCATTACATGCGTTTGTTCCAAATTGTCTCTCAGGGTTTTATGAATTCCAAATGTACTTTTTGAGATGTTCACACTGAAATATAAACATTTAAGCCTTATACTCATATATTATTGATTCCTTACTAAAGAGATACCTCAGCATCTTCCCCATATTACCATAACTTCCAAACAGGTATTTTCAGCAAGCATTTCTTGAGCCCCTATCATATGTAATGGGGATACGAGTTGCTATCAGCAGCTGTAAAACTTGATTTTTGCCTCAAGGAGTTTGTATCATTGTACACCTCAAAGAAAGAAATGAGGGCAGGGGGAATCAAAATACTTAAACTGTTTGTCCCAAGATCTTTTTTTTTAACATCTTTATTGGAGTATAATTGCTTTACAATGGTGTGTTAGTTTCTGCTTTAAAACACAGTGAATCAGCTATATGTATACATATATCCCCATATCTCCTCCCTCTTGCGTCTCCCTCCCACCCTCCCTATCCCACCCCTCTAGGTGGTCACAAAGCACCGAGCTGATCTCCCTGTGCTATGCGGCTGAGAAGAACATATCTTTCACTTTATGTTACCACATTTAAAATATGTTCCGCCTCCCCACTGATGACACTATGAATTTATTTTTTTCTTTCTCCTTCCAATGGTTTGGTGACTGTCATATGAATACGATTCCAGTGACCTCTGGCCCGCAAACCTCTACACACCATGGGGCCGTTACAGGGCACTGAGATTTGATACAAACATGTTCAGGCTGGAGAACATGCGTCATATGTCCAACTGGCTGGAGAGAGGTTTTGCCTTTCAAGCTCTCAATCTTTATACTTAATGGAATAAACATTAGGGCACACCCACCACGTGCCCAGTATATTATATTAAGCAACGCAGATACAAAAATGAATATGTTCCTTGCCTTCAAGAAAGCAAAGTCAGCAGAAGGCTTATAAATAATAGTATTCTAGAAAAGCTTGTAAAGGGCAAATTTCATGCATTTTCGTACTTCTTTTCTTTTTCAGAGAGTGGCCTACCCGATCATCTCAAGGATCGTCACAGACTAACTCCTCTCCTTTAATCCTAACATTTAAACAGAATGCAAGCCCCACCTTCTGAATTCCTCTATCACTGCCAAGGCTCGGATCTGCTTCTCTCTCTGCCTGGAATGCTGCAATAATTTCTGTATTTATCAGCAACGTTTTAGTAGGAAGGGATAGAAACCTAATTCAATCTGGCCCAAGTGCAAAAACAAACAAACATACAAAAGGTGGAGTGAGGAAATTTTCTGGAAGGAAGGAAAGGTCAGGTGGCCCCTAAAATCGAAAGAGCAACTACGGAACCCAGTACAACTACAGGGCACTTAGTGACCAGAAACTAGGGCTCCTTTCCTGCTAATATTCGCTCCACCTGTCATCTCTGTTTCACCGAGTGCTGTGGACTTCTCTGTCCTACTGCAGCAGGTCTGCCCAGGCAGCAGGGAGTACAGCTGCACTGAGCTCAACAGTGCCCTGCCTCCACCTGCCACCACACAAAACTCATATCCACCTGGAACCTCCACCTTAGCTGGAAATAGGATCACTGACCATGTAGTCAAGTTAAGGTGAGGTCATACTAGATTAGGGTGGGCCTTAAGTCAGTGACTGATGTCCTTATAAAAAGAGGGACATTTGGGCCCAGAGACACACAGTAAGACAGCTGTGGGACAGCGGAGGCTGAGACGGAATGCTGCATCTACACACGAGGAAAGCTAGGACTGCCTAATGCTCCCCTAGAGCCTTCAGAGACAACACAGACCCGCCGACAGCTTGGTTTTAGACTTCTACCTTCCAGATCTGTGAGGAAGTACATTTCTTTTGTTACAAGACACCCAGTTTAAATAGATAATCAATGAGGACCTACTTATAGCACAAGGAACTATACTCAGTATCTTGTAATAACCTATAATGGAAAAGAATCTCAAAAAGAATATATATATGTATTTTATATATATAGATATATATATAGATATATCACTGAATCACTTTGCTGTACACCTGAAATTAATGCAACATAGTTAATCAACTATAGTCGAATAAAAATTTTTTTAAAAAGACACCCAGTTTGTGGGACTTTCTTATGGCAACTCTAGGAAACTAATATAATGGCCAAGAGCATACCCAAATATCACTTCTGTTTAGGAACCCCAAAAGAAAAACATACTTCTGTCTTCCACAGCATATTTAAAAATCTAACCCCAGCATCCGATTGGCCTTACTTGAATCAGATGCCTATTCTTCGACAGATCAAAGCACCCAAGGAAGGACATAATGCCAGGACATGCCTAGGAAATGTATGCATCTTTCTGACTCTAGAGAAGGGGCAAAGGATGGTAAATGGAAGTTTCACCAAAAAGCAGATGAAAGGAGAAAATCTCAGACAAAAAGACAAAGATACCAAAACAGTGGGGAAGGGATATCAAACAGACAAACTGACATCCACTATGTTCTCTTATCTCACCTTGTCCTGCCATTAATCCATTTTCCAAACTGTCGCTAGACTAGTCTTCCCCAAAGGTATCGCTCAAAATCCTTCAGCAGCTGCCTTGAATTTTCAGAGTAAAGTGTCGCGTCATCACGTAACAGTGTATCATCTTCTTGCCCCTGTCTTCTGTACCATCCCCAAAACTCACTGCACCTCCAGCTCCAGGTGCTTTCATCACACCCCATCTCCTTGCTCCTCCCTGGAACCTTCTCTCTACTTTTCTCCACTTTATTAATTCCTATTCAACCTTTAGGATTACATGTAAATATCAACAGTAACGTGCTTCTATGCACATTACCTCACCTCTCTAGCTTCAGAGGTGTTCTTTGCAATATGAGGGCTGGGCATTATTAATTTCAGGATAAAACTCTTCAAACCTCAGTGTGCTTCCTGGGTAACTGACAAGTTAAAGTCTCTGCTTTCTTCTGTGAGTCCAACAGGGCTGACAGAAACCATAGAAATACTCTAAATGACTGCTAGCAAATTGTTATCTAGCTAGCAATAAAATGCTTCCTGTTCACTGGGGGAATAAAAAAAAAAAGGTACCATGTGAGTGTTGTGAGTTAAGTTTTATTTGGGGGCAAAATGAGGACTGTAGCCCGGGAGACAGCATTTCAGACAGCCCTGAGAAACTGCTCCGCAGATGCAGGGAAGAGGTCAGTATGTGATTTTAGTAAAGGTATGTGCATTCAAGCACACATTTCAGCAGAGGCCTGCTGTTAGTCATGAGGCACAGATGTCACCATTAATGATTTTAGTGCTTTTCTAGGTATGAAGAGATGTAAGAATTGGGCTCATAAAATCTTCTCCTGAAAATATCCAACCATCTGAAGGCTTGTTCTGCCTTTTTTTCCCACAGCACAGAGTGCCTCATTCCTAATCTCCACCCTGAACTCCATTCAGGGTGCGCTGCAGGTCCATGGCTGCAGTGGCTAGTGACTTAAGCCTTGTAGAGGCAGATGTCAAGTGCCTGTTTTTTGTTGGCATTCCTAATTCTGAAATCCTAGATTTGCTGTAAGCAATTCGGAAGCTAGAAAGAGTTGTTATGCAGCAGATGAAAGAAATCACTTATTTCAAAAAAAACAGTGGAAAGAGTAAAGGAAGATACTTTGGAGGGTTACTGTGAAAGACCTGAGTCCCTCTTGGATACATTCCCTGGTCTCATTCTATCTGGAAATCCCATGTAACTTATCCCCTGCACATCATCATAAAATCCGGGTAAGATTTCAGGGGACAACTCATAAGCTAGTATCTTTTATTTATACCTCAACATTAATTGTCATATGTAGACCTGAACCACCTAAGCTCTAGACTCAGACTACTTTGGTTCAAACGGAACCCTTTGGTTCCCTTTGGTTCAAAGGGAACTTCTTCAAATTCCTAAAGTTTCTAAAGTTCTGTAAAATGGGGACAATAATAGTACTTTTCTCATAGGGGTCCTATAAGGATTTAATGGCCTAAGACATATAAAGCACTTAGAACAGAAGCTGACATACAGTAAGGTTTGATAAATGTTTTGATTACATTATCTCCAGTCTTTTAGCAGGACCATAACAGAATAAAGGAAAGTTCAGGGTGGCGAGACAAAGAGCATGGGGCAGACCCCATGTACGAGAGGGGCTGGCAAGACAGTTAATGGAGAAGGAAAAGAGAGATGCTACACGGGGCCTCTGGAGGCATCCTTGCTTCAGCAGGAGCTGGTGTTCATTCGGGAAAGTTGAATAACAGAGGGCTCAGCTACCGATTCGGGGCCAGTCATTGCTCTGCCGTAGCGTCTCTCAAACTGGAAGCTCCTGTAGTTGGACTGCAGGTAGAATTCTCATCTCCATTTTTTTCCCCTGCTTCTCCATGCTAACTTCTGGCAGGAAGGGGAAACTTTCAGTGATGCAGCTTAGAGTTCCTCTATAATCCAGCAGGGAAAAAACTTTCCTATATGGTGTGGTGATCACCCTGCTCTCCTACCTCACAATGGTGTGAGGGCCTGCTGAACATGTCAAAAGTTTTAAAACAAGAGTTACGAAAAGAAAATCACACAAAGTGATGAGAGATGTCATTTTAGACCTAGTTACTGTATTAGGGTTCTTAAGGGAAACAGAAGCAATAGGATATGTGTGTATGAATATTTATACATGTATACATGTATACAGAGATATAGATACAGACAGAGACTTCAAGAATTGGCTCACATGAACATGCGGGCTGGCAAGTCCAAACACTGCAGAGCAGGCAGGCCAGAAACCCAAAGAAGAGTTGATGTGGCAGCTCAAGGTCAAAGGTAGTCTGCTGGTAGAATTCCCTCTTCCTTGGGGAAGGTCAGTCATTCTTCTCTAAAGACCTTCAGCTGATTGGGTGAGGTCTGCCCACATTATGGAGGGTAATCTGCTTTACTCAAAGTCTACTGATTTAAATATTAATCTCATCTAAAACATATATTCACAGCAACATCCAGACCACTGGTTGACCAAATATCTGGGTACCGTGGCCTGGCCAAGTTGACACATAAAATTAACCATCACAATTACGAATTAGTCTTTTTCTTTCCCAAATCCCAAGGAAATGCTTCCATTTTAACCAACCAGATACTAGTTAGACTAGCACTATGTCTCTGTCTCTCTCTTTCTAAAGTAACAAAGACTACTTCAATTACAAATTTTGTTTTATTTCTACTGTTTCTTGAAAAAATAAAACTTTCAGTCCCCAATTCTCTGAGCGCAGTATCATTAGGTTCCAAAGTACGTGTTTCCAGATACAGTCATACTATGGAGAACCACACCCCAGAGGCAGCTCCTTAAAACTGGTGTGAATTCATGAAAAGATGCTCAACATCACTAATTCTCAGAGAAATGAAAATCAAATCTACAGTGAGGTACCACCTCACACCAGTCAGAATGGCCATCACTAAAACGTCTACAAATAACAAATGCTAGAGGGGATGTGGAGAAAAGGGAACCCTCCTATATTGTTGGTGGGAATGTGAACAGGTGCAGTCACTATGGAAAACAGTACGGAGGTTTCTTAAAAACTAAAAATAGAGTTATCATATGATTCAGCAATCCCACTTCTGGGCATATATCCAGACAAAACTATAATTCAACAAGATACATGCACCCCTATGTTCATAGCACCACTATTCACAATAGCCAAGACATGGAAACAACCTAAATGTCCATCAACAGATAAATGGATAAAGAAGATGTAGTACATACATACAATGGAATATTACTCAGCCATAAAAAGAATGAAATAATGCCATTTGCAGGTGGACCTAGAGATTATCATACTAAGTGAAGTAAGTCAGAAAAAGAAAGACAAATACCATATGATATCACTTACATTTGGAATCTAAAATATGATACAAGTGAACTTATCTACGAAACAGAAACAGACCCATACAGAGAACAGACTTGTGGTTGCCAAGGGGGCGGAGGGGTGGGGGAGGGAGGGATTGGGAGCTTGGGATTAGCAGATGCAAACTATTATATACAGAATGGATAAACAACAACGTCCTATTGTATAGCATAAGGAACTATATTCGATATCCTATGATAAACCATAATGGAAAAGAATATGAAAAAGAATATATATATGTACAACAGAGTCACTTTGCTGTACAGCAAAGATTAACAACATTGTAGATCAACTATACTTCAATAAATTTTTTTTAAATATTAAAGTTTATTAAGTATAAAGAAATGAAACTGCAGAGGTAATCATAAGCTAATATAAAATACATGTGAAATACTGGAGGAGTCACAGGCCACAGTGTCAGTACAAAGCTGTAAGGGATGTTAGGACATTGCAACTTGGCTGCTTCTACGTACGAGTTCATGGATAAAGGGCTAAACCATGATGCTATCAGAGGGAACTTAGTGCACTGGACATGAGATCAAATGGTCGTGAGTTCAGTGATATATCTTTAGAAAAGATATGATGCCAGATTCCTAAGCCTTCTCCCTAACTGTGATTTGGGCTTTATGCTTTTTTCTTCCCTCTGTCTTTGAGAATCTAGGAGCCAGAACACTGTCTCTGAAGATAAGTAATTAGTTGTTATTTATTCCTCTCTGTTAACTTGGATATGAATGTCTCCATTTTTCTATTTTGACACTGATAATAAGAACTGCACCATGAGTCAACGTTTACAAGACACATTGGAATCCTGAAACTAGGAGTATGGAGCGAGGATTACAATTTCTCACCAGAAAATGACCTCCAAGGTCTCTTTGTGTTCTGAGATGCTGTGATAGGCTCCGTTTGGTGTCCATTCATCATAACCAAGGGGCCAAGGTCAAGGATGCAATAGTAGGAAGCCCTGGTCTAGCTCAGACACTAAAATGGTGGGAAAAGAATGTGCTCTCAGCATCTTACATTAACAGCCAATAAAATTCAACATATCTTAAGAGCGAATGATAAAAATGAAAGAAAATTAACTTTAAAACTCAGAACAGAATTGGGACAGGGCAGAAGACCTGTTTGGGAAATGAAGTCAACTCTAACTTTCAAGGAACCATATATTAGCAAAGGAGAGAGGAACAAGTTTCTTTTTTTTTTTATATGAAAGGAAGTTAAACAGCCACATTTCTATCAAATCAGGAACAGATTTGAGCAGCCACAATTTGCTAGGATGATTGGGCTACCTAAATTACTTAATTGGATGAGGGTCATTTGATCACAGTAACTGATATTGCTTTAACTACATTTAATTCTCCAACAGAAACAAATCAATCCACAGAAGCTTTTGGTGGTCTTAATTGATGATCTTATCATTTGCCTTTAACATTATTTCCTTAAGCACTTGAAAATGTTACTAGAGATTTTCTTCATTTTTAAGTTTTTTCTCTTTTAATATACAAAAGCTCTGAGCCAGACAACATAAGTAAAATAATTAAAGGTAAATTTTATGCAGCATTTTTTAAATGCAAAAGATAGTTTTTTAAGGTCTTGGATATTCTAGATTAAGTCAACAGCAGTGGAATTTGGAAAGAAAAAATATCTTAACAAAATTCTGGAGCAGCAGCCCACAAGAATCCATGAAAAAACTGCTAGAGCTAATCAACAAATTCAGCAAGGTTTCAGGGCACAAGATCAACAAACAAAAATCAGTTGTGTTTCTATACACCAGCAATGAACAATCTGAAGAAGAAATTAAGAAAATGATTCCATTTATAAATGACTGTAATGATTAGTTTTGAAAGTGGAAAGCTTGAGTTCAAGGCCCAACTGCCACTACTAACCAGGGGGTCTCGTGCAAATCACGTAATCACTTTGTGCCTCGGTTGCTTCAGCTGTGAAAATGGAAATAAACCATCACCTACTTCATAGGGTCACTGTCAGAACAAATCAGTTAATTCATGTAAATTTCTGAAAACCATCACCGGAGAAATCATGAGCACTGAATAAATGTAAGAGATATAAAAGAAACAACAACAAACAAGCAAAAGGAAAGATAAAGTCTCTCTTATTCATCAATGGTTTTGGAGGTGGATTTATGTATTTGGAGGAACTTGTTCTGTTTTTGTTAATAGGCTGGGCTGCTTCAGACTCTCAGGAAGGTGAGAGCTAACAGTAGAAACTGGCAAAAGGTCCTCAACACAGATGATCATGTAAAAAACACTGTCTTCTCTACAAGATGCTCTAATGAGGGATTAGTCTTCTCTGAAAGCTGCCTTTGTCTCAGTCATTTCCACATCTAATCATTTACCAAGGTCTGTGATTCTACCTTTAAAATGGTTCTCCAGTCTCCCCTTTCTACTTCCTTCTCTACTCTTACTACTCTGGTTCAAGATTTTACGGTCTTTCACCTGGAGTACTGCCGCAGCCTCCAAACTTATGTCCCTACATCCGTCTCATAGTCTTCAAATCTCCCCTCTACATATCCTCCAAGGATGATCTTTCTAACATCACTTCCCTGCTGAAATGTGTCAAAGACTCTTTGCCATGGCATCCCAAGTCTTCTACGCTAGATCTCTGAGTTCCACTCCATCCTCGTCCGCTACATCATTAACCGGTTTTCAATAAACTGCTTGCAGTGTGCTCTTCTTGCTGGGTCTCCCTCCATCACCTTTGTTCATGTTGTCTTCTCTTGCAAGGTGCACCCACACTACCCCAAAATGATTCTCAAGTGATTTTATGACATTCTCCAAATAGCTCCACCATTTCACTTGCTATGTTTTATAGGGTTTATGTGTTGTCTCCCCACTTGACTGTGATTTCCTTGGAAACAGAACCTGCTTATTTATACTTGTATTCTCCATGCACTCACTGCATAGTACCTTATACACTGAAAACAAGAATTCAACCATTCTGCATCACCACGGTATTTCCAGTACCTGGCACAGGGCCTGACCCATAACAGACACTTAATAAATGTTGAAAAAGGAAGGAAGGTAGGGTGGGAAGGAGGGAGAGAAGAATGTTTGTTGAGAGAGTAGCGTTAAGAGTCACAAAGTTCTGGGTTCTGCATGTACAACAAGCAGAAGGGTCCGTGAAAGAACAAATGTCCACGTTGACTAAAATATAAAGTACAACTGTCCAATATCTGTCCAGTGATGCCACTCCTAACTGTCATTTTCCACATGACACAGGCAGTGTCCTCCTCAGTGGTGTCACCCATAAAACTGAGCTATTACTACCTATATTCCATTATTATTTTTTTTTAAACATTGAGACGACTAAAGTACCTGGGACAGAATCTGGTAAATATTTCTCAATAAATGGTAGTGACAACTAGGGCACCTGTCAGATGATGACGCCCAATGAGACAGGTGGAACCCCAGAGCAACCGAGTAGGATGTGGTGGGGAGTGAGGGGGGAGGAGAAATGGAGGGTTGACAAGACCGGTGTTCCTGAGTTGTGGCTGGGAGAGGGGAGGGGTTCCCTCACCTGGAGAGACGCTCAGGGGCTCGGAGGATTGGGGGGAGCACGCCCAGCATTTCCCATGCCCAATCGGGCCCTGGGAAGCCTGCTGGGTTCCCGGACTGGGTCCTCCACCCACTGAGGCCCCCTCCAGGATGCATGGCTCCTAGGGGCATAGGAGGGAAGCAAGGGGAGAAGAAGAGAGGCAGATTGGGAGGGGCTGTGCAGGATCAGAGGATCAGGGGGAAGGCACCTAGCATTCCCCCCACCCACTCAGGTCCAGGGAGCCTGCTGGGGTCCCAGACCTGGTCCTCGACCTTCCAAGGCCAGAGGCACTCCTGGGACCCGCCTGCTGCAGTGAGCCTAAGCCCCACCCCCCAGGGCCTTTTCCGGCCCTGTGGGTCCTAAGCATAGGCCCTGCGAACCACCTAACTCCGTCCCTGCCTAAGCCCCGCCACCCACAGCCAAGGCCTTTTCTGGCTTTTTCTTTTTTTCCTCTTTTTCGCTATTGTGGTTCTGTTTTACCTTCTGGTTGTTGTTTCCTCTATATTTTTATTTTTTTATTTTTTCTAACATATCTGTTAGTTTTCTAATCTTATTTTATTTTTTACTCTTTGTTATTGTTCTGCTCCTTTTTTTCTTTTTCTTTTTTTTTCCCACGCCCTGCTCAGCTTGCAGGATCTTGATTCACAAGCTGGGGGTCAGGCCTGAGCTTCTGCAGTGGGAGCTCTGAGTCCGAATCACTGGACTAACAGAGAACCTCAGACCCCAGGGAATATTCATCAGAGTGAGGTGCCCCGGAGGTCCTCATCTTGGCACCAAGACCCAGCTCTACCCAACAGCTTCCAAACTCCAGTGCTGGAAGCCTCCAGCCAAACAACCAGGAATACAGGAACACAATCCCACCCATCCAAAAAAAAAAAAAAAGAGAGAGATGACCAAAGTTATGTCACAAATGAAGGAGCAAGGTAAAAACCTATAAGACCACATAAATGAAGAGGAAATAGGCAACCTACCCGAAAAAGAATTCAGAGTAATGATAGTAAAGATGATCCAGAATCTCAGAAATAGAAAGGAGGCACACATCGAAAAATACAAGAAATGTTTAACAAAGATCTAGAAGAAATAAAGAACAAACAGAGATGAACAACACAATAACTGAAATGAAAAATAACTAGAAGGAATCAATAACAGAATAACTGAGGCAGAAGAACGAATAAGTGAGCTGGGAGACAGAACAGTGGAAATAACTGCCAAGGAGCAGAATAAAGAAAAAAGAATGAAAAGAATTGAAGAGACCTCTGGGACAACACTAAATACACCAACATTTGAATTATAGAGGTCCCAGAAGAAGATGAGAAAAAGAAAGGGTCCGAGAAAAAGAGTCAAAGAGATTATAGTGGAAAACCTCCCTAACATGGGAAAGGAAATAGTCACCCAAGTCCAGGAAGCACAGAGAGTCCCATACAGGATAAACCTGAGGAAAAACATACACATACAAATCACATATTAATTAAACGAACAAAAATTAAATTCAAAGAAAAAATATTAAAAGCAGCAAGGGAAAAGCAATGAATAACATACAAATGAATCCCCATAAGGTTATGAGCTGATTTTTCAGCGGAAACTCTGCAAGCCAGAAGGGAGTGGCAGGATATACTTAAAGTGATGAAAGAGAAAAACCTACAACCAAGATTACTCTACCCAGCAAGGATCTCATTCAGATTCGACAGAGAAATCAAAAGCTTTACAGAAAAGCAAATGATAAGAGAATTCAGTACCACCAAACCAGCTTTACAACAACTACTAAAGGATCTGCTCTAAGTGGGAAACACAAGAGAAGAAAAAGACCCTCAAAAACAAACCCAAAACAATTAAGAAAATGGTAATAGGAACATAAATATCAATAATAAGCTTGAATGTAAATGGATTGAATGCTCCAACCAGAAGACACAGACTGGCTGAAGTGATACAAAAACAAGACCCATATAAATGCTGTCTACAAGAGACCCACTTCAGACTTAGGGACACATACAGACTGAAAGTGAGGGGATGGAAAAAGATATTCCATGAAAATGGAAATCAAAAGAAAGCTGGAGTAGCAATATTTGGATCAGATAAAATAGACTTTAAAATAAAGACTGTTATAATAGATAAGGAAGGACACTACATAATGATCAAGGGATCAATCCAAGAAGAAGATATAACAATTATAAATACATATACATCCAACATAGGAGCACCTCAATACATAAGGCAAATGCTAACAACTATAAAAGGGGAAATCGAAAGTAACACAATAATAGTAGGGGACTTTTAACACCCCACTTTCCCCAATGAGCAGATCATCCAAACAGAAACTAAATATGGAAACACAAGCTTTAAATGACACAATAGACCACATAGACTTAGTTGACATTTACAGGACATTGCACCTGAAAGTGGAAGAATACACTTTCTTCTCAAGTGCACATGGAACATTCTCCAGGATAGATCACATCCGGGGCCAAAAATCAATCCTCAGAAAATTTAAGAAAATTGAAATCGTACCAAGCATCTTTTCTGATCACAATGCCATGAGATTAGAAATCAGTTACAGAAAAAAACCTGGAAAAAACACAAATACATGGAGGCAAAACAGTGCGCTACTAAATAACCAAGAGATCACTGAAGAAATCAAAAAATACATACAAACAAATGACAATGAAAACATGACAACCCAAAACCTATGGGATGCAACAAAAGCAGTTCTAAGAGGGAAGTTTATAGCAATTCAACCTCACCTCAAGAAACAAGAAAAATCTCAAATAAACAATCTACCTTACACCTAAAGGAACTAGAGAAGGAAGAACAAAGAAAACCCAAATTTAGTAGAAGGAAGAAAATCATAAAGATCAGAGCAGAAACACATGAAACAGAAATGAAGAAAACAACAGCAAAGATCAATAAAACTAAAAGTTGGTTCTTTGAGAGGATAAAATTGATAAACCTTTAGCCAGACTGATCAAGAAAAAAAGCAAGAGGACGCAAATCAACAAAATTAGAAATGAAAAAGGAGAAATCACAACTGACACTGCAGAAATAAAAGGATTATAGGAGACTACTACAAACAACTATATGTCAATAAAATGGACAACCACAAAGAAATGGACAAATTCTTGGAAAGGTACAATTTTCCAAGACTGAACCAGGAAGAATTAGACAATATAAACAGACGTATCACAAGTAATGAAATTGAAACTGCAATTAAAAACCTTCCAACAAACAAAAGTCCAGGATCAGATGGCTTCACAGGTGAATTCTATCAAACGTTTAGAGAAGAGCTAACACCCATCCTTCTCAATCTCTTCCAAAAAACAGAAGAGGGAAGAACACTCCCAAATTAATTCTATAAGGCCACCAACACCCTGATACCAAAACCAGAGAAAGATATCACAAAAAAAAGAAAACTACAGACCAATATCACTGATGAACATAGATGCAAAACTCCTGAACAAAATACTAGCAAACAGAATCCAACAACACGTTAGAAGCATCATACACCATGATCACGTGGGATTTATCCTACGGATGCAAGGATTCTTTTATATATACAAATAAATCAATATGATACACCATATTAACAAATTAAGGAATAAAAACCATATGATCATCTCAATAGATGCAGAAAAAGCTTTTGACAAAATTCAACACCCATTTATAATACGAACACTCCAGAAAATGGGCACAGAGGGAAACTACCTCAACATAATAAAGGCCATATACGACAAACCCACAGCAAACATCATTGTCAATGGTGAAAAACCGAAAGCATTTCCACTAAATTCAGGAACAAGACAAGGATATCCACTCTCTCCACTCTTATTCAACATAGTTTTGGAAATCATAGCCATGGCAATCCGAGAAGAAAAAGAAATAAAAGGAATACAAACTGGAAATGAAGCAAAACTGTCACTGTTTGCAGATGACATGATACTATACACAGAAAATCCTAAAGATGCCACCAAAAAACTACTAGAACTAATCAATGAATTTGGTAAGGTTGCAGGATACAAAATTAATGCACAGAAATCTCTGGCATTCCCATACGCTAAGAACAAGATCTTTCTGAAACATCATAAAGAGAAATTAAGGAAACAATCCCATTTACCATCACAACAGAAAGAATAAAATACTTAGGAATAAACCTACCTAAGGAGACAAAAGACCTGTATGCAGAAAACTATAAGACACTGATGAAAGAAATTAAAGATGATACAAACAGATGGAGAGATATACCATGTTCTTGGATTGGAAGAATCAATATTGTGAAAATGACTATACTACCCAAAGCAATCTACAGATTCAACGCAATCCCTATCAAACTACCAATGGCATTTTTCACAGAACTAGAACAGAAAATTTTACAATTTGTATGGAAACACAAAAGACCCCAAATAGCCAAAGCAATCTTGAGAAAAAAAAACGGAGCTGGAGGAATCAGGTTCCTTGATTTTGGACTATGCTACAAAGCTACAGTAATCAAGACAGTATGGTACTGGCTCAAAAACAGAAATATTGATCAGTGGTACAGGATAGAAAGCCCAGAGATCAACCCATACACATATGGTCAACTAATTTATGACAAAGGAGGCAAGAACATACAGTGGAGAAAAGACAGCCTCTTCCATAAGTGGTGCTGGGAAAACTGGACAACTCCATGTAAAAGAATGAAAGTAGAACACTCCCTAACACCATACACAAAAATAAAGTGGATTAAAGACCAAAATGTAAGTCTGGACACCATAAAAGTCTTAGAGAAAAACATAGGAAGAACACTCTTTGACATAAATCACAGCAAGATCTTTTTTGACCCACCTCCTAATGAAAATAAAAACAAAAATAAAAAAATGGGACCTAATGAAACTTAAAATCTTTTGCACAGCAAAGGAAACCATAAACAAGATGAAAAGAAAACCCTCAGAATTGGAGAAAATATTTGCAAACAAAGCAACTGACAAAGGATTTATCTCCAAAATATACAAACAGCTCATGCAGCTCAATACCAAAAAAACAAACAACCCTATCCAAACATGGGCAGAAGACCTAATAGACAGTTCAATATAGAGAAATTCAAATGCAAACTACAATGTGCTAACACCTCACACCAGTCAGAATGGCCATCATCAAAAAATCTACAAACAGGGCTTCCCTGGTGGTGCAGTGGTTGGGAGTCCGCCTGCCGATGCAGGGGACATGGGTTCGTGCCCCGGTCTGGGAGGATCCCACGTGCCGCGGAGCGGCAGGGCCCGTGAGCCATGGCCGCTGGGCCTGCGCGTCCGGAGCCTGTGCTCCGGGACGGGAAAGGCCACGGCGGTGAGAGGCCCGCGTACCGCAAAAAAAAAAAAAATCTACAAACAGGGCTTCCCTGGTGGTGCAGTGGTTGAGAGTCCGCCTGCTGATGCAGGGGATACGGGTTCGTGACCCGGTCCAGGAAGATCCCACATGCCGCGGAGCGGCTGGGCCTGTGAGCCATGGCCTCTAAGCCTGCACGTCCGGAGCCTGTGCTCCGTAATGGGAGAGGCCACAGCAGTGAGAGGCCCGCGTACCGCAAAAAAAAAAAAAGAATCTTCAAACAATAAATGTTAGAGAGGATGTGGAGAAAAGGGAACCCTTTTGTACTGTTGGTGGGAATGTAAATTGATACAGCCACTATGGAGAACAGTATGGAGGTTCCTTAAAAAACTCAAAATAGAACTACCATATGACCCAGCAATCCCACTACAGGGCATATACCCTGAGAAAACCATAATTCAAAAGGACACATGTACCCCAATGTTCACTGAAGCACTATTTACAATAGCCAGGACATGGAAGCACCCTAAATGTCCATCAACAGATGAACAGATAAAGAAGATGTGGTATGTATATACAATGGAATATTACTCATCCATAAAAAGGAACAAAATTGGGTCATTTGTTGAGACATGGATGGACCTAGAGACTGTCATACAGAGTGAAGTAAGGCAGAAAGAGAAAAACTGTATATTAATGCATATTTGTGGAATCTAGAAAAACGGTACAGATGAACCTATTTGCAGGACAGGAATACAGACATGGATGTAGAGAACGGACATGTGGACACAGCATGGAGGGGAAGGTGAGACAAATTGGGGCATTAAGTTTGACATAAATACACTACCATGTGTAAAACAGATAGCTAATGGGAACCTGCTGTATAGCACAGGGGGCTCAGCTCGGTGCTCTGTGATGACCTAGACGGGTGGGATGGGGAGTGTGGGAGGGATATATGTACACATATAGCTGATTCACTTCATTGTATATCAGAAACTAACACAACATTGTAAAGCAACTATACTCCAATTTAAAAAATAAACTTTCGAAAAAAATGAAAAATAAGAAAATAAACGGTAGCCATTATTTTGGGAATAATTATAACGTTTGTTGACAAGATTATTGTAATCACATAGCTAGATAAATGATAGATGGATAGAAGAATGGATAGATGGATGAATGATAGACAGACAGATAGATCAATCCACAGAACATCAGGACATATCTAACACAATTTCTTACCATCATACTGTTAGGTTATCTTTACCAACTTTTCTCTGTGTAATCCTCAAACATTTAAACAACTCTACGTCTCTTCCAGGATTTAATTAGGCAAATATTCAATGAAGGCCTACCTGTGTAGAACACTGTGCTGTGTTCTCTTTTATTCATTTTGGTCAGTACTCTCAGAATGTGACTCTGGTTTCCTTGTCATTTATTTAAAATGTGGTGACCCGAAGTGGATATAGTATTTTAATTAAGTCTTTTTCACTAAGCATCTAAATAATAATAATTAGAATAAGCAAGAATTATTTCCTGAATCTTATACATAACATCCCATTTACTACATTATAGAACAGAGTTTCCTTTTACTAAAATATTATACTATTTATTCAGCATATGTTGAAACAGATTCTGCACATCTACTTCTTTTATTCTTACACCTAAATACTACCACCTTGGTGCTTAATGCTTGGTTTTGTTTTCTTTTGTTCCACAGACCACCTTGTCCTAATGTTAAAGAATTATTTTCCTTATTGTCAAGATCATTATGAATTTCAAATATTAATCATAGTCAACAACTTTCTTGGTGAAAATTTGATTTTAAAAAATCACCTTGGGGCTTCCCTGGTGGCGCAGTGGTTGAGAGTCCGCCTGCCGATGCAGGGGACACGGGTTCGTGCCCCAGTCCGGGAAGATCCCACATGCCGCGGAGCAGCTGGGCCCGTGAGCCATGGCCGCTGAGCCTGCGCGTCCGGAGCCTGTGCTCCACAACGGGAGAGGCCACAACAGTGAGAGGCCCACATACCACAAAAAAAAAAAAAAAAGAAAGAAAGAAATCACCTTGATCCCTTTTTTTAGACAACTTACTCAAATATTTAAAAGAATATGTCCTAAGACAAGCTCTGTGGGCCACCCATCGAAATATCCTAGGTCTTTCACAAATAAACCACTGCTGAAAATGCTTTGAATATATACAGTATCTAAGCCACCAGGTCACCCACCTGTAGGCACAGTGGTATAAAAAGATCTGAGATGCATCCCACACCTGACACTTACAAGCTTTAGGACCTTCAAAAACGTTACTTAGATGGAAATGTATTTTTCCTAACTTTTCAATTAAAAATATAAAAGCTGAATAACATGGGAACGTTAGATTAGAGAAAATAGTTATCTCCATATCTTTCGGATGTTAGGAGCAAGAAATATACATAGTATCAAATTTGTACTCTCTTTTGATCATTCCTGTTACCCAATAAACATGCATAATAACTTCCATTTCTCTCAGGCTATTGCCTCACTTCTATTTAACACAACTCCTCAAAAGAGTTGATTATACACAATATTACTATCATTTATATGAGATGACCCATACTTGCTTTCCCTGTCCTCAAGAAACTCACAGTCTAGAGAAAAGGATAGAGAAGCAAACAGCTACAAGACCATAAATGAACAATAAAAACATTGTACTCACAGCAACACTATTCACAATAGCCATAATAACCTAAATGTCCATTGACAGATGAATGGATAAAGAAGATGTGGTATATATACACAATGGAATACTACTCAGCCATAAAAAGGAACTAAATAATGCCATTTGCAGCAACATGGATGCAACTAGAGATCATCTTACTAAGTGAAGTCAGAAAGAGAAAGATAAATACCATATGATATCACTTATATGTGAAATGTAAAATATGGCACAAATGAACCTATCTACAAAACAGAAACAGATTCACAGATATAGAGAATAGGCTTGTGGTTGCCAAGGGGGAGGCGGGGAGGGAGAGGGATGGACTGGGAGTTTGGGGTTGGTAGATGCAAACTATTACATTTAGAATGGATAAACAACAAGGTCCTAATGTATAGCACAGGAAACTCTATTCAATATCCTGTGATAAACCATAATGGAAAAGAATATAAAAAAAGAATGTGTATTACTGAGTCACTTTGCTGTATAGCGGAGATTGGTACAACATTGTAAATCAACTATACTCCAATTTAAAAAAAAGAAATACTGTATTCACAGAGTATCATGGGTGCACAGAGGGAGGGGCTTCCAGCTGATGCACAGCAGAGGGCAAAGGGCATGAGCAAGTTTCCCAGAAGAGATGCTGCTTCAACTGGGTCATGAACAACTCAGATAAATGCATCCAGGTATGACAAAAAAAAAACATTGTAAATGCAAAAGCTTGGAGATGAGCAACAACAGGTGATTCGGGGAACTGCAAATATTTTGCCATAGCTGGAGAACAGGGTGTTTAGACCTGGCAAGCCTAGACAGGTAGCCTAATATCTTATTAGAGCCTACATCACATTTCACTGTCATCACTTACCTACCGTCAGTCTTTCTCATTAGACCATAGGCCCCATGGGGTCAGGGACAAGGGTTGTTTTGTTCCTTCCTCTATGTGTCACTTCTGCATAAAACACGGTGCTCAAAAAATTATTTTTTGAATTTAGGTGCCTTTACTATCATTCATAATACCTTAACTCTATCACGTGGCCAATGGAGATTCACTGAACCACTCACATAAGAGATTTGCATAATCACAGTAAGAAAGATCAGGCTGGCAGCAGTATCAAAAATGAAGGGGAAGAGGGCTAGACTGAAAGCAAGGACAGATCCATACAAGTGCTTTTTTTCCAGTCTGAATATTTAACTCACCAAATACCGTAGGTTTATAAACGGTATCAAATAATTGGAACATATTTTTTATTTTGAAGATGACATTTTAATTCTAATTTTTATTTTATTTTTATAATTGCAATGGAGAATTTAGAAGATGTAGAATCAGATCAAAATCCTGATGAAAGACTTGTTTTGCCTTCATTTATTTTCTCCTGTAGATTTCTATGAGTTTTAATTATTTTTATAATTCCTTCGTTCATTTTGTTGCTTCCTTTGTGTGTCAAAGTTCAGAGCCTTTTGTGTAAAGAGGTCTAGGACTCTGTGGTTGATAGGCCCATACAACTTTTTAATTATTTAGAACTTCATGAAAAAAAAGTACTGTATTACAGCCAAACAAACAGACATACAAACCAATGGAAAAGAACAGAAAGTCCAAAATAGGATCAATTACATACAGCATCTCCAATCGCTAAGGAAGAGATAGCCTTTTTAAATACATGGTGCTATGACAATGAATCACCATTTGGAAAAAGATAAACTTGGATCCAAGGGAATCATAAATTCAAATGCTAAAAAAAAATGCAACCACAAAATTACTGGAAGAAAACACAGACAAATTCCTCTATAATTTTGGACAGTGGAAGGGCTTCCTAACCAGTGATCAAAATCCAAAAGCAGGACTTCCCTGATGGCACAGTGGTTGGGAATCCGCCTGCCAATGCAGAGGAAACAGGTTCGACCCCTGGTCCGGGAAGATCCCACATGGTGCGGAGCAGCTAAGCCCATGTGCCACAACTACTGAGCCTGCACCCGTGCTCTGTAACAAGAGAAGCCACCGCAATGAGAAGCCAGCACACCGCAACGAAGCCCCCGCTCGCCGCAACTAGAGAAAGCCTGCACACAGCAACGAAGACCCAACGCAGCCAAAAATAAACAAATAATTTTTTAAAAAAATCCAAAAGCCATGAAAGATTGACAAATTTATTACAGAAAAAATTAAAAATTTCTACTAGATACTTTCAGTAAAGCCAAAAATAAGTGACAAACTGGCCATGTATGTACATGTGGGTGTATACATATATATATATATATATATATATTTGTGGCTCATGTCATAGACAAAAGCCTAATTTCCCTAATATGTAAAGAACTCCTAAAGACTGAGAGAAAAGAGACTGGCACCCTTAACCTGTACAAAGATACTTAAATCGTTGACCTCTAAATTCTAAATTTTTAAACTAAATTAAAATTATATGAATATACTATTTCTCACCTAAGAGGTCAAAAGCCCAGTATTTGATAGCATACTCTTCTGACAAAGCTGAGGGGAAAGAGGCAGCTGCGACTTCACTGACTGCCCTGCACAGTGCCCTGTGGGATGCCATTCACTACAGCACCGTTTGTAGCACCAATAAAAAAGGAAATACCCAATGTGTATCTACATTAGACCGCTTGTATAAACAATATACCCACTTATCTCTAGATAATGATATAGAAAGACGTCTACGATACATTGTTAAGTAAAAAGAAAAAGCTAGTTGTATAAGAAATAAAGTAAGAATATGTATGAATTTTTGCTTGTATATTTCAAAGATACTTAAGAATAAAAGAAAATGGGGCAAGTACATAAAAATTGTCAAAAACAGGTAAGAGTAAGACCTCGATGTTACCTTTTTAATATTGTTTTTAGAGGAACCATATGAAGATATGACCTATTCAAAGAGTTTGAAGTCTAAAATGTCAGTGCACAAACTAAACTGCAAACACTGAAAATAAAAAGAACTGGCATAAAAATCGAGAACTAAGAATTCTTAAGAATAATGGCATAGGGGGAGTAAGGGAAGATGGCGGAAGAGTAAGACGCGGAGATCACCTTCCTCTCCACAGATACACCAGAAATACATCTACACGTGGAACAACTCCTACAGAACACCTACTGAAGGCTGGCAGAAGACCTCAGACCTCCCAAAAGGCAAGAAACTCCCCACGTACCTGGGTAGGGCAAAAGGAAAAAAGAATAAACAGAGACAAAAGAATAGGGACGGCACCTGCACCAGTGGGAGGGAGCTGTGAAGGAGGAAAAGTTTCCACACACTAGGAAGCCCCTTCGCGGGCGGAGACTGCGGGAGGCGGAGGGGGGAGCTTCGAAGCCGCGGAGGAGTGCACAGCGACGGGTGCGGAGGGCAAAGCGGGGAGATTCCCGCACAGAGGATCGGTGCCGACCGGCACTCACCAGCCCGAGAGGCTTGTCTGCTCACCCGCCGGGACGGGCGGGGCTGCGAGCTGAGGCTCTGAGGCTAGGGTTTCGGTTTCGGACGGAGCGCAGGGAGAGGACTGGGGTTGGCGGCTTGAACATAGCCTGAAGGGGTTAGTGCACCACAGCTAGCCGGGAGGGAGTCCGGGGAAAAGCCGGCACCTGCCGAAGAGGCAAGAGACTTTTTCTTCCCTCTTTGTTTCCTGGTGCGTGAGGAGAGGGGTTTAAGAACGCTGCTTAAAGGAACTCCAGAGACGGGCGCGAGCCGCGGCTAAAAGCGCGAACCCCAGAGACGGGCGCGAGCCGCGGCTGAAAGCGCGGACCCCAGAGACGGGCGCGAGCCGCGGCTGAAAGCGCGGACCCCAGAGACGGGCGCGAGCCGCGGCTGAAAGCGCGGACCCCAGAGACGGGCGCGAGCCGCGGCTGAGGGCGCGGACCCCAGAGACGGGCGCGAGCCGCGGCTGAGGGCGCTGACTCCAGAGACGGGCGCAAGCCGCGGCTGGAGGCGCGGACCCCAAGGCGGGCGGGAGACGTTAGGGCTGCTGCTGCCGCCACCAAGGGGCCTGTGTGCGAGCGCAGGTCGCTCTCCACTCCCCTCTTCCGCGGAGCCTGTGCAGCCCGCCACTGCCGGGTTCCCGGGATCCGGGGACGACTTCCCCGGGAGAGCGCACGGCGGGCCTCGGGCTGGTGGCCGGACTTTGCCGCCGCAGGCCCGCCCCACATTCCGTGCCCCTCCCTCCCCGCCGCCGGCCTCCGTACGCCAGAACCCCCGAATCAGCGGCTCCTTTAACCCCGTCCTGTCTGAGCAAAAAACAGACGCCCTCCAGCGACCTACACGCAGAGGCAGGGCCAAATCCAAAGCTGAGCCCCTGTGAGCTGTGAGAACAAAGAAGAGAAAGGGAAATCTCTCCCAGCAGCCTCAGAAGCAGCGGATTAAAGCTCCACAATCAACTTGATGTACCCTGCATCTGTGGAATACATGAATAGACAGCCAATCATCCCAAATTAAGGAGGTGGACTTTGGGAGCAAGATCTATGATTTTTCTCCCTATTCCTCTTTTTGTGAATGTGTATGTGTATGCTTCTGTGTGAGATCTTGTCTGTATAGTCTTGCTTCCACCATTTGTCCTAGGTTCTATCCGTCCATGGTTTTTTCTTAAAATTTTTTTTCTTAATAATCAATTTTAATTTTAAGAACGTTATTATACTTTACCTTCGTCCTTTCTTTCTTTCTTTCTTTCCTTCCTTCCTTCCCTCCTTTAGACAACGAATCATCCCAAATTGAGGAGGTGGTCTCTGACAGCAAGATTTATGATTTTTCCCCCTTTACCTCTTTTTGTGAGGGTGTATGTGTACGCTTCTGTGTAAGACTTTGTCTGTATAGCTTTGCTTCCAACATTTGTCCTAAGGTTCTATCCGTCCCTTTTTTTTTTTTTTTCTAATTAAGAATTTTTTTAATTCAATAACTTTATTATACTCTATTTTATTTTTACTGTATCTTCTTTCTGTTTTCCCTTCTTTCCCTCCTTCCTTCCTTCCTCCCTCCCTCCTTTCGTTCCTTCTTGCCTTCTTTCCTTCCTTGCTTCTTTCTTTCTTCCTTCCTTCCTTCCTTCCCTCCTTCCTTCCCTCCTTTAGACAACGAATCATCCCAAATTGAGGAGGTGGTCTATGACAGCAAGATTTATGATTTTTCCCCCTTTACCTCTTTTTGTGAGGGTGTATGTGTACGCTTCTGTGTAAGACTTTGTCTGTACAGCTTTGCTTCCAACATTTGTCCTAAGGTTCTATCCGTCCTTTTTTTTTTCTAATTAAGAATTTTTTAATTCAATAACTTTATTATACTTTATTTTATTTTTACTGTATCTTTTTTCTTTTTGTTTTTCCTTCTTTCCCTCCTTCCTCCCTCCCTCCCTCCCTCCCTCCTTTCGTTCCTTCTTGCCTTTTTTCCTTCTTTGCTTCTTTCTTTCTTTCTTCCTTCCTTCCTTCCTTCCTTCCCTCCTTCCTTCCCTCCTTTCCTTCTTTCTTTCCTCATACGTCTACTAATTCCCTCTACTTTTTCTCCCTTTTATTCTGAGCCGTGTGGATGAAAGGCTCTTGGTGCTCCAGCCAGGAGGCAGGGCTCTGCCTCTGAGGTAGGAGAGCCAACTTCAAGACACTGGTTCACAAGAGACCTCCCAGCTCCAGATAATATCAAATGGCGAAAATCTCCCAGAGACCTCCATCTTAACACCAGCACCCAGCTTCACTCAACGACCAGCAAGCCACAGTGCTGGACAACCTGTGCCAAACAACTAGCAAAACAGGAACACAACCCCACCCATTAGCAGAGAGGCTGCCTAAAATCATAATAAGGCCACAGACACCCCAAAACACACCACCAGACGTGAACCTGCCCACTAGAGAGACAAGATCCAGCCTCTTCCACCACAACACAGGCACTAGTCCCCTCCACCAGGAAGCCTACACAACCCACTGAACCAACCTTAGCCACTGGAGACAGACATCAAAAACAGGAGGAACTACGAACCTGCAGCCTGCAAAAAGGAGACCCCAAACACAGTAAGATAAGCAAAATGAGAAAACAGAAAAACACACAGCAGATAAAGGAGCAAGATAAAAATGCACCAGACCTAACAAATGAAGAGGAAATAGGCAGTCTACCTGAAAAAGAATTCAGAATAATGATAGTAAGGTTGATCCGAAATCTTGGAGATAGAATGGACAATAGAATGGACAAAATGCAAGAATCAGTTAACAAGGACCTAGAAGAACTAAAGATGAAACAAGCAATGATGAACAACACAATAAATGAAATTAAAAATACTCTAGATGGGATCAATAGCAGAATAACTGAGGCAGAAGAACGGATAAGTGACCTGGAAGATAAAATAGTGGAAATAACTACTGCAGAGCAGAATAAAGAAAAAAGAATGAAAAGAACTGAGGACAGTCTCAGAGACCTCTGGGACAGCATTAAACACACCAACATTCGAATTATAGGGGTTCCAGAAGAAGAAGAGAAAAAGAAAGGGACTGAGAAAATATTTGAAGAGATTATAGTTGAAAACTTCCCTAATATGGGAAAGGAAATAGTTAATCAAGTCCAGGAAGCACAGAGAGTCCCATACAGGATAAATACAAGGAGAAATACGCCAAGACACATATTAATCAAACTGTCAAAAATTAAATACAAAGAAAGCATATTAAAAGCAGCAAGGGAAAAACAACAAATAACACATAAGGGAATCCCCATAAGGTTAACAGCTGATCTCTCAGCAGAAACCCTACAAGCCAGAAGGGAGTGGCAGGACATACTGAAAGTGATGAAGGAGAAAAACCTGCAACCAAGACTACTCTACCCAGCAAGGATCTCATTCAGATTTGATGGAGAAATTAAAACCTTTACAGACAAGCAAAAGCTGAGAGAGTTCAGCACCACCAAACCAGCTTTACAACAAATGCTAAAGGATCTTCTCTAGGCAAGAAACACAAGAGAAGGAAAAGACCTATAATAACGAACCCAAAACAATATAGAAAATGGGAATAGGAACATACATATCGATAATTACCTTAAATGTAAATGGACTAAATGCTCCCACCAAAAGACACAGACTAGCTGAATGGATACAAAAACAAGACCCTTACATATGCTGTCTACAAGAGACCCACTTCAGACCTAGAGACACATACAGACTAAAAGTAAGGGGATGGAAAAAGATATTCCATGCAAATGGAAACCAAAAGAAAGCTGGAGTAGCAATTCTCATATCAGACAAAATAGACTTTAAAATAAGGATTATTAAAAGAGACAAAGAAGGACACTACATAATGATCAAGGGATCGATCCAAGAAGAAGATATAACAATTGTAAATATTTATGCACCCAACATAGGAGCACCTCAATACATAAGGCAAATACTAACAGCCATAAAAGGGGAAATTGACAGTAACACATTCATAGTAGGGGACTTAAACACCCCACTTTCACCCATGGACAGATCATCCAAAATGAAAATAAATAAGGAAACACAAGCTTTAAATGATACATTAAACAAGATGGACTTAATTGATATTTATAGGACACTCCATCCAAAAACAACAGAATACACATTTTTCTCAAGTGCTCACGGAACATTCTCCAGGATAGATCATATCTTGGGTCACAAATCAAGCCTTGGCAAATTTAAGAAAATTGAAATTGTATCAAGTATCTTTTCTGACCACAACGCCATGAGACTAGATATCAATTACAGGAAAAGATCTGTAAAAAACACAAACACATGGAGGCTAAACAATACACTACTTAATAATGAAGTGATCACTGAAGAAATCAAAGAGGAAATCAAAAAATACCTAGAAACAAATGACAATGGAGACACAACGACCCAAAACCTGTGGGATGCAGCAAAAGCAGTTCTAAGGGGGAAGTTTATAGCAATACAAGCCCACCTTAAGAAGCAGGAAACATCTAGAATAAACAACCTAACCTTGCACCTCAAGCAATTAGAGAAAGAAGAACAAAAAAACCCCAAAGCTAGCAGAAGGAAAGAAATCATAAAAATCAGATCAGAAATAAATGAAAAAAATGAAGGAAACAATAGCAAAGATCAATGAAACTAAAAGCTGGTTCTTTGAGAAGATAAACAAAATAGATAAACCACTAGCCAGACTTATCAAGAAAAAAAGGGAGAAGACTCAAATCAATAGAATTAGAAATGAAAAAGGAGAGGTAACAACTGACACTGCAGAAATAAAAGAGATCATGAGAGATTACTACAAGCAACTCTATGCCAATAAAATGGACAATCTGGAAGAAATGGACAAATTCTTAGAAATGCACAACCTGCCAAGACTGAATCAGGAAGAAATAGAAAATATGAACAGACCAATCACAAGCACTGAAATTGAAACTGTGATTAAAAATCTTCCAACAAAGAAAAGCCCAGGACCAGATGGCTTCACAGGCGAATTCTATCAAACATTTAGAGAAGAGCTAACACCTATCCTTCTCAAACTCTTCCAAAATATAGCAGAGGGAGGAACACTCCCAAACTCATTCTACGAGGCCACCATCACCTTGATACCAAAACCAGGCAAGGATGTCACAAAGAAAGAAAACTACAGACCAATATCACTGATGAACATAGATGCAAAAATCCTCAACAAAATACTAGCAAACAGAATCCAACAGCACATTAAAAGGATCATACACCATGATCAGGTGGGGTTTGTTCCAGGAATGCAAGGATTCTTCAATATATGCAAATCTATCAATGTGATAAACCATATTAACAAACTGAAGGAGAAAAACCATATGATCATCTCAATACATGCAGAGAAAGCTTTTGACAAAATTCAACACCCATTTATGATAAAAACCCTGCAGAAAGTAGGCATAGAGGGAACTTTCCTCAACATAATAAAGGCCATATACGACAAGCCCACAGCAAACATCATCCTCAATGGTGAAAAACTGAAACCATTTCCACTAAGATCAGGAACAAGACAAGGGTGCCCACTCTCACCACTCTTATTCAACATAGTTTTGGAAGTTTTAGCCACAGCAATCAGAGAAGAGAAGGAAATAAAAGGAATCCAAATCGGAAAAGAAGAAGTAAAGCTGTCACTGTTTGCAGATGACATGATCCTATACATAGAGAATCCTAAAGATGCTACCAGAAAACTACTAGAGCTAATCAATGAATTTGGTAAAGTAGCAGGATACAAAATTAATGCACAGAAATCTCTGGCATTCCTATACACTAATGATGAAAAATCTGAAAGTGAAATCAAGAAAACACTCCCATTTACCATTGCAACAAAAAGAATAAAATATCTAGGAATAAACCTACCTAAGGAGACAAAAGACCTGTATGCAGAAAACTATAAGACACTGATGAAAGAAATTAAAGATGATACAAATAGATGGAGACATATACCATGTTCTTGGATTGGAAGAATCAACATTGTGAAAATGACTCTACTACCCAAAGCAATCTATAGATTCAATGCAATCCCTATCAAACTACCATTGGCATTTTTCACAGAACTAGAACAAAAAATTTCGCAATTTGTATGGAAACACAAAAGACCCCGAATAGCCAAAGCAATCTTGAGAACAAAAAAAGGAACTGGAGGAATCAGGCTCCCTGACTTCAGACTATACTACAAAGCTACAGTTATCAAGACAGTATGGTACTGGCACAAAAACAGAAAGATAGATCAATGGAACAGGATAGAAAGCCCAGAGATAAACCCATGCACATATGGACACCTTATCTTTGATAAAGGTGGCAGGAATGTACAGTGGAAAAAGGACAGCCTCTTCAATAAATGGTGCTGGGAAAACTGGACAGGTACATGTAAAAGAATGAAATTAGAACACTCCCTAACACCATACACAAAAATAAGCTCAAAATGGATTAAAGACCTAAATATAAGGCCAGAAACTATCAAACTATTAGAGGAAAACATAGGCAGAACACTCTATGACATAAATCACAGCAAGATTCTTTCTGACCCACCCCCTAGAGTAATGGAAATAAAAACAAAAATAAACAAATGGGACCTAATGAAACTTCAAAGCTTTTGCACAGCAAAGGAAACCATAAACAAGACCAAAAGACAACCCTCAGAATGGGAGAAAATATTTGCAAATGAAGCAACTGACAAAGGATTAATCTCCAAAATTTACAAGCAGCTCATGCAGCTCAACAACAAAAAAACAAACAACCCAATCCAAAAATGGGCAGAAGACCTAAACAGACATTTCTCCAAAGAAGATATACAGACTGCCAACAAACACATGAAAGAATGCTCAACATCATTAATCATTAGAGAAATGCAAATCAAAACTACAATGAGATATCATCTCACACCAGTCAGAATGGCCATCATCAATAAATCTAGAAACAATAAATGCTGGAGAGGGTGTGGAGAAAAGGGAACCCTCTTGCACTGCTGGTGGGAATGTGAATTGGTTCAGCCACTATGGAGAACAGTATGGAGGTTCCTTAAAAAACTACAAATAGAACTACCATATGACCCAGCAATCCCACTACTGGGCATATACCCTGAGAAAACCGAAATTCAAAAAGAGTCATGTACCAAAATGTTCATCGCAGCTCTATTTACAATAGCCCGGAGATGGAAACAACCTAAGTGCCCATCATCGGATGAATGGATAAAGAAGATGTGGCACATATATACAATGGAATATTACTCAGCCATAAAAAGAAACGAAATTGAGCTATTTGTAATGAGGTGGATAGACCTAGAGTCTGTCATACACAGTGAAGTAAGTCAGAAAGAAAAAGACAAATACAGTATGCTAACACATATATATGGAATTTAAGAAATAAAAATGTCATGAAGAACCTAGGGGTAAGGCAGGAATAAAGACGCAGACCTCCTAGAGAACGGACTTGAGGTGATGGGGAGGGGGAAGGGTGAGCTGTGACGGGGCGAGAGAGAGTCATGGACATATACACACTAACAAACGTAGTAAGGTAGATAGCTAGTGGGAAGCAGCCGCATGGCACAGGGATATTGGCTCGGTGCTCTGTGACAGCCTGGAGGGGTGGGATAGGGAGGGTGGGAGGGAGGGAGACGCAAGAGGGAAGAGATATGGGAACATATGTATATGTATAACTGATTCACTTTGTTATAAAGCAGAAACTAACACACCATTGTAAAGTAATTATACCCCAATAAAGATGTTAAAAAAAAAAAAAAAAAAAAGAATAATGGCATAGAGATGAAAGATCCAGTGTAGGTTTTGTGTTTCAACTCTTCTATGATTTCTCCCTGTGAGATGACTGTCTTTACAATGGCAGCTTCCTTGCAAGTGTCCTCCATACTGTTATGTTACCAAGGTTGTTGCCCCAGAATCATACCCCTGGTCCCTCCCTTGAATAGAAACCAGTTACTTTTATCTAAGTTTCAGGAGGAAGCTGCAAAGAGAAAAAAACAAGAACTGGTTAGAACCAACTAGGCCCAAGATGGTAGAAGATTCGACTTCCAACACACCTTGATTTTCATTATACACTCATTGTCATACATTAGCATGCCAAGTCACACAGCCACCAGCTCCGTGACAGTTGACAACTGCCATGACAACAAGCAGAAAAGTCTATACAAGGACAGAGAAGGAGAGCTGCATCAGTTCCAGGTCCAAACCACAACTCTGTTTTCAGATAACTCATGAATATTCCTCCCACTCTTTCCAATTTCCTCCCTTTTACCTCGACCCTCCTGCACATTTGGTGTCTCTGCCCAAATTGGGTTGAGAAGTTGATCTGTGAACTAGGTTCCCACTTCTCCATTCCTTGACCATTGAATAAAGCTTGTGCTGTTTCAGTCTCAGTGTAGGTTTCATTATTGGCTGCACAAATCCGATCAGAAAAAAACCTCGCTGGCTGAGACACGGCGTCTTGGCCCAGGCTAGGACCCTGGTGCAGGTCGGGTAAACCAATTTGTAACAAGTGCACCCATCCAGCAAAAAAGACTGACTAATAAAGTTAGGAGCTTTTAACGTAGGCAGAGAAGGAGCTTAAAAGCTGATGTGAGTTTGCTGTTTTCACACCTAACAATCCACCCAAGCACAATAGTGTGGTATTCTTCCTTTAAAGGTATACATCAATATTATTTACATTCCATATGCATAGAGCAACAATACACTTTGTGCAAGTACAAAAAAGAGTCAGAGGAAACAGGCTTCATTCAAGAGCAGTCAGGAAAATAGAGAGCGGAACTTAACTTTTCCAAGAACAGACGCATATGATCAGGTTCAATAATATTAATGTGTCAGAAACGGGTAAGTGAAGTCAATCTGCTTTCCCACAAAAGAGATGGAGAGGGCTTCCCTGGTGGCACAGTGGTTGAGAGTCTGCCTGCCGATGCAGGGGACACAGGTTCGTGCCCCGGTCCGGGAAGATCCCACATGCCGCGGAGCAGCTGGGCCCGTGAGCCATGGCCGCTGAGCCTGCGCGTCCGGAGCCTGTGCTCCGCAATGGGAGAGGCCACAACAGTGAGAGGCCCGCGTACCGCAAAAAAAAAAAAAAAAAAAGAGATGGAGAATACCTTCTCTCTTGGGGAAACCTTTCCTGCCAAATCACCCCAACTGATGGCAACAGATAGACCAGATCTGCCCGCACTAAGAAATGAAAGACAAACACAGGAGACATTCGAAAGCCATCAAGCATTTGGGGAAAATAAGAAGGAATGAATGAGTTGGCGCTGACCAAATTTAAAATGCTGAAGTAAGTAGACAAATTTGGAAATAAAGTCATAGAAAATACTACATACTAGAAAGGCACCTTAAGATGTAGAATATCTTCTCAAAATTCTTATCCAGATCACAGAAATACTGTATTTTCAAATTCAGGGAGCTGTTTCATTAAGAATATAGATCTCCATTTCATAGCAGGAAACTGTGGCTTAAAGAAATAAAAGTAGATTACCTATAGTTGCAAACGAGTCAACAGTGGAACCTGGGATTTCTGGAGCCCACATTCTTGACTACCAAAAGCGTCAAAAAGTGACAGGAGGCAACCAACAAGGGGAAAAAAATCATAAAGGCAGATTCAGAAACAAACCAAAACAAAATTAGCAAATTTGAGGGCCTTTTTTCAAGTGTGCAAATATTTCCCCATACCACAGGAGCACATGCAGATCCTCACCTTTTCATATAACAGGAGAAATAAAAAGAGCAACCACCACAAAAATTAACACTTCTGGACGTCCTAAGTGCCAAGCTCTTTGCAGGCACTATTTCATTCTCTCCTCCCTAGGACCTGCGATTCAGTGCCGTTATCATTCTCATTTTAAGAGAAGGAAATTGGCACTTGGAAAAGTTAATCAACTCACCTCCCCACCCAAATATCAACTGGCAAAGCCAAAATTCAGACTTGAGCCCAATCTCATCTTTATCTCAGAAGCCGAAAGCCTGAGGCTGAATGTGAATCCTGACATTACCACCTCTGAGATGGGCCACCTTGGCCAGTTACTGTACCTGTTCCTGATTAACTCAGCTGCAGCCTGAGAATGGTACTAGTACTTACTTCACAGTGTGCTAGTAAGAATTAAATGAGTTAATACAAACAAAGCACTTAAAAGCATGCCTGCACACAATATTCTACACGATCACTAATGTTGGCTACTGTGAGGACGGTGATGATCGCTACTGTGACCTTTAGTGCTCTAGACTGTCTTCCAGCACTGCAAAATAATGAACACTCATGAGATTTCTCTGCACCATCAGGAAAAGTTTAATGTATCTTCAAGAAGTTGAACAGAAAAGAAAGTTGGCCATATATTTTAGAAATTTTTCTACTAAAAACATTTATGTGATTAATGGAGTCTGCCTTAGTTATCCCAAAAAGTCATTATAAGGAACAATGAGGTTAGAAAAATAAGCTGCCTTTGTTTGTGAGACCATTATTTGATTCATAATAGCGAGGGCTGTGTGCCAACATTTGATATTTCTTTTTCCTTCATATTTTTGATTACCAAAGGATTTGCAATTAATATTAGTTCTTTTTAAAAAGAAAACCAAAACATTATAGCAACCAGGGAGCAGAACATCTGAATTCTTTTAGACCTTACCTTTGCTTTTTGTTATTAAAAAAAAAATGTCCCATGCTAATCTGAAAAGTAAAATACCATAGTTATCTAAGATTTCATCCATATTGAGTTTAGATGCAGAAAAAACAGGTGCCCCTCTAATGTTCCAGTCTGTGTGTATTGTTTCCAAAGCACAAGTTACTACAGTATGTAAATTCTAAACCAAAGAATAAACGCTTACCTTGGGGATAGTGACAATATTTTTTAGAGAAATATGCCTTTTATGCAACCATTCAACCAAAAACATTTTCCTCTAAGTTCACAGACACATTGGAAATAAGTAGATTTTACTGAATTCTAAATTGGCCCAATTTCCCAGCTGGACTATTTCTTTATGTTTGCACAGATTGATGTTTTTTAATCAACTGCTCTCCTGACTTTGGACAGCACTTACATCCTCTGTGCACAAAAACATCGTATTTCCTGTTCACTACGTGTGAGACACACTTGTCTGTTTCACCACACTGAAGAATTAAGTTAGAATACATATTTTCAGAGAGAAGGAGAGACCACAAAGAAATGAGGGTGGGGGGAATCACTCCTCCTGCTATTAAATAGGGAAGAAATATGAATTTGCTAGAGACAGACACACTCCCACAGAAGAAAAAAATTCAGAATCCTATTATTTTCCCATTTTCAACAAAACTTATAGAAAGGAGGAAACATTTTTTTTTTAATGACTCAGTAGGAGAAAGGCAGAGGAAACTATTTTAGGTCTAGAATATCCAATTTTTTTCTCAGTGAATTTTTTATTGAAGTATAGTTGATTTATAAGATTGTGTTAGTTTCAGATGTACAGCACGGCGATTCAGTTATACACACACACACACACACACACACACACACACACACATATTCTTCTTCAGATTCTCTTCCCTTATAGAGTATTACAAAATACTGAGTAGAGTTCCCTGTGCTATCCAGTAGGTCCTTGTTGGTTATCTATTTTATATATAGTAGTGTGTATATGTTAATCCCAAGCTCCTAATTTATCCCTCCCCCACCCCCCCTTTCCCGTTTGGTAACCATAAATTTGTTTTCTATGTCAGTGAGTCCTTCTGTTTTGGAAATAAGCTCCTTTGTATCTTTTTGCTTTTTAGAAGAATATCTTATTAATCTCTTGTAACAATATGCTTTTATACTTTAAAACATGGAAAATAGACACGAGGAAAAGATACATGTGAGGCAATGGTACACTTTACCAATTGAATGAGAAAGCTTTCCCATTCAATTGGTGTATCCCCTTGTGTATCCCCTTGTTTTCCACTTTAGATTTTTACCCATTCTGTGTCTTCTTCCAGTACCCTTCCTTGCAGTGAAAGGCCAGGCACAGATTGTTGACAGGAGGGGCCACACAACCTGTGAGATGCCTAAAATAGAACACAAGGCACCACTCTCCACACTGACAGGCTTCCTGGTTCAACTAGCAAAATATATGGTTGCAAGCAAGGGTGCTGGCACAAGACTGTGGAGGAAAAAATACTGGGAAAGGATAATATATAAACTAAAATTTTTACAACACTTTAGAGGACTGAAAGTCTGCACAAAATAATATTAAAAGGGTTTGTTCAAGGCAAGTTAGCAAATATTGTATGCCTACTGTGTGCCTTGCTCTGTGCTGGTAATAAGGCTGTATAATAACTTTTAGTATACTCACAAGTACATATTTTGTCTTCCCAAAGAAATGAGAGTCAGAGAGAGCAAAACTTATTCAAGGAACAATGACTAGATCAGCCCAGGTGTCAGCCCGTGACACTGTATAATACAACTCTAACTTATCATATTGTAAACACTTCATATATGCTAGCTATGATTATTATTTATGTACAAAATCCTATACAATTCCATGTATAAGTGTTTTAAATCCCTAGAAAAAGGTCAAGAATGAAACACAGCAAAGTGTTCACAGCAGACCTTTAGGGAGACACGAGAGGAGGGATGGGGGGTGAGTCTTTTTTTTTTAATATATTTATTATACTTTTTGATTCATCAATTCTTTTATTTTTTTTTAAATTTATTTATTTTGGGCTGTGCTGGGTCTTCACTGCTACGCGCGGGCTTTCTCTAGTTGCGGCGAGCGGGGGCTACCCTTCGTTGCCGTGCGTGGGCTTCTCATTGCGGTGGCTTCTCATGGAGGAGCACGGGCTCTAGGTGCGCAGGCTTCAGTAGTTGCAGCACGTGGGCTCAGTAGTTGTGGTTCACAGGCTCTAGAGCAGAGGCTCAGTAGTTGTGGCATGTGGGCTTAGTTGCTCCACGGCATGTGGGATCTTCCTGTACCAGGACTCGAACCCGTGTCCCCTGCACTGGCAGGCGTATTTCAACCACTGTGCCACCAGGGAAGCCTGAGTCTTCTTTTTAATTAAAAAACCCACACATCCAAGGGCCAAATATAAATTATAAACAAATGCTTTCTTCCATAACTATTAACAACGTCTGCTTCACCTGAATTTGCAGTGGGGTTTGCAAGGCCCAGGAGCCTACACACAAGGCTGAGGCCCCCAGGGCCCTGCCCCGGCCTCCTAATTGCTGAGAAGTGCTGACAGGGCTCTGGTGCCCAAGGTGTGCTGAAGGGCAGGAGCCCAAGAGCAAACGCTTCTCTCTCTCCCCTCCCCCACTAGGGGGAGGCCTCTTACTATGGAAAATTGTCCAGAGAATTCTGCTAAGGACTCCTGCCACTTGCTGGCTTCCAGCTAGTTGCTCAGTTGATTTCTTATTTTTATTCAGGCTAGATTTTATCTTTTAAAAAACATGGCTCATCTCAGCATTGTTTTAGCTTGCTGCTCAACCACACGGCTTAACTTTCTGTTTGTATGTTTATCATCTTTCTCATCTCCCTACTTCTTCCTTTTACTTTTGTCTTTATCTTTGAAGTCACACACTCTTATTCCTAATCATTTTTCTTATCAGCCTTTTTCTCATTTTTTTCTATTGGTTTTACTTACCTGTATTAAAAAATTACATGATTTGGGCATTCTCTTTAACTTTTATTATTTTTAAGTCAACCTATTTTATTTTTAAATTCAACACATTTTATAACCTTTCTTTTAGCTGTCTCTAGGTTTGTAAAATTCTTTATCTCGTTTCTTATATAATCCTTATTTGTTTGGTCTTTTGTGGAGAATTTAACTTTTTTCTTCTCCTTTCTTAAGTTTTCATTCAGTTTTATTTTATGATTTCCCTTGATGATGGCTGGCAGACAGCACAGGGAAGGTGGTGGTAATAAACACACACCATGCTACGAGGAGAAGCTGGAGACCTCCCTCCAGTTCTACTACACTCTCTACCCCTAATGAGAAAAAGGCCTCTTTTTTTTTTTTTTTAATTTTACGTGAAGTATAGCTGACTTACTATGTTTCAGGTATAAGCAAAAGTGATTCAGTTATACATCTATATCTATTTTTTCCGATTCTTTTCCATTATAGGTTATTACAAGATATTGAATATACTTCCCTGTGCTATACAGTAGGTCACTGTTGTTTATTTTACGTATAGTAGTATGTACCTATGAATCCCAAATTCCAAATTTATCCCTCCCTGCCCCCCCCCCCACCACTTTCCCCTTTGGTAACCATAAGTTTGTTTTCTATGTCTGTGAGTCTATTTCTATTGTGTAAATAAGTTCATTTGTATCATTTTTCTTAGATTCCACATATAAGTAATACCATAGGATATTTGTCTTTTGTGTCTGACACTTCATTTAGTCTGATAATCTCTAGGCCCATCCATGTTGCTGCAAATGGCATTATTTCATTCCTTTTCATGGCTGAGTACTAGTCCATTGTATATATGTGCCACATCTTCTTTATCTATTCATCAGTGGACATTTAGGTGGCTTCCACATCTTGGCTATTGTGAACAGTGCTGCAGTGAACACTGGGGTACATGTATCTTTTCAAATTAGAGTTTTCTCCAGATATATGCCCAGGAGTGGGATTGCTGGATCATATGGTGGCTCTATTTTCAGTATTTTTTTTTTAAAGAACCTCCATACTGTTCTCCATAGTGGCCGCACCAATGTACATTCCCACCAACCATGTAGGAGGGTTCCAAAAGGCCTCCTTTTACAATGCAGTTTCTTTCTAAATATCTTAGAGTTGTGACAGGGTATGTACTGTCCCATCTCTGTGAGGAGATTCCCTACTCTAAAACTCACAGTTAGACTATAATCTAAGGAGTTCAAGTGGGGCAAGAGATTATAATAAGAGAAGCTTGCTTCATCAATACTCCTGGTCTGACTTTGGCTAAACCATCTACAGATTTCTAGCCAAGAAGCCCAAGTAGAGAGTCCATAATCAGATTTCTGACATCACTTCTATGGCAGCCTGATTCTGATATACCGATTTCTAGCTTAGTCTTCTCCCCTCTCAACAGACATAGAGCAGGACCATCCCATGTATCAGTTTCCTCAGGTATCTTCCCTCATTATGAGACACGAGGGGAAGCTCCAGAGAGCTGAGCTGATCCTCCATGGATGCGGGGAGAGGAGGGTCATTCACTCTGTCTTGAGTCACCTCTGCTTTAACTGGATGACATCACAAACGTAAAGTCACTAAGTGTATGGTCCAGTTGGCCTATAAAAATCAAATGGAAGGATGACATTCCTTCAACTGAAGAGGTTTGTATGATTCACAGAAGGTCTCAGGATATAGTCAAACAGCTCAGTTTGGGTTTCTCCTTCCCTAAGTCGTTCCCCCAAAGAGACATACAAAGCTATACTGAGAAAACCACCCAGTCAGTTTTCTGGACTTGGGCCATAATGTTAATTCTTCTTTCCTGTAGCTTTCTCCCATTATGCCTCCGTTTATTCTTTTTGGATCCTCTCTCTGTGGACCCAGCCTGCTGTTGTGCAATCCTTATTATTTTATTCCCCCCGCTTCCAGTCCTAGGAAATGACTGAGTCAAGATCCAACTCATCAGGCTGCTCTTACACATTACCCACACCCATCCATGACAACCCTCTGCACTCAGCTCACTCACCCACTCACGAAGGCCCCTCAGGTCAGGGCTCTTCCAAGATCTGCTCACGTGAGCTCTCACCTGGCCTGTTTTATTTGGTCTGCTCAAACAGCAACTACAATTCAAGCTGATCCTAAGCTGCATAATCATGCCAGTGTCTACATTTCCTCATCATCAGGAATGTACCACATCCAGTGAATGTGAATCCCCAGGAAATGGTCACAAAGGAATTCAACAGTAAGGATGCTCATGGGTTGTTTTTCCTAATCCATTTTAAGAGTAGAGGTCTGTCGTAAAAGAACTGTATCTGAGAAATCTTTTTGCTCATATTCGGTGTTTAGGATAGTCCCCCTTTTCCCTCCATCTATAAAAAGGAGAGATGGACAGTAAAAAGGCCACTCTGAGAGCTGTCTGCCTCAGAGATCAACTGCTGTGCCGTTCATGCTCTAGAAACACGTTCTGCTCACTCCATCAGCTTCCTGATAAGCTGCACACACCTGGCCCACCTAAGCTGTGATCAAGAACAGAGACCTTTGCCATTACCTTTTTCTAATATTTTGTTTTATTTTATTTCAGACTCTTGACAGAGAAGCACTTATTAAATAAAAGGCCTGGATATATTCCAGAAAATTATAAAAGTTTAACTAGGCTATTAGAAGAGCTCGCTAAAAGAAAGAAGCCTACTCAGGGACTTCTGACAGGCTTTCCAGAAAAGGCACTCATGAATTTCCCCCAAAAGTTACCAGGTTGTTTGGATTCAGGGAAGTGATCATGGTCCTGGATGGCAGAGAGTGTAAAATGGTTGGTGTGCTTCTGACATTTACAGAAAGCTTCTGCCAAAATCCCAGAGCAAAAATAAATATACCACTTGCTGCCAAACCATGAAAATAAAATATTAAATAATAAAAATATTCCACGGAAAATCCACTTAGAGACAGAAACTAGCTATAACCAAAAGAATCTGAAGATCTCGTCCAGAGTCAGAGATGATACCATTTAGAAAGCATAACCAACACCAAATGACACCTATATTTAATATAAAATGTTTTCGAAGGTTCTCAGAGACATAAGTTCAGTAACTCCTGCTGTCATTCATGAAGTAGGCATTACTGTTCATAAAAATGGAGTAATCCAATACGGAAGGTGAAAAAACATGTCTGTGCAAAGGTGCTGTTCTCATCATTACTTATATTTTTTATCTGAAGCCGTCTAAATGATCTGAAATTGTGAAATGATTAAATGATGATTGATTAGTAAGTGAATTGATCAATGTCAATATACAATGGAATATGTTTCTATGTTGAAAATTATTTGGAAAAATACTTTGCAATCACATGAGAAAATGATATTTTACAACCGTATTAATTAGGAGAAGGCAGGAAAAAATTCAATAAGCAGCGTATATGCTAAAAATAAAGAAGTTGTACATGATAAAAATATCCATAGTTCGGTATGGAAACAGGTGACACACAACGCATGTAAGAATGCAACTTCTCCTATACTCTCTCCCGGCAGCCCAGTAAGCCTTGAGGACCAGTGCAGATCCAAAACAGGGAAGAGGAGGTGGTGACCCAGAAGCAAACTTCATCCCTCCCCATCCTGCCACTTTTACGCCCCACTGGGAAAAGGGAGGAAAAAAGAAGTCTTTGGGGCCTAAGCCTGGCTGGTGCTGGGGGAAGAGAAGGAGATATTCATGGAATTGAATATGAGATCTATACTTCACACTGGGCCAGAGAGAGTATTTAATAACTGAAAGTGACTGGAAAATAGGGGATAGATACAAGTGTCATTAAGCAATGTAAAGAATAAATTCACCAGGCTACCCTGGTGGCGCAATGGTTGAGAGTCCGCCTGCTGATGCAGGGGACACGGGTTCGTGCCCCGGTCTGGGAAGATCCCACATGCCACAGAGCGCCTGGGCCCGTGAGCCATGGCCGCTGAGCCTGGGCGTCCGGAGCCTGTGCTCCACAACGGGAGAGGCCACAGCGGTGAGAGGCCCACGTACCGCAAAAAAAAAAAAAAAAAAAAAAAAAAGAATAAATTCACCATGACACAATAGAAGTGATTAGGGAAAATAAAACCATTTTATGTTTCCAGGCCACCAAGTTCACAATATTCAATAAAATATATGTATGTATGTATTTATTTAATGCACAATCATGTAGGGGTTTTGTACCTGTTTCTGCTTCATTGGTTTGCAAACTCTATGATTTACCACTTTTAACTTGGTCGTATCAAATATTTTGGGGGATTCAGGATATATAAATTCTTAAGTCCCAGGGCCCTCTATCTGCTCCATATTAGGGCCTTTCGTATTTTGTAAACATGTCTAATTTTTCCCATTAAACTAACACCTCTTTGAGTGCAGAGATTAAGTTTGAGGCATCAATTTTGCCCGCAAAGTACCAACACTGTGCCTTGCATAGAGAGAGTCCTCAATAAATATTAATGGAACAAGCTATTCATGTATTTTACTGCTATTTCTAAGTATATGAAAAAGTTGTTTACACATTTGTTAATAAAGAGTGATCTGAGTGATGGGTCATTTCATTCTGGAATTATAATTTGGAGACCTTTATAACATCTTCCACCCTAGTAAACCAGTGGTTAACTGATGTCGTTGTGTTAAATATTCACAATCCAGTGCCATATATATGTCTTCCAATTTATTCTAAATTGAGGGAAATGTCCCAACTTATTTTAAATTGGGAAAATCTTAAGAGTTCAAGGCAGTTATCTCTATTACCAACTTCTCAAAAATATAATCCATCTAATGTCAAAACTTGAAAATGTTATTCATCCTTAGTTATCCTATAATGACTAATGATTAATATGAGAAAGTATTCTATATTATAAATCATTCTTATGAATGTGTCAAAATTAAATATAAACTTGAGGAAATTAAGATAAGATTCCTAATCTCTTAGGTGTGGTAAATCACATTTATGCAAGTTTACCAACCACAGCTGGCCAGTTAAGTTTATGCATATAAACAGCCTGAAAGTCATCTAAAGATGTGTTCTGGCAATCTTTCATTAAATTTTCTGGATGGAAATTCTACAGAACATAAGAATTAATGCCCAAGAGTTCTTTTAAATGCATAGTTAAAAAAACTAATCCATAATTCCATATTTTAACAACAAAAATTTATTCAAATTCTAGAATCAGAGAAAAGCTTTCCCCAGACTAAAAGTTTATGAATTTTTAATTTTTATATGAAGGAAAATTAATATATGAAGCATCAATTAATATATGAAGCATCAATTTTTTCTCACAACTGATTGCTCCAAATTTTATATGAAGCATCAATTAATATATGAAGGAAACTTAATATATGAAGCATCAATTTTTTCTCACAACTGATTGCTCCAAATTGCATTCTAAATGTTTATCTTTTTACTAGTTCTCTCCGCAAAATACACATGTAAAATTTATCATATGGTTGCAAATGTTATTATACGTATAAAGAGACAGACTTAAAGGTGCATAAATTACAGTAGATGTTTGTGTCATTTCATTAGTGACGATATCAATAGTCTAAGAACCAACTTAGGAACTCAATTCATAATTATAGAATGTCACTATATGAATGCAATTAAATGTAAAATTCAATTATTCTGCACCCTGTTTCTCTTCAAAAATATATTCAGTCACTTAAAAATGATAAATACAACTACTTTTAAGGATGAAAAAAAGTTTAGAGAAAATAATATGTGAAAAATAGTCATATATATATATATATATAACGTCAGGATCCTTAAACTAAAATTGTCATCCTATCTGAATGTTTAAGCATTTTGATTATAACTTAAGGTGAAATAAATGTCTTTTACACTGAAAAAGAAAGAAAAATAAAAAGGCAAGGTCAGTGCAACAGCTGTGATTGGGCTTAACACCTAGCTCTAAGCTTCCTGGCAGCTAAAAAAGAGGAAAATGTAGTAACCTGTTACTTCACCTCACCAATGGAATTATGACAGTGTGTCTTTAAAGATACATCATGGGAACAGCCTAAGAAAATGCAGAAGTGTTTGGCACAGTGCCTGGCATGTGGGAGACATCTAAGGATGTTATCTAGTATTACTATCCGAAAGCAAAAGACAAGTGAAGTTTCTCAGCAAAGACATGGTTAATGCTACTACCAAATCCTAGAAGAATTTTCCTACGTGGATCATTGTATTAGGGACTTAAGTGAGAGCCATTTCATTAAACTTGACTGCAGCAGAGTTTGAATTACAAAGATAATTTCTTTTTTCAGGGAACGCTCATTGTATTGGTGCCCGTCACAGTGCCTTGCACACAATAAACAGTCATATTTAATTGATCTGGTTACAAAGGAAGGCTCTACAATAAATATTTCTGGGCATCAAAGCCTTTGCCTTTTTCCATCACAGTCTGTAAATTCCCTGAGGTCTGGTCAAGGCTCTCATCTTCAACTCTTCCAACTACCTTGCAAGGGGGAAAAAAAATCTAAATTCCCAGCTAATGCCACGCGCCATGATGGAGCACATCAACTGATCCAGAGCTAAGAGAGGGAACAGAGTAGAAATGGATGACACCTTCCCTAGTGTCTTACAAGTTGAAATCCTACCTTCTTCAGAACAAAATCTGAGAATTTGAATCTCCACTTCCTAATCTCCCCTCTTACCTCTCATTCACTTTATAACCAGGTTCAAACTTGCTCTGTGCCCGCCCCCCATTCTCCCAGATCCGCTACCAACTCATGCCACCAACTCACCACTAAAACTGCTCTTGCTTTACAAGGTCTCAACTGACCTCTAATTACCAAACCTTCTGGACATTTTAATTTGTATATTTTTAGCTAGCGCGTCTTCTTAATTCCTGTAGGGCAGAATTTGATCATTGCCATGGAGAGTGATTTCTGCGTCTTTCTCATTTCCCTCTTTCCCAAACGGGAAACTTTATACTGTAGCAGTTATTCTATTTCTTCTTTACCATTAGATTTTAAGTGATTATGGGGCAAATAGAATGTCTTTTAGATAGGTTACCAAACCACAAGAAGCTATACGTGGCCCTTATGGAGAATACCAGGCATGCCTAGAGATCAAGGACTTTGAGTTGGATGAGTAACTTGACGGAACTTGGTATTTCATCGTCCATATGGAGGACCTGATGGTGTTCTACGAATGATCAGAAGTGTGTTCATGGATTTTAAAAGACCAAAATGTGGTCCCTCAATATCCATTTTTCTTTCTTTCAATGACAACAGAGTCTCCACTTTTGAGCTTGGCACATGGCTTCCCAGAATGGAGTCTGCAGCTTCTGCTTTCCCTTTGCAGATAGGTAGAGTCATGTGACCAGGTCAACGGGATACTTAGCAAAAGTGTTCATGAAGCAGCTTCTGGGAATCTTTCTGATGAGACAGAACAGCCTTTTGCTCTGTTCTTTCTCCCTTCCTCTAACCTGCTGCCTGGAACTTAGATGCCACCATCTGTGACAAGGCAATAAGATACAAGGAACCCTGTCCCTCAAGTTACACAGCACATATTAGTCTTCAACTCAGATTTTTATGTGCATTAAAATAAACTTCTATATTGTTTAAGCCACTGTTGAAGGAACTTTCTGTAACTTAGAGTAAAATCTCGTCCTAACTGACCCGGGTATATGAAATGGAAAAAGATCTCTTGCTTGAGAACAGATAAATGGTGGTACCATTCACTAAGATAGGAAAAGGCAAGTTTGAGTGGAGGATTGGATTTTGGATGTGTTGAGTATGGGGTGTTCATAAAAATCCAAGTAGAAACACCATCAGAAGAGGAGTTTAGGCAAAAACAAAAACTCTGGAAATCTATAACATGCAAATGGTAGATTAAATCTCAAGAATGGCTAAGTTGATAAGTTTATCTAAGGAATATATACAAAGTAGATGGGTAACCATGGTATGAACCCAAAAACTATTTTAAGCTTACAGACGTCTGTCATTTCTCACATTCTGGCTTTCATGCTCATGTTTACCCAGCACGCACAGTATTTATGCTGAGCCGATCTCATGTCAGATCCGCCCTTGCCCCTCAGGAATAACCAGTGGAAAACACTGCTCTAATAAAGCCAGTGGAAAGTTCACAGACTTGTCTAAATCTTATCTGCCCTATTTATAGCCCAAGAAACAGAACTAGAACATTTAGGGTAAAATAGGCTTTCGTGAATCACCCCCATCATTCATAGTCGTAACTAAAAAAAAAAAACCATAAAATCTCAGAATAGAAAGTACCCTCAGATCCTTCCAAACCAATACACCATCATAAATGTTACTATACAGAAAGAGTACATATCATAAATATAATTTACTTAACAAGAATCCTAAATGAACAAATTTAACAGCTATTCCTACAACATGTTTAAAAGTGTAAGAGTAAAAAAACTTCTTTCAAGAAATAATGTAGTAAATATAAAAGTATTAAGTCCTTCCCATGTAGCCTCAACACAGATCTTTCCCGTCTCTAATATTCACAAAAGCAAACTCATTGATGATATTCTGACATCAACAAGAAAATTCAGTTTAAATACTGAGAGCCACCTTTTAACTACATACAAGGTCATTCAAACATTGCCTGAGTTTACCAAAGGAGTTAGGGAATCTCCCTCAGAGGTTTTAAAGAATCAGACATTCATTTGAAGGAATTAGTTTAAGATAACTTGTATGTACTTCTTTTGAAGCACGGAGTTGAACCACAGGTTTTTCTATGACAGTATTTCCTGGCTGGACATTGAAGGTGGCAGAAGAAAATAACAGTGAGTTGGAAGTTTGGGGGGGTTATTATTTAAATAATTTCCTCATATTTAATGAGCTGCAACTTTCACCATTGATGGCATTTAAATATATTCAAGACTCTAGGACATTTTTCATGCCCTTGCCAAATGGGATTTATTTAATTTCTGACTAATTTATACTTAGGATTTCTCTGAAGGAGGTTCTGGCTCCAGCTTTATAACTTCCAGTCAAGGCGGAGAACCACAAGACTGAGCTACCACAGGGGACTGACCTCCATTGTTCAAGGACATCTTGGCTTGCCCGGACACTCTTTGATACTTGAAACTAGTATTTGAAGTCATACAGAGAAGTCATCTGTATGGTTTGGAAGCAGTTAACTTTTCCAACCAACAATCTACACAGTCAACTTTTGATTAATGGATTAACATGGTAGAGAAAGGTAATGACTGAATTCCGAATCACAGATAAAACAAACTGCAAATATCACGGTTAATCCACACCAAGTCATCACCTCAACATTCTAAATGAATAACGAAAGAACATGTATAAGGGGAAATTGACCCAAAGAGTTATGCAGAATGCAACCTTGGAAATCAGGGCTGTCAAGGACAGAGTTTACAGGAGAGTGATGGGTTATGCTCTAAACCCTTTAAAAAAAAAAAAAAAAAAGAATCTGAATGTAGAATTCTCTTTTCAGGGGTGTAGGAAAACAAAATCACTTTAAATTTCTCATGTCTCAACAAGACCATAATTAGCAACAAAGTAACTGTTGAGCAAATTATTAAATGGCCAGAAGAGAACACTGCTTGCTGAGGCCTACTACAAATGACACCATTTTAAGATTCATAAAATGTCTAGTAAGTCAAGGATTTAAGTCAAAGTTCCTCCTCTAGAAACAGAGGCCTACCTTCACTGCACCTCTCCGTAAGTCCAGCCAAGACTACAGGAACACAAGTTCAGTGCTCCTGTGGGTAGGGTTATCTAAGCTGCTGCTGCCACAGCATTTACAGGCTACTGATTAAACCACAGGGCATTATGGCCAAAGCATCTTCATCCTCGATGCTTTCCACCTGGAGAATGTTCCAAAGGCAAAAGAAAATTAATGGCTGAAGGTGGAAAGAGACTAAAACTAGACAGCGTCTTTCATGAAGAAGGACTATAGGGAATGAGTGCATGTGACTGGCTGACCTTCGGCATAGCTAGCAGTGGATACATTGACCTTGGTCTACAAAATCTGTGTCCAAGACCCCGGTTCTTCTGTTTCCTGTATGTACACTTGGGAAAATCTTATATTTTCTCTTAAAAGGAAGAAAAAGAAAAAAGAGAAAGAGAAGAAAGAGGAGGACAGGGAAAGGGAGAGGAGAAAAAGAAATCCATAGGATACCTACCTTAATGGATTGTTGTGGAAAATTCAACTTTTGATCCAACTCGAAAAGTTAATTATATGAAAGTTCTTTGCATAGTACAGAATTATACAGAAAACAAGAAATTTCTGCTTATCATTTCATGATCATTCCTTGAGTTCATTCAATTTGGTGTCCTCTTAAGCACCACCTAATTCTGTTCCAAAATCCACCGGAAGTTACACTTTCTAATGCAGAAAAAAGATACAATATCTACTGGTGGGACTGTAAACTGGTACAGCCACTATGGAAAACAGTATGGAGGTTCCTAAAAAAACTAAAACTAGAGCTACCATATGATCCAGCAATCACACTCCTGGGTATATATCCGGAAAAAAACAAAAACTCTAATTCAAAACGATGCATGCACCCCAATGTTCATAGCAGCACTATTTTGTTTTGTTTTTTGAATTTTTTTGAATTTTATTTATATTTATACAGCAGGTTCTTATAAGTTATCTATTTTATACATATTAGTGTATATATGTCAATCCCAATCTCCCAATTCATCCCACCACCACCACCCGGACCCCCCGCTTTCCCCCCTTGGTGTCCATACATTTGTTCTCTACAACTGTCTCTAATTCTGCCTTGCAAACTGGTTCATCTGTACCATTTTTCTAGATTCCACATATATGTGTTAATACACGGTATTTTTCTCTTTCTGACTTACTTCACTCTGTATGACACTCTCTAGGTCCATCCAGGTCTCTATGAATGACACAATTTCATTCCTTTTTAATGGCTGAGTAACATTCCATTGTATATATGTACCACATCTTTATCCATTCGTCTGTCGATGCACATTTAGGTTCCTTCCATGACCAAGCTATTGTAAATAGTGCTGCAATGAACACTGTGGTACATGACTCGTTTTGAATTATGGTTTTCTCTGGGTATATGCCCAGTAGTGGGATTGCTGGGTCATATGGTAGTTCTGCTTAGTTTTTTAAGGAACTCCATACTGTTCTCCATAGCGGTTGTATCAATTTACATTCCCACCAACAATATAGGAGGGTTCCCTTTTCTCCACATCCTCTCCAGCGTTTGTTGTTTGTAGATTTTATGATGATGCCCATTCTCACTGGTGTGAGGTGACACCTCACTGTGGTTCTGATTTGCATTTCTCTAATAATTAGTGATGTTGAGCAGCTTTCATGTGCTTATTGGCCATCTGCATGTCTTCTTTGGAGAAATGTCGATTTAGGTCTTCTACCCATTTTTTGATTGGGTTGTTTTTTTAATATTGAGCTGCATGAGCTGTTTATATATTTTGGAGATTAATCCTTTGTCCACTGATTCATTTGCAAATATTTTCACCCATTCTGAGGGTTCTCTTTTCATCTTGTTTATAGTTTCCTTTGCTGTGCAAAAGCTTTTAAGTTTCCTTAAGTCCCATTGTTTATTTTTGTTTTTATTTCCATTACTCTACGTCTACAAAAGACCTTGCTGTGATTTATATCAAAGAGTGTTCTTCCTCTGTTTTCCTCTAAGAGCTTTAAAGTGTCCAGTCTTACATTTACCTCTTTAATCCATTTTGAGTTTATTTTTGTGCATGGTGTTTGGGAGTGTTCTAATATCATTCTCTAACATGGAGCTGTCCAGTTTTCCCAGCACCACTTCTTGAAGAGACAGTCTATTCTCCATTGTATATCCTTGCCTCCTTTGTCATGGATTAGTTGACCATAGGTGTGTGGGTTTATCTCTGGGCTTTCTATCCTGTTCCATTGATCTGTATTTCTGTTTTTGTACCAGTACCATATTGCCTTGATTACTGTAGCTTTGTAGTACAGTCTGAAGTCAGGGAGTCTGATTCCTCTAGCTCCCTTTTTTTCTCTCAAGACTGCTTTGGCTATACGGGGTCTTTTGTGTCTCCATACAAATTTTAAGATTTTTTTGCTCTAGTTCTGTAAAAAATGTCACTGGTAATTTGATAGGGATTGCATTGAATCTGTAGATTGCTCTGGGTAGTATAGTCATTTTCACAATATTGATTCTTCCAATCCAAGAATATGGAATATCTCTCCATCTGTTTGTATCATCTTTGATTTCTTTCACCAGTGTCTTATAGTTTTCTGAGTACAGGTCTTTTACCTCCTTCGGTAGGTTTATTCCTAGGTATTTTATGTTTTTGTTGCAATGGTGAATGGGATTGTTTCCTTAATTTCTCTTTCCGATCGTTTGTTTTTCGTGCATAGAAATGCAAGAGATTTCTGTGCATTAATTTTATGTACTGCTCCTTTACCAAATTCATTGATTAGCTCTAGTAGTTTTCTGGTGGCATCTTTAGGATTCTCTATGTATAGTATCATGTCATCTGCAAATAGTGACAGTTTCACTTCTTTTCTGACTTATATTCCTTTTATTTCCTTTTCTTCTCTGATTGCCGTGGTTAGAACTTCCAAAACTATGTTGAATAATAGTGGCAAGAGTGGACATCCTTGTCTTGTTCCTGACCTTAGAGGAAATGTTTTCAGTTTTTCACCACTGAGAATGACGTTTGCTGTGGGTTTCTCATATATGGCCTTTATTATGTCGAGGTAGGTTCGCTCTATGCCCAGTTTTTGGAGAGTTTTTATCATAAATGGGTGCTGAATTTTGTCAAAAGCTTTTCCTGCATCTATCGAGATGATCATATGGTTTTTATTCTTCAATTTGTTAATATGGTGCATCACATTGATTGATTTGCATATACTGAGGAATCCTTGCATCCCTGAGATTAATCCCACTTGATCATGGTGTATGATCCTTTCAATGTGTTGTTGGATTCTGTTTGCTAGTATTTTGTAGTATCTTTGTTTGGTTTTGGTATCAGGGTGATGGTGGCCTCATAGAATGAGTCTGGGAGTGCTCCTTCCTCTGCAATTTGTTGGGAGAGTTTGAGAAGGAGGGATGTTAGCTCTTCTCTAAATGTCTGATAGAATTCACCTGTGAAGCCATGTGGTACTGGATTTTGTTTGTTGGAAGATTTTTAATCACAGTTTCAATTTCATTACTGGTGATTGGTCTGTTCATGTTTTCTATTTCTTCCTCGTTCACTCTTGGAAGGTTATACCTTTCTAAGAATTTGTCCATTTCTTCCAGGTTGTCCATTTTATTGGCACAGAGTTGCTTGTAGTAGTCTCTTATGATGCACTGTATTTCTGCAGTGTTCGTTGTAACTTCTTTTTCATTTCTAATTTTACTGATTTATCTCCTCTTTTTCTTGATGAGTCTGGCTAAAGGTTAATCAATTTTGTTTATCTTCTCAAAGAACCAGCTTTTAGTTTTATTGATCTTTGCAACTGTTTTCTTTGTTTCTATTTCATTTATTTCTGCTCTGATCTTTATGATTTCTTTCCTTCTACTAACTTTGCATTTTGTTTGCTCTTCTTTCTCTAGTCCCTTTAGGTGTAAGGTTTGATTGTTTGAGATTTTTCCTGTTTCTTGAGGTAGGATTGTATCGCTATAAACTTCCCTCTTATAGCTGCTTTTGCTGCATCCCATAGGTTTTGGGTCATCGTGTTTTCACTGTCATTTGTCTCTAGGTATTTTTTGATTTCCTCTTTGATTTCTTCAGTGATCTCTTGGTTATTCAGTAATGTATTGTTTAGCTACCATGTGTTTGTGTTTTTTATGATTTTTTTCCCTGTAATTGATTTCTAATCTCATAGGGTTGTGGTCAGAAAAGATGCTTGCTATGATTTCAATTTTCTTAAATTTACTGAGGCTTGATTTGTGACCCAAGATGTGATCTATCCTGGAGAATGTTCCATGCATACTTGAGAAGAAAGTGTAATCTGCTGTTTTTGGATGGAATATCCTATAAATATCAATTAAATCTATCTGGTCCATTGTCATTTAAAGCTGTGTTTCCTTATTAATTTTCTGTTTGGAAGATCTGTCTATTGGTGTAAGTGAGGAGTTAAAGTCCCCCACTATTACTGTGTTACTGTTGATTTCCTCTTTTAAACCTGTTAGCATTTGCCTTATGTACTGAGGTACTCCTACACTGGGTGTATATATATTTACAATTGTTGTATCTTCTTCTTGGATTGATCCCTTGATCATTACGTAATGTCCTTCCTTGTCTCTTGTAACATTCTTTATTTTAAAGTCTAATTTAGCTGATATGAGTATTGCTACTCCAGCTTTCTTCTGATTTCCATTTGCATGGAAAATCTTTTTCCATTCCCTCACTTTGTCTGTATGTGTCCCTAAGTCTGAAGCAGGTCTCTTGTAGACAGCATATAGAAGGGTCTTGTTTTTGTATCCATTCAGCCATTCTGTGTCTTTTGTTTGGAGCATTTAATCCATTCCCACTTAAGGTAATTATCAATATGTATCCTCCTATTATCTTTTTCTTAATTGTCTTGGCTTTGTTTTTGTAGGTCCTTTTCTTGTCTTGTGTTTCCCACATAGAGAAGTTCCTTTAGCATTTGTTGTAGAGCTGGTTTGGTGGTGCTGAATTCTCTTAGTTTTTGCTTGTCTGTAAAGCTTTTAATTTGTCCATCAAATCTGAATGAGATCCTTGCCAGGTAGAATAATCTTAGTTGTATGTCCGCCCCTTTCATCACTTTAAATATATCATGCCACTCCCTTCTGGCTTGTAGAGTTTCTGCTGAGAAATCAGCTGCTAATTTTATGAGAGTTCCATTGTATGTCATTTGTCTTTTTTCCCTTGTTGCTTTTCAATTTTTTTCTTTGTTTTTAATTTTTGTCAATTTGATTACTATGTGTCTCAGCATGTTTCTCCTTGGGTTTATCCTGCGTGGGACTCTGTGCTTCCTGGACTTGGGTGGCTATTTCCTTTCCCATGTTAGGGAAGTTTTCAACTATAATCTCTTCATATATTGTCCCAGATCCTTTCTCTCTCTCTTCTCCTTCTGGGACCCCTATAATGTGAATGTTGGTGCATTTAATTTTGTCCCAGAGGTCTCTTAGGCTATCCTCATTTCTTTCCATTCTTTTTTCTTTATTCTGTTCCGCAGCAGTGAATTCCACCATTCTGTCTTACAGGTCCTTTATCCGTTCTTCTGCCTCAGTTATTCTGCTATTGATTCCTTCTAGTTTATTTTTCATTTAAGTTATTGTAGTGTTCATCTCTGTTTGTTCTTTAATTCTTCTAGATGTTTGTTCCTTAATTCTTCTAGGTCTTTGTTAAACATTTCTTGTATCTTCTCGATCTTTGTCTCCATTCTTTTTCCAAGGTCCTGGATCATCTTCACTATCATTATTCTGAATTCTTTTTCTGGAAGGTTGCCTGTCTCCACTTCATTTAATTGTTCTTCTGGGGTTTTAACTTGTTCCTTCAACTGGTACATGGTCCTCTGCCTTTTCATTTCATCTACCTTTCTGTGAATGTGGTTTTCGTTCCACAGGCTGCAGGACTGTTGTTCCTCTTGCTTCTTCTGTCTGCCCTCTGGTAGATGAGGCTATCTAAGAGACTTGTGCAAGCTTCCTGATGTGAGAGACTGGTGGTGGGTAGAGCTGGCTGTTACTCTGGTGGTCAGAGCTCAGTAAAACTTTAATCCCCTTGTCTGCTGACAGGTGGGGCTGAGTTCCCTCCCTGTTGGTTGTTTGGCCTGAGGCAACACAGCCCTGGGGCCTACAGGCTCTTTGGTGGGGCTAATGGTGGACTCCAGGAGGGCTCACGCCAAAGAGTACTTCCCAGAACTTCTGCTGCCAGTGTCCTTGTCCCCACGGTGAGCCACAGCTGACCCCTGCCTCTGCAGGAGACCCTCCAACACTAGCACGTAGGTCTGGTTCAGCCTCCTATAGGGACACTGCTCCTTCCCCCTGGGTCCTGACGTGAACACTACTTTGTGTGTGCCCTCCAAGAGTGGAGTCTCTGTTTCCCCAAGTACTGTCAAAGTCCTGCAATCAAATACCGCTAGCCTTCAAAGTCTGATTCTCTGGGAATTCTTTCTCTCATTGCCAGACCCCCAGGTTGGGAAGCCTGACATTGGGCTCAGAACCTTCACTCCAGTGGGTGGACTTCTGTGGTATAACTGTTTACCAGTTTGTGAGTCACCCACCCAGCGGTTATGGGATTTGATTTTATTATGATTGCGCCCCTCCTACCATCTCACTGAAGCTTCTCGTTTGTCTTTGGATGTGGGGTATCTTTTTTGGTGAGTTCCAGTATCTTCCTGTCAATGACTGTTCAGCAGTTAGTTGTGGTTCCGGTACTCTTGCAAGAGGGAGTGAACGTACGTCCTTCTATTCCACCATCTTGAACCAATCTCCTGGATTTGTTTTTATTAGTCTGTATTGTAATGAATGTTGAAGTCTGGTCTGGAAACCAAATCTGCTCCAAAAATAAAGGGTCTAATTATTGTTCTAAGTTTTAATCACCAGATTGTACAGTCTGAGCAGACAGGCTGGGAAGACTTGTGAGTCAGTCTGACAGAATTATTGAGAGTGAAGGGTCTGCACTGGAAATGCTGCTGTCTTTCCTCACTCTAACCTGAGCAGAGAAAATAGAAAGTCTTAGCTTCTCCACCAGGTGTCTGGCTTCCATGGTCTGAAGCACAGAACAGGCTGTGGGATGGGATGGGGGCAAGGAGGAGCCTGCAAGGAGCCCTGGATGTCATTCCCCCCAACAATCACACGTTCTGCTATGTCTTCCACATGGGAAGTCTGGGCATGGAAAAACAGAGTCTTGCCCACCACATTTACGTTTCTCAGGGCGACTAAGGTGCCATCGTTGTTCACCTTGAAGTATGGGCTTGAAACCTCATAGTGTAGCTTGTCATTTCCGTTACAGTCACTGAAGGTCACTCTAAACTCCGGAACTCCACAGTCCAAGGCCCCCCTCAGCCCTCAGGCTGTGCTGCCTTCCCCCTAGCAGCACTAATTACAATAGCTAAGACATGGAAACAATCCAAGTGCCCATCAACAGGCGATTGACTTAAGAAGATGTGATATATATATATACAATGGAATATTACTCAACCATAAAAAAAACTGAACTATTGCCATTGCAGCAACATGGATGGACCTAGAGAATATTATGCTTAGAGAAACTTTCAGAGAAAGACAAGTACTATATGATATAACTTATATGTGGAATGTAAAATATGAATCTATATACAAAACAGAAACAGACTCACAGACAGAAAACAAACTTATGGTTACTAACAGTGGGGCGTGGGGACAAATTAGAAGTACGGGATTAACAGATACAAACTACTATCCATAAAATAGGAAAGCAATAAGGATTTACCATCTAGCACAGGGAACTATATTCAGTATCTTACAATAACCTATAATGGAATGTAATCTGCAAAAAAAATACCTGAATCACTATGCTGTATACCTGAAACTAATGAAATATTGTAAGTCAACTATACTTCAGTTAAAATTAACATACAATACTTAAAATATATATTCGCAATCAATAGGCCACATATATACAATGAATGTCAAGCACCAAGTCCAGCTCATAGTATACCACTTATTATAATATATATATCACACACTTAATCTATAATTTGTTCAACAACTTCTATAAAACTGTGAACTCTTTTCATAAAAGCTGGGTACCTAGTGACTATGCCAAACACTCTGTTTACTACTGCCCATAATATTTTCTCTTGGGATGTGAGTCTTGGGATTTTTTCTTTTTCTCTGTCCTATTCTGTAATTATTTCCTTCTCTGGAATTACCTAAAGAATGCCTCATCTAATAACTGCTCTTTACTAGTAAAATTCAGGAAAAAGAAGTTGACCTTTATTGTGAAGCTGTCATGGGCTAAATACTTTACTATGCTATTGAGACAACTAGGGACGCCTAATGCTTGCTGAGAAACTCTCATGCTCCAGGCACTGTAATGGCAATTTCCACATGTTATCTCATTTAATTCTGACAGCAATAATGAAAAATGCCTATTTTTCAGATGAGAAAACTGTGCCTCAGTGAGATTAGACTGACCTAAATTCATGTAATGGGCTACAAATCTGGGATTCCGGCGGGTTAACTTTCTTATTCCAAATATGTTTGAATTATTAACCAATTCATTTGTATGGAGGAAATAAGGTTCACAAAATTCCTAGAACATACAATTATCTACAGAACAACCACGTCAATGGGCAGCAGCATCTCTCAAGACCCAAATAACAGTGAATGAAACAAAACATGGCAGCAGTCCAAAAAGAAAGTTATCACAGCTGGTGCCATCTTTCTTTATTCCCGTTAGTTATAGTTTCCTTGGATTGGGACGTACAGAACATTTTGTAAGTTTTCGTTAGAGGCAGATGCCTGCTCTTTCCTAGACTAGTTACTTGAGAGCTAGGATAAAATACGGAATTTGACAAGTAAAAACTTTATGAATTAAACAAGGACCTACTGTATAGGGAACTATACTCAATATCTTGTAATAACCTATAGTGGAAAAGAATCTCAAAAATAATACATACATACATACAAACAGACACACACACACACACACACACACACACACAGTGGCCAAAAAGTTCATTCAGGTTTTTCCATAACATGGGAGACCCGAACGAACTTTCTGGCCAAGTCAATATGTATTACTGAATCACTCTGCTGTACACCTGCAACAGAACACTGTAAATCAACTATACTTCAATAAAAAAATTTTCAACTATGAATTTTCCAGAAACCTTAGACCTCCAATAATGCTATTGGCATCCAATCAATCAAAAAGTATTTATTGTATTACTACTGTGTTCTCATCCTCAGCAAAATGTCATCTGCAGAGTAGACTAGACACCCTCTTTTATCATTTTATTGCACCCTGGATGTTTTCTTTGTAGCTGTTCAACATCTTTCTGCCCCATGAGATCACACAGTAAGCTACATAAGGATTAGGACTATATATTTGTCTTGCTGTCTGCTCTATTCCCAGACACACACACACACACACACACACACACACACACACACACACACACACACACACACACACACACACACACACACACACACACACACACACACACACACACAGCATTTACTGTATGGCAGAGCCCTTTGATTAGTGTTTCTTAGAAGGACACCAACTCTAAGCAAATCTTAAGTATAAACAAAAGACCATCTGATTTCAATGTTTTAAATATAACATGGTTGAACACTTTTTGCATTATCAGAATGTTTCCTGTGGCTTTTCTGCCTATAAAATGAGTAAAGCCAAACGCTCTAAACTGATTTCATCCAAAAATAAGAGAACATCCTGCCATCACACCTGCATCAAGCCATTTCTGCTCATTCCCAGAGTTATATTTACTTTCAAAGGTAAGATCTTTCTTCACATTTTCATGATTTTTTTCCCAAATTTATTTCTCAACAAGCAGCCATACCTATGTGGTTTTATCTCCTGCCCCTTGTTAGCTATTAATATTCCAAATTCAGCTCACCTGTAAACTGGTTAAAAAGAAAAGTAACTGTCCTGAGGCAAAGAATATGAAAACTTTACAACATTAAAAGCAATAAAAACTATTATTAAGAATAAATATTTGTCAGGTTAAAATTTAGAGGAAGTTCTAAAAAATATCTAATAAATCGCCCCCATTGGTGATTAGCACTATTTTACTTATAAAAAAAATTTAACTTTATAAAATGAATTGTTTAATCAGGCTGGATTTTAAAGTCTAGAATCACTGCAAATGGGCTGGTATGTGCATACAGAAATCAACGTTTCAATTTCAAATGATTTCCATTTTCCATAATATCACCTTTGTCATCCTTTACGTAACACTGTCTTCTCTCAAATTTCTTACATCATAGACGGCAGAATACCCTCTCTGCTGCATCCTTTGCAAACTAAGCCTTTCTCTCCTGAAATGATCATGTCCTTTTTCCTGAACTTCCTTCCCTAAGTGAATCTCCACTATAACTCATTCAGGAGTTTTCACCCAATGAGATTTACTGCCTCTGATTAAAATGGCAACACGTTAACTTTCACTTGCGTGGACAGACTAATAATCTGTGAAGCATATTTTTATATCAACTCAACATATAATGCATTGCCCTTTTCTGTAATCTTTGGCCCATGGCTCTGAAAGTTTTCTCAACGTATTTTGGTTAGACATGCTCAACTTGTATTCTTTCTTATGAATTTTCTTCTGCTGTTGGACTTCTTTCCTCATTGTGCAATGGCATCTTTTCTGTTTAATGGCTAGTAGAAAATCTTATGAAGAAAAGGATAGTTTCCCTCTGAAAATTTCAAAGATTTCTCAAGATACCATTTCCAAGTTCAAGTTTCTTTATCAGTGAGGTGAAATAATCTTAGGATTATTATATTTTCTATTCTTTAATAATGATGGTAGTAAAAACTTTATTTTCTTTTCTCTTTTGCCATGAAATATATATGTAAAAGAGTGTGTTAATTGTTTATTTACATTTCAGAGAGAAATAATAAAATGATCAACTGTATATGAGCCAACTCGCCTCAACAGAGCTTTGCTGTTAACTGCAGGCTCCCTGGGAGAAGTTTTCTGTTATCAAGTTCTTTGAATAGACTTTGAATACTTCAAAAGACCCCTTTCATCCACCCTTCATTCCACTCCTAACTAAAGATGCCCAACCTTACCTCTGCTAACATTTCCAACCATTCTCTAGGTTCCCAATCTGGACCACATAACCACTCACTTTGGCAACTCCATCGTTGCTCTCTAGACTTTCCCACATCTTTGGCTTTCTGATATACCAATGTGCAAGTCTAATATTCCCAATAGCTAATATTTATTGCTCTTCTATGAGATAACACAGCATTGGGCTCAGTCCCACACATTTAATCCTCACAACAAACCAATGAAGCTGATATTGTTAGTTTTAATATCTTTGTGGTCTTTTTATAATACAAGACTGTGTTTTTTCCTCTATAATTAAAGATAATAAGAAAAGCTTTTTAAAATAAATGTTTGTTGAATGAAGATTTGGAAAAATCTTTACATACTTGTAAATAAAGAAACACACACACTTATCCATCTAGAATTGAAGGGGGAAATGTGGAAGGAGGAAGTAGAAAGTCTGGCATCACTGATGAATAATATCCATTTTTTAAATGCTTAAATGTATCCAAGGAGGAAAAACAACATGTGCTAATTCATTCTCTACATGAATTCTTTAGGACACTTTAAAATGAGGAAATTTCATCTTTATTCTCTTTTAGTCCTTTTCTTCTTTGCTGAAATTCTATTAAGGGAAATAAGTATTTGTGGCACCCATAATTTTTCCCTTTAATATATCATTTTCTGTAGACGTTATAATTAAGGTCACAAATACACAGCAGGTAAGATTTTTTTTAAAAAAGATAGACTCTATTTGGGGTTCTGTCAAACCCTGGCTGAGTGAATTTGAAAAAAAGGATTAGCTCCATTTTTTTCAATTATGATATAATAATCTTGCCACCTACTTCAAAGAATTGTGTGAATTAATGTGATAAAATTTGAGTTCTTTCAAGATGAGCACTCTAAAAATAAGTAAACTTATTTCACACTGTTCCATTAATTCTGAGTCTCCTTATTTTAAAAAGGAAACATAAAAAGGGAACAAATGGCAACCATAGTTTATTTTCTAACCACTTGCTCTTAAGAAAATTACTTTTGATTTGTGTCTATTACAATCTATTTCTGCCATTTCTTGAGAAATAGCATTTAAAAAGTGTATTTGGGGCTTCCCTGGTGGCGCAGTGGTTGAGAGTCCGCCTGCTGATGCAGGGGACACGGGTTCGTGCCCCGGTCCGGGAAAATCCCACATGCCGCGGAGCGGCTGGGCCCGTGAGCCATGGCTGCTGGGCCTGCACGTCTGGAGCCTGTGCTCCGCAACGGGAGAGGCCACGACAGTGAGAGGCCCGCGTACCGCAAAAAAAAAAAAAAAAATTGTATTTGCCCTTTGACCCAGTAATTCTACTCTTGTGAACTTTGCCTAAGAAACATGTCAAGATATCCCACCCAAAAAAGTTTTACAGACAAATATATTTATTGTAGCCTTAATAGCACAGGGAAAAAAAAAACAACTAATGATCCAATAATGAGGTTATGTTTAAGTAAATTGTTATTTAGCCACATGATGAATCATATAAATATTAAAATATATATAATATATATATAAAGGAACTTCATAACAACACGGAGGAGGTCTTATCTTAAAGTTAACTGAAACAAAAGACAATGAAATTCTTTACATACTCTGCTCAGCTATATCAAAAAAAGATTAAGATGAAAAAGGTTATTAGCAATGCAGATCTTAAAATAGTAGAGTTATAGATAATTATACTATCTTCTTTTAGTTTTCCAATTATCTATAGTGGATTTTTTTTTTTTTTTTTTGGCCGCACCACACGGCATACAGGATCTTAGTTCCCCAACAAGGGATCGAATCCGGGCCCCCTCCAATGGAAGCATGGAGTCTTAACCACTAGACTGCCAGGGAAGTTCCTTTGCTATGTTTATAATAAGGAAAATTGGAAGTCACATTGTACACAAAATACTTTCAGGATACATTTTAAATTCAATGGGTTGAGTTTACCAAGAAACTGATGCAAAGCAACACATGACACTCTGGTTCCCAAACATGGACACTGCTATCAGACTCACCAGCACCTCACACATTTTATTCAACAAGGAGTAGAATTAAACCACTCTTGGGATCTCAGTGAGATCCTAATGCTCTAGTACCACAAAGAAAATTCTGCAAAACAGAACTTAGTCACTTAGTACACCCCAGCCCCCCATCGTTCACTTCGCTACTCTCGCTAGACCAGACACCTGGTTCTTCAGGAGCTCAAGTTCTGTTTCCCTAAATTGGCCTAATAGGCAATTACTGCCTGGCTGCATATCAGAGCCCTAAATGATGTACCCTTCTCAAGTTCCTAAATAGATGGTCTTAGTCCTGAGACAACTAACAATTTATTTTGCAGGATAAAATGGTGTCCGGCAGACCACAATGGCTGAGTAAGTTTCTGAGGACAACCTCTTCTCCTTTTTCACTCTTACTTTGGTTTAGGACAGGCCCAGCTCTGTCCACTGAGAGAGCCATAAACCTCCCAGAGAATTTCCTCTGGTTTCAAGCTGACTTTGTTCACCAGACTTGAATCCTTGTTCTGAGACTAAAAATGGTCTTATGGGTCAAAGCATGGGCTTTGGGATCAGAGAACTTTGGGTTCAAATCTTAGCACAGCCATTTATTTGTTCTGCAACTTTGAGCAGGTTACTTGACTCCTACAGCCTTCATGTGAAGAAGGAAAGTAACAATTCTTAACCTTTTTGAGTTTGCAGGAAGATTTCCTGAATCGATGTAAGTAAGAGGCTGATATCTGATACTAATATTCACTAGGTTGTAGTTAAAATGAATGTACAGGTATTAAAATAAAGGTTTCAATTGAGAGGTTTTTTAAATGAGGAACTAGGACAAGATGCAAAATTGTTTCAAGAGTCTAAGAACCAGAGTAAAGACCCTCCATCAAAGGGACATGAAGATTGGGAGCTGGACATCAGAAAAGAAGATATTTGTCACATTGATTTTAGCACCTACTTGATATTATTGTGACTCTTTTTTCTTAATTAGTGTTATTGGAGTCTAACACAAAGTAAAGTCACAAAGCAGAAATCTAAGGCACAATGAATTATCGCTAAGTAAACATCCATATAATACCCAGCACCACAGGCCAAGATCTAGAACATTGCTGGTCCCAGAGAAACAAAAGAGGGATTTTTAAAGAAAGTGTTTAAGTGTTCTTAAAAAGAGTATTGTCTATTTCAATGTTGTAAGTAGCAAAAACATCCTCATACCTCCATGTCACTCACCTGAACACCAGGACACTGCACAACATAGTATAGCAATAATGAGGAAGAACCACCTGTGGTCCAGGTGGGTGTCCAGGTTACTGCCCAGACCCACACACACCCATGTGTGCTTTGCTCTGGTGGGCCGCCAGAACATGTCCCTATGCAACCTTAGTGAAGCACAGGGTGGAAAACCTCATCCAAAAAAGCGTCTTTCCTGGGATCTGACATTGCATGCACTTGTCATAGTGATGCTTAGAGCACTGTATTGTATCAAAAAAAAAAAAAAAGCAGGGCGGTTAGCATAAATGAAAAGTCATTCAAAAATAATAAAAAATGTGACTTTCTTCCTCTATTTATAGCCTGTGATACAAAATTTAAAACTCAGTGAGGCTCAAATAAGGTAAATATCATACACCAGAAATATGCTGTCGATTAATTCCCACAGATAGAAGCAAATTAAATAGGGTTCTTAAATATGAAAGCTGGTACTGGTTTATATTTAATAGTCCTATAGCTCTAGAGTTTAAAAACTGAATAAATTAAAAATTCATCTTCTAAATCTTTGTATATTGATCAATGAATTAAAATTAAATTTTGTGATATGCCTTTAGCCAAGTTCTAGCCTCAACCTAATATTCTGTGTGCCTGTCTTCATTATAGGGACTAGGTCCTGATCTAAAGGTATCTATGTTGGAAGAACCTTGAAAATCATTTTATTCTACCCCCCTTCATTTTCCACACAGGGAAAACGAAGACCCGGAGGGATAGAGAGGCTTATCTAGAATCACCTAGCTAATTAATTGTGAAGATGAGTCTAGAACTCCAACTAATATCCTGGGCATTATACAAGAGATTTTCCTGTTCTCTACAACCTTTGGATCTACAGATGCTTTGGATCAAAGCGTGCCTCAGGTATTAAGGAAGAGTTTTAGCAGTTTGCTGCAGGATACCAGACCCCATTATCCTTTCCCCATTTCAAACTAAGCAACTCCATTTGTTTTGCATATTGGCTTCCACGTTAGATTTCATTTGAGGAACACATTTGGCTAGAATAATTTGACAGCCATTGCTTTCTGTGTCAGTGGACTTTCTGTTTTCAAAAAACATGCATTGCGAATCAACAGAATCAACATAAACCTAATTTACCATTTTGCTAGGCTCGACAAGGTAAATCTGAACTGCTGTTAACCCTCAACAAAAACAACAGACATCAAACAGCCTTTAGATTGACATTCCCCTGCCTAAAGATGCTAACTTGCAAATAAATCACTAATTGGCGGGTCACTGGACCCAGGCTGAATAATTGATTTAGCTACATCATATATCGTATCTCTGTTTCATTTCACAGAAGAAAGCCACTCAAGGAAAATACGTTTAGAACGTAACTTCATATGAGAGGGTAAAAAGACCAATATGTGTACATCAGGCACATTTCCACAAAACGCAGGCCAGTTACATTGGGAATGTCAGCTGTTGTCATCATTTCAAAATCCTGTCACTATTTGAGAACTTTGCATCTCAGGTCATCTTTGGTCAGATATATCTACCTCCAATCATTCTAAGGTGCATAGAAGGTGCTCTCTCTGACACTAATACAGAAAACTCTATGCTCTGGGAATGCCTAAAATGTCCTGACTTTGTTAACTCCTCGTCACTGGGAATCTCTATCCTTACAACTGGTTTTCCAATTACCTGAAAGAAGATGATGGGTAGAGTCGATGGATAGAAAAAGCAACAACAATCAAAATGCCTTTTTGGCATAAATAACACTGATTCTTCCAAAGATAAGAAGGAAATCATCTAAGCCAAGATGAATAGAATCCGAACAGGTAATAAATGAGTAAGGAGTTCAGTACATACCTGAGGGCAAAGGGAGCAATACCTTTCCACCTTCTATATGAGCATGTGCCCTTTAGTTAACTTTCTAGCTCTGTCCTCTTGGTAACCCAATAAAAGCTGACAAGTTACATACCTCACCAGGCAACTCTGCTTATGGTAGAAGTGATTTCTGATTGGCAGACTGCATCTGAGAGAACAATAAATACCTCTGGGCTCCCCTGAGGGACAGGCCTCTTTCACTCAGCCTAATGTTTTCAAGATTCATCCATGTTGTAGCATGGATCAGTATTTCACGTCCTTCTTTTCTTTTTTCTTAACTTATTGAGACAGAATTCACATAACATGCAAGTCATTCATTTAAAGTGTACAATTAACTGGTTTTTAGTATATTCAGAGTTGTGCAAGCATCACCACCGTCAATTTAGAACCTTTCTGTCACCTCCAAAGAAACCCTGTACCCTTTATCACCCTACTCTCTGCCCATCTCCTCCAGTCCTAAGCAACCATCAATATGCTTTCTGTTCTGGACTTTCATGTGAATGGAATCATATAGTATGTGGTCTTTTATGGCTGGTTTCTTTCACTTAATGTACTGTTTTCTAGGCTCATCCATGTTGTATCATGTATCAGGACTTCATTCCTTTTATGGTTGAACAATATTCCATTGTAGGCATATACATTTTATACATTTTATCCATTATCCATCTATCCAATTGATAGATGCTGGGTTGTGACCACCTTTTGGCTATTATGAATAACACAGCTATAAACATCTGGGTACAAATCTTTGTGTGGATTTCATTTATCTTGGGCATATATCCATTTGCTGAGTCAGTGGCAACTCCAGGCTTAATCATTTGAGGAATTGCCAGACTGTTTTCCAAATTGGCTGCAACACTTTACATTCCTACCAGCCGTGTATGAGGGTTCTTATTTCTCCACATTCTCCTCAACTCTTTTCCAACTTGGTTAAGATGCCACATGGTTATTTTTAGTGATCACTTTTTCCTTCTCCAAAAGGCTTGCAAACTCCATTCCGGGATATTTTCAAGAATTCTGCCCAGTATTACCAAATTCTCCAGCTTTCAGGTTGTAAAACTTTTCTTTTTAAGAGACAGTGGCCTTTGCCCAGCTCCTGCACTTAGACCATTCTTCAAACTTGCCCAAATATCACCATTTCTCAAAGATCACTTTGCACTGAGAGAAACCGAAGACGGGGTATCCACTTGTGTCTTTTTCTTCAACACTGAGAAAAAATTTTGCATAAAAACAACCCCCCAAACACAGATGATTAAAAAAAAAAAAGTTAATTTTGGTTATTTGGCACTACTTTTTTATTTCCCTCTATTATTCCTATATTGAGTTATAATAAGTCACATGTCATGAAATATAAATCAGTATTATAAGAGAAAAGGTTACTTAAGCACACAAAATTGAGTAGAATATATTCAATCAATAAATGAATACCACAGTATTTTAAATGCAGAATCTAATCCTTTCGAAATGATCTGTTGGTTCTAATGAATAATTATTTCACAAAGTTTTTAATAAAATTCAGGTTTTAAATAGGAAGATTATTAACACTGTATTTTACTACCAAAAAGTTATTGAATGATTCTGATAATTTAAAACAGAGAGTATAACAAGTAATTTCATTATTATTTCAAACTAGTGTTATGACTCTATACAACCCGAGCAAAGGACATCATTTTATTGAGGTGTAATTGACATATTATATATCTTTCTCTCTCACTTATTTTACTTAGCGTAATGCCTTCAAAGTCCATCCATGTTGTTGCAAATGGCATGTGAGTGTATACATATATATCACAAATATATAAAATACACACACATATATATCTTATCTTCTTTATGCATTCATCCATCAATAGACACTCAGGTTGTTTCCATATCTTGTCTGTTGTAAATAATGCCGTGATGAACATGCGGGTGCATATATCTTCTCAAAGCAGTGTTTTTGTTTTCTTTGGATAAGTACTAGAAGTGGAACTGCCAGATCATATGGTAGTTCCATTTTCAATTTTCTGAGGGACCTCTGTACTGTTTTCCATAATGGCTATACTAATTTACATTTCACCAACATTGCACAGTTTTTTTTTTTCCCTTTTCTCTATATTATTGCCAACACTTTATTTCTTGTCTTTTTGATAACAGCCATTCTAATAGGTATGAGGTAATATCTCATTGTGCTTTTGATTTGCATTTCCCTGATGATTAGTGATGTTGAGCATCTTTTCATCTATTGTAGGCCAGCTGAATGTGTTCTTTGGAAAAATGTCTATTCAGATCCTCTACCTATTTTTCAATCCGATTGGGGTTTTTTTTGTTTCGTTTTGGCTATTGAGGCAATTGCCTTCTTTATAAATTTTGGATATTAGCCCCTTGGATATATGCAAATATTTTCTCCCATTTCTGAAAACATTTTCTCCCATTCAGTAGGTGGCCTTTTCATTTTGTTGATGGTCTCCTTTGCTGCGCAGAAACTTTTTGTTTGATGTCATCCACTTGTTTATTTTTGCTTCTGTTGCCTTTGATTTTGAAGTCAGATCCAAAAAATTCATCACCAAGGGCTTCCTGCCTACTCATTCTTCTAGGTGTTTTATGGTTTTAGGTCTTACATTCATCTTTAATCCATTTTGAGTTAATTTTTGTATATGGCATAAGATGGTGGTCTCGTTTATTTTGTATCTGTCTGCCCAATTTTCCCAACGCCATTTCTTGAAGAAACTGTCTTTTCTCATCGTATATTCTTGGTTCCTTTATTGTAATTTAACTGACCGCACATGACTGGTTTATTTCTGGGCTCTCTATTCTGTTCCCCCAACCTATGTGTCTTTTATGCTAACACCATACTGTTTTAATTACTATAGCTTTGTGATACAGTTTGAAATAAGGAAGCATGATACCTCTAGCTTTGTTCTTCCTTTTCAAGATTGCTTTAGCTATTCAAGATCTTTTATGATTCCATACAAATTTTAGTATTTTTTGTTCTATTTCTGTGAATGTTTTGAATCAAACGTTACCTCCTCCTTTGCAGATAAACTTAGAACTAAAAATTAGACAAACTTACAAAGAAATGAGCTGAAGTTTAGCTATCCTATCACATTATTCTGGTAGCTGACATGGTTAATCTTTGTCAAGTATGGAAAACAGATGAGTTATGAGATAAGAAGCTGTATAATAAATCGCAAAAACTCCAATCCTTGAGGAGTAATATTATCTGTATGTCCATTATTGATTCCCAGAATACCATATTCAAAATAAAAATACAAATATATTTTACTACCAAATGTAGTTTTAAATTATCTGCCACTGTTTATCTAATGCAAATCCAAGCCCCTCCTCATTTTATCGTGCTTACTTGAAAGTTTTCTATACATCTAAATTATATCTGTAAGGATTCTCACATTTTATAGGATGAGTAATTAGTAGATATACATATTTGGACCAATGCCTAAGGCTAATTTTACTCACTTTTTGTTTAGTTCAAGTCCTGTCCAGTCCTCTGGAATTAATCCTCCAGAAAGAAGGGGAAAGCATGTGGTCATAACCAGGGTGCTAAATTAAAGAAGGGAAAAGAGCCTTAGGAGTAGCAAATGCCTGTCTGATTTTGTTGGTATCTTTTTAAGAAAGCCTCTCAGGTAGAAGGAGCATCTATACAGGGACATCTAGTGGCAAAGAAGAATCAATGCAGTTATTGGCCTCAACAACACTTGAATTTTACCTTTGCTCCACCTTTGTATAATCAAGGAGGAAAAAAACCCTGAACTCCAAATAATGGCCATTTACAGTATTTATAACCGTATTTGAGCAAGAAAAAAATACTTGAAAAAGCAAAGAATTTGAACTGAATCTTTTTCTTTTTCATGATAACAAAATTAAGCTTATAGCCAAGATAGATTTGTTCCCATCAGGTTTCTCTATTTTTTCAAGCCATAGTACTGTTAAGAGACAAAAGAACAGTTTTACCAAAATTAATCTTTCCAGAGACATCAAAAGCCAGAATAAACCAATTCCCCTTATGTTGTAGAACATTAGTTAAATAGCATTACTTTTTTAAGCAATATGACTGTAATTAAAAAAAGACTAATAGAAAACTAATGATCTGTATCACAAATGAAACCATTAAAATGAAATAACAGTGAATCTTAATTAAACCATTCAGTAACCTTAAGATAGTTTCTTATGTGTCTCTTCTATAGAAATCTTTTTGTGTCTTTCATGGAAATGAGACTGAAAATTAAGCAAAAACTGACTTCAGTGCAAATACTCTTTCTCCCCACTAGCTTTCTTTCCTACTGGAACAGGAAAGGCAACTGCTTTTTCAGATATTTCTGGGGAGTTGTAGAGCAAAGGACAAGAAAAGGGTGAGCATTTAGATCTGGGTCTCAAAAGGCGTATATTATTAAGGATAACAGGTACAATGTTTTGACTTTAATTACTGGTCTGAATCATTTCAGCAGACCAACGTGGAATCTTACTCAAGACTAAACTTCAGAATGGTTATTTAATTTGCAAGGTGTTTTGTTTTTACCTTGCCTTCAAGACAGGAACTTTCCTCCACCCCACCAGGGGAACCAGCCTAGCACTTCTAGCTCTCTCCCTGTACCAGCTTTTCTCATCTCAATGCTGGTCCTTTTCTTCTCATAATTACCATAGCTTCCCATTTTTACTATTATAAAAGTGGGCTTTAATATTTCATGGCCACTTTGCACTCACATTGGTTTAGGAAAACACTAAGGTTGTATTTGAAATAGAAACCCAATCATCAGGCAGAGTTGTTATTCTCACTTTTCTGGGCACCTCATTTCTGACAGCCTGAACACTCACTGTTCTCCCTCTCAGTCACTCAGTATTTACCAGGTGTAAGATGATTTGACATTGATTTTTACTGAGGAAACCTGAAATTGCTAAACATCTCATTTCATCCCAGATCATAAGTTGATCCTAGTTGTATACAACTACCTCAGTATCATATAAGTATATGATACATAGATATAGATCGATAGATATAATGAGGAAACAAATGGTACAAACTTGAAGAACATCAAGAAACTTACCTTAACTAAAAAGGCAGAAAAAGCATAAGTAGTGATTCCCTGAATCCAGATGGACGAGATAGGGAAAGGGTGTTACTTTCTTATGAATTAAAAAAAAAAAAGTATGATAGTTGTGAAAACCTGTTACTACACACTAATCTAATATTTAGTATACATTTTTCAATCGTTTTCCTTATGTCTTGCCCCCAAATGTCCCATCAACTGACAGCTTTTCTTGGACAATAAATATAATACTCATCATGGATGGAATTTTTTCTTTTAATTTGCAAAGGCCAGACTAGACTTGGGGTACATGTAGGCTGACAAAGTCATCATGTGTATAAACTAACCCAATGGAGCAGATTAGGATATGGTTAGGGAAGACTGCATTGGATGAACTGTGTGAATTTATAAATTCTGACAGACTGATACACATAGAGCTATATATACACATATACATACACACAGAAATACAGATATAAATATGTGTATTAGCTATAGTTTGATTCCCTACATCTGCCCACTGAGAGGGCCTGGAAACAATGATACCTCAATAACCATGAACACACCTAGTGTCCAGATCTTGGCTTTTAATTGCCATTCTCAGCTAAAAGAAATGAAGGCTCCTTGGAGAAATGGCTGACTATAGACATGATTGAAACAGGGAAAGAACAAGACGACCCTGGAACATCTTATTATGCCAGAGACCAAGGATGTGCGCAAAGAATGATGGAGTTATGTCAAAAGGACATGGAAACCAGCTTCAATAAACTCTAGTGGTTAGGCAGAGAGCAATCTGAGGATCACATCAAATAAAGACAGTAATGGGGTATAATCCATTGAATAAAGTGGGAAACAATCGTATTTAAATAAATAGATAAATTGATAGTTTGGTGAGGAAAGAGATATTTTATATTGTCTTCAAGTACCTCCCCACAAAATACTTACTACAAAGAGAAAACAGTAACTTTGCAGTGGGAAACGTCTGGCGGACACCACCTGAATCAAAAAATCAATCATTAGCAATGGGACAAATCAAAATCATATGCCACATAGTAAGATGCAACGAAAAGAACTTAGCATCACTTCCGGCACGTTCCTGACAGACTCACAATTGAGTTTAATCTTGAGGAAATATCAGGACAACCCAAATGAAGGGATCATTCAAAATTCAATTATCTTCAAAATAATTGGCTTTTTATTTTCAAAAGTGTCCAGATTGTGAGAGTCAAGACTAAAGAACTGTTCCAAAGTGAAGGAAGCTAAAGGGAGATGACAGCTAAATGCAATAAGTGACTCGACTGGATCCTTCTTCTGTTAGTGGCATTACTGGTACAATGGATGAAACTTGAATGAATTCTGAGGAATATACCAAAGCAATGTATACATGTAAATTTCCTGATTTGGTGGTTAAATTTGGTTATGTAGGAGAATATCCTTGTCAGTAAGAAATACACACGAAAGTATTCAGGAGTGAGCAGCATATTACCAAATGATTCAGAAAAAAAAAAAACTCTGGGACTGTACTTCCAACTGTTCTGAAAGTTAACACTCATTTCAAAATTTTAAAACTTACATATATGAAAGTCTGCCCAAGCATTTAAGTAAAATTATTTCCAAAATATTTATACAAAACTAATTCAAAACCAATTTTCCACATCTGCTCCATTAATTGGCTATTTGATTGGAAAACATCATTCTGTAACAATTGAGAAAGTGGTATTTTTTTTTCTAGTTGATACGATGCATTCAACAAATACAGTCAATGAGTACATATTAGAAAAGGTAGTAAGGTTCCAGCACATAATAAAGTAGACAGTGTGGGTTTTTTTTCCAGGTAGTAATCATTTATTTTTTTAAAAAAAGCACATTCTCTGAGATTTTAATTTAATTGCAGACAGTTCAATAAAATATCAAATCATGCTAACATGGTGAAATAAGAAAGTGATTGTGTCTCCTTTTGCCCCTTCCATGTTCCTCTTTGCCTCTAGTTTCCAAACTGTGGGTTCAATTTGGGATGACAATGAGTACCTTAGTGTTCTTATCTTTCTCATTAACTGACAGGATATAAGCCAAGGTTTGCCAACTAGTGGCCCATAGGTATGCCTTGTGAGTTATACTCAGTTTAGAAAAATCAAGCAAGTTCACAGATAATGTGCATTTCCAAATTCTTTCCATAACAAAATTGACTGCAGTAGAATGATGGCATGCCCTTTTTATTTTTCTTTATTTTTTTTAATGTTTTTATTGGAGTATAATTGCTTTACAATGGTATGTTAGTTTTTGCTTTATAACAAAGTGAATCAGTTATACATATACATATATCCCCATATCTCTTCCCTCTGGCATCTCCCTCCCTCCCACTCTCCCTATCCCACCCTTCTAGCTGGTCACAAAGCACTGAGCTGATCTCCCTGTGCTATGCGACTGCTTCCCACTAGCTAGCTATTTTACATTTGGTAGTGTTTATAAGTCCATGTATCTCACTTTGTAGACAGTGTCTTAGTATTAACTGAGTTTACATTCTGTAGAGGAGATGGACAATAAATAAATAAATAATTTCAGATAGTGATTGTGATATGGAGAAAATAAAATAAGGTAATGTCAGAGTAAGTGGAGAGGGTTAAGAGAGGGCTTCCCTGGCGCAGTGATACTCACATGACAAGACCTAGCAATGAGAAATCTAGACAAAAATAGTCTAGGCAAGGGAAACACCTTGTACAAAAGCCCAAGGCAATAACTGCAGGGCAGCCAGTGTGGCTGGAAAGCAACAAGCAAGGGGAGATAAGAAAGGAGGTCCGAGATAAGAGGCAGGGCCAAAGTCATAGAGGGCTTTGTAGGTCACGGTTACTAAGAAGTTAGGGTTTTATTCTAAGGGCAGTGGATAATTATGAAAGGGTTTTGACCTTTAATCACCACACTTACCTTTAAAAGATCACACTGTCGAATCCAAATTGGAAAAGAAGAAGTAAAACTGTCACTGCTTGCAAATGACACGATACTGTACATAAAGAATCCTAAAGATGCTACGAGAAAATTACTAGAGATAAACAATGAATTTGGTAAAGTAGCAGGATACAAAATTAATGCACAGAAATCTCTGGCATTCCCATACACCAATGATGAAAAATCTGAAAGAGAAATTAAGGAAACACTCCCATTTACCATTGCAACAAAAAGAATAAAATACCTAGGAATAAACCTACCTAAGGAGACAAAAGATCTGTATGCAGAAAACTATAAGACACTGATGAAAGATATTAAAGATGATACAAACAGATGAAGAGATATACCATGCTCTTGGATTGGAAGAATCAACATTGTGAAAATAACTATACCACTCAAAGCAATCTACAGATTCAATGCAATCCCTATCACATGACCAGTGGCATCTTTCACAGAGCTAGAAGAGAAAATTTTACAATTTGTACGGAAATACAAAAGACTCTGAATAGCCAAAGCAATCTTGAGGGAAAAAAACGGAGCTGGAGGAATGAGGCTCCCTGACTTCACACTATACTACAAAGCTACAGTAATCAAGACAGTCTGGTACTGGCACAAAAACAGAAATACAGATCAATGGAACAGGATAGAAAGCCCAGAGATAAACCCACACACACATGGTCACCTCATCTTTGATAAAGGAGGGAGGCAAGAATATACAATGGAGAAAAGACAGCCTCTTTAATAAGTGGTGCTGGGAAAACTGGACAGCTACATGGAAAAGTATGAAATTAGAACACTCCCTAACACCATACACAAAAATAAACTCAAAATGGATTGAAGACCTAAATGTAAGGCCAGACACTACCAAACTCTTAGAGGAAAACATAGGCAGAACACTCTATGACATAAATCACAGCAAGATCCTTTTTGACCCACCTCCTAGAGAAATGGAAATAAAAACAAATAAACAAATGGGACCTAATGAAACTTAAATGCTTTTGCACAGCAAAGGAAACCATAAACAAGATGAAAAGACAGCCCTCAGAAAGGGAGAAAATATTTGTAAATGAATCAACTGACAAAGGATTAATCTCTGAAATTTACAAGCAGCTCATGCAGCTCAATATCAAATAAACAAACAACCCAATCCAAAAATGGGCAGAAGACCTAAAGAGACATTTCTCCAAAGAAGATATACAGATTGCCAACAAACACATGAAAGGATGCTTAACATCACTAATCATTGGAGAAATGCAAATCAAAACTACAATGAGCTATCACCTCACACCAGTCAGAATTTCCATCATCAAAAAATCTATGTATCAAAAAATCAATAAATGCTGGAGAGTGTATGGAGAAAAGGGAACCCTCTTGCACTGTTGGTGGGAATGTAAATTGATACAGCCACTGTGGAGAACAGTATGGAGGTTCCTTAAAAAACTAAAAATAGAATTACCATATGACCCAGCAATCCCACTACTGGGCATATACCCTGAGAAAACCATAATTCAAACAGAGTCATGTACCACAATGTTCAATGCAGCACTATTTACAATAGCCAGGACATGGAAGCAACCTAAGTGTCCATCAACAGATGAATGGATAAAGAAGATGTGGCACATATATATAATGGAATATTACTCAGCCATAAAAAGAAACAAAACTGAGTTTTTGTAGTGAGGTGGATGGACCTAGAGTCTGGTATACAGAGTGAAGTCAGTCAGAAAGAGAAAAACAAATACTGTATGCTAACACATGTATGGAATCTGAAAAAAAAGAAATGGTTCTGAAGAACCTAGGGACAGGACAGGAATAAAGACACAGATGTAGAGAATGGACTTGAGGACACAGGGAGGGGGAAGGGTAAGCTGGGACAAAGTGAGAGAGTGGCATTGACATATACACACTACCAAATGTAAAACAGGTTGCTAGTGGGAAGCAGCCACATAGCACAGGAAGACCAGCTCGGTGCTTTGTGACCACCTAGAGGGGCGGGATAGGGAGGGTGGGAGGGAGACGCAAGAGGGAGGGGATATGGGGATATATGTATACATACAGCTGACACTTTATCATACAGCAGAAACTAAGACAACAATGTAAAGAAATTATACTCCAATAAAAATGTTAAAAAAAAAAGAGAGATCACATTGTCCACACTGCAGGACAAATGCATTGGTTACAGGGATGCAAGAAGAGTAGCAAAATAATAAATTAGGAAGTTATTATAGTACAGATGGGAATTGATTTGGTAAAAACCAGGATAACAGTGGGGCATAAAGTAGACAGACTGAGAATGTACTTTGGACTTGATAATACAACATAGTTTTATAAGATACTACCAATTTTTGATTGAGCAATTTCTATGTACCCAAATTAACTTCTATTTTAGTACTTAAGTCTTTAATATTGGCAGGAATAAAGTGATTAGGATCCTGTGAGCCTAGTTAAACCAAAAACAAAACAAATTTAGGACAAAATAAAAGTGCAAACAGAAAGCACCTCCTTTTGATCTGTACTTCTTTCAATAAAAATGTATGTTCTGGGACTTCCCCGGTGGCACAGTGGTTAAGAATCCGCCTGCCACTGCAGGGGACACGGATTCAAGCCCCAGTACGGGAAGATCCCACATGCTGCGGAGCAGCTAAGCCCATGCAGCACAACTACTGAGCCTGCATGCCACAACTACTGAAGCCCACACACCCTAGAGCCCATAATCCACAACAAGAAGCCACCGCAGTGAGAAGCCCGTGCACTGCAACGAAGAGTAGTCCCCATTCGCCGCAACTAGAGAAAGCCCGCACACAGCAACAAAGACCCAACACAGCCAAAAATAAAATTAATTATTTTTTTAAATGTATGTTCTACCCTAATGTGAGAAGTGCTAAGTAGTATTAATTATTATTCAAAGAAGTGTTGACTGACACAAAATGAGCACAAATTTGTCATTGGAAGGAAGGAAGGAAGGAGAATACATTTACATCTGAAAAACCAGGAGATGAGATGTCAGGAACTACCATAATCCTGAAGGTTTGTGTGGTGAGTTGGGGCAGAGAAATGGAGGGTTTGGGGAAATCAGAATGTCAACCCTGTGCTCTGGAAATTTTATCAGAGGATATGACACCACAACTAGCCAAGAAAGGGTGTGTTGAACTATCAGATTTGACTAAAACCTGGAGAAATACAACACTGGAGCCCATTCTAACCCAGAAACAAACTTTGCAATGTCAAATGGTCTACCCAGATTAACTTCCCTTCCTGACAGCAGTGGTCTTTGGAAGTGAAAGGATTCAGAATATATCACTGTGAAAAGTTTTTTGTTTTTATTTTTGTTTTTTTCTGAACTCTGCTTAACTGCCTAAAAGCAGAGCCTCTCAAAAGAATTCACTTGTCATAAACACCCCCACCCCCCCACCCCGGGAGAAATTATCAGGGAAGATTAACTCCTATGACAGCAGACAAGAAGCTGGCACCAGCATAAGAAATTGCCTGAAACAGACGTCACAAAACTATCGTTATCTCACATCTAATCTTCTAAAGGCCCATATTTCTCTTTCCCAAAGTCATTTGTTTTCTCATAAGTGGCCTTCTCCCCATCTTTTCCCCATTAAGATGGTATATATGCCCCAAATTCTAACTGCCTCTGTGAGTCACATTTTTCTGTGAACACTCCTGTATATACGTGAATAAAAATCTGTCTTTTCTCTTGCTAATCTGTCAGTTTAATTTGCACGCCCACAATCATTAAACATAAGAGGGTAGAGCAAAGGGTTTTCCTCCCTAACAGAAGAAAACAAGAAAAAGAATTTCTTTTATAAAAAAGAACTAGCTAAAAGACAAAACCCATTTTGCACCCAGTCGTTATTCTCACAAGTTCCATTTATAGATATTTTATACCCATGCTAAATCTTACAAAGAATTTTAAGCAATACCCAACAAAAACCCATATAGTAGAAGAGTAAACTATTGCTGACAAAGAAAAATGCACAACATGAGAGCTGTGAGTTTAAGTTTTATTCAGGGACTTACTGAGGACTATAGTTCAGGAGACAGCCTCTCAGTAGCTCTGAGAGAACAGCTCCAAAGGGGTAGAGGAGAAGCCAGTTTATATATGAATTTTTTTGGCCTGGAAATACATGCAGTCAAGCATACATCTTGATGAAAGATTATGCTAATCACAAATATATCTCAAGTTAATGATTTTAGTGCTTTTTTATGTATGGGAAGATGCAAGAAGCTGGGGTCACTGAAATTCTTCCTGAGATACATGTCTAACTACCTAAGGCCGTGTTTACCCAAAGCACAGAGTGCCTCATCCTGTTTTTCATCCTGAATTCCTCTCAGGGTGCACTGTTGGTGGGCAACTGCAGTGGGTTATGACTTAACCCTTGTAGAACTGGGCGATGAACAATGCTCTTCATTTTTTTTCATTCACACTGTCGATAATAATAAATCAGTCCTGGGAAAATTTAAGGGAGGCAGTAAAGCAAGTATTCAGATCGTAAGTGTCTATGTAATTCATTTTTCTAAAGGAGTCAAAGGGAAAAGGAAATTATGGTTGATTTTCTGTTGTAAACAGGAGAGAAATAAAGATGCAATGGTTCAGCAGAGAAAGCAGAACTTTTCTTAGCTCTTAGGGCTAAATGGGATTTCTCACATGGGATTTTGCTCATGGGGCACTGAGCCATGTTGTAGGCAGCATCCTCGACAATCAGAGTTCACAAGAATGTGTCTTGCTGCTTTCCTCCAAGAAACATAGGAATAATAGCTCAGTGGAGCAACGCTTAGCAAAGGGGCAAATTAGCTCATTAGCATCCCTGTTTATTGTCTATCCTGCTGGTGTGACTCAGCTTCTTAAAGCTTTATCATTCCTGGTTATACTGATCAACAGAGTTCGACAGAAGCCAGAAAAGGAGTTCCTCAGGTCCTCAGAACACAGCAGGTCTTTTACATTTGGTACATTTTCAAAAAAATATATATATGACCAGCCCTCAAAGAGGCAGACCACTTCAAAGCACACTTTCTTGCTTGACTAGTATCTACAATGGGCAAAGTGCAATTTAATACAAGAGAGGGAGAGAAATTAAGCTGAAAATGTTCTAAGTTAAGACAATCATTCCAGCTCTGGCTCCCCAAATGCATGACCTTTGAAAAGTCATTTATCTTCTGTGTCTCCATCCCTAAAGTATCTACGATATGCTTTGGGAAAAGTTAGATTTATACAAAGAAATATCAAGAACTAGACGTGAACTCCTTTCAATCATTAGCCGCCACTGATTCACAACTTGCCTGAAGAGGAGCAAAGCTACCTCCCTAACACAGCAGAGCCTATGAACCATGAGCCATCAATTGGAGCAGCCCATTTGGAAATCTGTCACTTCCTAGACAGTTACAAGTACGAATTGGAAAAAAAAAATGAATTTGTCCTTGAGACTCAAAGAACCATTTTCTAGGAGGAGGCACAAAAGTATGGGATACGGAATGTTCAACAGACGGTTCTATTTTTGATTACATGCAAAGTGAAAGTGTCTCAACAATCAAGAAGTGAAAGGGAAAAAAAGTGTAACAGGAAATTTTGTCCACATGTTTAAAAGAGTTGCAAAACTCTTTTCTCTTTCTAATTGCTTCCAGGAAATGATTTTTCCTGGTCTGCCTTTTGGTAACGAGATACAAAAAACTGTGTCATTGTCATGTGACACCTGTTTAACCAGTCAGTTGATGACTAGTTAGGGGCTCTAAGAAGAAAGAGGTCACTTAAAGGAAAACCAATTAAATGGGTTGCTTCCTTCTGAAGGTCATAGAGCATTGTGGTTAAAAGTACAGATATGGAGTCAAAATGCCTGGCTTAGACGATAGAGCAATTTACTCACCGCTCTATACCTTTGTTACCTTATTTGCAAAATGGGGATGGTAAGTGTAAGCACATCATCAGGTCATTTTGAAGATTAAACAGCATAACTCATGTGAAGTGCTTCGAGCAGGCTCTGCTTTATAGTAAGTGCTCATAAATGTTCACTGCACTGATCACACCTTTAGCCTCTAGAGTGACTCAGGTTCCTCAGCTGGCACCCATCCCAAGAGGTGGTCCCACTAAATAACTGCCGAGAAACGAAAAGGGGACTCTCATGCGGACGTAGTCTAAGATAGACTCAGAAATTCAGCCTTTTCCACTCCCCGAAACTATTATTCTAAAAAAAATTTCCTTCCAAAACTATTTTCTCCTGAAAAAATTCAGTTCAACATTTCAAGTGTAGCTTAAATGTACTTTCACTAGCTACAAAACATTCCATCTTACATAAACCCGTTTTAAAAATGCAATCAAAAGAAACAATGAAATTCCATATGGGGAAAGAAGACAATGAAACCGTGGTCACGATCTGAACTTCATAGATTATAGCTGGAATGTTTGTACAGCTGCACTATTTAATTGGTTTACTATCTTCCCAGAATTATGAGCAATACCAGGGGAAGACTGCTAGACTGTTCTTTTCCTCCTGTGGGAAGTTAGGGGAAAATGTGTTGCAGAAGCAGTTTATAGATGGAGGCAATCTGTTTACCTTGAGTTTGGTGGACTGGGAAAAAGAGTAGAAAGTTCCAGAACACAGATGACAGGAACTTACTATGTATATCAAGAATGTAACTGTTATATCCAAAAAAGGATGTAACAAAAGTGCACAAGAGCAGACAATATAGGAATAAAATAGGAGTGTCCCTCCTGCTCCCACAATTGAACCCAGGTCCCACTGATGGGTAATCTTGCACCATTTAACCCAAATGAAATCCTCCCCAGAAACCCTAGACTCTAATCTCCCAAGACAAAACTTTCCTCCCCTGAACTCAACAATTTCCATGAACTTCATCTACCTTCCAGAAATCAGAACAGAAGTCCACCACTCCCCATATAGCTTAGATTGTTGTGTTTCCCAAATCACTGTTGCTCCTGGGGACAGGATAGCTTTACTCTCTCCTGAATCCCTGTGTCTCTATATCCAGGTAAGGAAGAGATAATGGAATTCCAAAACATAAAGACCATTCACAGGTAGAGATGCAGCCAAAAAAGACCCTGGATTTTGAGTCTGAAGATCTGGGTTCAGCTCTTAGCACAGTTACCAACTGGATCATCTTGGGCAAACCGTAAATCCTCTCCCGGCCTCGGATCTTCTCAGTTGTGAAGTAGGTAAAATATTATCCTACCTAAGAGTTTCTTGAGAGGATAAAAAGGGACGATAGATGTCAAAATTCTCTGTAAACTCTAACATGCTGTCAGAGTCGGTTACAGTGACTGTTTGACCAGGTTCCCAACAACTGTGTTTTTTTGTTTTTTTTTTGGTTTTTTTTTTGCGGTTCGCGGGCCTCTCACTGTTGTGGCCTCTCCCGTTGCGGAGCACAGGCTCCAGATGCGCAGGCCCAGCGGCCATGGCTCACGGGCCCAGCCGCTCCGCGGCATGTGAGATCTTCCCAAACCGGGACACGAACCCGTGTCCCCTGCATCGGCAGGCGGACTCTCAACCACTGCGCCACCAGGGAAGCCCCCAACAACTGTGTTTTATCTCCCTCAAAGAGATTGTGACTTCCTTGGGTGTAGGCACCGTTTTCTCGTTTCTTTTATACTTACTAATTTCTTGAGCACTATCTTCATTGAGTACACAGAAAGAACACTGACCTGTAAGACCTGGGTTTCAGTTTCTTCCATGAGTCATTTAATCTCTTGATCTGAGTTTCCTTGGCTTAGATGTTTATTTTCTCACATAAACAAGGGCAAGTCTAAAGGTACAGCAAGTTTCAGGGTTAATTGATTCAGCGCCTTGAAGATGTCATTAAAAGATCACATTTAGTCCAACGCACCAACTTCATCCTAAGGCTGATCATGAGATGATGGGGTTGTCCTCCTTCACTTTGCCCTTAAGTGTGAATGTGCATCCTTGCCTTAAAAAGTAAACCAGTAACAGCCACCAGGGGAAATGTCAGAGCACACTGATTGGACGAGACTACTGTTCTCCATTACAACTGCACTTAGAATCACCCAGGAAGTACTTTTAAACCCAGTTCTGGGACTTCCCTGGTGGCCCAGCGGTTAAGACTACACCGTGCTTCCAACTTCTGAGGCGTGGGGAACTAAGATCCCACATGCCACGCAGGGCAGCCAGTAAGTAAGTAAATAAATAAATAAAAAAAATAAAAACACACAGTTCCCACATTCCAGAGACTCTGATTCAGTATGTCTGGAAGGGAAGGGGATCGGGGCATTTTTTTTTTTTTTTGCGGTATGCGGGCCTCTCACTGTTGTGGCCTCTCCCGTTGTGGAGCACAGGCTCCGGATGCGCAGGCTCAGCGGCCATGGCTCACGGGCCCAGCCGCTCTGCCGCATGTGGGATCTTCCCAGACAGGGGCACGAACCCGTGTCCCCTGCATCGGCAGGTGGACTCTCAACCACTGCGCCACCAGGGAAGCCCCAACTGGGGCATTTTTTAAAGCACCCCAGATGATTCAAATATGAAGCCAGGGATAAGAAACCACTTCAGAGTAACTGGGATACACCCATAAAACTGGGGAAGGGGAGGTTTAGAAGGTAACCAAGCAGTAAATATTGTAGTAGCTACTGTTAGCTACATAATATATACCCCTTTAAAGGTTCGAAGTGTACAATTGCATATTAAGCATTCAACAGTAAGGAAAGTTAGTTAATGTTTTGTTCTTGTTTGGGGTTTTTGTTTGGGGTGGGAGGTGGGATTGGCTACTTAACAAAAAAGGGTCCTGGCAAAGAGAACAAAAGAGCTAACAGCCGAGTGAAGAACTAAGGACAAAAATCCCCTCTTACTAGTCTCAGACCAATATCCTTATAGGAATTTCCGAGATAGATTAGATATAAATGAACTATGCCAGCATAAAACAGGAAGTTCAGGAAGACCAAAGTTAAGGAGCACATAGAGTGCAGAGGTCAATATAAAGCTGTCATTGAGGAATCTGAACAAATAAAGTCAATATCAGGACCAGGGGACCATGAAGTGACAGTAAACCCAGGCAAAAAGCATTTCTATTAGGAAAGTAACCAATTCCAGAGAATAGACAACTCAGGACCCATGGAAGAGAACCACCCTGGAAGTGAAATTAGCTAGAAATGGTACAAGAAAGAACAGCAATTGCAGATACCCTTCAAGGTCAACCGGCTGTCCTGCACAGAGAAGAAAAGGAACTCTTTTCAAAGTAACAGCAAGGCAGGGAGATGAACCACATGAGATCTCTGAATGGGCAATACTACTCATTATCTATCTTGCCTTTAGCAGAATTTTTCTTGCCAACGTGCAAGGCTCATGACCTGGTGAACCAAACATTTGGGTTCTGGCCAAAAGGGAATTAAAAGTACAGAACACTTACTAACAGCTCAAAAAACACATGAAACAAATATGTGGTAAATGAAGGATGTGGGGAAATATAGCACAGACATTCTGATATGCGTCAAGAACAAGATATAAGAGCAGCAGTGATGTAAATGTTTTATCAAAATGGTATTAATGAGGTCATTAGTGATGTCTGAATGTTGGCAACTCAAGGAGTCTTGGATATGTAAGCAAAAATCACACAGAACGCAGTTCTGGCAAAGTTACAAATAGGAAGCACTTGTGCAAACATTATGTGACAATGTCCCTTTGGGAAAAGCATGAGTGTCATCCAAAAAGAAGTGTATTTCTCCAGTCTAAAGCAGCAATTAGGTAATTCCTGACCACTTCTACAGGCACTCCTTTGAATACGTTCAGAGTCAAATCATCAACAGAATCTAGCTGGCAGCCACTGATAGAACAACTTTCCAGTGCACACCACTTCAACACACATGAGGCTCAAGAAGCCGTTCTGCCCAAATTGAACTTTTTATCTTTCCAGGGACTTCCATCTCCTGTCTTAGGATTGCATTCACAACAAGTCTCAGAAAGGTTGTAATTCCTCCCACCCTTCTCATTCTCGTTAAGAGCTCTATATTATATATTTTTCCTCTTTGCAAGGGGAGAGGTGGAGGCAGTTCGGAATGAGAAAGTTTCGTTAATAAAAATAGTGTGGATTTAAAAACAAGAGAAAGAATTGAAGACAAAAATGAGAATGTTTCATCAGAATTCATTCAACCATCTATAAAAACCTACGATAAGCCAGACACCAAGATTAGGGCTAAGTTCATGAAAGCATTCTGTTGATCAACTGCAAAAGAGGAATTTGTGGACCAAAACTTGGGAAGGTGATGGTAGGAAGGTATTTTGTCCCTGTAAATTTGTTAGTACGTGTGGCATTTACTCCTTCCAAAATTTTAAATGATTTTCAAATTGTAAATCTATGTACTTGAGTTGTTAATATACCCAATGGCATTAGACCACAGGAACATATGCCAAAAACTGGCTCCAAATTTACATCTTTCAAGAAATCTTCCTTGCTCAATCCCTCTGCAGCTGTCCCCTTGGTTCCCATTTACATTATTGCGTACAGTGTGATAGCTGTACTGCAGGGGGTTAAACCCAGACGCAGACCAGCTGTGTTCATATCCTGGCTCTAAAAATTACGGGCTATGTGATCTGAGATTTTCTCAGAAACGAACAGTCCCTTGAAAGCCCTTGTCACAGTTCCTGGCACAGGAAAAGTGGACAGCAAATGTTAAGTATTATTATTTATGGTTTGCTTTATTATTTTAAATTCTTGATTTGTTCCATATACAGATTTTTGGTCTCAAGAAATGTCTGTTAAATAACTACTTTCATAAACTCCAATACATGGAAATATAATGATGGAACCTGAGTATCTTAATTTATAAATGGCCCCGTGTCAGAAATTCAGAGCACTGTTCTTATAGTGTATCAGAAATTCTGAACATTTTTTTTAGACTGGGTTGGGTTAATAAGGTTAAGTATGAGGGTTACATTGACTTTATTTATTTTTTTTTACATTGACTTTAGAAGTATATACTCAAGTTCATGAACTTTTAAGATCTGGCATGCTTAGGCTCACAGGAAAACCCAGTCATTCATGTGTCTCTAACCCTCACGCCTAATAAGATATAAGAAATGCGGGGTGGGAGGGGCAGGGAGAGTAACTTCTGGATAACCATTTCAGAGCTAGAAAACATAAGAAGAGAAGACTATAAAGTACAAATGTTATGATAAGTTCTGGTACTCTAGCCAGCCTCTATAGCAGGCCATCTCTTCCCTGGAGGGATGGAGGAGGGGATCCAGCCACCTGGGTAGAGGTGCATATCTGGGGAACGCACATGTGGTTCACCTGCCCCTCTGAATTGAGGCTCAGGGTTCACACCAGATCCTAAGATATTTTTAAAAAGCCAACATGAGATGTTCCTAAAGTTAGAAACCTGTATAGATGACTTCTTGAGGGTCTTGGAGGCATTGCTTCGTAAGTCCGTGGCTGTGTAGCTGACAGTATTTCAAGTATGAACAGTAACTACAGAGACCATGGCATTAGCAATGACGCAAGGTTCCACATCCTAGGAAAGGCCTCCCACCACTTGCCTTAATTTCCCATGGAGGCCTTTTTTTTCTCTCTTTTTCGAATGATAATATTTGATACCTGAGCTTCCTGGAGACTTAACAGAATCCTCAACCGTTCAGCAATCCTGCTATGCAATATAATAACAATATACAGAAAACCATTTCTTTGCCCTTCACACCATGGTTCTAATGAAAATAAAGACACACTTGATGGTGATAAACATTGAGTCAAGCACAGAATTTTGTTTATGGAGATGGAGGTGTCTGGGAAAAGAGAGGGATTTTTTTTTTCAGTAGCACAATACTTTGCAGCCATTAATTCATTATCCCATTTAATCCACTTACATCTCCTGAGGCTTCTTAGCACAATATTCCTTAGAATCTGTGATAATTGTCAAAGTAATTTAGGTTTAGCAGGACAGATCTGACAGAGCTTGGGAAAAAGAAGCTAGAGGGAAAAAAACCCAATGAAGACTACAGTACAAATAGCTCTTCCTAAAAATAGAGGTCACCTGCAGTAGAAATGAATGGTACTCCTTTATTATCGCTCCATATACTTTTTTTCAGCATCAATTCAAAAGATTTCTCTTTTTAGAAAATGTAAAACATGCGACAATGGCACACAGGGAATTAACCTTTATTAAACAAACATAGTGTTGGCATTTTAAAGTTACTATTATCAATATATTCTGAAGGGGAGGCAATGAATAGTCCCTCCCATTATGAATCACCCAAACTCTCTCTATAGACACTCTCTTCATATGAGATTGGAAAAAAAAAAAAAAAAGACTAGGTCTTTTCGGTCATTTTTTGAAATAAATTATTTAGTAAACCAATTTGACCGTGATTTTTAGGCTGTGATGTGCTAAGTGTTTAAGAATAAGCTGTCACTTGCAAACACTCCCGCGGTGGCTGACTTGCAGCTACCACCATGATGTTCCCAACGCTACGTTGAGAAGAGATACGCACAAACTGGCATGAATCCACTCTGAGACACCTGAACTGACGTGGAAGATGAAGCACACCCCCCAAATTCAGCTGTTACACCAACATTTGAGGAGGCAGGGGAGCGTAACAGAAATGATTTTTTCCTCCGCCTCACTGGAAAGTTTTCTAGTAGTTTATCCCAGATCCTAGACTAGGAGATACATCAAGAACAGCCAAAAGAAAAAAAGGGAGGGGAGAGTTATTAGTTTCACTTGTCTAGATGATGTCATAATAGCCCTTATTAGTATTATTATTGACTAAGATAAAGCACTTAGCATGAATTAGCCCAGGGAATTCTCCAGGACCGCTAAGGAGAAAATAAGCGGTAAGTGTGAATTCCATTTAATAGGAAGCAAAGAGTTTTCTGAGAAGATAAGAAATCACATTGAGCCACAGAACATTGAGCAGCAAGAATCCTTTTCAGCTGCGTGGTAGATGAGGCCCAATCCTCTGGGAAAAACAACTTATCTTTCTCCCCTGCACACTTCAATCTTAATACTCTAACAGCTGTCCCACTTAAACTCAACCTATTTTTCACCCAGCAAGTGCTCAGGGACTTAAGTTAGAAAATCAACCAGAAGCAGCAGCCTCTGTGAATCTGGATTTTCCTTTCACCTCCTCGGTAACATTACCCATCCTAAAAACGTTCGTCTAGAATAAAGTGTAGCCTCGTGAAACAGGCCATATTGTTGAGAAACTAAAATTTGTCTTATCTTCCTTGCTAAAAAATCACTGTCTTCTGTTCTCCTAGACATGTCGTTGTAATCTGAATTTCCTGGGAGAAAAGGAACCAGTTCTGATTTCAGAACCATTGGGGTGGATTAAACTCACGGTCTCAGAGGTGGAAGGCATGGAGGTTTTTGCCCCAACAGACCCTGGAGAGAAATGGATCTGCAGGGACTGGAAGCTGGGGGTGATGACCTCGAGTGGAGGTGGGAGGCTGGGAGCACAAGCAGCAGAGCTTCTGTGTGACCGTCAGGATGCTGAACGCTGCACAGCTCGGGGGCCCAAGCCCCTTGCCCCATGGAGGCAGTGAACGGTAATGGGGAACCACCTTCAAAGGAGCCACACAAGCTTAAACAGCAAACACCTCAACCAGGACAGAGAACAGAGGCCCCCTTGTCCAATTTTTCTGGTTCTGTTCAGCCCCCTTGGCTCTTTTGCTGTTCTGAGTGAGATGGGGCAGGGTGTAGGTAAGGGGAGGTATACTGAAAAAAACAACTTGAGTTTGGATGTCCTCCTGCGAGCCAAGCGGATCCATCCATATTTAAGTTGATTCAGAACAATAAAGTGAGATGCTTTTTGCATCTCGGCGACATACGGAAAATCCTGACATAGCTTTACTGTAGCAGGAAGGGCTTTCTACAATCCTCCCTTGCCTTAGGCTAACTGGAAACCTTACCCTGTTAATCCCATACTCCTGTGAATGTTCCCTGCTCCACAAATATCTCTACTGCAAAGGAACTAACTACTCCTGAAGTTAAGCTTACTGAGCCGGCTCAGGGTTTTGACATTTTATATCTGTAGCAAGTAAGTTACCCTAAGTCTTGGGATGCCCCCTCTGGTTAAATTCGATTAAGGATGCATGTAGCCCTCTTTAACTTAGTAATTACCGTGGAAAAAATGTTGTTCCTGACATACCTTTTGGTCTCATTTGTACACTTAACTGTATCTGAGACGCACTTCGGGAATCTTAACTGCTTTGTGCAGAAATTTTATGAAGCAAAACAGAGGCAGACAAAGCATGGTGAATGAATCAATCTCCACCAATAAGTTAAGTGCCTAAAGCTTCCTGCCTTCTATGCCACCAGAGAACAGCAAGAGAAATATGAGATGATAGAGTATTAGGCAATTGTGCCAGCTTTGCTCTGAGGAGGCCCATTTTCTGTTTTTAATTGAAAGTGGGTGTTTCTACCTTCAGACTGGACAAATTGTTTAACCTCTGCGGGCCATGAGTTCCTTACCTAAAAGTTTCTATGTTCAACTAGATGATCCCTATAATGTTGCCTGAAACACTAAAATTTTGATTCCAAGATATTATGAAATCCCAAAAAGAAAGGAAAAGAGGGGCATTGTTCTCATTCTATTGTCCACCCAGCTGGATTTATCAGATTAAGATTCTGAGCTATAAATAAAGGAAGAAAAGACACTGATACAATATAGAATTTGCATTTGCAGGAAGCGCATTTTTCATCCATATGGATCTCAACTATTTCGCGCGCTAATAACTGGACAGCCTATCTACAGAAATGGTTCTGTCCATTCATCTGCTTTTCTCTATAACAGTAAAAATATCTTTATTGCTTTGTTATAAAACTGTGTTCAAATAAAAATAGGGAAATGCAATCCTCAGCAGTTTCTGAGATCTAGCTGAGAAAAGTCACCACGAGTCCAAACATCTCTTTATAAAAGCGCAAAGGTAAGAGTGCCATCTGCTGGCCTAAGCTGTCTAAAAGTGTCTTCCTAGTCAATAAAATTAACTCTGCAAATAGCTTCTAAAACGTGAGTCTATACCCTGCCTTCTGAAGACTCTGAGCTCTTCAATAACTTGATGTACAGAGCCTAAACAGGAAAATCATGTGTCTTAATGTCCAAAATATACAAGCCATATGAACATACCGAATTATTACTCTCTGAATTAAATAAGTACTTATTTTAATTATACCCTACAATATTTACCATATCAAAAAACTGTAAACCTATCAGGTGTAAGAATAAGCAGACAATGTCTTCCTTTTAAAACCTTCTAAAAAGCTAGAATATTTGGAGTGTTTATAACAGTGGGAAATAGTGTCAAAATTGTCAGAAGTTTCCTCAGTTTCACAGCAGCAAACCAAGGGGTAGCTCTGTTAACAGAATTCAATTAAGAAAGCAAGCACAGGGCTTCCCTGGTGGTGCAGGGGTTAAGAATCCGCCTGCCACTGCAGGGGGCAAGGGTTCAATCCCTGGTCCGGGAAGATCCCACATGCCACGGAGCAACTAAGCCCGTGTGCCACAACTACTGAGCCCACATGCCGCAACTACTGAGCCTGTGTGCCACAACCACTGAAGCCCGCGCATCTAGAGCCTGTACTCCGCAACAAGAGAAGCCACTGCAATGAGAAGCCTGCGCACCACAACAAAAAGTAGCCCCCGCTCACCTCAACTAGAGAACGCCCGTGCGCAGCAACAATGACCCAACGCAGCCCCCAAAAAAAAGAACGAAAGAAAGCACACAGTTAAGTTGAAAAGTCATACAGCAGATATAACCATCACTTCACGCCTCCACATTGACGTCAGTGGGCAGATGGAGGCCAGGCTGAAACACTTATGTCCTTTATGAGGTGCTGTGATGGTAACATCTAGCCCACCAAGTATACTCATTCTTCTTAATCCCTCCCAAAATCTCCTTCAGGAAAGATTTTCTTTTAAACGGACCCCCTAGAGCAACGGAGCTGCTCAGAGACTATTTCACATAAAAACAAAATGATCCAACCAATGACTTGGCACTAAGCCTGAGATGATGCCAGATGATGCCAGGAAAGTGTATTCTATTGCCTGAAATACTGGATAACTGATTAGCACAATCCTAAAATCACCTAAGGAGGTGTATACGGCAATTGGAATACTTTTTATTCAAAGAAGTACATGAAACTTCCTATGCAGAAAACAATGAACTAGAAGAAAATAACTATTCTAAGTAGGTGATATTCAGTATCACCAAGAAGCCAAGTGATAGACAAGCACAGCCCTTAAGGGTCCTTGGCTTCCTGTTCATTTTCTGCCTTACCTATGTTGTAAATATAATCCCATAACAATTCACTGATTCTTGACACTAAAGATCTTTTATTTTCTCATGATGCCATGCTGTGAGGTTGTTTGGAAATGCCAATTATTAAAATATTAAATTGAGTAACTAGTATATACTTTAAATGAATTTGGTAGACATAGAGATAGACAAAATCTACATAGGAAAAAAAACCAATATATTTACTGTTCTTTTGTTGAAAGATGGTATCAATTTGTTGTTTCCTCTGTCTATGAATGTGAATGAGTGTGAGTAAAGCCACACTACACATCACTCACAGTCTGCATTTTGAATTAAAACTCTCTCATGATCAAAGTGACATTTTGTTTAGTATTAGTGACATATTTTCACAACTTTCTCATCACTGGCACCAGGATGTAAGGATGCAGTTGCCTGCAGCTCACATACTCTCTGAGAATGACTTAAGGTCAGTTTGTGTGTCTCCACCAGCCTTGCCAAAGTAATAATGACAGACCTCCGAAACCATATCCACAAGCGTGCAGGCACCCAGTCATGAGTCTACACCAAGTTCATGACAGCAGACAACTCGGAGGAAATTAGTTCATGTAGAACACACCACTCTTCATACTTACTCAACGCTGAAAACCACCACAGAGCAACTACAATGACAACGTTCTGACCAAGAGTAATTTATATTTGTATTACACTCCATAATAAAATATTTTCCCATCGATTATTTCACTTGTTTTTCAAGTCACCCTCTGAGACAGGCAGACCATTTTACAAATCACTTGAGATCCGTCATTCAATTTTTCACAATTGGAAAATACCTACTGGGTTTCTCCACCTGAATCATGTTTACCCTAAGACTGGTAATCCAGGAGAGCTTGTATACTAGTAAACACTAAACCATAAACCATAGGTTGACATAACCCAATGAAGCACACTGGGTGGGCTTCACTGTGCTTCAGTACAATGAAGCATACTGGTGACCTGCTAGAACTATACTACATTCTCTGTTGATGAAATTCACAGGTGAAATTCATCCATCAGCCAAATAGTTGGCCCTGCCCCACGGAGCAAGAAATGACATTTCCCTCTAGATCAAGGGATGCCACTAGCAAGTGAAAACAATGGAGTCACACAATCACATTTGCTTTTTGAATTTATCAAAACGATATCAGTACCAAAATATATTTGAGATTATCTAGATAAAAAAACAGAGGACCGAAGGTTACATTTTATCAAGTTCCTATAGTAGCATACTAGCTACATAGCTAGTAGCAGAGTCAAGGCTAGAACTTGCTTCTAACCCGGAGTCCAGAAATTAGCGTTTCAGAAACGTGAAATCATTCATCAAAATGGTAAAAACAGAAGCATCTGTGGCCAATAAGTTAAAAGTCAAAGAATTTCTGTAATTCACCAGTCTAGCTGAGAATTTAATTATTGAGCGTATGAGGAAACCACACTACCCACATAAGCAGCCAGCAGGAAAGTAAAGAGATGCAGCATTTAGATACAGATAAAAATATAGATGATACAGATATATCCTTTAAAATATACAAATATCCATACCCTTTCGTCCACTAATCCAATTTGTAGAATGAACACTAAATTATTTATAAGGCTGTTGATCTCAAAGTTAATTACAACAGGTAAATAATAGATTATAAATGTCTACCTATACTGAATTGTTAAAATTAAAATGCATCTCTCACAAACATATGGTTACCAAAGGGGAAACAGGGGGAGGGATAAATCAGGGGCTTGGGATGAACACATACACACTACTGTATATGTAGATAACAAACAAGGACCTACTGTATAGCACAGGGAACTCTACCCAATATTCTGTGATAACCTATATGAGAATAGAATCTAAAAAAGAATGAATATATGTATAACTGAATCACTTTGCTGTACACCTGAAACTAACACAACACTGTAAATCAACTATACTCCAATAAAATAAAATTTTAAAAAAAGTATCCTTTAAAAAAATAAAATGCATTTCTCTCATTATAATGGAATACTATGGAGCCAAGAAAAATCATATTTGAGAAAAATAGCTTATGAGTTGGAAAAATGGTTTAGCATATTTTGATGTATTGATATATGCTTTTGATACATTTTGATATAAAAAGTATTTATTAGGTATGATCCTAATTAAGGCAATATTTGAGAATAAGCATATTTAGCAAATATATAGACACTGACACATATATAAAAAGACACTACATCCATTTATGACAAAAATACTCAACAAAGTGGGTATAGAAGGGACATAACCTAAGAAAGGCCACATATGACAAACATACAGCCAACATCACATTCAACATTGAGAACATTTCTTCTAAGATCAGGAACAAGACAAGATTACCGACTCTCACCACTTTTACTCAACATAATATTCAAAGTCCTAGCCACAACAATCAGACAAGAAAAATAAAAGGAATCCAAATGAGAAAGGAAGAAGTAAAACTGTCACTGTTTGCAGATGACATGATACTATATTTAAAAAATACTAAAAACTCCACCAGAAAACTATTAGAATGAATTCAGTAAAGTTGCAGGATACAAGATTAATATACAGAAATCTGTTGCCTTTCTATACACTAATAATGAACTCTCAGAGAAATCAGTAAAATAATCCCATTTACAATGGCATCAAAAAGAAAAAAATACCGAGGAATAAATCTAACTATGGAGGTAAAAGACCTGTACTTGGAAAACTGTAAGACACTGATGAAAGAAATTGAAGACGCAAGCAAATAGAAAGATACACTGTGTCCATGGATTGAAAAATTAATATTGTTAAAATGACCATAATTACCCAAGACAATCTACAGGTTTAATACAATCCCTATTAAAATACCAATGGCATTTTTCACAGAACTAGAACAAATAATTCTAAAATTTGTATGAAGACACAAAAGACCCTGAAGAGCCAAAAGAATCTACAAAGCTAGTCACCAAAACTGGCACAAAAACAGACATATAGAAGAATGGAACAGAACAGAGCCCAGAAATGAACCCAAGTGTATATGGTCAATTAATCCACTACAAAGGAAGCAAGAATAAACAATGGAGAAAAGACAGCCTCTTCAATAAATGGTGTTGGGAAAACTGGACAGCTACATGCAAAATAATGAAACTGGATTACTTTCTCACACCATATACAAAAATTAACTCAAAATGGATTAAAGACTTAAACATAAGACCTGAAGCCATAAAACTCCTAGAAGAAAACACAGGCAGTGTATACTCTCTGACACTGGTCTTAGCAACATTTTTTTAAATCTGCTCCTCCGCCAAGGGAAATAGAAGTAAAAATAAACAAACGGGACGACATCAAACTAAAAAGCTTTTGCACAACAAAGGAAACTAGCAAAAAAAAAAAAAGGCAGACTCCTATACCGGAGAAGATATTTGCAAACAATATATCTCATAAGAGGTTAATATCGAAACTATACAAAAAACTCATACAACTCAACAACAAAAAAATCAACCTGATTAAAAAATGGGCAGAGGAGCTGGATAGACATTTTTCCAAAGAAAACATATAGACGGCCAACAGACATATGAAAAGATGCTCAGCGTCACTCATCATCAGGGAAAAGCAAACCAAAACCACGATGAAGTATCACCTCACACCTGTTGGAATGGCTATCATCAAAAAGACAACAAACAACAAGTGCTGGTGAGAATACGGTGAAAAGGGAACCGCAGTGCACTGTTGGCGGGAATGTAAATTGGTGCAGCCACTATGGAAAACAGTACGGAGGTTCCTCAAAAAGTTAAAAATAGAACTATCATATGATCCAGCAATTCCACTTCTGGATATTTTCCAAGGAAAATAAAAACACTAATTTGAAAATATAGATGCATTCTCATGTTCACTGCAACATTATTTACAATAGCTAAGATATGGAAGCAACCTAAGTGTCCACTGATAGACAAATGGATAAAGAGGATGTAGTATATTATATACAATGGAATATTATTCAGCCATAGAAAGAATGAAATCTTGCCATTTGCAACAACATAGATGGATCAAAAGGGTATTATATTAAGTGAAATAAGTCAGAGAAAGACAAATACCATATGATTTCACTTACATGTGGAATCTAAAAATCAAAACAAATGAACAAACAGAAATAGACTCATAGATACAGAGAACAAACTGGTGGTTGCCAGAGTGGGGGGCAGTGGGAGAACTGAATGAAACAGGTGAGGGAGATTAAGAGGTACAAATTTCCGGTTATAAAATTAGTGTTTTCAAGCACATTTAAACGGGGATTAGCACTTAGGCAATTCTTCTGGCTCTTAATTTTCTGGAAGTTAAGGCAAAAATGGAGTAGCAGGTTCCTTTTTCTATCTATAGAAAACACATTATTCAGGGGTTTCTCTCCCCTGGCACTGTAGTCAAACAGGAATTTAGCTTCATTTGAGTCCTTATGTGAAAGACCTCATAAAACATTAAGCAGTAACTTCAACTGTGGTCTTAAAATCAGGTAGCATCTTTTAGGAATTGACCCTGTGATAAATCATAATCCACTATATAAAATTAAATATAAATACAATTCTGTTTGAGATCTGTGAAACCTCTAGCAAAAGATGGCTCCGTATAACATGCATTTAGGTAACAAGTATTTTTAATAAAACTGTAATAATCTATCCTATAATGCTCTAATTTCATTGGTTGAACAAAGGCTCAGTTAGAAGCACAATGTCTCCTTTTATTCAAAAAGAATGCCTTGGGACTTCCCTGGAGGCACAGTGGTTAAGAATCCGCCAGCCAATGCAGGCAACACGGGTTCGATCCCTGGTCCGGGAAGATCCCACGTGCCACGGAGCAACTAAGCCCGTGTGCCACAACTACTGAGCCCACATGCCACAAGTGCTGAGGTCCACACACCTAGAGCCCATGCTCCGCAACAAGAGAAGCCACCGCAATGAGAAGCCCACGCACCGTAACAAAGAGTAGCCCCCGCTCGCCACAACTAGAGAAAGCCCACATGCAGTAACAAAGACCCAACGCAGCCAAAAATAAAATTTATTTATTTAAAAAAACAAAAATGTCTTTAATATCTCAATATATTAAATTAAAACCAACACCAGTCATTTCCTACAAATATTTTAATAGGTCGTTCACGTGTTTTTGTATCTACTCATCGAATGTGTAACATACTAAGTCACATCAAAACCCTTTTACTTCAAATTTGAAAATGTTGTATATAAAGTGTTTAACTGCATTCTTAGAAAGAGCATAAATAAAATTATCTAGAAAAGAAGATTGAGGTGATCATGTCAACTTTACCCTACCTTTATGTAAATAACTATTTCACCAGTCATCCAATCAAAGGCAAAACAAAACCAAGAAATGAGTCTTTCTCTTGGCTGATCTAGACGTGCCAACCTCTCCTTGACCTAAATCCTAACCATCATACTGGGTAGCTGCCCGCACTTTGCTTTGCTCCTATCCATGGCCACATCACTGCCTCGTCTATATTCTCAATGACTATGATGCCAAAATGTACCTATGGGAAAAACATTGCTGATGCTTAAGATATCTATCTCAGAAAAGTTATGACATACTCAGACATCCCTGTTTGCACTCTGATACTATTATTTTATTCAAACATTTTCATTTCTTACCACGTGCCAGTACAAGACCCTATACAAAACAGACTCGAGACAGATACGTGAGGGAAAATGGAATAAACTATTCTATTTGCTATGGTAACATGATGTACATGGTTCAATGAAAAGTAAAGGAGAGAACTGTCAAGTTTATCTAAATAAGGATAGCAGGCTCATTACTATACACTATGTGTTCATACTCATGTTTTAATGAGCTTCGAACTATTCTTTCATTCTAATATATTGGGATTTAAGGATCGAGTGAATACTCCATTTTTCTAGCCTTTATATATGCTTTATTCCACTCACAGCACTCCTGACATAACCTAAAATACAGAACAGGTATTCATACTACAGCATTTTATTAATACTGTATTATTAATACAAACAGCATTAATTAAATGATCGGTATACAAAGCTGGTAACACCCCTCTAAGATCCTATGCCATCTAAGTACCACTTTTGGGGGTGTGGCGAATACCTGTCACGTCTGTGGCAATCCAGCATCCTTTGAACACTATACTTTTGACTGAACAGTCTCACACGTACTGAGCCCTGTCTCTTCAACATAGAAGCCAGAACTCCAACTTACTTGCAGCAGGGTAAAGGCATGCAATGCACCCACACAGGACTTTAGTCTGGGAAGTTGGTGACATGAGAAAAGAGATGCAGATGTCACCCATCTTTCAGTAAGTGTGGCAGCAGAAGCATCCATCTTTTCAGGTCAGAAAGCCCAGAGCTTCTGGGGCCCAGTCTAGTATCATCATTGGAAGTTACAATGTCCAAAACAAAATACGCCGTCCACACGAGGTGGAGACAGCCTCGGTGTCTCTGCTGGAGTAGCCACCGAGGTCTGGTCTAGGTATCGTTTCTGGATGTGCAGTGACTAAGCCAGACACCCTCAGTATAATGCAGATTCTTTGATGCGTCAAATATATTTTAATAAGTTTCTTTCCTGCGTAGTTAAGCTAAGGTGAATTTTATTGTTTGCAGCACTGGCACACTTCCAATGGCTGCTGACTGTGGAGGGCGCCTCGCAAGGGACATCTGACGCCAAGCCTCCCTGATAATCACAGAGCAGTACCCCTGAAGCAGCCACTTCCCAGCCCTCAAGAATACAGACGACGTGTGGATAGCTGCTGGCGCTCTCGGCAGCCTGCTGTTCTGCTTCTCCAACAGTCAAAACACAGCTCAAGAGCTACCGAGTCAGCTGTTGGAAGCAAACTACATTTCTTTGCTCCTGGGTAGCACACCCTTTCACTCCCTTCCTCCAAACCCTAGCACCCAACGCTATGAATTCTCTTCACCTCAAGAAGTATCTGTATCTCCCTACTATGTATCTTCTGTCTCTAAACCTCTACATTATAAAACATTTTTCCAAGTTCACAGTGACTAATTTGATAGTTATGTTTGAAGATATTTTCAAAGAGCTTTTGAAAGTCTTGGTGAAGTACTTAAACTCCTCCTTTTACTTCTTAATAAACCTGGTCATTTTATTCAGAAAAAAGTTCTCATAGGGAAGTCACATTACGCTTACTTGATTGACTTATCCTGTTAAAGTTTGTTCAGTGAGTCCATCCATTATTACAGATCCTACCGACCTAGCTGACATCTATTGGTTCCTTCTGGAATACTAATTTTTTTTTTTTTTTTTTGCGGTACGCGGGCCTCTCACTGTTGTGGCCTCTCCCGTTGCGGAGCACAGGCTCCGGACGCGCAGACCCAGCAGCCGTGGCTCACGGGCCCAGCCTCTCCATAGCATGTGGAATCTTCCCGGACCGGGGCACGAACCCGTGTCCCCTGCATCGGCAGGCGGACTCTCAACCACTGCGCCACCAGGGAAACCCTGGAATACTAATTTTAGTGGCTTATTTTTGTAGAGTATAATTTTAAAAATTAATAGCAGTTTAGTGTTTTCATCTATAAACCAAAGGCTCCACATGTTGTCACTTTTTAACAAGTATAGTTGGCATATGCAGAAATATATATATAGGTAAATACACACACACACACACACACACACACACACACACACTAATTTGTACTCTGTCATAATTCAACAAGACAGGGTTGAAATTTGCTTTCATACAGTATATGAAAGGCAATATTACTGAGCAAAGTGTACTGTAAGTAAACTGGAGATGGAGTTGTCCTAATTAACAAAGTATTCTCAAGCCTCTGAGCAGCCTCTATTCATATATGAAACACTGTATCAGCTCGAGTCCATGACATCTCATACCACATACGGAGAGTATGTGTGGGACTGTAGGAACCCATTTTGATATTTTGTATTAGATTTTACAACACAGCTACTGCTTCAGATATTTAATCAATAACTCCTGTGGGTTGACAAACCTACTAAATTCCACTTTTCTGTTTGAGATTTCTATAAGTTCAATTCTAGAGAGTTCACCCTTACAAAAAAAAACGCATGTGGGGGCTTCCCTGGTGGCGCAGTGGTTGAGAGTCCGCCTGCCGATGCAGGGGATGCGGGTTCGTGCCCCGGTCCGGGAAGATCCCACATGTCGTGGAGCAACTAAGCCCGTGCACCTCAACTACTGAGCCCACGTGCCACAACTACTGAAGCCCACACACCTAGAGCCCATGCTCCACAGCAAGAGAAGCCATCACAATGAGAAGACTGAGCACCGCAACAAAGAGTAGCCCCCGCTCGCCGCAACTAAAGGAGGCCCACACGCAGCAATGAAGACCCAACACAGCCAAAAATAAATATTTTTTATAAAAAGACTGTATGGGAATAATAGCAATAATTGACTGATTATGATATGCTAAGCATTTCCCTAAGAAATTTGTAAGTATTATCTCATTTAATCCTACAACAACACTAAGATCAATCTCTGTAACCCTGTTTTACAAATGAGGTACATAAGGGATGACCTTCTCCACGGTCATACGCTTAGTACTATTGAAGATGGGACTCAAACTGAGGCAACCCACGCCCAGACCCTGTGCTTTACATGAGTTACTATACTGCCTCTCTATTTTCCCTCTTGGGTCTTTGAAATTATGTACCATAGATTTCTGACTATGTGATTGAAGTTGTGGGGAGGAAGAAGAGGAAAAAGGGGGAATGCTTAGAGAAATACCTAGCATAAAGACATTTTCCTCCTCTGGGGATGTGAGTGATGTTAGTACCGTAAGTAAAAATTGTGAACCAATGTTACTCAAATATTAGTAAATACATATCCTGGCAAAATATGCTTCCAGCTGTTCAAGCTAACTGCTTTTTTTTTTGGACTGGCTTTTTCAGAGCACTCATGATATTTTTAGCTGTGTTTCCCATATGCATAACAGATTGAACAAGAGGCTACTGAGTTAATAATCAACCAATTCTCAATAATTAGCCACTTGCTTCAACATCAAATGTATTTCACCTGCAGTATGCAGACTTGAGAATTTCTAAAGGGTGCTTGCAAGGTTCATCAAGTTGCCCAGCGCCGCAATCAGAAACACGTGCTTGACCTGCCGTAACTGCATGTTTCACGTATACGTGTATTCTCTGCAAATTGCTTCCTGATCACTTGAGTCCATAGAGTGGTGGCAACTATGAAAAAAGCACCCCTGGTAAGACAAACTTCCTAAAGGAAGGAAAACAGATCACTTCTATGAGTAGGGTATCATGTCATCATTAATTCAACAAATGGGTATTGAGTGCTACTTTGTAGTACAGGTAAGGAGGATACAGTAGGAATAAACACAGACCCTGTTCTCAAAGAGCTCAGTCTAGTTTATAGAGTAGGCAAGAAAATCAGTATTATGATACACTGATAATTCTTATAATCAAGAAGGCAAAGACATTGTAAGAGCCCAGCAGAGGCATTTAGATGAAGGATAAAGACAGAGTGTATAAATCACACCCTGGGGTTGGACAGGGAAATGCTTCCAGAATAAAGGGCACTTGAAACAAATTTAAAAGAGTGAGAGATTTTTATCTAGGTTTACCCTAGATAAAAGGAGTTCCAAATCCAGAGAACATAATCAACAACTGTCTTTAGAAAACTGTATCAGAACAGCAAACTACAGGTCGGTTTGTGTGACTGAATGACAGTATACATGTGGAGATGTCGTGAGTGATGGAGCTGGAAAGATCTGCCAAAGCCCTGATTCCAAAAGCTGCTTCTTCTAATAGATGCTTATTCTTTGATGCTCACATATCCCCTTTGTTAAAAATAAATAAGTATATGACAAAGAGTATAACTGGAAAACAACTGCGCAGGTTCTGATGAAACATGGTAGACTGAACAAATAGAAGACTGAATAAATGAAACTGCACTAATATAAATGGACTAAAAGAGAACAGTTGCTAAATAAAAAGTGAGTGATCCACCAGACAGACAGAATGAATACAACAACAAAGGAGAGATGTTAACAAAATTTGGGAATATGGAAAGCAAATGAATGGATGGTAACCGAGACAGTTGAATACATTCAGAGGATGAACAAATACGACCCATGACCAGTTGTACGGCAGAATCCCAGAAAAATACAGGAATTAGAGGCAAAGAGTGTTTATGAAAGTGGCTATGAGGGCTGGGGCAAGTACCACTCCTGCACCTTGGAAAAAGAAAGTCTGCCATGGAGAATGCAAACCAAAAGGCCTAGTCGAGGGAGGGCATGAAGTACCATGTCACAAACAAAGGGATGATGTGAAAATCTACATGTTGAAGAGTGGTAGTCCCAGGCTTCTGGGATGCTGGCAGCCAGACTTATACCTCAAAAACAGGATGTGAAAAGATTCATCTCTGGAGAAATTAACTGGACCAAAAGGGATGTTTAACTGATACTTAAAAGATTGGTACAACTTTGAGTAGCGTGAGTAGGACATCCCAGGCAGACAGTACAGCTTGTACAGATACACAGTCATGAAGGAGTATGGCAAGTCTCAGGTGCAGCAAGAGCTTCAGCAAGTTTGACCAATGGAGTGCATGGTGTGAAGAGTGAGAAATGATGGGGACAAGTACAGGTCCACCCACTAAAGGCTTCTAAGCTAAGGAGAGGTCACTGCATGTTATTTATACACAAGAAGGGAATTTCCACAGAAGAATGACATGATCAGATTTAGAAAGACAATTCTGGTTGTAGTACAAAAGCTAATCAGGGTGCAGGTAGAATGTAATAATGAGAAACCAGCAAGGAGACTGTGACTTTCTTATCTCTAGGAGGAAAACTAGACACTGAACTAGGGCGATTGTAATATTACAGAATAGAGAGGAGAGTCAGGATTCCAGAGACATTTATAAAGTATGATTGAATATATATGTATAACTGAGTCACTCTGTATGCAGAAATTAATACAATGTTGTAAATCAACTATATTTCAATTAAAAATTTTTAAGAATAAAACAAATAAAGTAGGATTAATGGAATATTTTTCTCAACTGGATGTAAGGGAGAAAGGTAAAGCAAAGAGGCAAGAATGAATCTTCTGTTTCTAGCTTAGGAAATAGGAATGGTGATGATGTCATTAACTAAAATAGGGAATATGACAGAACTAATCCCTTTGACAAGGGAAAATAATGTAGTCAAGGGCCTCCCTGGTGGCGCAGTGGTTGAGAGTCCACCTGCCAATGCAGGGGACACGGGTTCGTGCCCCAGTCCGGGAAGATCCCACATGCCGTGGAGCGGCTGGGCCTGTGAGCCATGGCCGCTGAGCCTGCGCGTCTGGAGCCTGTGCTCCGCAATGGGAGAGGCCACAACAGTGAGAGGCCCGCATATCGCAAAAAAAATAAATAAATTAATTAAAATAATAATAATAATGTAGTCCATTTTGAGACACAATGTTTAAGTTACCACAAGACATCTAGGAAGAGAAGTTCTACAGAAAGCTGGAAATTATCTACAATTCGGGAAAGAACTCACCTAGAGGGATAGATTTGACTCATATTTTTAAAAAATCCAAAACTCTGAATCAGCACAACATACATAATGAAGCCATGGTAAGGACTGAGGGCATACAGAGGGAAACGCACACCACCACTCTCAGGACTCTTAGCTCCGTGCCCAGGGAAAGCATCACAAAGCTATCGGAGCGCTCTCTCTTGCTAAACCCAAAAAGGATTTCAGAAACCTTCTCAGTATTGCTCCCCCAGCATCCACTACCAACCAACCAGAGTTGGCACTTGAATTAAAAAACCATTTGTCTTCCTGATGCAAAGCAAGAGAAGACAACCAAGGACTGGACTCTGAAGAAAAGGTTCTTAAACATCTTCCACCAGCTTCCTGTGTGTGTGCTGTTGTGAGTACAGGTGAGAATCTGGTGAGAGGATACTGTACATTCATGTAAACCAAACCTTAAAGCATGTCCACATCCATAGGCTTATCTAACCTTCTTTCTCATTACTGAGTAATGAGGCCACCTGAACTATTGTCCCTCTACAATCCAGCCTCTACATTGCAGCCAAAGCAGAGATCTGATTGTATCACCCTCCACTCTCACCCCTGCTATTAAAACCCCTTTACAGCATCTACTTGCTCTTAAAATAGAGATGAAGATTTTTCACACGGTCTACAAACCTCACTGGGTTTAACCCCCGACTCTCCAGCCTATATTGTACCATGAGCCCCCGCCATCCATCCCCAAACTACATTCTGTACTGCTTCCCTCCACCACAGGCATTTGAAGATGCTGTCTGCCATCCGGAGGACTCTTGCCACGAGTCTTAGCTAACTCCTAGTCATCCTTTAGGTCTTGGCTTTAATTCCATTTCCACGGAAGCCTTCCATCAATGCTCAGGTATCATCACAGCACCATGTGCCTTTCTTGCAGAGCACTTACCAAAGTTGTAATTTCACGTGTCCATGTGCCCTGTTTGATTGGCTTTGGTGATGTGAATTTTGATACTGTATTTTCACTCCGGGAAAATATGCCTATATGAAGTATTTGTTAAGATTTTACTTCCATTTTGAAATAAATTAATATGGTTTTAACAGACAAGAAACAATACTTGGCAAATATTATGACATATATTTCAATAGCCATTTTAATTCCGTCAGAACGATTTCATCATTTCCTAGGAAATTTGCAAACTATTACTGAATAAATAGTCACATTACTTCCTGAAATTACATGCAGCTGGAAATCCTGCTGGCTCCAAAAACAGGAAAATGAGAAATCTCTTCTCTCCTTTTACTGGATTTACACACTGCTCTTCAAAAATATTACAACCGTTATTGTCCTCAGCATTGTCTCAGAGTCATTAAGAACCACATTCCCATTTAGTTTAGCTAGCTGTGTGGAACACCTCTTACTTCCTGCCTCTGAGTATCTCTTCTCTATAAAAGGTTTTAAATTAAGACCACAAAGCTACTCTGGCCCCTTATCTATAGCAACAACATCCATTTGTGCCATTTCTTCCCTTAATTCTTCCTTAAGTGAAAGATGGGCACCACGGAGTAGAAGCTACTGTCATGGTAATACATGACTGGGAGCATCCTCTTAGCTGGTAATATACAGCACTGGCCTTCTGATGCATTGCTGACCCAACCTAACCCAGGAACTACAACGGGGTCCCATTAATGAAAGCACTAAATAAATTGTACAGTCTTTCAGCAGCCAAATACAAGGAGAAACACAAGTTTCACTTGGGCGCTGTTGTCTTAGTTACACATGACAACTCCTGGATACAAACTGTGCTTAAGGCAAACTGTGACACACACACACACACAGTCTCACACACACACAGTCTCACACACTGCCCATATATCATCCGAAGCTCCTTAGCACTTGGTCTATACTTCCATATACACCTTCACCTTCACTGCCCCAGGCCTTGTGATTCACCCTACTTAGGCCACACCCAGCTTCACTTGAAGAAAAACAAACTAACAAAAGTCTCAGTCAGAACAACCTACCTGGACTTCTACTTTCTTGGCATATGCTTCAGACCTGGGCCCCTCTAGCCAAAACAGGCTATTTACCTAATAAACTAATTTGTATTGAGGTATTAAGTTACTAGATTATGCATTTCCCATACCATATACATTTGAAGCTTATTAGGGGAAGCCAGAAATGACAGTACCTTCAGATAAGTGACCACTGGTGGGAATTTGGGGGAAAGAAAAGTCATCAAAGGATACCAGCTTAGGAACTGGCTAGCCATTTGTTCTACCCACACACATGTATTCACCTTGTTAAACATCCACTAAGGAGAAAACAAGGGATAGCAGATAAGGATAAATCCTAGTTGCCAGAATTCCATTCAATTCAGTAACTGAATTGATATAGTTCCTGAATAGGGTCCCTATTTTCAAGAATCTTACAGTCTGGGGTGCTTGGCCATGTGTCAGTCTTGAAGTCAAAGGCTCTATAACTTACATCCACTAGAATATATGCTCCATGAGGGCAAAGACCCCCGTTTGGCAACTATCAATTCAGTGTCTTGCACTGAGCTCATTCAACAGTTGGTGAATGAATGAATACTAGTAGTATGGTCTTACAAATGCTTCTTAGCCCATTTTCCCTTCCATGAAATAGGAAGGACAATATTCACTTCACAAGACTTTTATGTAGATCAGATGACACAGAGATGGATTCCTTTGGCACAGAGAGCTTGCAACATATAAATAAGCCAGACCAGCACACAAGGACATAGACTAGATTAGGAAAACTGATAGTGGAACAGATTTGGAACAATCTGTGTTGAGAGAGCTAAAAATTAACTACACTCTCGCTATATAGCTAACCAGGGAGGTGTAAGAAAGTAAAGGACTGAGTCTTAAATTCCAGACATCCCATAATAATCAAAATATGGTGATGGGGCATCACAGGTGATATGTGATCCTTAAAATGGGCATGATAATACAATACGGCTGAGGATCCAGAACATTCTGCTTTGTCCCCAGCTCTCACAATGCTAACAAGTCATTAATTAATTCTGCGTCCTGGTTATCATTAAAAAGGCTCTAACCAACTAAAGAGTTATTTAAGACCAGTAAATACGAAACATGGGAAAGAGAAATGAAAAACTTTCTCAAGGGCTTTGCTTAACTTTGAAGTATGTCTCCATTTTTACCATAGATCGTAACTGTCCCTCTCCAATGAAGATCCAAACAAGAATTTATTTCCAAGGTGATATAATAGTTAATGAATATATTACTGTATCAGGTACCGTGTCAGACATTAAATCACTTTATTTTGAGTCGCTGTCTCACAAAATCTAGTCTGTTACCCAAAGTCCTGCCATCCAATATACAAATACTTTAAATTGTTCCTCCAGTAGGAGTAAAGGAAAAATTGTACTGACTTATTACTGGGAATGTGTGAAATACTGAGCCATCTTGGTAGCACAGTCAGTACCCTCCGAAGAGAGTTTTCTCTCAAATGACAGAGGATACTTCATGGGGAGAACAAACCTCATTAGCACCAGAGTTTAAACCTGTGATTAGCCGTTGAGCCCATAAGGTTTGTGACTGTGAAACATGTTGCTATTTCTCATCTTGAAACCTGAGAACAAAACAGTATTTGAACACAGAACCTACTGTTTGACCTGTCTTTCATTCCAGTTCCTTAATTATAGCCCATGGAGAGAACATGGTACACTTACTACTAAGCTAACTGGTTCATCATAAAATACATCCATTTGATCATTCAACACACATTAATTAACCACCTATTATGCCCAGGAACTTGACAAAGATAAGCAAGATAAGACCTTGTGAGGGACACAGACGTGGACACAATTGCTTTACAGCATTCGAAGTGCGACCACTGTAGAACAAAGTCAAATGGAACATAGACCATGAGGGTCAACAGAGTCATCAAAGAAGTGGTGACAGCTGAGCTGAATATTAAAGAATCAAAAGAATATTTTTCAGCCACAGGTGATAAAGGGGATCATTCCAGTCAGCAAGAAAAGTATTTCAAAGACACAGATTGAAATAAGCAAACTGATTTTGGGAACAGCGAGTCACCTGTCCCCAATAGGTAGAGCAAGAGGGGACAGGAGAGGTAACTGAAAAGGTGGATTAAAGCCCAATCATGAATGTTCTTTATTAATTCATACACAAATATTCATTGGGCATTTAACTATTTGCTAGAAATTATCCTAGATAATGTAGGCACATGGCAAACAAAATCCCTGCCCTAGAGTCTAGCATATGCTACGCTGAAGAATTTAGACCTTAGTTTGAAAGCAACAGAGTTAAGCAGGAAAAACAGCACAAGCAGATTTAGAGAGGTAACTCTTTCGAGAGTGTGAAGAATGAACTGGAACAGAGGAAACTAGACACAGTAAGATGAGTCAGAAGGTTACGTCAATAGAGCAGATGAGTCCTGCTTCTGCTATGTCTTCCATGAAACATCATGGTCTTCTCACATATGTATCTTCATCAGGAATCTGTAGAGAATATTCATTCCAAAATTTCATTATTACTTGACTAAGTTCTCACAAGAGATGTGCGTTTTTTCTCAAACCTTCAATTTCTACACAAAGAATATATTCTTGTTAGAGCCGCATCATCTTGCACCACTAGATACTACCAGTCATTCTGACTCATTTCCTGAACTTTTAGTTGCTCCAAGAGAAGCTCATTTTGTCCAAGACAGTTGAGACAGGGCCAAACAGACTAAAGCCACCTATAAGGGCCCAGTGAAGTCTCAATTTCCAGAGAACCTCCAAAGGAACAGATGAATCAAGACTCCTGGAAGCCAGAGAAGAGGAACTAGAAACCGGTTTCCTTCCTCTAAACCATGCTTCCTGAGGTAATTAGGACCTCCCAGATCTATGATCTTCCAAACTCTATCCATTTCGTATGTATCCCAGAGTCTCAAGAATTGCCCAAAGCCTTGAGATTCATGTGAGAGAGCCCTAGATATTTATTCTTTTGCCTATGGAACTTCACACCTTTACATCTATTATTTCATTGCCTCCTTGTAACCATCAAAGGAATAAGGCAAATCATATGTAATCGGACCCATTTTAAAGATGGAAAATCTAAAACCAAGAGAGAGCAAGACTTTGACCCAAAGGTATGTGCTCGTAAGTAGCAGAATCAGAACTAGCACCCAGAGACTGACTCCGTCTCCACTCCTGGACTACACTCTTTGCTTTACCTCCATAGTGCCTCCTAAGCCGTCAGTCATTGCCTCTCTCCTATCGTGCCTACACGTCTGCAAAACAATTCCTTGCTCTCCTAATGTTGATAAATAACCTTTTTGTTAACCTAGACTTCATGAAGCAATCACTCTTATTTTCTAAAGCTCAAAGCCATCTACATTAACCACTAAATAAAATCTCTTTCCTTTAATGATCCCCTTCATCTTCCTCTCCAACCTCCTCCGAGTTGCTGAGAAGTTGAGCTCTAGTCAACCTACATCGACCCCAGTAAGCTGCAGGCTATTTTTAGTTCAAGACTGACATATTCAGGCAGCAAAAAGAGCCAGGGAGACGCCAAACTCCGTATCCACCCTGGAAATGAACAAAAATGGGAAGCAAGCCGGCTGGTTCGGTGTCCCTTCAGATTTATTATAAATTGTCCGAGGGAACTTGGTGAATTAGCAGTGAATCCACTCTAGGAATGCTTTGCCTCGGCCAGTCCTGGAGCTGACTCCGCTAAACCTAGGCCACCTGAGGTCTTTCAAAAATATTACTCTCACAAAAAGTCCACACAGCTCAACACTGCCGCCAAGAACAAGGCCCAGAAAACACAGTGGCAAGCTTGGTGCCGGCCCCACTGTGCAGTTACAGGAGGTGAGAGAGGAAACATCTCCTAAGTAGGAGTCAGAAAATCTAGATTCCTGACACTGAGGAGCCACGGGACACTGAGAAAGTCAGAGCGTGTGGCCTTGCCTGGCAGCCTCCTCAGGACTCCCTCTGCCTCGGCCACGCTGAACCCCTTCACCCAAAGTCACACCCTTCCAGGAGTAGCCTGCATACAATGACTGATCAAGGGATAAAGGACTGGAAGCTCTGGCCCCATGTGAGGCATCTCTGATGGGCCCTTTCAACTCCAGAGCTCCCCATGGGGTCAGCAGAGGCTGCCAGCCTGGGCCTCTATCTAGCTGGGCTCCTCACCTGCCCAGCCCTGCTGATAGGTCTCACCCCAAGGACACTCCCTAATACACAACCATAACGATAACCTCTGTCTCAGAGCGTGAATCCTGGAGAACCCAACGTGCAACACGAATAAATCGACGTCATCGACGCTAACAGTGAACTCCAACAAAACGACACTCTAACGAGAATCCTCTGAAAATAAAGTTCCTTTACTCAGGTGAAGAAACCTTCACAAACCGTGCGAAGTCACACCGGTGCTGCAGGGTTAGAGAAGGTCTCGGCTAAGTTCCAATAAAATGCAGCAGTTCTGGTTCAAGGTGGCAACGTAGAAAGATCCTGAACTCACTTTCTCTCATGGATACACCAGGTCTACAGCTACATATGGAACAACTAACCTCTGAAAAAACCTAACGGCTGACCGAGCAATGACTACACATCTGACCAATGAGAAGAAAACCATGTCGAAGTGGAAACAGAAGAGGAGAAAATAGAGAGGAGAAGGCCAGAAGATGGTGACACAGCCACAAGCCAAAGAATACCTGGGGCCACCAGTAGCTGGAAGAGGCAAGGAAGGATCTTCCCCTAGAGCCCTCGGAGGGAGAACAGCCCTGGTGACACCTTGACTTTGGAGTTCTGGCCTCCAGAACTGTGAGAAGATCAATTTCTGCTGTGTAAAGGCAAAAAATTTAAAAATTATATTAAATTAAATATAGCCTTCTGCTTCCATTTCTTCACAATTGCGTGGAAGCAGATCCTGGACGCAATCATGGAATCAGAGAACTGTCTTCTCTCCCCTCAGCCGCTTTAGCCTTCTCTACAATCCCCCTGCATTTGGTCCTGTACTACCTCCAGTGCCTAATGCCTTCCTGCTCTCCAACCCCCTCTTTCATATCAGTGGGAAAATAAGAGGATGCCAAAAGCCTGAACTGTCTCAGACATATCACTGGAATTATATTTCTTGGTTGACAGATTCTGATGGTGGGCTCTGTGATAAGCGTTCAGATCCCCTTTTCGGGGCTGAAGGGCCTATTTCTCAGTGGCTGTAAGAGCTGCTGGCAGACTCCTCAACTCTCAGCCCTCTCCAGGAACTGCCTTCAGCTGAAGACAGCTGCATCCCCCACAAACAGAAGCCCATAAGATGACTAGTCCGTACACAGGTTTCCTGACTCTCTCACCCCAACTCGGGGCAACTCTGCAGGGCCTCCCCAGCTTCTGAGCTCCCCGTGAAGTTGGCTGAGGCTACGTGGAGACTGCATCACAGCCCAATTTCTACCTCTGTCCAATGCCTCTTCCTTTCCTTCCCCAACAAATACTGGGCCCCTAATAAGTTCCCTGCACACTAATGTCTGTCTCAGAGTCTGCTTCAGTTAGTACCAGTAGCCTCTGAGAAAGCAAATATGAAGATGAGGTTTTGGTATTTGAATATTCTCTGGCTGACTAGCAATGAGAACCCCATCACTGGTGGTAGATCTCAGGTAACTCCAGGTCCTCCTACCTGCCCTCCACCTACTCAACATGGACCAGAAGGAGCCAGAAGAATATTATAAAAGTAGATTCTAAGAAACCTGGATCGAAGTAGACAGTGCAATTGTTATTTTCACCCGTGGTGAACGGGGATGGTACACCAGTGGGAAGAAACGGTTTAGCAGGTGCAATGTATCAGGGCTTGGAGAATTTGAGGAAATAGACATTCTAAGAAAAACATAATTAGAGCAGTTTCTGAGAATTTATGCTCTGGAGAAAAAGAATGAAGGTCTGGTGGTTATAAATCGTTAATTAAAAGCTATATGTGAAATAAAGTTGGAGGACTCATACTTCCTGATTTCAAACTTACTACAAAGATACAGTAATCAAGACAGGGCAGTACTGGTATAAAGACAGACATATAAATCAATGGAGTCTAGTAATAAATTCGTATATTGATAGTTTTTGACAATGGTACCAAGTCTATTCAATAGGGAAAGAATAGTCTCTTCAATAAGTGATGTTGGGACAACTGGATATCCACATACGAAAGAATATGGTTGAACCTCTAACTCAGAATATACAAAAAATTAACACAAAGTGGATCAAATACTTAAATTTAAGAACTGAAACTATAAATAAGTTCATTTGTATCATTTTTTAAGATTCCACATATAGGCGATATCATATGATATTTGTCTTTCTCTGCCTGACTTACTTCACTATGATAATCTCTAGGTCCATCCATGTTGCTACAAATGGCATTATTTCATTCTTTTTTATGGCTGAGTAATAACTCAGGCACAGAAAACAAACTTATGGTTACCAAAGGGGAAGGGGGAGAGGGATAAATTAGGAGTTCGGGATTAATGTATACACACTACTATATATAAAAAATATATAACCAATAAGGACCTACTGTACAGCACAGAGAATTATACTCAGTATCTTGTAATAATCTAACACAATGAATCTGAAAAAGGATAGATATATATAATTGAATCACTTTGCTGTACAACTAAAACTAACACAACATTGTACATCAACTATATTTCAATAAATAAATAAAGAACTAAAACTGTAAAACTCCTAGAAGAAAATATAGGGGCAAACCCTCACGACCTTAGATTTGGCAATGGTTTCTTAAACATGAAACCCGAAGCACAGGCAACAAAATTAGATAAATTGAACTTCACTAAAATGAAAGATTTCTGTGCATCAAAAGTACACTGTCAGGAGTCACTGTCGTCTCTCGGTCTCCCGTTGGCCCGATGGAGGATGAGGAAGCAGGGGCGCCGCTTCCTGGCGGCCCCAACGAGGCCAGCAGAGGCGCCCCCGTTACCTCCCCCTGTCCCCGGGGCGCTGCCGGCCCTCTGCAACCCCAGTCACCTGGCGCACCAGCTTTTGGTGCTGTTGCTTCCTTGGTTTCTGCAGCTGGTTTTGCTATGATAATCCTGCTGCCCTTCAGACGCAGGTTAAACGGGATATTCAGGTGAATACCACGAAATTCATGACGCTGTATGCCTGGTATTCTTGGCCCAATGTAGTTTTGTGTTTCTTTGGTGGCTTTTTGATAGACTGCGTATCTGGAATACAATGGGGCGCCGTTATGTTTAGTCGCTTTGTTTGCGTTGGACAGGTTGTTTTTTGCTCTGGGTGGAATATTTCACGCTTTTTGGCTGATGGAATTTAGAAGGTTTGTTTGGGATTGGTGGGGAGTCTTAGCAGTTGCCCAGAATACCTATGCTGTGAGTTGGTTTAAAGGCAAAGAATTAAACTTGGTGTTTGGACTCCAACTGAGCATGGCTAGAACTGGAAGTACAGTAAACATGAACCCCATGGGATGGCTGTATTCTAAGGTTGAAGCTTCATTGGGTTCTGCTGGTCACACAACCCTTGGGGTCACACTTATGATCGGGGGTATAACATGTCTTCTTTCACTAGTCTGTGCCTTGGCCCTTGCTTACTCGGATCAGAGAGCAGAATGAATCCTTCGTAAAGAGCAAGGAAAAACAGCTGAAGTTATCAAGTTCACTGATGTGAAGGACTTCTCCTTCCCCCTGTGGCTCATATTCATCATCTGTGTCTGCTATTATGTTGCTGTGTTCCCTTTCACTGGACTTGGGCAAGTTTTCTTACAGAGAAATCTGGCTTTTCCTCCCAGGCAGCGAGTGCTATTAACAGTATTGTGTATGTAACATCAGCTCCCATGTCCCCAATATTTGGGCTTCTAGTGGATAAAACAGGAAAGAACATCATCTGGGTTCTGTGTGCAGTGGTGACCACTCTTGCTTCCCATATGATGCTGGCCTTCAGGTTGTGGAACCCTTGGATTGCTATGTGTCTCCTGGGACTCTCTACTCATTGCCTGCCTGTACATTGTGGCCAATGGTGGCATTTGTAGTTCCCAAACATCAACTGGGAACTGCATACGGCTTCATGCAGTCCATTCAGAATCTTGGGTTGGCAGTCATTTCCATCATTGCTGGCATGATATTGGATATTTGGGGATATCTGTTTTTAGAAGTTTTCTTCATTGCCTGTGTTTCTTTCTCACTTTTATCTGTGGTCTTACTCTACTTGGTGAATCGTGCCCAAGGTGGGAACCTAAATTATTCCGCAAGACAAAGGGAAGAAATAAAACTTTCTCATGCAGAATGAGAAGTTTAAATGACTGTGTCATGAGAATGGGCTGCACACATCATTGGTTTGAAAACTTCCATTTTTTTTTTTTTAATTTAGAGTTTAGTCGTTAGGAAAAATAATGGTCTGGAGAATTATTATATTTATATTTTGAATACATCTATTTTAAAGTATAACTGTGAGGACTATTTTAGCCTGTGTCTTTTGTATTGCTGAAGAATTCTGCTTTGGAATAGGCTCATCAATGATGAAGTTTAGAAAATTGCATCTGGTACATGCAGGTGATTTTCAGTAAGGACAGTAAATAATGGAAATCTTTGGATCTTGTATTGAGATAATTTCCACAAAGTGTATCTTAGGAATATGGCCTTTGCTTTATCTTAAAGCAAAAAAAAAAAAAAGTTTTTGAGGGGGTAGAATGGATATTTTATATAGAATAAACAATGGCATTTTAATAGGCATTCCCTTTTGTAATAGGGAATATTTGAAAGATATTTTTATGAAGCCTCATTTCCACAAATAGCAGATTGTGCTCTGCTCTCTTTAGTTACCAGAGGTTGCTGAGCAGTGACCCTTTCGAGCTTCTTTATTTCTGTTACTGAGGACCCTAATTCCCAGGGACATAATTTTGTGGTACAAACTTTTTGTATGGTTTTTCTTATAGTCCAATTAATTACTAAAAAACGTCCTGTAAACTATGATAATTGCATACCTACAAGGATAAACAAACATTGCAAAAGAAAAAAAAAAGGTACACTATCAGAAGAGTGAAAAGACAAACCACGGAATGGGGGAAAGCATTTCCGAAACACATATCTGATAAGAGTTTAATATCCAAAGAACGCCTCCATGACAAAAAGACAATCCCAGTAAAAAATGAGCCAAGGGGCTTCCCTGGTGGTGCAGTGGTTGAGAATCCGCCTGTCAATGCAGGGGACAGGGGTTCGAGCCCTGGTCTGGGAAGATTCCACATGCTGCGGAGCAACTAAGCCCATGCGCCACAACTACTGAAGCCCATGAGCCTAGAGCCTGTGCTCCGCAACAAGAGAAGCCACCGTAATGAGAAGCCTGTGCACCGCAACAAAGAGGCCCCACTCTCTGCAACTAGAGAAAGCCCGTGTGCAGCAACAAAGACTCAACGCAGCCAAAGATAAAATAAATAAAATTTTAAAATGAGCAAAGGACTAAGACATTTTTCCAAAGAAGATATACAAATGAACAAGCACATTGCTGTCTTGAGTCATTACGGAAATGCAACTCAAAACCCCAATGAGATCCCACTTTACACTCACTAGGTGACCGGTCAAAAATATAAACAATAACAAATATCGACCATAATGTGGAAAATTGGAACCCTCCTACATTGCTGATGCGAATTAAAATCATGCAGCTGCTTTGAAAAACAGTCTGGCAGTTCCTCAAAAAGTTAAACATAGAGTTACCATATGATCCAGCAATTCTACTCCTATGTGTATACCTGAGAGAATTCAAAAATATATGTCAAAAAAAACTTGTACATGAATGTTCACAGCAGCATTATTTATAACATCCAAAAGGTGGAGACAACCCAAATGTCCATCAACTGATGAGTGGATAAACAAAATATGCTATATCCAAACAGTGGATTATTATTTAATCATAAAAAGGAACTGAAGTACTGATACATGCTATAACATGGATGAACCTTGAAAACATCCTGAGTAAAAGAAACCAGACACAAAAATCACATATTTCATTAAAACTTATATGAAATGCGTGGAATAGACAAATCCATAGAGACAAAGTAGACTAGTGCTTTCCAGAAGCTAGAAGAAGGGAATGAAGAGTATTATGGGCTCAGGGTTTCTTTCTGGGGTGATGGAAATGTTTTGAAATAGAAATATTTTGAATTAGAAGTACAACTGTATGACTATACTAAAACCAAAGAATTTTACACTTTAAAAGGGTGAATGTTATGATATGTGAATTACATCTCAATTCTTTAAAATCCAAAGTTTGGGGAAAAAATAAACAGCTAAGTGTGAAAGTCAGGAGGTCTCCGTGGCAGCACATAATCTTATCTCCTGCAGCTGGAGGACAGAGAACGCTGAGGAATAGGCCCAGTACTTAGCAGAGTTCCAAAGAAAATTAATTTCTCAATCCACTATGCTAAGGTCAAGGCTGTTGCTGGCAAAGAATGGGACTGTGAGATATGGGATAGGAGTCATCTAAGTTGATACATTATAAATCCAGAATCCATAGATTCCTCTAAGTCCTCCAAGTATGTGTAGAAGTGGCCCACTCCTCCCTGTTAAGGACAAATGCTTCCCCCTTGCTCAAACTAGAGGTCGAGGCTTCCCTCCTGCTCCCAAAGGAGACTCAGCGATATTTAATCTATAGTTGGTACCCAAGCACTTTGGCATCCTTTTGCCAAAGAAGCAGTATGCAAGAAAGGCATCATCATCCTGTCAAGAATAACTGGCCCTGATCATCATTAGGAGATAAGGCAGGGTGGAATATATTTGGCAGCCCGGTGATCCATTTGGGCATCTCTGGGTATTCTTTTGCCCAATTTTGAAGGTAAACCAATGAGAGCAACAGCCATAGCCTGTAAAGGGCATGGTGACCAGGGGCTCAACTAGCTCAGAAGATAAGCCAACTAGACCAGAAGAGATGCAAGCTGAGGATGAGGGCAACATAAAATAGATAAAGAGATGGGAGTGGATGACTGTCAATTGCCACTCAAGCCCAGCTTACTAATACAGACCTTGGTTTATCCCACTAACTATCCTCTTGTAAGCTTCCCCCACAGAAACGGGTCCAACAGAATGCTGGAGGACCTCCTCCCAGAAGTGATACTTAAAAAGTGGATTTAAGTAGTATCAGGGGTAGACTGAAGTGGATGCTATAATGTGAAGCCCTGTCCCTTCAGGACTACAGACTTAACTTCTCCCACTACAGAAGTATTGTCACATAACAGCCCTTAGCCATCAGGCCTTTCTATAAATGCCCTCAGTTAAAGACAGCCTTCTTGCCCAAGGTCACATCCTCTTACCAGGGGCTGCCTGCATTAATGACAGATCAACATGGGGCTATAACAGCCTGGCCCCCTCAACTTAATGCAGGACAGCTCTGCAGGGCACCCATCCTCTGAGGTTAGTGGTAGCTTTTGCCGAGATTGTATCACAGCTCCCTCTGCCCAATCCTGCTTCCTTCTCTTCTGCCACAGGTGTTGATCTCAAGAGCATTCACTCAATAAACATCCTGTTGGCTGCGGGTCGACAGGCTGTCCTGGCGGACTTGGGCTCCGCAGCCCCGGCTGCCTGCTCCTTGTTTGTGTCCTGAAGATTAGTGTGCCGAGTTGGTCTGTTCATTAAGATTAAACATGTAAACAAGAACCACTTAAAAAAATAATAAATTAAAAAAATTAAAATAGACATCCTGTTTGCAAATTTCTGTCTCAGAGTGTGCTCTCTAGGCAACCTGACCCGCAACATTTATAATTACACCATAATGCAAAACACTACATTTTAAGCTTCTTATCTGTAAGTTAATGTTATTTCAGCTCCTCTTAATTCTGGTAATTTATCTTTTAATAATCCTTGATTAATTTACTATGAAACATCACCAATTGAGAACTTTTCCTACATTATTCAAGTCTCCAAAAGCCTACTCATACTTTTAGTCTCAATAAATGACCTCACTTCATTGAAATCAAGGCTAAACATTAATTCTCTTAATCTCCTTCCTCCCACTCCTAAATTTCTTTGTGTGCTCAACACATATTTTTATCTTTTTTTCTTTCTCAGATAATAAAGTGTCTCTTTCCATACCAAGGTTAATTCTTACTACTTAGTTCTTTACTCTATGGTTTCCTGACTTCTCCAAAACAATATTTCATCAAAGTCTTTAATCTCTCCATCTGAAAGTTTACTTCCTTTGAGTGTATTAATATCCAAAACATATTCCATCAAAGTCTTTAATCTCTCTATACAAGTCTCTTTCCTTTTAGTCTATAAATACCATTGCTTATTTATAAACCAAAAACAAAACTTGAGGTCTATCTTGTTTCTCTCTTATTCTTTACCAACAAACAAGGTGGGGAAATGTATAATCACGTATCTACTCCATTTTGAGTCCACAGTTCAATAAACTACAATCTGTATTCTATCCACAACGCTCTACTGAAATATCACTCTGAAAAGTCACCATGACTTCCTAATAGTCAAATCCAATGATTTTTTCCTTAGTCCTTTTTTTTCTCAACCATTCTATGATATTTTACATCATTTAGTCTTGTCTTATTCTTAAAATTCTTTCCTCATTACATTTTCCAAGAAACTGTTTTGCCCAGGTTCTCAAACTCTTTAACGACATCTTTTTCAGTTTCCACCCCCCAACCAACCCCAATTATGGGCACTTTCAAAGTTCTGTTCTTGGTTCTTTTCTCTTTCAATTCTAATCTTCCTCTTTTAGTGATCCCTTTTTCCCCATCTTGAACTATAAAAATATGATTCTCAAAAATAAAACCACTAATTTGACACTTTTATTTGGGCTCTAAACTCAAGTTTTTACCATGAAACAATATATTAATAACTGAATTAAAATAACTATACTTCATTATGTTGTGAATGTTTCTATTCCCAGTTTACTAACTACTTATGCTAAATTTGTGTTGAATATAATCAATGCTTTTTCAGGATTTACTGAGATAATATATATTTTATCCTTTACATATTAGATTCCCTGATAGTCAACTATCTTTGTCTTCCTGAAATAAATCCTGATGTAACACGTGTTTTTTTTCCAGATTCCTAAATTGATAGGCACAAATGAGACTGACCCACAAACTTTATTGAAACTATCTTCATTATGTTTTGTATTAAGGCTGTTTTTTTCCTATGATCTAAAAATTTTTATAGAATATGAGAAGTGTCAGTTTCATAACAGTTCCAAGTACTTGCCCACAATATCTTCTGAGTCTAGAAAACTCATTTTTAAGGTAGTTCTTAAAACATCACAGTTCTTCCATGGTTTCTTATCTATTCAGATTTTTTAATCTTACATGTCAATTTAGCTAGACAAAATGCAAAACCATTTTTAAAAATACATTACTGGGCTAGCAGCACCCAAAAAAAGAAATCCTAAGAGGCCTAAATTCACATAAAAGTTGGAATCCAGCTGGATAGCTCTCTGGTGATTGGGTTTTAATGGGACTCAAACATAAGGGAAAGAACACAAAGCCTTGATTCTTTACAAAGTAGAAAAGCAAATCAAAGAATCCTGCATAAAAGCATAAGTTAGTGAAGTAAAGGGAAAGAATTACAGGAAGATACCAAATGTATACTGCTGTAGCCTTGGCTCTGGGAGAAGGGGGATAGACATTCCACCTGGAGAACTCATAATTATAGGCTGTCCCATGGTGGAATCAGAAGTGAAATTTATATTACCTCTGTTATTGGAAAAACTCCAAACTGAAATGAAGTTTAAAGTAGCCCTAGGACAGTAGTGCCCCCAGGCAACTGACAAAAACAAACATTTTTTTCTGGAGAAATACATTGCAACACTCTCTCAAATAATTTCCAAATCTAAATTTCCAAGGTTAGGAGCTCAACAATAAAAACAAAGAAAAGAAGAAACATGCAACTATGAGTAAAAACTAGCAGAATCAAGAAGAGAAAAAAATCACACATGCAACAATTACATATATTAGAATGACCAGATACTGAATAAAAGGTAATTATATAATAAGAATATAATTAATAAAAATAAATAATATATTTATGTAGTAATATAAGAAATAGTGTACTGAAAGTATAAATGAAGGAACAAAATTGACCATGCAGATTTGAAGATAAAACCAAATAAAACCTCTAAAAATGAAAATATAATTGAAATTAGAAACAACATTGGTTTAAATATATGAATAAACAAAGTAGAAGAGAGAATTAGAGAACTAGAAAATATTTTTGAAGAACTTATTCAGAAGAATTTCTCAGATGGAAAATTAGGGAGAAAAGAAGAGCTAAGAAACCAAGAAAACAGAGTGAGAAAATACACAGAATGTATCACAAAGAAACCATTAGATGGAAAACAAAAGAGATTAAGAGGTAGGGTGTATACGATGAAATAGAGTTACAAGAAAGACTAAAGAGAATGGGAAGAAATTTTTAAATAGATAAGAGCTGATAATTTTCCAGATTTTTTTTAAAGTAAAAAATATATATATAAATCCTCACAATCAGGAGGCAACAAACCCCAGGAGGGAAAAATCAAAAGAAATCCACACTGAGGCACATTGTTGTGAAATTATAGAAGACTGAAAACAAAAAGAAGATCTTACAAGCCACCAGAGAGAGAAAATAGATTTCATACAGCAGAATGACAGACTGATGACTAATCTCTCAAAAGTAACAATGGAAGCTAAAAGAATTGTGCAATATCTTCAAAACACTGAGAGAACAGTTTTCAGACAGAAGTGTATTCCCATCAACACCATCTTTCAAGAATAAAGGTGAAATAAGGGCATCTACAAAAGAATAAAACCTCAAAGAGTTTATTAATAATAGCCATCACTAGAGGAATGTATAAAGTAAGTACTTCATGAAGAAGGAAAATAACTTCTTAGGCAAGGGCTAAGATGCAAGATATGCCAACAATCAATGAAAATGGCAAACATGAGGTGAATCTGAAAAAGCACTGTATAAATCAATAGCAACAGCATCTAATGTGGCAGTTAAAATACTAAGACAGAACTAAAATACTAATCAAAATTTGAGCATTCTAAGTCTTTATATTGTCTAGCAGGAGGGTAACTACAAAAAGATTAGAATGAAGTGTATATATCTTTATTAGTAGAAGAGGAAAATAAGAAAAACAACAATCTAAAAGTACAAAATAACAGAAAAGAAAGAAAGAAAGTGGGCTGAAGAAAAGGCCCAAAATAAGATGGTAGAAATGAATTCAAGTATATTAATTACAATAAATGTAAATGGAATAAACTATTCTGTTAAAAGATAAAATCAACCATTTATAGCTTATATTAAAACAACTTTAATACATAAAATGCAAATAATAGTAATATCTATAGTGACTAGCTTATGGGATTAAAAATTAGTAGAAAAAATAAAATTCAGAGCAAATTAGAATATAACTTGGAAGAGGACTGACATAAAATATGAATGATCCTATAATCAGTGAAGGCATTCAATCAAAAGTTAAAAGTCTTTTCATAAAAAGAATCAAGCATTTCTCTCTCCTTTGTTGTATAATTATACCTCAGGATTACCAAATAATTGATGAAGGATTATTTCTTTTTATAAAAGTATTCCAGCTAATAAACAAAGAAGAACTTATAGAATTAAACATTGTGACTTGAAATCATTAATGAAATAACAAATCTAGGCAATAATGATCAATGGCTATAAAGCTGCATAGAGCAGTCATCATGGGCTTCATTTTAAAAATGGCATTAAGACTTAGAAAAGGTGAGGGAGTTCACCATGTCAACTGCTCAGGGAAGAATTCCAGGCAGAGGGAACAATCACTGCAAAGGCCCTTCACTCAGTGGGAGTCTAGCACTTTGTTAAAATGTACAAAAAGGAGACCCAAGAGGCTAGGAAAAATGAAGACAGGAGATGGAACCAGATTGTACCAGGAGCCAAATAATGAGCAACTGGTAGAATGGAACTGGTATCAGCTGAATGGAGGACGACTAGGTGGAGGAGGTTTGGTAGATGAAATCAGGAGCTTAGTTTTGAATATGTTAAGTTTAAGATGTTTATAGGACATCCAAGTGAAATTGTCATGTAGGCAACTGAATATACAAACGTGGAATTCTGGGCCAGAAATTAAAATGTGAGAACTATCATCATATAAATGGTACTTACAGCCAGGGAACTGCATTAACATCACTAAGGGAAAGAGACTGACAGAAAAACACAGACAACTAGGACTGAGTTTTGGAGAATGATTCAGGAGAAAATAGCATTTTCCACCTTCTTATATACTGTATACAGTTGTCCCTCATGGATACAGATTGATTCTGGGACGCCATGGATACCAAAACGTGTGGATGCTTAAGTCCCTTACATAAAATGTCATACTACATTCAGTTGGCCCTTATATCTGTGGATATGGAACCCACAGAAAGGAAGGGCTGACTGTAATTTATTATGTATTGTATTTATTTTACAATATTACAAATTATGTATTACACTGTTATGTTTTGTATTTGATGAACTATAAGAATGTAAAATCGCATAATGAGGACTTCCCTGGTGATGCAGTCGTTAAGAATCCACCTGCCAATGCAGGGGACACAGGTTCAATCCCTGGTCCAGGAAGATCCCACATGCCGCAGAGCAACTAAGCCCATGCGCTGCAACTACTGAGCCTGCACGTCACAACTACTGAAGCCCATGCACCTAGAGCCCATGCTCCACAAGAGAAGCCACTGGAAGGAGAAGCCTGAGCACCGCAATGACGAGTAGCCCCTGCTCAATGCAACTAGAGAAAGTCCACGAGCAGCAGAGACCCAATGCAGCCAAAAATTAAAAAAAAAAAAAAAAAAAATCCCATAATGAAAGGGATTTTTGTCTTTTCTGTTCTGACCACTGATACATCACAAGGACAAAGAATAGTGTCTTGCTTAGTAGGTATTCAATAACCATCTGTTGATAAGAATCTATGGATTTTGCTTTTCATGTTTGTTTTAGAAATTCTTCCACATGTTGAGGTCATAAAGATAGTCTTCTTTCTTTTTTTCTCTAGTGTATTACATATTTGCCTTCCATATCTACTTCGTAATCCATATGGAACTGAATGATGTGAAGTAAGGATCTAATTTCATTTTTCACACATCTCTTTTCTACAGAATAAAGTTCAAAATTGTTAGCATAACATTCAAGAGCATTTAGATCTTCATGATCTAAATCTACTTTCTCCCTCCTATGTCATCTTTCACCGCCATCCTGTGGAGCCTTAGTTCAAATATGTTAAACTACTAGCAATTCTTGAGCTCTAGACAATGCAATATGATATGCAACAGGAAAATATGAAATTATTAAAAGATATAATCATGTGTGGATCATAAAACTGTACACCTAGAAAACAGAATTTTTTTTCAAAAAAAGGTTTGCTGATAAGAACAAGAGTTAAAATATGTGCATCCATTAAAATGATTTTTGTAGGGAATTCCCTGGAGGCCTAGCCATTGGGACTCTGAGCTTTCACTGCTGAGGGCCCAGGTTCAATCCCTGGTCAGGGAACTAGGATTCTGCAAGCCATGCAGTGAGGCCAAAAAATAAATAAATGGTGGCAATAAATAGAAGTGATAGCGAGCAGGGAACTAATGACCACATAAAAATTATTTTTTTCAAAAAATGTTTGTAAAGATACCAAATTACACGACACATGCTTATAAAATCATATTAAATGATAAAAACAGAATTCCAAATTCTACCCACCTACCATATTGTTTAAATTGTTAAAAATTAAATATGGAATAAATGATTTAAGAGGCACACTACAATGATAATGGTCAATGTGTTTTGATGGTTGAATTTTCCCCATAGGCTAAGTTTTATAACTTGGTTTTATAATAAAAAATTTAAATAAAAATATTTTATATTTGTACATAAATGCTAATACATCTTATCCCTGACCAGAGAACTTTCGCCAAATTTCAAATAAGGCCTTGAAAATGAGGACCTTAAGTATAATTTTTCATCAGTCATAACTACCCAAAAAATTGTACCACCCATTTAGGAATCTTTTTTTTTTTTTTTTTTTTTTGCAGTATGCGGGCCTCTCACTGTTGTGGCCTCTCCTGTTGCGGAGCACAGGCTCCGGACACACAGGCTCAGCGGCCATGGCTCACGGGCCCAGCTGCTCCGCGGCATGTGGGATCTTCCCGGACCGGGGCACAAACCCGTGTCCCCTGCATCGGCAGGAGGACTCTCAACCACTGCGCCACCAGGGAAGCCCCATTTGGGAATCTTAATTCATCCCTAGAAAACAAATAGGTTCATTGTCACTAAGATTTAACGAGTCTAAGTAATAAAGATATTTGGGGGAGGGGGTAATTTGTTAAGGTAGTATAATCTATAAGACGTTAAAAATAGCATTTATTGTATGTTTTCTAAGCTATAGCTATGAGCTATACTCATTACTTTAAATATATTATCTCATTTTAATTCTCAGAGTAGCTCTACAACACAGACATCATTATTTGCAGTAGTGGTTAAGAGCATGTATCCATAGCTTTTCATCTTCATGTAGTAGAACCAAAAGAACGTTTACCAATAAGTCTTAAACTAAATACTCAGATAATATGAGCTTCTATTTTATACCTGGAAGTGTCCCTGGAGATCACCTACCCCAACATTTTAGAGATAAAGAAATTCCAGTACTCAGAGAGAAAACAGACTTGTTGATGACCACACATCTAGATAATGGGAATGACATCAATACCAGAATTACTGTTTCATCATTCTTTCCACTATATCACACTTCAATTCAATCACTGAACTCAAAACTCAAATCAAAATGATTGAATATTTGCCTTCAAAAATTACCCTAACTCCTCCCCAAATGGTTTCTTTTCTGAAAAGATTACACATTATATATATATATATAAAATATATATATATATATAAAACACATACACATATATATAGAAATATTTTTTTCTGAAAAGATTATATATATGTGTGTGTATATATCTATATATATATTATAGAGAGAGAGATAGATGTAGGTTCACATGTCTGTTCACATAATTCTGAATACTGGAGCTCTTTAAAGACAATACCTGAGGCCACAAACTGACAGCCCACCTGCTTTTTGGGCATCTACAGAACAATCACTTGAATAGGCAGCACAGTTTTCAATATATAAATTCTCTATTAAAATGTCTATGAAGCAATTCTTCCTTTTGTTGCTAGTAAATGAAAACACTGTATCTTCTATAAAAAAAATCATTAAGGAATGCCATTCATAAAAAGATTCAATTAAGTATATGAAACTTATATGTCACTGTGACCTATATTGAGTTGTTCTCTAAGACAAGATAATCTTTTTTGTTGTTGTTCTGAGCTCATCTCTGAAACAAAAAGATCAAATTTCATTAAGAAAAACAGCTTTGTTCTCCCAATTAGAGTCCCAGAGGAATCTGACTGTGTGAGATCTCCAGGGCACAATGGTGGGAGAAAGACCACTCATGCTATATCTCCCCCCTCCACTCCACCCTCCCACACACACACACACACACACACACACTCCTTCCCACACATACACACATACAGTATCCCTTCCATTTGAGATTGACAAGAGTTAACCTTTTTTTTTTTTTTTTAAAGAAAGGAAATTATCAGAGCATTCACTCATTTTTGACTAAAGACCCAGAAAAGGCCATGCCTTAATCCAAAGATGATCCACTGAAAATCACAGCTAAATGCTCTCAGGACTGACTGACACGATCCCACCGAAATTGGCCTTTCTCTGAACACATACATTCCTCATCTGCCTCTTGCATCATAGACTCTTCCAGACTATTTAGCTAAAGTTACATCACTGTACAGAAATCCCCACGTAAGGAGCAAAAGGCCATACTCTGCTTGAATAGCCTCAAATGATGTAAAACTCACCATTACTTCCTGCGGCAATCTGTGTTTTAGAGGGGCAGCTCGACTAGGAATTTTTCCCTGTCTTAGTCAGAGAGAGTCTGGTAATGTTTGCTTAAACGTCCCGTGGGTTATTAGACACGTCCACATCCACTCAGTAGTAATCATTAACCCCTATGTAAATGGCAGGTTTATTCTCTCATTCCTTCCATTTATCCAGCACTTTCTACATGCCTTCATATCTACAGAACCTTCAGCCATTAAAAATACGTACAACAGGGGGAATTCCCTGGTGGTCCAGTAGTTAAGACTCTGTGCCCTCACTGATGAGGGCCTGGGTTCAATCCCTGGTCAGGAAACTAAGATCCCAAAAACCTCGAGGTGTGGCCAAAGAAAATACATACAACAAAAATTAGGGTGTAGGCATCTGAGACTATAATTTTTTCTCATCTAGAAATGAAGTATTTTTTGTCAGTCGTAGACTGGCTTCATCAGAATTATTTTGGTTAGCTCTGGGCCACCCCTCTAAAGATTATTCCGAAAATCTAGAAAGTCAAATTAAAAAAAAAAAAAAAAACTCTCCAAGAGATTCTGACATACATCTCAATTTTAGGGACCATGGGTCTAAATAACTTCTAAAGTCTCTAAGAGTATCTTCAGTATACTCCAATCCAGCATCACACTGCGCTTATTAGTATTTACGCCAACTATGTCCACTAATTGAGAGTACCACCCTACAACCGTGAGAACAAGCCTTCTCAGTTCCCCACTGTGGCAGGCTGGGCTCCATGGGAAACAGGTTTTAGATCAGAGATTAGGATTCAGGAAGTTTACTGGGGGATATGAACTGTCAGGTGAGGAAATGAAGCAGGATTGGGCAGAGGGAGACACTGGGTTGAGATACCGCCACGAGGAAGACTGAAGCTGACTCACAGGGAGCTCTGAGGCTGGAACAGTTCTCCAGAGTTGTTTCAAGTTGGGACAAGGGGACTGGGTCTTTATACCTGGTGCTAACCTGTCACTGGATGCTTCCCTACCCCCGGAAGGGATCATGAACTTGGCGAGGTGGCTTTCTTCAGCCCAGGACTGCCGATGGCTAAGCTCCTCAGCCCTGAAGGGGGACCTGGGCACACATCACAACATCTGGTTCACCTACCTTCACAAGAAACAAGATGGTAAGAGGTAAGCCAGAGCATTTCTCAGCAGAGAACCAGCAGGGGTTTTTTTGGTTGTTATTTGTTCTTGTTTTAATTGACGTATAGCTGATTTAGAATGTGTTAGTTTCTGCTATACAGCAAAGTGATTCTGTTATACATATGCATACTTTTTTAATATTTTTTTCTTTTTAGAAATTTATTTTTTATTTATTGGGTCTTCGTTGCTTCATGCAGGCTTTCTCTAGTTGCAGTGAGCAGGGGCTGCTCTTCGTTGCGGTGCACAGGCTTCTCATTGCAGTAGCTTCTCTTGCTGCGGAGCACGGCCTCTAGGCACACAGGCTTCAGTAGTTGGGGTATGCAGGCTCATTAGTTGGGGCTCGCAGGCTCTAGAGCACAGGCTCAGTAGCTGTGGCACACAGACTTAGTTGCTCTGCTGCATGTGGGATCTTCCTGGACCAGGGCTCGAACCCATGTCCCCTGCATTGGCAGGCGGATTCTTAACCACTGCACCACCAGGGAAGTCGCTACATTTTTTTTTTAATATTCTTTTCCATTATGGTTTATCGCAGGATATTGAATATAGTTCCCTGTGCTATACAGTAAACCTTGTTGTTTACCCATCCTATGTGTAAGAGTTTGCATCTGCTAACCCCAAACTCCCAATCCATCCCTCCTTCCACCCCTCCTTGGCAACCACAAGTCTGTTCTCTAGGAGAACCAGCAGTTGTTAAGTTGCCAAAAAGAGTACAACATTACTATCTTTCACTTCCTCCAATTTCAAGCACTGGATATTTATGGAATGACTCGCCACTAAAATGAAGCAGGAATGTCTATGTGAAATTATTTCTAACCCCTCAAACAGCACTTCTTAGGGTTTCTTCATGTTTATAATTTGATCAATCAGAATAAACTGCTTCCAAACCGGTCATTTTGTTTGTTTAAAAGATTTGTAATTAATACATGTATTTCTCCTTTAATGTTTCTTCGGAAAGAGGAGAAATCCTGATTCTTATGACAATCACATACTATAGCCCTTTCACAAAGCATTGCAATGAACAATCATTACAATTTCTCGGGAGCCAGGAAATGGCCCTTTTCCCTAACCTGCCTGATTCAGTAGATATATTAGACAAATAGATGAGATCATATCTTGGCACCTCCACATCAGATGGGGCCCTTCAGATGTCTAAGGAGATCACAACCTGCTATGAGAAATGGATGAGGGTGCAGATAGGATGTTCAGTACTACACTTAGGAGTCAAATATCCTTGGTCTAAGTTCTGCTTCTGCTGCTTTTAGCTTCTGATATTGAACATTTCACTAAGTCTGAGTCCAACTTTCCTTGACTAGTAAAATAGGGATTACACCACATTCATCAGAGGTGTCATAATGATGACACAGGACTTTGTACACACATGCAAAGACATCACCCCCATCCCAGAGTCCTCCATAATTGTATTTCTCTGCACTATCTTTACAACCAGCATACAAGCAGCTTGAGGCAGGCATTTTATTAAATCTCTGATTTAGACACATCACAAATGTTGCATATGATAATAAAACTACTTACTGTGTGCCATGTACTATGGCAAGTGCTTTACACACATTACCTAATTTAATTCTTCCAGCAAATCTATAAAGTGGATTCTTGTACCACATATTCCCATTTTACAACGAGGAGAGTGAACCTTAGAGGGGTCTGAGACATTCCAACCATCATACAAGGAGTAAAAGCAAAGCCTTTACAGCCTCTCACTCTGCTTCCCTTCCTCTTCTTAAAAGCTGTCAAAAGAGTAGACAGGAGAGAGAGAACATTTCTGAAATTCTCTGACACCATCCAATCTTGAAGCCATTAACAAAAATATAGTTTTTTGTTAGATGCCAAGTGTTACTTTTTAGTTTATTCTGTAAATAGATTTAGTTTTCTTTTGGATTTTTTGTGTTGGTTTTTGTTTTTGGTGCAAATAACACAGGGATTTTTTCACCAAGAGTAGGGAAAAAAAGAAATTGATGCTCCACTGTCAGAGAATGAACAAGCAAAGTTAGGCTGAAGGGCACAAGAGGGACCAGAACCAGCACCACCTATTTCCATCCTCAGTCAAACAAAAGGGACACATCCTACTAACAAGAGGTTAATAACATCACATTCACAGATGAAAGATAAACCATTATAATCCCTTCAGGGCTGGACTTGCAGCTAAGCTACATTTTCTGTAACACTTCCCATTATCTTCTCGCAAAAAAATTACACTTTGAAATGCAAGTTAGAAAAATACAGAACACATGTGGAATACACTAGAAGCTTACACAAGTGACTTAATGTTAACATTTAGTGTGCAAATGAATTAAGTGGCATGTTGTTTTTAAAATACAACCCCTAAACCCCATCTCCAGAATTGCTGACTCATAGATCCACCGTAGAGCTATGAAATCTGCATTTTTAACAAGTACCATGACTGGTTCCGATGCAGGTAGTTCACAACCATATTTTGAGAAAAAAATGGATTAAAAGAAAATCTTAACCCAGCCGGTGGTTTATATCCACATATAATAAAGTGAAATAAATATTGTATCAATATATACAAGTTTGCACTTCCGAGGCCTCAGTGAGAAAGAAAGAGGATGTGAGTGGAAAAGAAATCTCCTGATTAGAACAAAAGAAGGTCATGGATATGGAAATGGAGCTCCTAATTCCTTCCCCTGAGAGACAAAATTGTAGACTTCATAATACAGAAAAATAACTTCGGCCTCAGGCAAAAAGGAAAAGAAGGTACAAAAAGGGTCTAATTCGCTACCAAGAGCTGGTCACGGCTAAATAGACATTTCTCCAAAGAAGATATACAGATTGCCAACAAACTCTAGAAAAAATGCTCAACATCATTAATCATTAGAGAAATGCAAATCAAAACTACAATGCGATACCATCTCACACCGGTCAGAATGGCCATCATCAAAAAAATCTACAAACAGTAAATGCTGGAGAGGGTGTGGAGAAAAGGGAACCCTCATACACTGTTGGTGGGAATGTAAATTGATACAGCCACTATGGAGAACAGTATGGAGGTTCCTTAAAAAACTAAAAATAGAACTACCATACGACCCAGCAATCCCACTACTGGGCATATACCCTGAGAAAACCATAATTCAAAAACAGTCATGTACCACAATGTTCACTACAACTCTATTTACAATAGCAAGGACATGGAAGCAACCTAAGTGTCCATCATCGCATGAATGGATAAAGAAGATGTGGCACATATATACAATGGAATATTACTCAGCCATACAAAGAAACAAAATTGAGTTATTTGTAGTGAGGTGGATGGACCTAGAGTCTGTCATACAGAGTGAAGTAAGTCAGAAAGAGAAAGACAAATACCGTATGCTAACACATATATATGGAATATAAAAAAAAAAAAAGTGGTCATGAAGCACCTAGGGGCAAGATGGGAATAAAGATGCAGACCTACTAGAGAATGGACTTGAGAACACGGGGAGGGGGAAGGGTAAGCTGGAACAAAGTGAGAGAGTGGTAGTGTATATATGGACATATATACACTACCAAATGTAAAATAGATAGCTAGTGGGAAGCAGTCGCATAGCACAGGGAGATCAGCTCGGTGATTTGTGACCAACTAGAAGGGTGGGATAGGGAGGGTGGGAGGGAGGGAGACCCAAGAGGAAAGAGATATGGGAACATATGTATATGTATAACTGATTCACTTTGTTATAAAGCAGAAACTAACACACCATTGTAAAGCAATTATACTCCAATAAAAGTGTTAAAAAAAAAAAAAGAGCTGGTCAGTGGTCATCAGTGTGTCACTAAAAGTCCATCAATATGTAACAAGCTGTAGCAAGTTTTAAGAGTATCTGGGGAACATGCACAGGCTTAGGCATCTTCCACCATTAAAGACCTTTCAAAAGATGAACTGTTCGGGACTTCCCTGGTGGTCCAGTGGTTAAGACTCCATGCCTCCAATGCAGGGGGCATAGGTTCGATGCCTGGTTGGGGAACTAAGATCCCACACGCCATGCGGCATGGCCAAAAAAAAAAAAAAAAAAGGAAAGATGAACTGTTTACTTGTTCCTGCTCAAAGCAGAATACAAACAAATAATCTATAAGGGAAAAAAAATCTGAAAAGAAATATGTATATATACACATATATAATACATGTACATACATATATATATAAATGAACCGCTGTGCTGTGTGCCTGAAACTAACACAATATTGTAAATCAACTATGCTTCAATTAAAAATAATAATAAAATGAAAAAAAAATTTAAAGCAGAGTAAGAACCATAATCAGACTAGGCAAAGGCTGGAAACAGTTGAAGATTTTAGGGGTTACTCTAATTGTTACCTTTTAAATATGTATGTCATTAATAATTAGTCAGTATTTGATGTTAGAAGTAAATAATTAATGTCTGGACTTTACTAAAGTTCTATCATTCCAGAAATTGTATGACTGGAAAGCATACTATCTTCCTTCTTTCTCAAACATTCACATTAGTGTAAAAGCCTAGCCAAATGATATAGCCAGGTACCACCTTTAACATGATGGCACCTTCCAAAATTTCAGAACTCACGAGCAATATCAACAGCTCTGAAGACAACTCTGCACACAATGTCTGGGATCTTAGAAACAATTTTTTTTTCTTTATGTGGGGAAAGAAATGGCAACTGCTCCCTGGTTATCAAAAAGAAGATATAAAAATTTCAGATCACTTAAAAATAAAAAACTTACATAATAAAGTTAACATATTTACATGAAACCTTTCTAGACTCACAGAAAACATACTGAGTAATAAAATACTGAAAGCTTTCTCCTTGAGACAGAGGAGAAAAGTGACTTGTTATCACCACTTCTAATCAACACGGTACTGGGGTCTTAAACTTGGTCAGTGCAAAAAAAGGCAAAACGACAACAACAAAAAAACAGTAACGGGTATAAAATAAAAGGTCTGACTATTTGAAAGGAAGAAATAAAGCTGTAAGTCTTTCATTATTGGCAGATAACATGACTGTGTATATAAAAAAATCCAAAAGATACAGAAAAACTACTAGAATTCAACAAAGTTTCTAGACACAAAACCAACATACAAAACTCAATTATAATTGTATATACTGGCATCAAACAAACAAGACGAGATTTTTTAAATAGCAGTCAAAAAACATCAATGACTGACACAGGAGATCCTGCTCTGGCTGATAACAGAGTCTGACGGCTTTAGATGCCCAGAACAAGGGGCATCTCTACTCTGATTAGAGAGTTGAGGAGAACAGGAAAAGGTGGGAGAAGGGAGGCCAGGGAAGAACAGACCACAAATGTCTAAAAGAAATATAATGCAGGAGGTTAGTTCAAGATGGTGGAGAAGAAGGATGTGCACTCACTCCCTCTTGCAAGAGCACCGGAATCACAACTAACTGCTGAACAATCATCTACAGGAAGACACTGGACCCCACCATAGAAGATACCCCACCTGCAAAGACAAAGGAGAAGCCACAGTAAGATGGTAGGAGGGGTAAAATCACAATAAAATCAAATCCCATGACTGCTGGGTGGGTGACGCACAAACTGGAGAACACTTATACCACAGAAGTCCACCCACTGGAGTGAAGGTTCTGAACTCCACATCAGGCTTCCCAACCTGGGGGGCCAGCAACGGGAGGAGGAATTCCTAGAGAATCAGACTTTGAAGGCTAGCGGGATTTGATTGCAGGACTTCGACAGGACTGGGGTACACAGAGACTCCACTCTTGGAGGGCACACACAAAGTAGTGTGTGCATCAGGACCCAGGGGGAAGGAGCAGTGACCCCACAGGAGACTGAACCAGACCTACTTGCTAGTGTTGGAGGGTCTCCTGCAGAGGTGGGGGGTGTCTGTGTCTCACTGTGAGGACAGGGACACTGGCAGCGGAAGTTCTGGGAAGTACGCCTTGGCGTGAGCCCTCCCAGAGTCTGCCATTAGCCCCACCAAAGAGCTGGATAGGCTCCAGTGCTGGGTCGCCTCACCCTAACAACCGACAGGGAGGGAACCCAGCCCCACCATTCAGCAGACAATTGGATTAAAGTTTTACTGAGCTCTGCCCAACACCCAGCTCTACCCACCACCAGTCCCTCCCATCAGGAAACTTGCACAAGCCTCTTACATAGCCTCAGTCACCAGAGGGCAGAGAGCAGAAGCAAGAACTACAATCCTGCAGCCTGTGGAACAAAAACCACATTCACAGAAACATAGACAAGATGAAAAGGCAGAGGGGCTACGTACCAGATGAAAGAACAAGATAAAACCCCAGAAAAACAACTGAATGAAGTGGAGATAGGAAACCTTCCAGAAAAGGAATTCAGAATAATGATAGTGAAGATGATCCAGGACCTCAGAAAAAGAATGGAAGCAAAGATCGGGAAGATGCAAGAAATGTTTAACAAAGACGTACAAGAATTAAAGAACAAACTCCTAGAAGAATTAAAGAACAAACAGAGAAGAACAGTACAGTAACTTAAATGAAAAATAAACTAGAAGGAATCAGTAGCAGAATAACGGAGATAGAAGAACGGATAAGTGACCGGGAAGACAGAATGGTGGAATTCACTACTGCGGAACAGAATAAAGAAAAAAGAATGGGGCTTCCGTGGTGGCTCAGTGGTTGAGAGTCTGCCTGCCGAAGCAGGGGACACAGGTTTGTGCCCGAGTCTGGGAAGATCCCACATGGCGTGGAGCGGCTGGGTCCGTGGGCCATGGCCGCTGAGCCTGCGCATCCGGAGCCTGTGCTCCGTGATGGGAGAGGCCACAACAGTGAAAGGCTAACGTACCTCAAAAAAAACGAAAAGAAAAAAGAATGAAAAGAAATGAAGACAGCCTGAGACCTCTGGAACACCATTAAACGCAACAACATTCACATTATAGGGGTGCCAGAAGGAGAAGAGAGAGTGAAAGGACACGAGAAAATATTTGAAAAGATTATAGTCGAAAACTTCCCTAACATGGGAAAGGAAATGGCCACCCAAGTCCAGGAAGTGTAGAGAGTCTCACGCAGGATAAAACCAAGGAGAAACACGCCAAGCCACATAGTAATCAAACTGGCAAAAATAAAAGACGAAGAAAAATTATTGAAAGGAACAAGGGAAAAACGACAAATAACAAACAAGAGAACTCCCATAAGGTTAACAGCTGATTTCTCAGCAGAAACTCCACAAGCCAGAAGGCAATGGAATGACATATTTAAAGTGATGAAAGGGAAGAACCTACAGCCAAGATTACTCTACCCAACAAGGATCTCATTCAGATTAACGGAGAAATCAAAAGCTTTACAGACAAGCAAAAGCTAAGAGAATTCTGCACCACCAAACCAGCTCTACAACAAATGCTAAAGGAATTTCTCTAAGTGGGAAACACAAGAGAAGAAAAGGACCTACAAAAACAAACCCATAACAATTAAGAAAATGGTTAATAGGAACATACATATCGATAATTACCTTAAACATGAATGGATTAAATGCTCCAACCAAAAGACACAGGCTCACTGAATGGATACAAAAACAAGACCCATCTATATGCTGTCTACAAAAGACCCACTTCAGACTTAGGGACACATACAGACTGAAAGTGAGGGGATGGAAAAAGATATTCCATGCAAATGGAAATCAAAAGAAAGCCGGAGTAGCAATATTCATATCAGATAAAATATACTGTAAAATAAAGAATGTTACAAGAGACAAGGAAGGACACTACATAATGATCAAGGGATCAATCCAAGAAGATATAACAATTATAAATATATATGCACCCAACATAGGAGCACCTCAATACATATGGCAACTGCTAACAACTATAAAAGAGGAAATCGACAGTAACACAATAATAGTGGGGGAACTTAACACCTCACTTATATCAATGGACAGATCATTGAAACAGAAAATTGATAAGGAAACACAAGCTTTAAATGACACAACAGACCAGATAGATTTAATTGGTAATTATAGGACACTCCATCCAATAACAACAGATTACACTTTCTTCTCATGTGCACACAGAACATTCTCCAGGATAGATCAAATCTTGGGTCACAAATCAAGCCTCAGTAAATTTAAGAAAACTGAAATCATATCAAGCATTTTTTTCTGACCACAATACTATGAGATTAGAAATCAACTGCAGGGAAATCAATTACAGGGAAATCAATTACAGGAAACGTAAAAAACACAAACACATGGAGGCTAAAAATATGTTACTAAATAAGCAAGAAATCATTGAAGAAATCAAAGAGGAAATCAAAAAATACCTAGAGACAAATGACAAAAGAAACATGATGATCTAAAACCTATGGGATGCAGCAAAAGCAGTTCTAAGAGGGAAGTTTATAGCTATACAAGCCTACCTCAAGAAACAAGAAAAATCTCAAATAAACAATCTAACCTTACACCTAAAGGAAGTAGAGAAAGAAGAACAAACGAAACCCAAAGTTAGTAGAAGGAAAGAAATCATAAAGATAAGAGCAGATATAAATGAAATAGAAACAAAGAAAACTACAGCAACTATCAAAAAACCCAGAAGTTGGTTCTTTGAGAAGATAAACAAAATTGATAAACCATTAGACAGACTCATCAAGAAAAAGAGAAAGAGGACTCAAATCAATAAAATTAGAAATGAAAAAGGAGAAGTTACAACAGACACTGCAGAAACACAAAGCATCCTAAGAGACTACTACAAGCAACTCTATGCCCATAAAATGGACAACCTGGAAGAAATGGACAAATTCTTAGAAAGATACAACCTTCCAACAATGAACCAGGAAGAAACAGAAAATATGAACAGACCAATCACAAGTAATGAAATTGAAACTGTGATTAAAAATCTTCCAACAAACAAAAGCCCAAAATCAGATGGCTTCACAGGTGAATTCTATCAAACATTTAGAGAAGAGCTAACACCCATCCTTCTCAAACTCTTCCAAAAAATTGCAGAGGAAGGAACACTCCCAAACTCACTCTACGAGGCCACCATCACCTTGATACCAAAACCAGAGAGATACTACAAAAAAAGAAAATTACAGACCAATATCACGGATGAATATAGAGGCAAAAATCCTCAACAAAATACTAGCAAACAGAATCCAACAACACATTAAAAGGATCATACACCGTGATCAAGTGGGATTTATCCCAGGGATGCAAGGATTCTTCAATATATGCAAATCAATCAATGTGATACACCATATTAACAAACTGAAGAAGAAAAACCATATGATCATCTCAATAGATGCAGAAAAAGCTTTTGACAAAATTCAACACCTATTTATGATAAAAACTCTCCAGAAAGGGGGCATAGAGGGAACCTACCTCAACATAATAAAGGTCATATATGACAAACCTACAGTAAACATCACTCTCAATGGTGAAAAACTGAAAATATTTCCTCTAAGATCAGGAATAAGACAAGGATGTCCACTCTCACCACTATTATTCAACATAGTTTTGGAAGTCCTAGCCATGGCAATCAGAGGAGAAAAAAAAATTAAATGAATACAAATTGCAAAAGAAGAAGTAAAACTGTCACTGTTTGCAGACGACAGGATACTATATACAGAGAATCCTAAAGATGCCACCAGAAAACTACTAGAGCTAATCAACGAATTTGGTAAAGTTGCAGGATGCAAAATTAATGCATGGAAATCTCTTGCATTCCTATACACTAATGATGAAAAATCTGCAAGAGAAATTAAGGAAACACTCCCACTTACTACTGCAATAGAAAGAATAAAATATCTAGCAATAAAGCTACCTATGGAGACAAAAGACCTGTATGCAGAAAACTATAAGACACTGATGAAAGAAATTAAAGATGACACAAACAGATGGAGACATATACCATGTTCTTGGATTGGAAGAATCCATATTGTGAAAATGACTATACCACCCAAAGCAATCTACAGATTCAGTGCAATCCCTATCAAATTACCAGTGGCATTTTTTACAGAACTAGAACAAAACATCTTAAAATCTGTATGGAGACACAAAAGACCCTGAATAGCCAAAGCAGTCTTGGAAAAAAACGGGCTGGATGAATCAGACTCCCTGACTTCAGACTTTACTACAAAGCTACAGTAATCAAGACAGTATGGTACTGGCACATAAGCAGAAATATAGATCAATGGAACAGGGTAGAAAGCCCAGAGATAAACCCATGCACCTATGGTCCAATAATCTATGACAAAGGAAGCAAGGATACACAATGGAGAAAAGACAGTCTCTTCAATAAGTGGTGCTGGGAAAACTGGACAGCTCCATGTAAAAGAATGAAATTAGAACACTATACACAAAAATAAACTCAAAATGGATTAAAGACCTAAATGTAAGACTGGACACTATAAAACTCTTAGAGGATAAGAGAGGAGAACACACTTTGACATAAATCACAGCAAGATCTTTTTTGATCCACCTCCTAGAGTAATGGAAATTAAAACCAAAATAAACAAATGGGATCTAATAAAACTTAAAAGCTTTTGCACAGCAAAGGAAACTACAAACAAGACGAAAAGACAACCCTCAGAATGGGAGAAAATATTTGCAAACGAATTAACGGACAAAGGATTAATCTCCATAATATATAACAGCTCATGAAACTCAATATTAAAAAAACAAACAACCCAATCCAAAAATGGGCAGAAGACCTAAATAGGCATTTCTCCAAAGAAGACATACAGATGGCCAGGAAACACATGAAAAGCTGCTCAACATCACTAATTATTAGAGAAATGCAAATCAAAACTACAATGAGGTATCACCTCACACCAGTTAGAATGGGCATCATCAGAAAATCTACAAACAACAAATGCTGGAGAGGGTGTGGAGAAAAGGGAACCCTCTTGCACTGTTGGTGGGAATGTAAATTGATACAGCCACTATGGAGAACAGTACGGAGGTTCCTTAAAAAGTAAAAATAGAATTACCATCTGACCCAGCAATCCCACTACCGGGCATATACCCAGAGAAAACCATAATTCAAAAAGATACATGCACCTCATTGTTCACTGCAGCACTATTTACAATAGCCTGATCATGGAAGCAACCTAAATGCCCACTGACAGATGAATGGATAAAGAAGATGTGGTACATATATACAATGGAATATTACTCAGCCATAAAAAGGAACGAAATTGGTAGAGACATGGATGGATCTACAGACCCTCAACAGAGTGAAGTAAGGCAGAAAGAGAAAAACAAATATCGTATATTAATGCATATATGTTGAACCTAGAAAAATGGTACAGATGAACCAGTTTGCAGGGCAGAAATAGAGACACAGACGTAGAGAACAAACGTATGGACACCAAGGGGGCAAGTGGCGGGGTAGCGGTGTTGGTGTGATGAATTGGGAGATTGGGATTGACATATATACACTAATATGTATTAAATGGATAACAAATAAGAACCTGCTGTAAAAATAAATAAATAACATTCAATAATTCAAAGAAAACAAAAAAATCAATGACTCAGGAATAAACTCACTGAGTGATATGTAACACCATGTACTCAAAAAGTTAGAAAATATCATTGGGAGAGATGTATCATATTCATTGATTTGAAGATTCAGTGTTGTAAAATTATCAAATCCTCCAAAACTGATCCGTAGATTCCATGAATCCCAATCAAAATCCCAGCTGGATATTTTTTTAAGGAACTTGACAGGCTGAGTCAAACATTCAAAGTATCCACTTGATTTATAACACAATTAATTAGGAAGAGGATGGTTTTTAGTCAGTGTTGCTGGGTCAATTATATAAAATTTGAATCTTGAACCTTTACCTTATACCATATGCAAATATCAGTTCCAGGTGTAATGTAGATCTAAATGTGAAAGCTAAACATTAGGGCTTCTGGAATATATGATAAGAGAATATTTTTATGAACTTTGGATAGAAAAAGAAATCGTAAACAGAATACAAAAAGCACTAATCATAAGTGTAACAAAATTGATAGATTTTACTATATGAAATCTAAGATTGTCTGTCAACAACACCATTAAGAATAATAATGCCCCACAGTGGAAGAAGATGTTTGCAGTACATGTTACTGACAAAAAGCTCATATCCAGAACTAAGAGAACTTCCAAAATCAATAAGAAAAAGACAATCCAATAGAAAAACTTGTCAAGTAACTTGAAAAGGCACTTTGCAAAAGGATATCTGAAGAGTCAACAAACACATCTAAAGATGCTCAACTTCTTTAGCTGAAACACAAATTAAAACCACTATGAGATACCACCACCATCTGCCATCACGGCCAAAAGTAAAAATGACTGGTAATACCAAGAGTTGGCAAGGACAAGAAGTTGAACAGAACTCTCATAAAACCACTTTGGAAAAACGATTCAGCAGTCTCCACTAAAGATGATTACCATATGCCCCAAAAGTTCCACTCCTAGGTATGTGGAAAAAGAAATGTGTACCTCTGTTCCCTATGAGAAAGACACTTATAAGAATATTCACAGCAGCACTGTTAATATTAGCCAAAAACTGTGGATTTCTCATACAACAGAAAACTATAAAACACTGAGAATTAACATTGTTACATACCACAAAGGAGTAAATCACAGAAACATAATACTCAGCTAACAAAGACAGAAAAGCACATCCTCTGTGGTTAAATTAATGTAAAATTCAGAAGCAGGCAAAACTACTCTTGGGCTTAGAGGTCAGGGTTGTAGTTACATTTGGGACCACAGCAACAGGAGGTTATGCTGGTGGGGAAGGAGGACGCTGGGGTATCTGGTAGCAGCCTGTTTCTTGTTCTGGGTACAACTGCCTTCACTTTGTGGAAACTGAGCTACACCTTACACTTTATGGTCTGTGCCCTTGTCAGTATCTATGTTATACTTCAATAAAACATTTAAATTCCCAAAGCATTCCACAAAATAGAAACGTTCATTTTTCTTTGCCCACAACAAATGAGGGATCTCAAGAGCTCCTGGCTCAGGTATAAATCCAACGAAACCTTTGCCCATTCACAAATGACAGATGTCTCAGGCTGCAATTTTCCTAAGGCTGATTTATTCACAAGATTCAGCTGTGCCACTTATGAGTATTTTTTCCCATTCTCAATCATGGATCTTTTTTGCCATTTTCTTAAATCTGTGTTTTGTTTTTGCTTTCCTTACATGGTTCTGATGCTGATGAGAACAGACTTTGTTGCATCTCAGAAATTCATTTTCCATTTCTTAATTGCAATGGTAGCCATAACACAATTACAGAAAGGCAATTTGCCATCCAAATCTACCAAGAAAACACAAAAACTAATTATTTAGATGCTAACCCATCCGTATTCTTTTAAAATTTTAGCATGTTTTACTTTGATTCCTACATTCTCATTTTCAATTCCCATTGATTTTCACTGTGCAATTTTAGTATTTTGCAAAAAAGTAAATTTTTATGAATTCCTACTGCAAATTGGAAAAACTGTTAGATGTTTATCTTTATTCTTCATATTCCATTTTCAAGGTCAAAAGCAGCATTCATTCAACTTCACATTAAATATGTTGATGTTCCAGGATCTCCTGTGGCCCAATTCTAATTCTTTTCCTTCTTTTGATGAGTCTATTCCATCAGAACCATAGCAACTAAAATTGCCTCAGAGGAAAGGAGAATTAGAATTTAGTTGTTGACTTTTCCAAAGTGCTTAGTAATGAATACATAAAACAATCAGGTGATAAATAATCAATCACTGGTGCAAAATGAGCAAAGCAAATGACTTCCTATTGTTTTTTTTTTAACTTTCTCTATGATTAAACTGTAGTAAAGAGCAGTGCCTAGAAATTATAATTTCTAATAAAGAATCTGGCCTAAGCAATTTTTTTTATCACCTTCATTGAGCTATCCAGACTTAAGTCTCCATTTTTGACAGTTAATACAATTAACCCATAAATGCATTTAACTTATCTTCTTTTAAAGACTACGTAATTCTGAGACTTAAGATGAAAACTTGCTTATAGATAAAACTAATAAGCGACAACTTAAAATTTCATTCAGAAAAAAATGGAAAATAATGTTTTAATTTAAAATACTGGTGAATAATTGGTCTAATTCTCACTACCAAAAATATCTTTACCAATGAAAATATGCATACCTATAATGCACTGAGTGCAACAGAAGCGTTACAAAATCATAGATAAACAAAAAATATAATGACATGCAAACAACTGTTTTTATGACTGAAAACTGGGTGGGAAAAACCCTTGCAAGTCTGACCATTCCTTTAGAAATAACAATGACCCGAAAGTAACATTCCTCTTCTACTTGTTAGTGATTTCCATGGCAACACTCCATCTGCTTCCTACTATTTGCATAGGCTTTTTAAATTAAACTTACATATGTTAATGTTCCAAGATTATCTCTGTGTTTGCATAAACCATATGGCTCTTTGACAAAGTTGGTTATGCCAATAACATTAGAGAAATATTTAAATTTCGCGTCTGTTTTGTAAGGAAATAAAGGGGGTAAAATGGGAATGAAGTTGGGGTGGGAAGTACTATGTCTACAAATTTATTTGGAATCAATCTTTAAGCCAGTGACTACAGGCTTCTCTTTAGTTTCTGAATGAGAAAGCGACTTAAACTCTAAAAACAAAGTAGTCTATACAGAATACACTTGAGTTTATACCAATACTTTATTTTTTTTTAATTTTATATTGGAGTATACTTGATTAACAATGTTGTGTTAGTTTCAGGTGTACAACAAAGTGATTGTTATACATATATCTATTCTTTTTCAAATTCTTTTACCAATTAGGTTGTTACAGAATACTGAGCAGAGTTCAGGTGTGCTATACAGTAGGTCCTTTTTGGTTATCCTTTTCAAATATAGCAGTGTGTACATGTCAATCCCAAACTCCCTATCTCTCCCCCGCACCCCATCCCAATACTTTAAATCTATAGGAAATACAGTGTAACTTTGTTTTTGTTACATGAATTACACAAATTTTACTAAAGATCATGCAAAAGGTTAAGGTATCCCTTAAGAAAACATTAAAAGGTAGGTGGGAGCTATAAGTAAAAAAAAAAATTGGAACTTCTTCTCTCACTACCAAATCTTTATGTTACTAGGAAACTGCTTTGGAAAAAATTAAGCTCATTAGAAGTGTCCTGAGCGTTAAAAAAAAGTTAAACTTTCACCCGAGATTTATTCTTCAGTCCTGTGTGACAGAAACCTCCGGCCACAAGCTCTTACACAGAGGAAAAACTAACAGAATCCTTAACCCCTGAAACTGTGATCCTAAGAAAGGCAACTATAATAATGGATACATTTCCTACAAAGTAACATTCTTTTTTTTTTCCTTTTTCATTTATTTTTTTGGCCGCTGTGTGGCATGCAGGATCTTAGTTCCCCAACCAGGGATCGAACCCGTGCCCCCTGCAGTGGAAGCACGGAGTCTTAACCACTGGACCGCCAAGGAATTTCCCAAAGTAACATTTATTTTAAGGATACCTTCTTGAAGATCCAGAAATGAATTTTAGATGCCACTGTTAAATAGATCTGTATTTTTTTTTTTAAGTAGGCTGATCTGTCTTGCATGCGGAGAATGTGTATGTCCTATGACCTGAAAAAGCTGACATAATCTCTTCCACCATTCTAATTTGCCCTTTTGCCCCAAATCTACCATTTGCATTCTTCAGCTTCGGTTCCTGAAATTCCATAGAAATACTCACATCTGAGAAAGGCAGGTCATTACATCTGGGCTCTGTACATTTTCATTTCCCTGGAAAAGAGTAGTGCTGGGACAAGGATGCTTTTAAAGGATAGGATGGTAGTGTCCCTATCAGGGCTCTATCCAGAAAGTGCAGACCGAAGTGAGCAACTACAGAGAAGGACCCTTTAAAATCTGGGGCAGGGAGAGGAGTGTCGTGAGCACATCATTACCTGGAGCAGGCCCCAAACATGGAAGCACAAGGGCAGGTTTAACCTATCTCAAATCTGTTCAATGTTATGCCTACCCTGATGCAGCGATACTTAACTTTGTTTGGACCCCAGATCCCTTTGAGAATGACAGAAAGGTACAAGTTTCTCCCCCCAAATTTTCCCTTGAAACATAGTTATAATCCATGTTGTAGCATCCACTCACCTGTGGGTAGACATTTAGGTTTTTTCCACCTCTTGGTTATTGTAAATAATGCTGAAATGAACATAGGAGGGCACATATCTCTGAGATCCTGATTTCAATTCTTTTGGATAAATACTCAGAAGTAGGATTGCTGGATCATATGGTAGTTCTATTTTTAATTTTTCAAGGAACCTCCATACTGTTTTCCACAGCAGTAAACAATTTTTACTTTTTCAAGGAAACTATCTGTTTTCCATAGCAGTAAACAATTACGCCAAGTGAAATAAACCAGTCACAGAAAGATGAATCCTGCATGATTCCACTTATATAAGGTATCAAAAGCAATCAAACTCATAGAAAGAACAAGTAGAATGGTGGCTGCCAAGGCCGGGGGCAGGGGTAGGGGGGAGAGTAGGGAGTTGCTATTTAAGGGGTACTGAATTTCAATCATGCAAGATGAAAAAGTTCTACAGATTTGCTTTGTAAAGCATTATGCTTATAGGTGACAATACGTACTGTATACTTAAAGTAGAGCTCATGTTACTTAGTATTTACCACAGTATAAAATGTTTTTAAAAACACACAGCTGTAATTTCGTGGAGAACAAGTCCCTTCTGATGCACATCGGGTTGAGTCTCTGATCTAGCAGATCCTCAGAACCCAAGGAAGTCCTCTGTCCTGAGGTGACTCAGGAAGACAGCCCTCGCCCAGTAAGCTAGAGCCTACCTGGTGAGACGGGACCTCTCCAGAAGTCAGGACAGTGGCACCAACCCTCCAATGTAACCAAACTCAGAATAGCTATTGTGACTGCATGTTTTAATAAAGAAAAATTGAGTATCTGTTGTATCATCAGTTATCAACTCCCATCCCATGTCCTGCGTATGGGTGAGAAGGTATCTGTAATCAGCTCTTTAAAGTAACCTAAAACAACGAACTCCAGAAATGACACGCCTTTATTTTTACTGATAGGAAAGAGAAGACAAAGTGGGAGAGAGGGGAAAAGGAAGAGTTAACATCTTAGTAGTGAAGCTGTTCTACCTGTGATTGACAGATCTGTACATATATAGAATTTACATACATACAATGTATAATACATGTATAACATAATAGTAGCCCATTTGAATTGACTTATGATGTCAGTACTCTATTTTACACACATTATTTCACTCTCATCCCACAATACTAGGTGTTAAGTGTAATTATTCTGAATTTACAAATGAAACAACTAAAGCTCAAAGACATTAAGTAACCCATTACCTTCATCTCAAGACAATCTGAAATCCTTTATCTAAATTCACATCGCACTTTTAGTCTGTATCATCCAAAGTTTGACACTTATTTATTGCCCTTATCACCCTGCCTCCTGATTGGGACTAATGTGGGGTGTTTTTGTTTTTGTTTTACTACAGCATCTTGCATAGATCTGGGAAAAGCATAAATGTTTTAAAATTCTAGCTTAAGGTCAGTTAAAGTAATTCATAAAAGGCCTTTTACAACTGATTACAGCTTTGCATTGAAATACGTGTCAGGATCACTATTTTTTATAGTGGTTCCCATAACCTAAAAGCTAATAGCCTTTTGCCCACTGTGGCCTGGCTGACGATCACAACTGAGGTCAAAGTCGACAAAGTAGGACCAGCTGCCGCCTCACCTCAATATATGGGGATGGACTGAGTACACTGCTGGGACCCAATAAATGTCAAGTAACAGCTTTAGAGCAGCAGTATTATATCTCTTTGAAGCTCTTCATTCAGTTATGTGGGAGCACAGTAAGACTACTCGGGAAGGCATTTTAATCCATGTCATATTTTATAATTATCTACAATCCATCAGTGCCAACTAAGATGACCTCAGAAGGCCGTAGATCAAAATATTACAGAGGAATCCTTGCTCTGTTATTTACTAGTTGTGTGACTGTATTAACAGTATTTTCTTATTTCCTGTATTCTTTCTTTTTTTTTTTTTTTTCGCGGTACGCGGGCCTCTCACTGTTGTGGCCTCTCCCGTTGCGGAGCACAGGCTCCGGACGTGCAGGCTCAGCGGCCATGGCTCACGGGCCCAGCCGCTCTGCGGCATGTGGGATCCTCCCGGACCGGGGCACGAACCCACGTCCCCTGCATCGGCAGGCAGACTCTCAACCACTGCGCCACCAGGGAAGCCCCTTTCCTGTATTCTTGATGGTAGAGCACCTAGGGCCTTCCTGACAGGGAGAGACTGCCCCTCCCGAAGCTAGTCAATTCAAATGTACCCTTCATATGCAACCCAACTAATCCAGAGCCCATACTCAGAACCAACCCCTGTATCTGGCTCTTACACACCAGGGAGCAATATTCTTCTGCCCTAATCATCCCAGGGTCAGGTACCAGAAAACCAGGGGAGTCCCTAGGCCCCAGAGCCCACTGAACTTATTCAAACTACCCAGTCCTCTGCGTCCTTACCCTGCCTCTCCCATTCTTTCCTTCCCTGGGCCACTGCAATGAAGACTCTTGCCCATGTGCTCCTCCTGCTCCTTCTGCCTCCTGATTGACCCTGGTGCTTCCCCATGTGGCCCTGTGTGCTGGACTGTGTCTGTATTTCCAGAGAATTGTGAGTAAAAACCTCTTCCTTCATGATAATCATTTCTATGTGGACACATCTTGCTATACCTGATTAGGACAAAAACCAGGTACATTTTAAAGCTGTGACCTTGGGGGAGATTCTAAACTCCCTATGACTCAAGCTCCGTGTGTTTACAATGGCACTGTAATAATATTACCTGCCTCAAAATATTGTTATAAAATTAAGGTAATTAATACACAGAAAATGTTAAGACTAGCACTCAATACATAGCACACACTCAATAGCTGTTAGCTAGTATTACTGTGCTTAATGCCCAGTCATAAAAATAAGTGATTCTAAAATTAGTATTCTACACCAGCATACTTTATAAACTCTGGGTTACTTTTAGCTTTGACATTCAAGGATTTCACAGCCATGGGTTTACCTAAACGTGAAAAACACTGAAGCTTTATGACGTCTTGATAATGTCTAACTTTGCAAAGAAAGGAATTAAATTGAGTACAAGGTGAGTATGCTTTTAGTGACTGGACGTGGACAATGGCCCAAAATCCACAGTTCAACACAGATCCCTACAGTCTGATCTCCAGAGTTATTCTTGTTAAGTAATAAAACTTTCTTTGATTCTCTGTGAAAATGCCCTCCCATATGCTTCTCCCCCCACCAAAAAAAAAAAGTTGGCTGATGATGTAAGAGAAGATAAAGTAAATAAATCTAAGAAAGCGAAAAGATGGTTAGAAGCCAAAAAATTTATGTTTTGGATAAATTAAAGCATGAAATGTTGAATTCAGGAAAAGGCAAGATATATGATATAAATATGCTCTACACAAAAATGAGAAAAAGCAATGTTTTAGACTGTCTCAAGGAGCTTTCCAGCCAAGCACAAAAATTGCTTACATATAAGAAATCAAACTGTAGCAAAAATATCAATAGGGTCAACTTATAAAATGAAGAAATGCATAAAAAACAGATGACCCTTGGGATAAATGTGATTAGAGAAAAAGAGCCAGAGATCGGTATCAAAAAAAGAAAGAAAAAGGAAAAACAAAAAACCCGTTTCAGTGAAGCAATAGAGAGCAAAGGCACTAAACTGACCTTTGCTATAAAAAAAAGGTAGGGGCTTCCCTGGTGGCGCAGTGGTTGAGAGTCCGCCTGCGGATGCAGGGGACACAGGTTCGTGCCCCGGTCCGGGAAGATCCCACATGCCATGGAGTGGCTGGGCCCGTGAGCCATGGCCGCTGAGCCTGCGCCTCCCGGAACCTATGCTCCACAACGGGAGTGGCCGCAACAGTGAGAGGCCCGCGTACCGCAAAAAAAAAAAAAAAAAAAAAAAAAAAGGTAGATTCAAAGTGTTAGCAAAGCATTTTCAGCCCAGAATATGAAGTACACATGAGATACAGCATTAATTGAACATGCTGCAATGGAAGCATTTTCTCCAGTGCCAAAGAACACATTGGGTTATACACTGGAACAAATGGAGCCAACAGAAAAAATCACAATAATGAAAAGAAGGTAATGATAGTAGGTGTTCAGTTCCATAGGCAAGGAGCTTGGAATTCGTCCCTAACTGTTCTGATGAGTAAAAAGCTGAACAGGCTGAAAAAGCAACAACTCTTTTTGGATGCTTAAGAGAGAGGAGGACACAGGGCAAACCTGTGTCACAAGACTGGAGAGACAGGCAAAAACAAGGGAGTCACAGATTACTGTTACAGACTTACTAGCAGAAACCACTGTGAGAACCAGCGCAGGGGTAGGAAAATCTAAACTGTAATTGATGAATTGCTGGAGGTTCAGTGTGGACAAGTCTGAGAGTTAAAAAACTTCAGGGGGACCCAGTCATGGGGGACCCTCCACAATATTGTGAGATTTGCCTTCAGGAGCTCAACCAGATTCCCAAATAAATTCCAGCAAAGGGAGAAAAAGAAATACACAAGAGCACTCTGTTCTTCTTAACAAGATCTGACCTCAGGGGAAACTAGTTAACCAGAGCCTAACCTGCCGGGTATGATCAGAACCTAATTGACCTGCAGAAAGGAAATACCCAACCCCAGCTGGGTCTAACTTCCATGAGGGAGACGAAAAACACCCAACTCTAGCCATCCTATTCCACCTACAGGGAAGAAAAACTGAAAAGCACTTAAATTCACAGTTCAGAGGCATAGGCTCACTAAAAGTCTAAGACCTCCCTCACCACCACGTTACTGCAGGCTTATTTACAGCAGTTACTTTTACCCAGGACATCGTGTCTGGCTATCAAGAAAAAAATCATGAGCCAAGAGACAAAAAACACAATTTGAAGAGACAGAACAAGCAGGCAGAAAATCAGTTAGGACATCGTTGAAGTCAACCACACAATCAATCGAACGGATATAATTACCATCTATATAGGTTACTTCATCCAATAACAGCAGAACAAACATTTTTATCAAGCTCACTTCGAACATTCACCAAGACAGACCGCATTCTGGGCTATAAAGCACACCTTAAATTTAAAAGAATAGAAATCATCCAATGTCTATTCTCAGACCACAGTGAAATTAAATTAGAAATCAATAACAGATATAGCTGTAAAATCCTAAAATATGTAGAGATGATATAACACACTTCTAAATAACACATTTAGGGTTAAAGAAAAAAGTCTCAAGAGAAACTTTAAAATGTGGGCTTTGGGGTGATTATGCTATGCCAATGCAGATTTGTCCTCGGTAAAAAATGTACCACTCTGGTGAGTGATACTAATGATGGGAGAGGCTATGCATACATTGGGACAGGGGTAAACGGGAAATCTGTTTTATGGTAAACCTAAAAATGCTTTTTTCAAAAAAAAAAAAAAAAAGGATATTTTTAGATATAAAGCCAATGTATTTTTCACACCAATAACATGGTATTAATTTCTTTAAAGTAATTTTAAGTATAATTAATCATTAAATAATTTTAAGTAAAAATCAATGGTACTAATGACATATAAGAAGTCAACTTTAAGTTTTAGGTTATATTTGAATACAACTAAAATAACTGGCTTTACTTTCAGGGAAACAAATTTTTTTAATCCTAAAATCTTTCTTTTTCCTATTAACACAGAGCTTTAAGTTCTGAGTATAGAATTTCTCTATAAGACAAAGTAGAGAGGATGCAGGTTACGACATCAAAGCAGCTTTCCCGTGCACAGAAAAAGAAGTAAAAGTTCAAGTAGCCAGCAAAAGGTAGAAAAAATTGGAAGGTTTAAAAACTAGGACAACATGCTGTCTGGGATCCCAAGAAATAAATCATGGCCCATGTACTGCCCTCCTGGACCATGACTTCCCAAATAATGGAAGAAAGTCCATGAACAAGACCACAGCTCTCTTGCCCCTCAGGCCTGGGTAGTTAAATGAGCCAAAGACAGCACTTCTAGTTGCCCACAATTAGTTGTGTACAGCATGCAGGGGGTCCTAAAACTTGCATATGCCCCCATGGGAAGCATGGAAATTCTGAGAAGAAGATGGACTTGTTAAAGGATAATTTTATTTTTTTTAAAAGGATAATTTTTTTTTTTTTTTTTTTTTTTTTTTTTGCGGTACGCGGGCCTCTCGCTGTTGTGGCCTCTCCCATTGCGGAGCACAGGCTCCGGACACACAGGCCCAGCGGCCATGGCTCACGGGCCCAGCCGCTCTGCGGCATGTGGGCTCTTCCCGGACCGGGGCACGAACCCGTGTCCCCTGCATTGGCAGGCGGACTCTCAACCACTGTGCCACCAGGGAAGCCCAAAAGGATAATATTTTTATAATACTGACTCTGACACAAATATAAAGTGAACACTCAAAGACTGTATTTAAGTCATTAATTAAGGAGGGAACCAGTAAGGTACGACTGGTTCAAAGTATATGTATATGACAACTACTATCACTCACATATATGACAACTATTATGATATCACTTATATATGGACTCAAAAAATAATACAAATGAATCTATATACAAAACAGAAAGACTCACAGACAGAAAACAAACTTACAGTTATCAAAGGAGGAAGGAGGGAGGGATAAAGTAGGAGTATGGGATTAACAGATTCAAACTACTATACATAAAACAGATAAGTGACAAAGATTGACTATATAGCACAGGGAACTATACTTTTTAAACAAATATATATATATATGCATATATATACACACACATATATATGAATGCTGCAATAAATTTACAAATAGATGCAAAATGGATGTATCCACAGGGCAATGAACTAGTGCATTCCACTGGGTACAATTAATTTGCATTTCTGTAGACAAGAGTCATTTGCTTGCGTCATTATTAGTTTTCCACAATTTACAGAACTGTAAAATAGCTCAAAGACAATGAAAGGGAAAAAAAAAAGACAATGAAAGGGATAGAGCCCCCATAGAATCAGGTAACCAAGAGTGTGCCAGGCTATGCCTTGTTTTCCATGAAGGCGCTGAGTAATCTTGTTCCCAGTGTCGTCTTTCAGAATGACTGGGAAGAGGCCTGGGATCTGGAGAAGAAAGCCTACAGAGACCTCACCTCCAGAGGCAATGGCAGATCTCAAGGTCATTAGCAGTGGAAGTCAGGAAAATACCCTCAACAGGATCCAACCAGCCCACCACGAGGGCACCAAGCTTATCAAGATATGAAGCTTACGCCTGAATCCAGACACTATGTTGGGAAGGAGGAATGAGGGGAGACCCCTTTAAAGATTAACAGAGGGCTTCCCTGGTGGCGCAGTGGTTGGGAGTCAGCCTGCCGATGCAGGGGACACGGGTTCGTGCCCCGGTCCGGGAAGATCCCACATGCCGCAGAGCGGCTGGGCCCGTGAGCCATGGCCGCTGAGCCTGCGCGTCCGGAGCCTGTGCTCCGCAACAGGAGAGGCCCCAACAGTGAGAGGCCCGCATACCGCAAAAAAAAAAAAAAGATTAACAGAGATGGTTCTAAGACAAAAACTGCTTTACTTTTAATTGGCCACTTTACAGTTTTTCCCTTCCACGCCAGTAAGAACAAAAGCAATATGAGGTCAAGTTACATAAAATGCAAAAAGCTACATTTTTGTTTTTGGACATCTATATAAATTTTCATCCTGTCATACTGGATGAGCTTTTCCTCAATTTTGAACACATTCTCATACCTAAACTTGCTAATGATCTTTACTAGTTACGATTCTTCAAAGGAGCAAAGCCTATGACCACCAAAGAAATAAATCTCAAAGAACTTCACACCAGAAACACAGAACATTTTGCAAAAGAGAAAAATTAATGTCAATTATTATTTCAAGAAAGAACTCGATTCAAGAGTATCTTGTCTCCAGCCTCACGGCTTCTACTTCGTAACTGTCTCCCAAATCATCTCCACTGCTGTTAAAGCTGCTTCTGCTGAAATGTGACACCAAGAAACTGCCGGCAGGTCTGAAGGGCTTTGCTTTAACTAACCCGACTCGATCTCACTGCGCAGTATACCACGAACAACGCTATGCCCAGGAAATGGACAACCTGAAAGAAAGGGACAAATTCTTAGAAAGGGACAACCTTCCAAGACTGAACCAGGAAGAAAAAGAAAAGACGAACAGTCCAATCTCAAGTACTGAAATTGAAACAGTGATTAAAAACTCCCAAGAAAGTCCAGGACCAGACGGCTTCACAGGCGAATTCTATCAAACATTTAGAGAAGAGTTAACACCTATCCTTCTGAAACTCTTCCAAAAAACTTCAGAGGAAGGAACACTCCCAAGCTCACTGTACAATATACCAAGGAAGTAAGTAAGCATCGTATCTTTAGGACTAAAAACTCAGTTAAAAACACAGCAATGAGGTCATATAACATGGCCATGCTAAGAACTTTATTCACTGTGGCTGAGTTTATTGTGATAATAAATGAGTTTAGTCTGCTATTTATACCAGTATTGGAGATTTACCAAGGCCACTTACATTTTGTTTTAATTTATCATATTCTATGAGGGAAATTCTATCATCTAGTGCTATTTCTGAACTTGAGGTTTACAGAAGGGTCTGGGATATAGTCCTTTAAATGTTGGGAAATAATCTCCACAAGTTGTTTAGGTGACATTCTTCCCCTCCAGGGGACAAAGTCAGCATAGGCATCAGGCCAGGCCTCCCAGTTACAGTAAATTGGAGCAATGAAACGATTACTCAAACTGCAAGTAAAAACTTCACTTTAATTTATAATTACCCTCATCCTTCTGTTTAAGGTTCTGTTCTTCCAGGTTCCAAGGAACTGTTTTTTTTTCCCCCAAGGAAATTTTTTTTTTTTTTTTTTTTGCGGTATGCGGGCCTCTCACTGCTGTGGCCTCTCCCATTGCGGAGCACAGCCTCCGGACGCGCAGGCTCAGTGGCCATGGCTCACGGGCCCAGCCGCTGCGCTGCATGTGGGATCTTCCCGGACCGGGGCACAAACCCACGTCCCCTGCCTCGGCAGGCGGACTCTCAACCACTGCGCCACCAGGGAAGCCCCTCCCCAAGGAAATTTTTGATGAGAAATTCCTGAAAAACAAAACAAAACAAAACCCCACCTCATCTAGAAGCTGGTACTGTGGTGTACACTAAAGGAAACGCCCAGATAAAAGATGGACAGGAGCCTAGAAGCCAAGTGAAAACCAGTATTGCCCCAATTCTGCCTCTTGCTGAAGAAAGTTCCTATTAGCTTCATGCCACCCAGACTATGACTTACCTTTTCAAAGCAAGTCTCTGCGTGGTTAGTTCCAGGGGAGGAAAAGAGCTAGAACTTCTGGATACATAGCAGGCAACAAGATCAAACCATTCCCAAATTATTTTCTGCCCCATTTAATTATTTATTCATTCGTTTAACAAATACTTATTGATGACGCATCTGATAGAAGAAGGCTGTGAAATGCACTGGTGTTTGTTGGAAGCTTCAAGAGTTCCCCTGGCTGAAATTTGAAACTGGCCACCTGTACACTGAGGGCGAGGAGAGACCGAAGGAAAGGCAGACCCGTCCAGATGGGTAGGTGGTGGATTTAACAAGCAAGGGAATTTACATAAGAGGCTTGTCTTGGGGGGTCGAAAAATGAACAGATCTCCAAACCCGCCCTCCAGAATCTTAAGAGTTTATAGAGAGGCTTTAACAGGGTTAAGACACATAAACAGTCCAGATGGTCTTAACACCACCTCAGTCTCTCAAGGCCAGAACCTAGAAAACCACTCCTAGTATGCGAACGGTGGGCAGAACGTACATTTCCAAGGGCAGGGGAGGGAGTGAGAAGCATCTGATTGCCGGGGTACAGCTCGAGGGTCAACCAGAGGTCACGTCCTCTCAATGACCTCCTTCAACAACTGGGAACGTAATAAGAGTGAAAAAGACAGAGTCTACATTTCCAAGGATACTGAAGGTTCAATACAGCTGAAAGATAAGTGAACAATTTCAATAGAGTGTCATCAGCGCTAAGACGGGCTAAGCACAGGGCTTTTCCTAAGCGATTTGGGGGAGGGGAAGGGGGCGGGTCACTGAGGTTTCCCGGAGGAAAAACTCTAAACGGATATCTGAAGAACACACTTTTTACCCAGCGATCAATAGATAAAAGCCCATGAACTTTGACCAGAATAAAGGTATTCCCAGGCAAATGTGTCTGGTGTAGAAACAGGACTATGCTAATTTCAGCAAGAAAGAAAAACACAAATACTGCATTTCCAAATTTAGTCAACTAGGGACACTGAGTCAGGCCACTTAAAACAGGCACAAAGTTTAATCATTCCAAGGAGTTGAGTACTGTGCCCCTTATCTAGTAATCTAAAATTAAATTTCCTGTTTAGCTTTGACATAAAGACTATTTATAGGCATTTTTTTTTTTAAGTAGAAAACTAAAAAGCTTAAACCCAGGATATTGCTCCCAAACCAAAAGTGATGAGAAGAAAGCGACATCTAATGGTTGGTTACTTCAAAACAACTCCATTTGCCCCCAAAACTCAAGGGGCTAGAAAAGAGATTCTTTGACATAAACCATCAGACAAAGAGCCTCAAAGTCATCTAAAAAAGTCAAAAACGTCATCCAGCCATCTGGGAAACAAGCTCACTGCATTCAATCTAATGTCATGCTGCGCTGCAGAAAGTTTGACCAAAGGCACTCCAAAGATTGACCATAAACAGCTTAAATGCTTTTAGATTTTTAAGATTTTTAACATTTTTTTTCCTCTTGTGAAAAAATAACATTTACATAGTGCAAACCTGTACCAGACCCTCATCCAAGTGCCTCATATACATTAACTCATTTAAAGATACTTTTACACAATCTACAACATTTATGCAAATGAATGAACTATAAATTCTGTTAGAACCCTTAAGGTCAAAGTAGGAATAAATTAATGTTGTACAAAGGCAGGAATGCTAAATGGATTTAATTACTTCTTAGAACAGAACCACAAAGGAACTTAAGACGTCATCATTTATATCTTGGTCCTTAGGACTTGTTGAAAAATCTATCCCATGAGAGGAAATACAGCATGTTTACTTAATTTTACATATCCCTTAATTCTGTCTTGCTCTTTGCTTTCTTATCTTACTCATCTGTGAAAAGTATTTTTTCCAAACATCTTTATTCCATCACTGAATTTTACCAGTACTTTACAGACTTATAAGGTATACTCCCAAATAGTTTCTCTTTCTAAACATCATTTCTCCAGTTCTAGAAAAAGTTACCAGGTATAGAGTTGTGCCTGGCTTAAGTTTAGTAGGTCAAACGGCCAATACCAAGAATGAGAATATGAATCACAATATATGTTTCTTCTACAGCAAAATGTCTTCGTGTAAAAATTTATTGTAAGCATTGTTCTATATTTCCCACTGAAGGAAGATTTGTTCAATATTATATGTTAATCACCTTAACTAGCTAATTATCAACCAATAAACACAAACTGCTCCTAAATCCGAACGTAGTTTTATAAAAATGGTAGGAATCATATTTGTCCTCACCTACAGTTGTATCAGTTAATGAATTACATGTGATCTCTTGTCTATATATAAATTCAGTTTGAGAGACAGCTTCAGGATTTAAGCTCAATACAGGATATTTCTGGTAATAACCATTCCTTTGCAACTAATAAAAAAGACATTCATCTGCCTCTTCTTAAGGACTCATAATTTGTTCTGAAGCATCTTCTGTTGCTTTGTAGAACATCCTCATACTCAAAAGCTGAACAGATATGGAGTAGAGCTGACTGATCTCCTTTTGCAATGAATTTTTGCTACACATGGAAGCTTCTCTCTTTTGTAGTGGTCAGAATAGAAAAGCTTAGATTACATAACTTTACCAAAACGCACAAAACTATTTTTTTATGTTTTTCCATCAAGAAATGTTTCTTTTATGAATCAAAATTCTATACAACCCAACTGTCTTTCCTTAAAAATTGGATACTTATGCATAATGTATTTTGCACAGACTACATTAAGACTATACATTACCCAACCTGGTAATCCCCAGATACTTTTTTTTTTTTTGGAGTCCTCAGAACAAATGGAGCACACATTTTAGATGTCTAACCCAGAAGCAGCACGGAGAATTCTGTGGGTCTGTAACCCAGAAGAACTCTACCGGGCCTTCCCGGAACAGACCCCTCCCCCATATCCTCTGCTGTAGCTCCTCTCTGAAGTACCCAGATATTAGTATCTCATGCATACTTCCTGAGTTTTTCAGATGCTAAAAACCACCACCAAATGGAATGTTAACTACTTGATGATCATGAGCATGTAGCCCCCAGACCTACTGGCGCCTAAGCATTGATAATGTTAACTGCCCTGTTACCTCACCATCAACCAATCAGAGAATTGTGCACGAGCAGACCACACACCCTGGGACGCCCCTCCCTCACCTGGCCTTTAAAAAGGCTTTAAACCTTTTGGGGAGTTCAGGGTTTTTTGAGCACGAGCCACTCATTCTCCTTGCATGGCCCTTTCTCAGCTCCAAACTCCAAACTCCCATGTTTCAATTTGTTTGGCCTCACTGTCTGTCAGGCACATGAACTTGCGTTGGGTAACAGGTCCACTGCTTAATAGACAAAGTTCTGACCCACATTATCTATTAGTGACATCCAAGAGCACAAGCAATTAAGATTTTTAAATTATTTCTCTCAAAGATAATTAATTGGAAAATTTTAAAAAAAATTCTCTAGCTTTTCTTACTACACCTGTTAAGAGAAAGAAATGTTTCAAACTTCCGACTCTGGGAAAAAAAAAAAATGACATGCTCCTGGCAAAAAAAAAAATCCAAGGATAAAACCGCACAAAATTCCCCTTCTCTAGAATCCCCAAACTCCTTCACAATTCCAGACCCTGGAATACACCTGTCAATTTCTTCCCAAATAAAGTCCTTTTCAACCTTGCTCAGGAAGTTCCCGTCTCCCAGCCTTTACTCCAAGCACTGTTCCAGTTTCTAAAAGAGTGCCTTGTCTGTATCAGACCCTCAAAAGATGCTTGAGTTAATTAATTATAAGCATAGTTGTAAGTTTCTTTCCAACTTCTTTCATAGGTCAATTTCTCTAGCCACAGGCAGCCTGTAAAATACAGTAATTTCAATTTCACAGTACATTTCTGGAGGAGTGGAGGGAAGCAATACTGTTTAACAAACTAACAACTGAGCCAGACCTTGTGTCAGGGAAAAGGGGAGTGAAAGTACCTTAGACATTTTCTCCCAAGACAGGATGTATTGATAGTTAGGTCTGAAAAGAATTAAACAAGGCAATAGCTTGTCTGGTCATTAGAGGCTTTGGTTTTCACATCTATGCAACAAAATCCTTGGTCTGGATGGCTTCTGACATGACTTTTGCCACAGACCTTACGATAAAAATAAGAAAGTGGCTATAGAAGCCAGGGAGCTTTATGGTATAACCAAGAAGGAAATCTAATTTATCAAAAATTGAGAGTGGGAAAAATTGAGAGTGGGAAAGCCTCTCTCATGGGAGAAGAGCTCTGAGAGACTAATTCCCAAGGATCTTCTCTTCATTCATTCAGCACGGCGTGGAAAAAGAAAAGGTAAACAGGAGAAGCAAGGCAGTAAGGAAATTCTGTACATGAAATCAAAAGACAAGACACTTTCTAGCAGCTATCACAGCAGTCAATTTTCAGAACACAGAAATGCTTCTTAAACGATCTGTGGTACACAACAACGTTCTGTTTTGGGGGGGTTGGGGGGGGACAGGGTGGGGCGGGACGTGCGGTTTGGCCACTGCACAGCATGCAGGATCTTAGTTCCCTGACCAGGCACCAGACCCTCACCCCCTGCAGGGGAGGTGCAGAAGTTCGGAGTCTTAAGCACTGGACCTCCAGAGAAGTCCCAGTTTTTTGTTGTTTGTTTTTAATTTCCAATCTGTTGCCAACTGATCTCTGATCTTCGTAAAGGAAGAGACATTGAGACACTTTATCCCTATATTATGAGAAGAAAGTACACAGTATCGTGAAAGCAATAATTACCTAGTTGCTTAGCCCTGGTTTAGAGGATTTTCAAAGAAACTTTGCAGAAGTGCATTAATAATGAACAAATGTGAAGAGCCTACTTGCAACCTAAAAAGTTAGCCTGCGGGAGTTTTACAGATGCTGGCAAAAGATATGACACTCCTGGGTCAGAGACAAACGACAGGGCATTACTCCCCGCAACAGCAGTAGCTCGAGTGTCAGCATCTGAGCCAGTTGCTCCAAGCCCCAACACCCACAGGGCAATGAAAAGAAAGTCAGATCATACCTGCATCCACAGTGAGTTGTGTTACAGCAGAGAAAACCTCTGGGAACCTGAAGATTTTATAATGGAAAATAGTATGCCTGCCTTTGCCCTGAAAAGAAACATTTTCTTTGTCATATTGTATAGTGAGTGTGCTTACTTACCCTTGGCCCCAGAGGGAAACGCTATCCCTATCTACCAAGAAATATGAGTTCCCTGTTGCTGCTGTAACAAATTACCACAAACTTAGTGGCTTAACCAACAGAAATTTATTTCTTATAGTTCTGGAGGTCAGAAGTTCAAATTGGATCTCCCTAGGCTGAAATCAAGGTGTTGGCAGGAGAACCCACTGTCTTGACTTTTCTAGTTTCTAGGGGCCACCAGCATTCATTGGCTCATGGCCCCTTTCTTCCATTTTCAAAATTATCAGAAGATGAGTCCTTCTTACCTCAAATCACTCTAACCTTTTCTGTCTCTCCCACTTTAAAGGATTCTTGTGATTACATTGCGCCCACCTTGATCATCCAGGATAACCTCCTTATTTCAAGATCACTTAGCTAATTAGCATTCTTAATTCCACCTGCAACATTAATTCCCATTTTCCCCATAAAGTAACATATTCAAAGGTTCCTGGAATGAAGGTATGGACATCTTTGGAGGAGCCATTATTCTGCCTACCACTCAAGACTGTCCTTTGTTCCAGAAGGAAACATAATCTCTAACTTCCAAGGCTGTCAGACATACAAACATCCTTGAAAAGACAGTCCAGAGCAAAGGGCAGTCAGTCCTTTCCTTCACAAGAAAATGTGAGACACTCATGGAAAAGTGTCCAATACTCATCACCACTTGCTACCCCCATATATTCACATAAGAAACTGAGTAGAGATTTTAATTGCTTTAGATTGTATGTTTGCTCTCGTACTATTGTTTTTCTTTTGTTTACTATGACACCTGACAGAATCTGGATCACAAGGCTATATTGGTCTATATGGGTTAAAATGCCTAGGTAATTCTATATACCTGTGGGAAAAAATTGTAACTAGATCTTCTTAGCAGAAGTTTCCTAGTTTAATCAGAGACTAAGTATAATGAACAATCATCAACTTGCAGAGATCAATGAACACTTACAGAAAACAAAGCAGTTTAAACAGACCACAGGAAGTCAGCTTGGCAGGCAGTGCTGGAGGGAGGGTCCTTTTGATATTTCATTCTAGTATTAAAGAGTTTTCTAGGTCAGGAAACTCTTCATGCTTAACCTTAACTCTTGCTATTTACAGCTCTAACCCATATCCTCTTACACTGTCCCCAGGGATATCTCTCACATGATCCTTTCTTTGTGCCTTACAGAAGGGACAAAAATACAAGACTCTCATGATATTTCTCCTTAATAAATTGTTCTAAAAGAAATTTGCCTGTCATTGCTACACAAAACCTATAAAAATGACTCTTCGGTATATTTTAGTTTTCCAATGAAGACCAGTTCTATCCATGTTAAGTTATTCTCAATGAAGTAAACTGAAAGATGTTTATCATCTTTGGAGAAATATTTGCATTTTATATTTAAAACAGAATGTTAAAATAGAAGTTCCAAAGAAAGCACCAAGATAAAAACAGATGAAAAAGGTGGTATGAGACCCACATGCAGTATTTACAAAGGAGTAAACCAAAAACCTGGTACATGATTCTTGAAATTCCTTATGAGCATTAAGATTATAAAAGAACAGATTGTTAGGTAGAGTTTAAAATTTGTGAAGAGAATTTCTTGGAAGGTAGCTGTTATACCTCTGAATCCCAGTGCTTCAATATCCCATTGGGTTTGGGGGAAAGACTTACCCTTACCCTTACGGCAGAAAGAGCTTCAAGGAGACTACTCTAAGAAAAAATAATTCTGCTAACTGATTTGGCAACAAGATGATAAAGAGTTTGCTGCCTTGGTGGAATCAGCCTTCATTTCCAGAGTTTAATTAATCAAAGACTGTTTCCTGTAGACCATGTGGGCCTACAGCCCACATATGGTGTGCAGGTTGTATGCTGTCAAGAGTACAACATCTCACAGAGGACAGACAGCAGAAGCAAGAAGAACCACGATCCTGCAGCCTGTGAACAAAAACCACATTCACAGAAAGACAGACAAGATGAAAAGGAAGAGGGCTATGTACCAGATGAAGGAACAAGATAAAAACTGCAGAAAAACAACTAAATGAAGTGGAGATAGGAAACCTTCCAGAAAAAGAATTCAGAATAGTGATAGTGAAGACGATCCAAGACCTCGGAAAAACAATGGAGGCAAAGATCAAGAAGATCCAAGAAATGTTTAACAAAGACCTAGAAGAATTAAAGAACAAACATCTAGAAGAATTAAAGAACAAACAGATGAACAATACAATGACTGAAATGAAAAATACACTAGAAGGAATCAATAGCAGAATAACTGAGGCAAAAGAACAGATAAGGGACCTAGAAGACAGAATGGTGGAATTCACTGCCATGGAAGAGAATAAAGAAAAAAGAATGAAAGGAATTGAAGACAGCCTAAGAGACCCCTGGGACAACGTTAAACGCAACAACATTCGCATTATACGGGTCCCAGATGAGAAGAGAGAGTGAAAGGACCTGAGAAAATATTTGAAGAGATTATAGTCGAAAAGTTCCCTAACATGGGAAAGGAAATAGCCACCCAAGTCCAGGAAGCACAGAGAGTCCCACGCAGGATAAACCCAAAGAGAAACATGCCAAGACACATAGTAATCAAATTGGCAAAAATTAAAGACAAAGAAAAATTACTGAAAGCAACAAGGGGAAAATGACAAATAACATACAAGGGAACTCCCATAAGGTTAACAGCTGATTTCTCAGCAGAAACACCACAAGCCAGAAGGAAGTGGAATGACAAATTTAAAGTGATGAAAGGGAAGAACCTACAACCAAGATTACTCTACCCAACAAGGATCTCATTCAGATTGAACAGAGAAATCAAAAGCTTTTCAGACAAGCAAAAGCTAAGAGAATTCATCACCACCAAACCAGCTCTACAACAAATGCTAAAGGAACTTCTCTAAGTGGGAAACACAAGAGAAGAAAAGGACCTACAAAAACAAACCCATAACAATTAACAAACTGGTAATAGGAACATATATAGAGATAATTATCTTAAACGTGAATGGATTAAATGCTCCAACCAAAAGACACAGGCTCGCTGAATGGATACAAAAACAAGACCCATATATATGCTGTCTACAAGAGACCCATTTCAGACCTAGGGACACATACAAACTATAAGTGAGGGGATGAAAAAAGATACTCCATGCAAATGGAAATCAAAAGAAAGCTGGAGAAGCAATTCTCATATCAGAAAAAATACACTTTAAAACAAAGACTATTACAAGAGACAAAGAAGGACACTGCATAATGATCAAGGGATCAATCCAAGAAGAGGATATAACAATTGTACTATTTATGCACCCAACACAGGAGCACCTCAAAACATAAGGCAACTGCTAACAACTATAAAAGAGGAAATTGACAGTAACACAATAATAGTGGGGGACCCTAACACCTCATTTACACCAATGGACAGATCATCGAAACAGAAAATTAATAAGGAAACACAAGCTTTAAATGACACAACAGACCAGATAGATTTAATTGATATTTATAGGACATTCCATCCAAAAACAGTAGATTACACTTTCTTCTCAAGTGCACATGGAACATTCTCCAGGATAGATCACATCTTGGGTCACAAATCAAGCCTCAGTTAATTTAAGAAAACTGAAATCATACCAAGCAACTTTTCTGACCACAACACTATGAAATTAGAAATCAATTACAGAGAAAAAAACAAAAACACAAACACATGTAGGCTAATACATTACTAAATAACCAAGAGATCACTGAAGAAATCAAAGAGGAAATCAAAAAATACCTAGAGACAGATGACAATGAAAACATGACAATCCAAAACCTATGGGATGCAACAAAAGCAGTTCTAAGAGGGAAGTTTATAGCTATACAAGCCTACCTCAAGAAACAAGAAAAATCTAAAATAAACAATCAAACCTTACACCTAAAGGAACTAGAGAAAGAACAAACAGAACACAAAGTTAGCAGAAGGAAAGAAATCATAAAGATCAGTGCAGAAATAAATGGAATAGAAACAAAATACTATAGCAAAGATCAATAAAACTAAAAGCTTGCTCTTTGAGAAGATAAACAAAATTGATAAACCATTAGACAGACTCATCAAGAAAAAGAGGAAGAGGACTCAAATCAATAAAATTAGAAATGAAAAAGGAGAAGTTACAACAGACACTGCAGAAACACAAAGCATCCTAAGAGACTACTACAAGCAACTCTATGCCCATAAAATGGACAACCTGGAAGAAATGGACAAATTCTTAGAAAGATACAACCTTCCAACAATGAACCAGGAAGAAACAGAAAATATGAACAGACCAATCACAAGTAATGAAGTTGAAACTGTGATTAAAAATCTTCCAACAAACAAAAGCCCAAAATCAGATGGCTTCACAGGTGAATTCTATCAAACATTTAGAGAAGAGCTAACACCCATCCTTCTCAATCTCTTCCAAAAAACTGCAGAGGAAGGAACACTCCCAAACTCACTCTACGAGGCCACCATCACCTTGATACCAAAACCAGACAGAGATACTACAAAAAAAGAAAATTACAGACCAATATCATGGATGAATATACATGCAAAAATCCTCAACAAAATACTAGCAAACAGAATCCAACACCTTAAAAGGATCATACACCGTGATCAAGTGGAATTTATCCCAGGGATGCAAGGATTCTTAAATATTTGCAAATCAATTAATGTGATACACCATATTAATAAACTGAAGAATAAAAACCATATGATCATCTCAATAGATGCAGAAAAAGCTTCTGACAAAATTCAACACCCATTTATGATAAAAACTCTCCAGAAAGTGGGCATAGAGGGAATCTACCTCAATATAATAAAGGCCATATACAAGAAACCCACAGCAAACACCATTCTCAATGGTGAAAAACTGAAAGCATTTCCTCTAAGATCAGGAAAAAGACAAGAATGTCCACTCTCGCCACTATCATTCAACATAGTTTTGGAAGTCCTAGCCTTGGCAATCAAAGAAGAAAAAGAAATAAAAGGAATACAAATTGCAAAAGAAGTAGTAAAACTGTCACTGTTTGTAGATGACATGATACTATACACAGAGAATCATGAAGATGCCACCAGAAAACTACTAGAGCTAACCAATGAATTTGGTAAAGTTGCAGGTTACAAAATTAATGCACGGAAATCTCTTGCATTCCTATACACTAATGATAAAAAATCTGAAAGAGAAATTAAGGAAACCCTCCCATTTCCCACTGCAATAAAAAGAATAAAATACCTACGAATAAACCTACCTAGGGAGACTAAAGACCTGTATGCAGAAAACTATAAGAAACTGATGAAAAAAATTAAAGATAACACAAACAGATGGAGACATATACCATGTTCTTGGATTGGAAGAGTCATTATTGTGAAAATGACTATACTACCCAAAGCAATCTACAGATTCAATGCAATCCCTATCAAATTACCAATGGCATTTTTTACAGAACTAGAACAAAAAATCTTAAAATTTGTATGGAGACACAAAAGACCCCGAATAGCCAAAGCAGTCTTGAAGGAAAAAAACAGAGCTGGAGCAATCAGACTCCCTGACTTCAGACTATACTACAAAGCTACAGTAATCAAGACAATATGGTACTGCCACAAAAACAGAAATATAGATCAATGGAACAGGATAGAAAGCCCAGAGATAAACCTACACACATTAGTTGACATAGATTAGGTCAACTAATCTATGACAAAGGAGGCAAGGATACACAGTGGAGAAAAGACAGTCTCTTCAGTAAGCGGTGCTTGGAAAATTGGACAGCTCCATGTAAAAGAATGAAATTAGAACACCATACACAAAAATAAACTCAAAATGGATTAAAGACCTAAATGTAAAACTCTTAGAGGAAAACATAGGAAGAACATTCTTTGACATAAATCACAGCAAGATCTTTTTTGATCCACCTCTTAGAGTAATGGAAATTAAAACTAAAATTAACAAATGGGACCTAATGAAACTTAAAAGCTTTTGCACAGCAAAGGAAACTACAAACAAGACGAAAAGACAACCCTCAGAATGGGAGAAAATATTTGCAAATGAACTAACGGAAAAAGGATTAATCTCCATAATATATAACAGCTCATGCAGCTCAATATTAAAAAAACAAACAACCCAATCCAAAAATGGGCAGAAGACCTAAATAGGCATTTCTCCAAAGAAGACATACAGATGGCCAGGAAACACATGAAAGCTGCTCAACATCACTAATTATTAGAGAAATGCAAATCAAAACTACAATGAGGTATCACCTCACACCAGTTAGAATGGGCATCATCAGAAAATCTGCAAACAACAAATGCTGGAGAGGGTGTGGAGAAAAGGGAACCCTCTTGCACTGTTGGTGGGAATGTAAATTGATACAGCCACTATGGAGAACAGTATGGAGGTTCCTTAAAAAACTAAAAACAGGGCTTCCCTGGTGGTACAGTGGTTGAGAGTCCGCCTGCCGATCAGGGGACGCAGGTTCGTGCCCCGGTCTGGGAAGATCCCACATGCCGCAGAGCGGCTGGGCCCGTGAGCCATGGCTGCTGAGCCTGTGCGTCCAGAGCCTTTGCTGCGCAACGGGAGAGGCCACAACAGTGAGAGGCCCACGTACCGCAAAAAAAAAAAAAAAAAAAAAACTAAAAACAGGATTACCATATGACCCAGCCTTCCCACTACTGGGCACATACCCAGCGAAAACCATAATTCAAAAAGACACATGCACCACAATGTTCACTGTAGCACTATTTACAATAGCCAGGTCATGGAAGCAACCCAAATGCCCATCGACAGACGAATGGATAAAGAAGATGTGGTACATAGATACAACGGAATATTACTCAGCCATAAAAAGGAACGAAATTAGGTCATTTATAGAGATGTGGATGGATCTAGAGACTGTCATACAGAGTGAAGTAAGTCAGAAAGAGAAAAACAAGTATCATATATTAACACATATATGTGGAACTCAGTAAAATAGTACAGATGAACTGGTTTGCAGGGCAGAAATAGAGGCACAGATGTAGAGAACAAACGTACGGACACCAAGGGGAGGAAGTGGCGGGGTAGGGGTGGTGGTGTGATGAATTGGGAGATTGGGATTGACATATATACACTAATATGTATAAATTGGATAACTAATAAGAACCTGCTGTTTAAAAAAATGAATAAAATTAAAAAAAAACATTCCACATTACTCAAATACAAATATAACAATAAAGTATGTTTTCTTCTTAGTAGTTTTTTTCAATTTATTTATAGATAGAAACTGAATTGGTACAGAATAGGTTTAATTGCATTGTTGTTGAGTAGAGGTTAGCCTTAGCCTGGGACCCAGGTTTCACATGAAAAAAGGAAGCCACATTGCCTAATAAAATCAGTAAAACTGAGAATAAACAGAACAAAGAATGTCTTTGCAATTTATTAGGGTAAGGATAAAAAAAATTAAAAAATAAGAGAACAACATCTCGGGAATTTCCTGGTGGTCCAGTGGTTAGGACTCGGCACTTTCACTGCCCTGGCCTATGTTCAATCCCTGGTCGGGGAACTAAGATCCCACAAGCTGCATGGCAAAGCCAAAAACACAAAAACAAGAAAACAAACAAACAAAAAAAAACTGTACAACATCTAGAATGGATAAAGAAGATGTGGTGTATATATATATATACACACACACAATGGAATATTACTCAGCCATAAAAAAGAACGAAATAATGCTATCCGCAGCAACATGGATGGGCCTAGAGACTGTCATACTGAGTAAAGTAAGCCAGACAGAGAAAGACAAATATCATATGATATCACTTATATGTGGAATCTAAAAAAAGGATACAAATAAACTTATTTACAAAACAGAAATAGACTCCAGACATAGAAAACAAACTTATGGTTACCAAAGGGGAGAGAAGTAGAGGGATAAATTAGGAGTTTAGGATTAAAATATACACACTACTATAAATAAAATAGAAAACCAACAAGGACCTACTGTATAGCACAGGGAACTCTACTCAGTATCTTGTAATAAACTATAATGGAAGAGAATGTAAAAAAAAGAAAAGTATATATATTTATATATAACTGAATCACTTTATTGTACACCTGAAGCTAACCCAACACTGTAAATGAACTGTATTTCAATAATTTTTTTTAAAAGAGTACAACATCTAACTAAGTGGGGGTGGGGTCTTCACATGGTAGAATATTTATTTTCTGCACATGGCAGTAGAGGGTCTTGTTCTAACAAAACCAGCATACATTACCACAATTTCCCAACAGAACCAAATTGTCTTGAGGAATGTGCACATCTTCTTAATAAACACAAAAGCACCGCATGGGCAAGCAATGGCACCATGCAGGCTTTGTGAGAAAGAGAGAGAGAGAGAGAGAGCCAGCATAGAGACTACCTTGAATTCCATTCAATCGAGCTGGAGAGGTTCATGAAACCTCAGCAAACGCAAACAGAAGCCAGAGGTGGACCACCAGACTTTAAGAGTCTGCAGATGCCATAAGCAAGAGCGTTCCACTGGAACGAGAGAACTACAGATGAGCAGCCCCCCACCATGAGAGGAAATGGGTGTCCACAGAACACAAGAAAGCATCCCAGGAAAAAAAGTCCATTTTGAAAACTGGCAAATCCCCTTCTGCAAGAGTAGATGTCCAGCAAGAAGTTTCTTGCCCCTTTCCTCATCTCTCTTACCTCCTTTCTGTTTCAGCTGCCCAGGTCAGTAACACTGGTTGGCAAGATGGAAAGAGTGAAGGATGCATATGTGTCATGTGCTATCACACAGGGATGAGCAAGTCCTACAGGAATGTTGGTCCTCAAACTTCTCTCCTTCAGCTTCAGACCCCCCAGGCTTAAATGACTTCTGCACAACCCCCAATTCTACTTCATACACACACAGAAATTATGACTTACAATATTCCCTCAGTGTCTAAAATTTGGTAAATTTTGAATTTTTTATGGTTTGAACTTCACTAGCATTCAGAAAATGTGAAACAGGGCAAACTGAAATCTCAGAAGGAAATGTAAAAAGCACGTAAGCCTAAAAGGGCAAAGATGACCAAGAGGTTAAGTAGGAATAAAGCAGGATAAACGAACACAGACTGAAGTAGACAAAGGGGCCAGATTTCCAAGCAGGACAACGAAGTATTTTTTAACTTAATTGGTACCTCATGATAAAGTCAATGAAAGTAAGGTGGCTGTCAGGTGGACTGAGGTCACTACCTCCAGCACCCACGTAAGCAGCCGTGCCTCCTGAAATGTGTATAATGGAAGATGAAGCCATCCAGCTACACAGCTAGGAAGCCAAGGAAACTGCTGGGCCAGGAGACTTCAAAAACGCCAGGAAGATACCCAGAATAGACAGTGACTCCGAAGATCAGAGCGAAACGATACGCCTCAATTAACAGAAGCCAGAAAACAAGCAGAAACCAGAGGGTTTGCCCCAATTCACTAAGTCCAAACCAGGTCAGCAACCAAGACATCAGAGAGACACAAGGTAACTTTGAAACCTTATTTGACAGAAACAAGCAGCCGTCTCCCATGGAAGACACTCATGCTCACCCTGGAGGTGTGCAAAGATTAGAGACTGAGTACAAGGTCACAGCTACTTTTAAAGCAACGAGCTTTCATCCCTGTAATTGCTCTTACTGATAATACACCCAGTCTTTTACACTCACTTGGCTCCCAACTTAAAAAAGAAAGGCCTGCCTCTCACCCACCTCAAACCTTAAAATGATTCTAGGACCAGAGATACAATTTGGTAATTCCTTCAATGAAAACCCCATACACAGTTTCACATATATACATCCCAGTGGATCTAGTTAAGATATACATTTCCTGTATATTTTTTACATCTATATACAATTTTATTCAAACAAACTTTAAAATCGTGCACTTAGGAATGTGTTCCCAGATAGTAAAGGGATAAAATAAAACCAGAAAGTGTTTGTTCTATGGTGTGAACATGGAACCCACAAGTTCATTTAAGGTGCTGGCTGACAATATACTGATACTATCTCTCAATTTAAGTAGTAGTTCTATGAGTATTCACTTCAAAGCATTCTTCAGACCTTTTTTTTAATGAACAAACGCTTCATTACTTTCTTACAGTGGTTAATAAATTATCACATACTTAGCAGCTTAAAATAACATCTATTTATTACCTCACTTTTTAAAAAAATTAATTTATTCATTTTTGGCTGCGTTGGGTCCTCGTTGCTGCGCGCGGGCTTTCTTTTAGTTGCAGCGAGTGGGGGCTACTCTCCGTTGCGGTGTGTGGGCTTCTCATTGCGGTGGCTTCTCTTGTTGCGGAGCACGGGCTCTAGGCGTGTGGGCTTCAGTAGCTGTGGCTCGCAGGCTCTAGAGCGCAGGCTCAGTAGTTGTGGCGCAGGGGCTTAGCTGCTCCACAGCATGTGGGATCGTCCCAGACCAGGGCTCAAACTCGTGTCCCCTGCATTGGCAGGCGGATTCTTAACCACTGCGCCACCAGGGAAGCCCCTATCTCACTTTTTTTAATTATATTTTTTCCAGCTTTGAGATATAACTGACATAACATTATGTAAATTTAAGATGTGTTGATTTGATACATTTATATATTGCAAAATGATTATCACCATAGCATTAGCTAATGCTTTCATCCAATCACATAATTTTTTTTAATAGATAGTTGAGGTACAATACTATATGTTACAAGTGTACAACACAGTGACTCACAATATTTGAAGGTTATACCCCATTTATAATTATAAAATATTGGCTATATTCCCTGTGCTGTACAATATATCCTTGTAGCTTATTTTATACAGAATACTTTGTACTCTTAATACCCTACCCCCATATCACCCCTCTCCCCTCACCTCTCCCCACTAGTAACCACTAGTTTATTTTCTATATCTGTGAACCTGTTTTTTTTTTTTTTTGGTTATATTCACTAGTTTATTTTTTAGATTCCACATATAAGTGATTAGCATACAGTATTTGTCTTTGACTTATTTCACTTAGCATAATGCCCTCCAAGTCCATCCGTGTTGCTATAAATGGCAAAATTTCATTTTTTATGGCTGAGTACTATTCCATTGTATATATGCACCACATCTTTATCCATTCGTCTATTGACAGAAACTTAGGTTGCCTCCGTATCTTGGCTATTGTAAATAATGCTATGAACATTGGGGTGCATGTATCTGGTATCCCTTCCTTTGAGGAAGTTATTTTCTGACTGATAATGCACTCTAGCCTTTTACAGTCACTTTACTTCAATTTACAGAAGAAAGGCCTACCTCTCACCCATCTCAAACCTTAAAATGATTCCAGGAACAAAAAGACAATTTGGTAATTTCTTCAATGAGAGCCCCATAAGCAGCTTCACATACATACACCCTAATGAATCTAATCAAGAGACGTATTTCTTATATATTTTTACTTTTTAAAAAAGTTATCAGATATTTCAATATACCTATATCATTTTGAGTTGCTGCAGTTTAGGAGAATTCAATGCTAAGGAAATATTTTAACATCATAAACTTAGTGTCACAGAAAAAGATACGTAATTTTTAACCTCCATTTACATATTTTTTTGTCACTGCAATTAAATTTACTAGAGTGAATGTACCAGTCAGGGTTCGAGGGAAACACGACCAATGGGAGATAAAGAGAAATTTACTTTAGGGAATTGGCTCTTGTGACTGTGGGAGCTGGCAGCTGGAAACCAGTAGGGCAGTGTGACAGGCTGGAAATTCGGGCAGGAGTTAGTATGTCAGTTGTGAGGCAGAATTTCTTCTTCAGGAAGCCTCTATTATTGCTCTTAGGACCTTCAAAGGATTGGATACATCACCACTCACATGCGGAAGGGTCACCTCCTTGACTCAGAGTCAACTGATCATAGATCTTAACCACATCCACAGAATATCTCCCCAGCAACTCCTAGACTACTGTTTGAGTAGCTGAGCACTAGAGCCTGCCAAGTTGACACAGCAAAGTATCAGTGAACCACACAGCATGCAAAAATACGTTACATTAGGATGAAATTCTGTGAGAGGTGGAATGAAAACACAATTTCAAGGAGTACAAGGAGAATAATGCAATACTTAATATCGTAATCAAATCTTTTACATGAGTGTTTTAAAACATGTATTAATTACATCTTTGTAAAAATCTTCAACTTAGGATAAAAAAATTTAGGTGTCAACATAAAAGGATGCAGAAGTATGTGTGTACTGATTATCAATATTCTTTTAGGAGGTCACGCAAGCAAAAGTGTTTGAAGACAAGTTCTAGGGCAACAGAGTGTAGTTAACGAACTCAGACTGTACTGTACACATGTATCAGCTGTGTGAATTTAGGACAGTTACTTAAATGGGATGCCTTAGTTGGGGGCTGTTGTTGTTTTAATGTTATATTAATAGCACTTAATCTTCTCCCAAACCAGATGAAGTAACTGTGGTAGTATTTGGAAAGCACTGCTTATTTCCTGACACAGTTGCTCCTCAACAAATGCTATTGTTATTATTCAGCAAGTATCATTTGCAGAACATGACCCACCAAGACCTCTAATACAGGAACACGATGCCTGGCTTGTCCCACCAGACTCGTCTTTCTCTGGTCCTCCCTCCAGGTTCTGTGGGTCGACAGTAAAGGATGGGTCCTTAATCCCAACCTCAGCTCAGCATGGACAGGTGCCCTAGTGTTGGAATCCTCGCATTTTCCTAAGCATACATTGGACATTAGTTCTCTCCCACATTAGACATACCCCAGCCAGGTTTCTTCCTCATGGTTGCTCCTGTTCCGTAAAAGATCTCTAATGACCATGAGCTCAAAGCGCCCTTGCTGAGCTACTCAATTATGAGATGGGTTTCACATTTAGCAACAATTTCTTTCCAGCTTAAATAATTTTGTCTGTCTAGAGGCACTGGTTGATGATTTCTGGTGGACGCAGTAGAGAACCACTCCCTTTCGGCTGTAATCCTTGCAGACAGAGCGTATTTACTCTGGGGATTCCTTTCTAGGTTTTTTCCTGACTTTTAACAGCTGTGTTGCTCTTTTCCAGCCTCTCCTGTTTGTCAGCCCAAGGGCAGTTCTGGGACCTTCCTGGGCTGCCTCTCTCTCACAGGTCAAATTATCTCTCTCAAGCCTCTACCTATAAAAATCAGGAAATACTGACCTAGCCAACCATCTTCTGGAATTTGGGTACTTATCCTAATTTATACTAAATCATACTAATTTTCCAAATTTAATTCTTTGCATTTTTGTCAAGTTGAGCCTAGGAAATAGGCCTCTTGAAACAGAGAAAACACAAAGTATAATATTACTCCTTAGACATAATACATTTCCATTTGATTAAAGATTTCTTTCAAGTTGACCTTTACAAGGCATGAGTTCTCTAGATCAACCTTGCTCATTCCCCCATTTAAATTTTAAAAGTAAATTTTTAAAAATCATTTCAGTAATATTACACGTTGAAGAAACAGCAGAGAAATGGTACAAAGGGAAAAAATACTATATTTCCATCACCCAAAGACAACCATTGCTAACTTTTTTTTATCTTTTCTCTGAGCAAAAAAAAAAAAAAATGTCCACTTCTACTTCATACATACACACACACACAGTAAAAATAAAGGAGGGGAGAAAAGTCAGATGACTTTCTGACTTTAAATCTTTTGCAGACATTTGTCCAGACTAATTACCCAACAACCTTCATTTCGTAGGTCACCAGAGAGAACAAGGTTTTCTGGGCAGGCTGTGTTGGTCTTACCTGTCTCACGGCTAATGAAGTTTCCAATCTGGTCTCTTGCTTTTGCTAACAAGACAGGGCTCCTACCATTTCTGTCCTTTAGATGGCAGCATGATCCCTAACACTTCACTGCCCTTCTCCCCCAAGTTATACAATTCTCACAATGGAAAAAGAGTTTTAAGGCTGAATTATCTGAGGAGTGCTGAGGAGATGGAGAGGTTGAGAGGGGCAGAAAGAGTCACTGAGGGTGAAGATGTGCAGAACAGGGAAACCAGAAGTTGTCTGCAGAATCAAATGTTTCAGCTACCATCCGTGCCAAAGAGCACACACATGGGTCATCGTCCCCAAATCCCACTATTACTTGCAAAATTCTGAACAAAATGTATTCATTTGTTCACTCATTCATTCATACATACTTATGAACTTCCTACCTGTGCCAGATACAGTAGGGTAGTAGACAGTCCTAAACAGAAGTACTGTCTAGGAATTGGGTAACAGAGAATAAATACCGGGATATAGAGATGAATAAAATAGATCATTCTCATTCACTTATTCTGCCCTCATTCATCTTATTATATTCTAGTGTAGGAGATAGACAATTAAAAAGTAAACAATTTGGGGACTTCCCTGGTGGTCCAGTAGGTAAGACTCTGCGCTCCCAATGCAGGAGGCCCAGGTTCGATCCCTGGTCAGGGAACTAGATCCCGCGTGCCGCAACTAAGACCTGGGGCAGCCAAATAAATATTTAAAATATATATATATATATAGTAAACAATTTGGTATACAATGTAAATTTAGGTAGTGAAAGGACTATGAGGAAAAACAAGACAAAGTAAAAGGGCTAGAAAGGGTACAGGGTAAAGGGTTCCAGAAGTTGTTATTTCAATCAGGACGAAGTGATCAACTTTGTCAAAAGCTTCTGAGGGTTTGAGTAAACGAGTGCCAAGGACTGACCACCGGATTTAGCAAAGTGGAAGTCACTGCCAGTGCTGACAAGGGCACTCTTAGCAGAATGTGGGGAAAGAATCGATTAGGGTGAACCAGGGGAAATACCAGGGGAAGGACGCTGAGTAGAGAAATCCTGCGGAGTTTTGCTATAAAGAGGAACAGAAAAAGGAGGCAGAAACTAGAGGGAGCTGGGGACACAAGGAAGAGCTTTTAAAGGTGCGAGAAACTCCAGCACACTTATGTCCTGGTACACAGGGTCCAGCAGAGAGAAGGGAACAGTGATGCCGGAGAAAAGGGAAGAATAATTGACGAGCAGAACCAAGCACGGAGGAGGAAAGCCATCACACAAGTCGGGGTAGGGCCTCAGCACGAAGCAAGGGAAGCTGCCCCAGAAAGGACGCACAGTGACGGCAGCCAGACCAGAGGCCGGACCCTGCAGACACGGGGTGGGGGGCGATAAGGTGGTTCTCTCGAGATTGCTTCCATCTTCCCCATGAAATAAGAAGATTACTGGCCAAGAGTGAGGAGAGGTAGGGAGTGCTGAAGGTTCAATGAGAGAGGAGAAGGTGTCGGATATTCCTCATTGGAAGGAGTAAGGTGACGTCATTAGGGAGACTACAATAAGACGTCTGGAAGTTCCATAGGCTTCCTTGAGGTTTGGGGCCACAGACTGAAAATTAGACTTGTCAGCTCATGTTTGCTTTGTTTTGTTTTCCTCTAGCCACAGGAAGATGGATCAGGAAGGCCCTCTGGCTTCTCCCCAGGTCTCCCTCATCACTCCTCTGGCTGCTTCTTTTTCTCAAGCTTTCTGTCCCCTTTCCACTAACACAGGGCCCAAAATGCAGTCTTCAAAGGCTTTCTCTCTGCCATCTTCTCTCATCTCTGCATTTCCCTGCTCAGCGATGCCTTCTCAGTCCCTGAGTTCAGCTATCTTCTCCCGGATGTAGAGCCTGATGTCCGCCTCATCTCCAGACTCAAATGTCTGTCCCCTGAACATTTCCATCCGGATATGAACATTTCCACCGGTTCATAAAATTCAGCAACAGCACAACGCAGCTCCACAAAGCCTGCGGATCATGTTTCATTTACTATCACCCACCCGAGCTCCAAGAGGCCTTAGGATTTACTTCAATGCCTTTCTCTTAATTTTTCCTTTGTTCCTCTGGTATCTGAGCAGTTGCCACGAATTTCTATCAATTCTACTCCCATCCTGTCTTTCAAACTTAACTTTAGAATGACTACCCTCATTTATGCTGTTTCTCTTTCAATCTATTGGTTTAAGAAGGGTCTGATAAACACATATGACTACATCAAACGAAAGAGCTTCTGCATGGCAAAGGAAGCCATCAACAAAATGAAAAGACAGCCTACAGAAGAGGAGAAGGTATTTGCAAATCACATATCCAATAAGGGATTAATATCCAGAATATATAAGAAACTCATACAACTCAACAACAAAAGCAACCAATTAAAAAATGGGCACAGGGCTTCCCTGGTGGCACAGTGGTTGGGAGTCCGCCTGCCGATGCAGGGGACGCGGGTTAGTGCCACGGTCCGGGAGGATCCCACATGCCGCGGAGCAGCTGGGCCCGTGAGGCATGGCCGCTGGGCCTGCGCGTCCGGAGCCTGTGCTCCGCAACGGGAGGGACCGCGGCAGTGAGAGGCCCGCGTACCGCAAAAAAAAAAAAAAAATGGGCGTAGCAGCCGAACAGACATTCTTCTAAAGAAAATATCCTGATGGCTAACAGGCGCATGAAAACATGTTCAACATCATTAATTACTAGGGAAATGCAAATCAAAACCACGAGACATCACCTTACTCCCACTAGAAGGGCTATTATCAAAAAGGCGAGAAATAACCAGTGGTTGGAGAGAATGTAGAGAAAAGAAAACCCTCCTACACTGTTGGTGGGAATATAAAGTCGTGTAGCCACTGTGGATAACAGTATGAATAGTCCTCCAAAAATTAAGAACTACCGTACGATCCATCTATTCCACTTCTGGGTATTTACCATAAGAATACAAAAACACTAATTTGAAAAAGATATATGCATCCATATGTTCATCGAAGCATTATTTAAAATAGCCAAGGTATGAAAACAACCTCAGCGCCCATCAACAGAATGGATAAAGAAGATATGATATGTATACACACACACACAGAGTACCACTCAGCCATAAGAAGAGATGAAATCTTGCCACTCGTGACAATATGGATGGAATGAAGTAAGTCAGATGGAGAAAGAAAAATACTGTGTAATTTCACTCATATGTGGAATCTACAAAACAAACCAAATGAAACAAAAACAAAAATGGAGATGCAGAGAACAGAGTACTGGTTATCAGAGGGAAAGAGGGGGAGGGGTGGGGAGGTTGAAACGGCTGAAGGGGATCAACAGTATGGTGATAAATGGAAACGAAATTTTGGGTAGTGAGCACACTACAGTGTATACAGAAATCGAAATATAATGTACACATGATCATAGAATGTTATAAACCAATGCTACCTCAATTTTTTAAAGAAGGGTCTGATATTAGTCCCTGCTCCAAAAGTGTAATGTATCCCTAATAAAGCTTAAACTCCCTAGCCCAGAGTCCATTTTCTTCAATTTATCTCAGTTGATTTTTTTTCCAGTTCTCAGCACCCTCTTGCTCTCAATCCACAGTTGCAGATAATCCCAAACTCTGAGCAGTGCCTCCTCCTACTTTTCCACCGTGGTGACACTCAGGCATTGACACTTCCCAGCCCCCTCTGTAGTAAGAATAGGACCAAGTGACTAGGTGCCACTCATGAAGGGCATCACTTCTAGACTGAGGCAGTTGACAGCCAAGCGCTTCCTCTGCCTCTCTCCTCCCCACCAGAACCCTTGGAGGCACATGTTCCAAATGCCATAGCTACGAGATGAAGAAAGATGGACTGGCCCATATCGGACTTTATGCAAGTGAGAAATAAATAGATTTCATTACACCACTAGGATGTGGGATTTGCCTAATGAAGCAGCTAACATCAATTATCCCAATGTTCTACCCCTGTGCCTTCAGTTATACAGATGTCTTTGCTAAAGTCCCTTTTTCTCTTCCCACCCATGATTACTAGCTATTGAAACCCTCTTATCCTTAAAAGTAGTATTTCCGGGCTTCCCTGGTGGTGCAGTGGTTGAGAATCTGCCTGCTAATGCAGGGGACACGGGTTCGAGCCCTGGTCTGGGAGGATCCCACATGCCGTGGAGCAACTAGGCCCGTGAGCCACAACTACTGAGCCTGCGCCTCTGGAGCCTGTGCTCCGCAACAAGAGAGGCCGCGATAGTGAGAGGCCCGCGCACCGCGATGAAGAGTGGCCCCCACTTGCCACAACGAGAGAATACCCTCGCACAGAAACGAAGACCCAACAAAGCAAAAATTAATTAATTAATTAATAAACTCCTACCCCCAACATCTTTAAAAAAAAAAAAAGTAGTATTTTCGAAACCTGGTATGTCAGTTGGCTGGCCCATGATGAAATTGTACCCAAGTCAAGAAGGAAATAGGAAAATGACAATGTAGTAAGTTTCCAGAAAAACAAATATACTGAATTTAAAGCACTGTTCTTGGACTGAGATAACTCCTTTCATCTTTAAATGCCTTCTTTTATAAAATAATAGTGATATATTTAGATGGCAGAAGAGGCTCCCCCATCACCCATTATTTGGCCAAATAAAGTTTGCCATTGCATTTTGTTTCTAACGTTGTTTTCTAGATGTTATCGCTTTACAATGTTCCCATGTCTGGCAATCACCACTTTAAGGCATAACTGATACCTTCTCCAGCAAGCCTTCCATTACTCTCCAGATTCAAAGTGACTTCTGTTATCATTTATTTTGTTTTGAGGCTTTGGCCTTTGAGCTTCTTTTCTCTCTCCTCTTGGAAAGAAAATTCCTTCAGAACAAGTGAGACCCTTTCTTATTGCCCATACCAAGAAGCCCAGAACAAATGTATTCTTATACAAAATAGGAAAACTGAGATCTAGAGAAATTACATTACTTGGAAATTATAACTTCTCACATTTACTGAGCACACTCCAGATGTGCCAGACACTTCTTCTAAGCATTTCCCATACATGTACTCATTTCGTCCTCCCAACAAACCCATCTGGTAGGTTACCATCACATCGCCGTTTTGCAGACAGATTCTGCAACGAGCCCAAATTCACACAGCTAGGAAGGGGTCCCTTCAAGGTGGGAATCCTAGTAGCCTGGCTTCAGAGCCCATGCAGTTCACTACACTACAGGTGAGATGGGGATGTAACTTTTGAAAATGCAAACCAGGCCGCCTAGTTTCGGCTGGCATTCTTTTCTAGAAGACCATGGCTATGAAATCAGTTTCTTCGACCTGTTTGTTTTTGTTTTTTTTTAAGTACTTAGCATTGCAAGCAAGTTTATCAGATGATTCAACCCCTTTTGTGAAGTCCAATCAGTATTTCAGTATAATTATTTCAGATTTCCCATTCCACATTCTAATTATCTACATCCATCTGTTTAACTGTTAAGGTCTTCCTATTTCTATGTGAATTACTTTTCCACCTGTCCCCCAGAAAGAAAGTAAATTAAATTAAGTCACCAAACATTGTTCAGGCAACTGTGACAGAAACTCAATAAGGTGGGAAATAAGCCGGTAACGTCAAGCTTCCTTTCTTTAAGATTTTCAATACTTATTTGGTCAGGCTTAAATAACCTGGATTCATCAGAGCCCGAGATTTTAAATGCAATGGATATCACAACAGGTTGAATCCTTTCGACAACACATATGCCATTTCAGACTTTCAAGAGTCTGAAGAGAATTTTGGAGTTCAAACACTAGGAAAATATCAACGCTACAATAAAAATAAAAATCAAGAACAGGGTGGTTGTCCTATCAAAGAGAGGCCCAAGTGATTTTATTTTAAGTGTATTTCATACTTTATTTGCCTGAGGAACCCCTCTTAAAAAATCACAAATTTAGGGACTTCCCTGGTGGCGCAGTGGTTAAGCATCTGCCTGCCAATGCAGGAGACCCCTGGTCCGGGAAGATCCACATGCCACGGAGCAAGTAAGCCCGTGAGCCACAACTACTGAGCCTGAGTGCTGCAACTACTGAAGCCCACGCACCTAGAGCCCGTGCGCCGCAACGAGAAGCCCACGCGCCACAACGAGAGTAGCCCCTGCTCGCTGCAACTAGGGAAAGCCTGCGCACAGCAACAAAGACCCAACGCAGCCAAAAATAAATAAACTTAATTTTTAAAAATCACAAATCTCACCATAGTACAGCCCTAGAATGACATCATTTCCATAAATATTGATCACAGTGGCCAACAGATATCAAAAATATATTTTATTAGAAGAAAAAACGATAAGCAAATGTTTACAGAAGTCCAAAATTACCTAAATTCATACACCTTCTCAATGTCAATGCTCCCCATCCCCCATATCAGTGACAGTCCCAAGATGAAGGGTCTTTTTACACCAGAGACTATCCCTTACCCTCTGCCAGCAGACTTCTACCGGAAAGCCTGCTTGCCGCCTCCTCCTCCATGTTCTTCGTCCAAGAACCCACTTTGCACTACCAATGACTCACCCTAGGATGGCAGGAGATGCCTCTGAATACTATTCTCCACCCAGGAGTATGACCCTGACAGCTGAGCTTATAATCTCAACAATGACGTAGGTCTCTCTTGGTGAGACCTTTTAGCCCTGTTCACACATCAGCTGCCTTTCAATGTCAAAGACTCCAAATGGAGTTTGGACCTGGTGCATCCTCCCACGGTACACATCACCTCTCCTTTGAAAGACTCCCCCTGCCCCCAGCTACAGAAGATCCAAATGCACTGATGATTTGCAGAGAAGACAACAGACCTCACCACAACTCAAGTAGGCTTCCTAGCATGGTGAGATTTTGTACATTCCTTTTCTAAGAAATATGCTCTTATACTGACTAGGGAGTTGCGGCAGTCTGTCACATATTTTTTACAGAAAAAGAAAATGTTATATCGCCATAATAAGGTAATATTCTACCAACATATATATGTGTTGCTGAGTTTTAAGAAGTCTTTTTATTTTGATCAAAGTCACAGTCTACACTGATGTTAACACAGCATGTAAGTAAATAAAGCAATAACTTATGGAAATATACAGGGAAACTCCTAGAGATGCACACATACAGTACTCCACACACACAGTAAATAAAACTATATTTCCTAAAAATATACCATTTTTAAGTAACCAGGAAGCACTTACAAAATTCAACTATATAATAAGTGAAAAAGAAAACTTCATAAAGTGCAAAATTCAAAAAATGATGCAGGCCAAATTTGTCGACGTTAATACAAAAAGAGTAGAAATTCACGATAAAAGAATAAAAAGACTTGCCAATTTAAAAGCATTTATTCAAATAACTTGCAGGTGATGATAATGTTTTTCATTATAACTTCAGAAAAAGTTTTTTGGTATGTATTTTTTAGGTTAAGCCTACATTTCTGATGTAAACTCTTCAACGTCAACACTACTATTTACAAAGAATTATCACCATGGCTAGCCACAGACCTCCCCAGGGTTTAATTATTTCTACTGAAATTATTTTGGTTTCCGTAGAAATCTCAAATGGCTGACCCTTTAGAACTGCCTGCAGGGGACATATTATTGCAGACTTTAGGACACATCCAGGATGAGCCTAAAATATAAAATCAGACCCTGCAGGAAGTTCTATCACAAATTTATGATCTCTTTAAAGTGTGTGTTTAAAAGACAATGGATCCCCAAGTTGGGTAACTCTACACTAACTCAAACCATTTCTCCCAAATGGAATTTAAGATCAAGAAATTGCAGGCTTGCCTCTAACTTACTCTAAGATAACTTCCCTAAAGCATGTTCTTCTAAGAGCGAAGAAACTCATTTAGGCTGTTAATTAAATCTGTCCCCTAAAGAGGAAGAAAAGAACATGAAGTTACAATTCTAAATATACCCTCTATATACCTCCCAACACCTAAAATATGTTAACATTTGTACAATGGATGTCCACATAGAATCACCTAAAAACACAGAAGTATTCCTTATTCTTATTCTGAACAGGCCTCCAGAATTAAAAATAAGACCCTTAGAAAAATGACACACCAAAAATAAATAAATAAGAACACGATATGATTTAAGGGTCAAATAAAATTATTCCATGGGCACTTAAAAACTCAGGCATTTTCAATAGGCTGAAAGATTACTTTCTATAAAGGGAAACATATGTTATCCGTACAAATCTTTTCATTAAACCCCAAAGTCCCATTATCTGCTGGTTATAAAGATTCTACATATGGAAAGAAAGTTTAAAACCACTGAACTTGAAATTCAATGTATGTGCATATAGACATATGCACATAGTTTCCTGGGTAACTAAGCAGCATGTAAAATGCTTTTGTGGGTCTTGTTCTGTTTTACTTTTTTCACTGTTAAGTGATACTGAGCTTTAGAGCAACAGTTTCATGCCTGGGTTTATACTTTAACAAGATTTCTTATTTTCTCTGGCCACACAGAGTCGGAGGAAATTTAATTTGGCCCCAAGAGTCTACACACGAGGCACTCGTGCTTTTATTTACCTCTCAAACTGCACCACCAAAAACAATCATCAGTTGATCCTTCTCTGTCAAGGGATTGGGCCCCTTAACAGATCCTGGGGTGAGGTGGGGTGGGGGAAAGGCCCACGGGACTTGAAATCAAGGAGCTTCACCACTTAGCAAGGGGCTCTGAAATGGAAACTCCTGATGGTAGAAAATGGTACCCCGTCTGTATTAAATGAGAATACAGATTCCTTTCCCCGTCTACCCTACAGACTGCTTGTAGGAGAAGGTACGAGAGAATGAATGGTCAACACTCAAGAAGCACAGGATCTCTGCCAGGCCTTGGTGAAGCCAGGATGAATGAGGCACGGGACCCCACCACGCAGATTTGCAAAGTGCTTCCTCAGTTTGCAACCATGATACACAGGAAGGGCATCAGCAAGGGCCAGGTGTTCCCTGACAAATCAAGGCTCCTCCCCCAACAACAGTCACAGTTACCTGATTATTCACAGTTTGGATCCCTTGCACTCCTCGGTCTGAGGGTTTTCCTCCAGAGTTCTCCTGGGCTCCACGCTCACCCCGCCCCCGTCCCTACCTCCCCCATCCTCACTGCCCCCTGCTCCCTACCTCAGGTCTCCACTTGGACGGCTGCTTCTCAGTGAAGCAGTCTCTGAAACGTGATCCATTTGTTAATTTTTAATAATTTTACATCAATTGTTTGATTCAGTTTAAACATCTAAGTAATTATTTTTTCAATTGTTTTTGTAACTTTGTAGATTTAGGGGGTTTTGTCTGTGTTTTTTCAAGGGAATCCTACTGTTTTACTTTGGGTACATATTTATCGTTGTCATGTATTTTTAACTTTCTACTGTGGAGATTTTCAAACACACAGAAAAGTAGAGCAAACAGGTTAACGAATTCCCACATACTCATCACTACTTCAACACTGAACATAATCCTTGCTTTAGCTGTAACACCTTCCTGATGCCCCTGGCCCAATTCCGGATGGTTTTAAAGCACATCTCAGACATTTTCTCAGCATCATACCTCAGTAGACTTCACCATAATACATCTGCATATACAGCCATCCCTAGGCAGCTGCAAGGGGATTGGATGCAGGGTGAGGAACCCACAGATAGGACGCTGACTGTATCTCCAAATGGTAAAGGCGCTTAAAAAAAAAATCACATCATCACACTCAAACCTGACACTATTTAAAATTACAAACTCCCCAGCATGTCCTCTCTTTCCCAACTTTATTTCCCTCCATTGCCTTATTTCTGTCTGACTTACTACATATTTTACTTATTTATTCATTGTCGCACCCACTGGAACATAAGTGTCCTGAAGGGAGGTGTTTTTGTCTGTTCTGTTCCCTGCTGTATCCTCAATATCTAGAAATGCGGCAGACACACTGAAGGCACTCAATAATTTCTTTCTGAATTAATGAATCCACCCAAGTCAAAGGAACAGACTGGATTCATATGATAAACTTTAGTGTATGATCCTATCTTGGCTGTAAATGTCAACTAAGCTTTTGATCAGAGCAAGATAGCAGACTGTTCAAATTTGCTCTTTCCAAGGAAACCTGAAGTACTGTATTCCTATGTAATCGCTCAAGGGTGTATTCCAATGACAAGGTAGGAATGTTAAGGCAAACAAAATAGGAACATAAGAATTATTACCACCTTGACAGAAAGCCATTTTACTTGGTACAGAAGTTTTTAGTCCCTGGGACTAAGAAGATTATTTCCACAACCTGAATGTGTACTTCCTGTTTATTAATAGCGTAGGAACAGGCACAAGCTAACAGTAAAAGCTCCTGATTCTATTTTGAATTACTATATATATTTATATAATAGTAACAGCTAACATTTGTAGATCATTTGCTATGCATCAGGCATCTTCTAAGTACGTTATCCACGTTAACTCCTTATCTTTACAAGGACTCTACAAAGTAGGTACCGTTATTACGCCCAGTTTACAGATGAACTCGGATGAGGCACAGCCTAAGAACTCTACATAGCAGAGCAGTTCAGAGTTCATCCAATGTCCCCCAGCAGAGAAGGGAGGGCTCGTGACCTAAACCCAGGAGGTCTGGGTCCAGAGACGACACTCTGAACTCCTGTGCTGGCCCCAAAATACTGCACACCTGTGAGCTGCCAGGCCACCTTCTCTACGAGGAAACCAGGAGGGCAGCAGCTGAGAGCAAAACCTTGGCAATCGATCCAACCTTAGTATCCCAGCTCCACTGGTTACATGACCTTCAGCAAATCAATTAACCTCTCTGAGATTCAATGTCTTCATTTCTAAAATAGGGATTATAATAAAACATACCTCAGAGAATCGTTAAAATGGTTAAATGTAAGTCTCTACATAAAGCATTTAGCCCAATTTCTGGCAGTCTGTAGCGATCAACGATCAACGGAGCACAGAGATTAAGAGTAATCCGTGGAGTCAAGAATGCCCAGAGGCTGGAATCCCAGCAGTGCCATAGACTCTGATCTTGGGCAAATTATTTCAACACTCTGTACCTCTATGTCCTCGTCTATAAAATGGGGGAAATATTAGTACCTACCTCAGAGTTAGGACGATTGAGAGCATTACTCCCTGTCACGTGCTTAGAACAGCACCTAACACATTATAAATTCTCAATAAACGTTAATCATTTAATTTTAACTACCCACGCCATTCCTCCCTTATCTCAACTTATTTCCAAGTCAGCTTTCCATACTCCACACACCCAGATGTTATATGTGACAGGATATTACAATTAACATTTTCACAGAGATCCCAAGAAATAACGATTGTAAAACTTCAAAGAAAGGTGCCAGGTGAGCATGTCCAAAATTTACAAATGCAAAGTCTGAGAACTGGTTTCCCAGGAGGAAGAAAGCCAGCTTTAAACATCTGTCAGGTCTGGAGGGAGTGAAGCCATCCATTCATGGAAAGCTCTTTCCCGCTGATGGGGTCAAAACTACATCCAGAGACAGGGAAGGATGGAGAGTAGCAGACCTGATCTTGCTTCGCCTGAGACGACTGGTCCCTCTCACCTGTTCCAGATGAATCAGCAGTGGGGAAAGGAACTCACTGGAGACCCCGGCTACAGGGTGGACGAGGAAGAGTCATATCTTTGAATAATATTGATATGTTAATACAATGAACTAGACACTTGTAAATACAGAACCAGGACCGTACATACGCAGCCCAGGTACCACAGTCAGTTTACTAAGAGCAAACGGCAAAGTCATGGGCCTGCTGGGGTTTGCATCCTGAGACAAGGGAATTTCACCCCACTGAATAAATTACACAGGGTCAGTACGAGAAGAGAACTAATTTGTGTGTAGTTGACCTCTTACATATCTTGCTTGTTTAACACACAAGCTATCGTTAGGTCACATCTGCCTCGTGTGCCCAGCTGCCCCGTTTCCGGTTTAGGATGCTCGTTACCCTCACCCTACCTCCACGCTCCCAACCTCCCCTCTGCAGCTAACCCCAGCCGATCTTAGACTCACCTTATGCCGCATCTACCACAAAGCTCTAGCCACGAAACCTCCCCACTGTCCCAGCACAGGCAGTACGCCACGCCCCACTGTCCTTGCACACACCCATCCCTCTACTTGCAATGTCCTTTCCCCTTGTATCAGGCCACCAAGAGGGCTGTTCTCTTGCTCTCTGTACATCTCCTACTCAACCAGTCCCTGCTTCATCTACACCCTACTCACCTGACTGACCCTCCTTCTTAATCACAGAACCTGTGCAGCAAATGCCTACATACGTGCCCCAGCTAGTGACTGTTCTAATTTTTAGATCCGAACATCTCCACCATGATAGCTTATCAAAGGGAACAGTGAGGGGCATGCTCCTCTGCTGGTTTCCCTGGTAACCGATAAGCCAACCTGAGGTCAACTCCCCCTATAACTGGTAACCTCCCTCTCCCCCTGGGAGCAGAGACTACTGCCATGTCCTGCCCCTCATCTGCCACACACGGTGGGGTGTGGCTCCAGGACCTTGCTTCAGACATATAAGATTCCCCCATCCACTAAACCACTGATGTCTCTGTCGTTGACTCTGTGCTTTCTTCAGTCTTGAGGCTGGGCAAGCACAAGGCTTACAGGCCTGCAGGGTGCAGCCCGACACGTCTCTCCTGCCCCTGGAAAACACCTGCGCGACATCATCGTCAATGGCATCGCCCTAGCGGACACCTTCCCAATCTTCTCCAGACACGTTCACCCCTGCCTTCCAATGGCATGCAGAACATGCCCCATTACATCCTTCTCACGCCGCACTGGGTGGCGTGACCATTCACTGGGCTGAAGGACCCAAAAGGGCAGGGTCTTCATCATCTCGGTAGGTTCATTAAGTAGCACTGAAAAGACTCAACCTGTTTACCAAATTCCAACAAGACATTTTGTTTTATTCGTAATGTTTAAGTGGTTCTTTTCAGAATCCTTCTAGCAAGTTTCCACCTTTAAAATTTCATAACTGATGTAACTCAAATATTTTGAAGCACAACGTCCTATCAGTCGATTTCTGGATGAAACACGAAATCTCCTAAAAATTAAGGTATAACATTTTAGAAGCTACAGGTAGCAGGGAAGCGTTCCAGTTCAAAGACCACGTCATCCATTTCTTTTCTCACGTATGGCAAGACGCTCCACCAACAAGAAGCTCATACCAGCAAGAGTTGGACGCAACGGTCCTTATCATTTGGAAGGCAGCCCATGCTTCCCCTTCCTCCCAGGGCTTTGTCCAGGAACAACAAAGCAGACTGCCTTTAGATACAGAAAATGCCTTCTGGCTTGTGCTGGGGCTCCCTGTACAGACTTTCCTTTCATCTGCCTTCAGAGCATTTTCTTGTCTGGCCTTAAAAAAATCCCTAGAGATACTTCATAAGACTCAACAGAGAGGCAAGGGCAGCACATTCCAACCTGCCTGAAGGAAGAAAACAGATGATGTGCACATTTCTTCAAGGCTACATGTGCTCTGCTTAGGGGGTTACCAACAGGGGAAAGCTGGGCTTTTACTCAAAGTGGAGGGTTTCCATAAAGTCCTGCTAAGAGTCAACTGAGCCACTCCTGCTTTAAAATAAACTCAAGACACTGCTACCTCCTCCATGTTACTGACACTCATTTTGTCACTGGTGGGGCAGGGGAATAATCATTAAGGACAATTTATTAGAGAAGCAAATATCATTTCAAGAGACTATGCAATAAAACCAAGTAACTTCTATATCCTGAGCATAACATATACCATTTTACATTTTCAATCTGGTTCTATCAATTCCATACGAGGAAAATTCTCTCTGGTGCTCATAGCTGAGTAACTGAGCTCATTCCTTTCCCATGTCTAACATCTCTTTAGGCAAGTGGTACCTGACTGGGTGCCAACTGCACTACAGACAAAAACTTGGAACTGGGGAGGGGATGGGAGGCCAGAAAGTGGGGGAAGGAGATTGGGCAGCGACACTGTTGGCTCTTTGCCACATGTTAAGAGCTCAATACATGTTTTCTAAACCTATGTTCTGCATACAGTTTCAACAGTATGGTAGTGAGTGATCTTAATTATCACAGAATACCAAAGCCCAGGACTTTTATTATTGTCAGATACATCAAATTCTTCACAAGTGACTATAAACTTAAGATGGAAGGCAACTCAATTACTAGGGCATCATCCACTGGCCTACATACCGCCCCAAAGCCCTGTGCCAAGGCTTTGGATGTTGACAGTCGTTTACGAGTCCCTGCTCATGTAGTCAAAATTATTACAAGTTGCAGCACAAATGAACGGCATGGCCCCTTATGCTAGTTATCAAAGAAAGCAGGACTACTGCCTCCTAGTCTAATCCAGTATGCAGAGATGTTTAATGCTTCCCTGTACTTCCCCAAACTCAACAGGGTTATAGGAAGAAGGGAGAAAGTAGGCTTCTGTACTGACCCTGTTACCTGGTTTTCTACACCAACGAGTGGAGCAGAGCTTCCACAAAGCACCCTGTTGCTGGTAAAGAGGGACACGCATGAGGATGTTATCTAGATGTTCTGTACTCACACTAGCCGTGATACATAACTATTTGAGGTGTGCTTACGACTCTCACAGTCTTCAGTTCTCTCTCTAGAGAAGTTCACCTAAAATATCCGAACTACACCTCCCATAAACGCTCCAGCAGCCAGAAGAAGGAAATGAAAGTGAACTTAGGACTTGAATCTCCTTTCTTTCTCTAAAGGCACAAAGTACGTCATTGGAGTTACTGATTGAGTACAATGTGGGTGGACATCAGCTTCGTTTCACCTCTAAAGTAAATGTTGGCAAGGTGATTTCTAATACAAATTCCATGGGGAAGCTAACTTTTTCAGGACTCTGACAAGTGAGGTATTAAAAGATGTTTCTGATGCTACATCAGTGCGATGTCACTGATCTATATTAAAAGATCGTACAGACATTAATCTGCATGATGGGGAGTTGTATTTACTATATGGTCTCGGGGAAGACCTAGCACACTTCCTGCAGTGGTTGTGAATAGAAACCCACCCAGGAACTGTACACTAATGCCAGTTGGGAAACCAGGTGAAGAAACACAGAGGCAGAGACTTTTGAAATAGCTTTTTGACAAGCTCTATTTCCTCTTCCTTCCCCTCCCAGTAATTAAAGATGGAGAACAGAGGGAGGGAGAGAGGGAGGGAGGGATGAGGGAGAAAAAAAGAAAGAAAGGAAGGAAGGAAAGTAGGGAAGGAAAAAGGGAGGGAGGGGAAAAAAAGAAAAAGTAAGGAAGAAAGGAGGAAGGGAGGAAAGAGAAAGAAAGAAAAGAGGAAGGGTGGGAGGGAGGGGGGAGGAAAGATAAACACAAAGAGCAGAGGGATAGAGGGTGGAAAAGGAAAGAATCTCTATAGCGCTAAAGGCAGGGAAAGAATTCTGGGGCTGCAGAATACCTCCTAGATGCTGAAGGCTTGGTTAGCCGAGGAGTAAACATAAGAAGACTCCTTATGGAACGTGGTGGTAGACACCGTCTCGGGAGCTACCCCATCGTGGCATGGCTCGCTCAGCTGTGTGAATCTGTGACCTGGGAAGTGAATGCTAGTAATACGCTTTACTTTCCCAACCAGCTGCCAGTGCCTCTGCTTAGCGTGAGTTGGGGATGCCTAGTTGCCCCTGCTGCACTCTGGGAGTCCCCTTTTCGACAGGTGCATATTATTTACTGCTACCATTAATGGGCGTCTAGGCACTATCTCAGCACCCTAATTATTCTTCCACCTCTGCACATTTTTAACAAAAGCCCTTCCCTTATTCATCTTACAGGTTGGGAAAGGTCAATTTTATTTCTCATATACATTCCCAGAATATCTTCCTGCTTTATAATCTTTTCTTTTTAAGATTTTTTTTTGATGTGGACCATTTTTAAAGACTTTTTTGAATTTGTTACAATACTGCTTCTGTTTTATGTTTTGGTTTTTTGGCCGCGAGGCATGTGGGATCTTAGCTCCCTGACCAGGGATTGAAGCCGCACCCCCTGCATTGGAAGGCGATGTCCCAACCACTGGACCACCAGGGAAGTCCTCTGCTTTATAATCTTAATACACAGTGTTAAATGTTCCAAGGTCTCTTCAAAATAAAAAAGGGTCATTACATGGTTTAGGTGGGTAGGAGAGAGAAGCCTGCAGTAAGTACCCTTTTTCATTATTATTACAAAAAATAAAATCCCCTTTATTGAGGACATGGGGATAAATGCCTTTATGTTCTTAAAAGCAGGAACATTTATATTCTTTTAGGAACTGGATTGCTTTAATCTAATAGATACTCTGAATTGTTTATCAGATCAAATTTCCCTCTTTGCATCTTGATTTGATGAAAAGCATAAGGTCTCAAAAGAATGAGAAGATATGGGGCTTCCCTGGTGGCACAGTGGTTGAGAGTCCGCCTGCCGATGCAGGGGACACGCGTTCATGCCCCACCAGTCCGGGAAGATCCCACATGCCGTGGAGCAGCTGGGCCCGTGAGCCATGGACGCTGAGCCTGCGCGTCCGGAGCCTGTGCTCCTTAACGGGAGAGGCCACAACAGTGGGAGGTCCGCATACCGCAAAAAAAAAAAAAAGAATGAGAACATAAATCACAGATTGGGAGAAAATATTCACAAAAGACATATCTGATAAAGGGCTGTTATCCAAAATATCCAAAGAACTCTTAAAAGTAAATGAACAAGCCCACCTGCCGATGCAGGGTACACGGGTTCGTGCCCCGGTCCGGGAAGATCCCACATGCCGCGGAGCGGCTGGGCCCCTGAGCCATGGCCGCTGAGCCTGCACGTCCAGAGCCTGTGCTCCGCAACAGGAGAGGCCACAACGGTGAGAGGCCCGCGTACCGCAAAAAAAAAAAAAAAAAAAAAAGTAAATGAACAATCCGATTTTAAAATGGGCAAAAGACCTGAACAGACAACTCAAAGAAGATATACTGATGGCAAATGAGCATGTGAAAAAGATGTTCAACATCAGATGTCATTAGGGAATTAAAAAGTTAAACAATGAGATACCACAACACAACAATTAGACTGGCCGAAGTCCAAAACACTGACACACCAAATGCTGACAAGGATGTGAAGTAACAGAAACTCTGATCGCTGCTGGGAATGCAAAACGGTACAGCGAATCTGGAAGACAGTTTGACGGTTTCTTATAACACTAAACTAACTCTTAACGTACGATCCAGCAATCATGCTCCTTCGTATTTACCCAAAGAAACTGAAAACTTATATTCATCCAAACCTGCACACAGATGTTTACAGCAGCTTTATTCTTAACTGCCAAAACTGAGAAGCCATCAAGATATCCCTTAGTAGGTGATGGATAAATAAACTGTGGTACGTCCAGACAAAAGAATCTTATTCAGCGTTGAAAAGAAATGAGCGATCTAGCCATGAAAAAGACACGGAGGGATGCTGAATGCATATTACTAAGGGGAAAAAGCCAATCTGAAAAGGCCACAAACTGTATGATCCCAACCATCCCGTATTCAAGATTACTGAGACAATAAAAACATCAGTGGTTGCCAAGGGTTAAGGTGGAAGGAGGGTCAATAAAATTCAATTTAATTTATTAATTAAAATTTAGTTTGGTCAACATTCTACTTACAAAAAAACCAAATAACAAGTAGAACACATCACACCATTTAGAATGGGCATCATCAGAAAATCTGCAAACAACAAATGCTGGAGAGGGTGTGGCGAAAAGGGAACCCTCTTGCACTGTTGGTGGGAATGTAAATTGATACAGCCACTATGGAGAACAGTATGGAGGTTCCTTAAAAAACTAAAAACAGAATTGCCATATGACCCAGCAATCCCGCTACTGGGCATATACCCAGAGCAAACCATAATTCAAAAAGACACATGCACCCCAATGTTCACTGCAGCACTATTTACAGTAGCCAGGTCATAGAAGCAACCTAAATGCCCACTGACAGACGAATGGATAAAGAAGATGTGGTGCATATATACAATGGAATATTACCCAGCCATAAAAAGGAACAAAATTGGGTCATTTGTAGAGACGTGGATGGATCTAGAGACTGTCATACAGAGTGAAGTAAGGCAGAAAGAGAAAAACAAATATCGTATATTAACGCATATCTGCGGAACCTAGAAAAATGGTACAGATGAACCAGTTTGCAGGGCAGAAATAGAGACACAGACGTAGAGAACAAACGTATGGACACCAAGGGGGAAAGTGGCAGGGCCGGGGTGGTGGTGGGATGAACTGGGAGATTGGGATTGACAGGTATACACTGATGTGTATAAAATAAATAAGAACCTGCTGTATTAAAACAAACAACAAAAAAACCCAAGTAGAACACATCAGAAATTCTAAATTATATAGCAAAGAAAACTCTTCCCTGGCTTTCTAAGCTTTCTAATAGCTACTGACCTAGCACATCTTACTATACACCTTGTGCAGTGACCACTAAGCAATGTGATTGGTGGTCGGATCCTCCGACCTCCCACCTCAGTTTTTTCTGAAACAAGTAAGGATTTTACTTTCTACTTGACTGACTGTATTATTTGTCTTCTGCCCCAGGTTGTTGAGGGTGTGGTCCTCCACAACTGTCCACTCTGCCTATCCCCGCCGGGACAGCAAATGCCACAGGGTTCTTGTTACAAGGCCATCTACTGCCTATTTACTCAGACCTGTGCGACACCGTTAATATAATTTTTATAAAACTTCAACTTCAAAATACTGCAAGAAATTCTATAGAACTTTTGATCAGATTCCACAGTTACTATCATTTTCTTCTTTGTCTCTCTCTAGATATATATGTTTGTGTGTATGTGGGTATTTCATAAATCATTTGAGAATAAGTTGAGACATCATCCCCCTGGACTCCTGATTCTTTATGGTATATTTTCTAATAACGAAGACTTTGTCTTTCATAACCTCAGTACACTTACCAAAATTAGGATTTTAACACTGACTCGGTACTAGTGTACATGCTATATGAACGATGGGGGAGGAGGGAGCAGGACAGAAGGAATGTGCGAGCACCTTGTCCTGAGACCAGGATTACAAATTGCCGTCAGATGTCATGACTCTTCAGTATTCTTTAATCTGGAACAGATCTATAATCTTTGTCTTTCGTGAACTTCATACTTTTGAAGGATACAGGCTAGTTATTATGTAGAAATGTCCCTCAATCTGGGTTTGTCTGGTGTCAATCATGATGTTTCTTCATGATTAGATTTAGGTTATGCAGTTCTTAAAGGGATACCACAGAAGTAATGGTCATCCTCCTAGGGGCATCATATCAGGAAGCACCCATTATTTGTCCCAATACTGGGGGATATTAACTTTAATCAAGGTAATGCTTCCCCGGTTTCTTCACTGTAAGATTACCACTTTGCCCTTTGTAATTAATTAGTAATTTTTAAGAACATACTTTGAGACCCCAAATAGGAAATGCCTTACTAAACTTTCATCATTGGTTTTAGCATGCATTCATAATTTTTGCCTGAACCAATTATGACAATGATAGCTGTCATCCTTCATTTATTAATTGGCAAACTATTAAAAGGAAAACCTTCTCCTCCTTTTCCATTTATTTATATCAAATGTGACTTAGAGTTTTATCCTATTAATGGATTATATCTGATATTATCATTATTTATTTTGATGCTCAAGACATCCCAGGTTTTCTTTTTTTGAATTTTATGTACTTTTTTATACAGCAGGTTCTTATTAGTTCTTATTAAAATTAAAATAAATTAAAAATGATTTTTAAAGTAAAAATATTGACTGTTTTGTTAAACAAAATAACTTCTTCAAAGGAAGGAATACCAGATGCATGCGTGCCAATGTTCACAGCAGCACTATTTACAATTGCCAAGGTATGGAAGTGACACAAGTGTCCATCAACAGATGAATGGGTAAAGAAGGTGTGGTACATATATACAATGGTATACTACTCAGCCATAAAAAAGGAAGAAATTTTGCCATTTGCAACAACATGGGTGGACTTAGAGGGGATTATGCTTTGTGAAAGAAGACAGAAAAGACAAATAAAAAAAGAAACAGACTCACAGATACAGAGGACAAACAATTGGTTACCAGGGGGGAGGGCGGAGAGGGAACAGGGAGAGGGGCAAGTTAGGGGTAGGGGAGTAAGAAGTACAAACTATTATGTATAAAATAAATAAGCTACAGGATATATGTACAGCACAGGGAATGTACCCAATATTGTATAATAACTAGAAATGGAATATAACCTTCAAAAATTATCACTCTATTGTATACCTGAAACTTATATAATATTGTAAATCAACTATCTCTCAATAAAAAAATTTTCATAAAATTTTTACAAGGAAGGAATACCAGACTCAAAGTGTGGTCTTATCCATTAGGCCAGTTTTGATTCTAACAAATGTCTTTGTGCTTTTCACTTCACTGCCATCCCAAACTTAAACTAAGCCTATGATTTTTCTATTCTTTGCCAGATTCTTGAAGATGTAAAAAATCCCTTTTAGAAACCACACAGAGCTAATTTTAAATAAAGCGGTATTGCTTTTATCATTACCCCATTTTTACTGTTACTTCTAAGAGAGTTTAATTCTTTGGTGCTTAGGACCACACTTCATGATCTAGAACTAAAAGGACCCGCCATATTTGTCAACTAACTGGGGCATGGAATTCAATCCAGATTTGCAGCCAGTCCTCACCCACACTGTAAGCCAGATGGAGAATTTAGCTACTTTATAGTATCTAGCAGCTGTCTTCTTTTGCTACTCATATGTCTAGAGTCAAAACTCATTGCCTGCTGTTTGGCCCTAGTGAAGTAAGATGCTTAGCAATCAGATTTTCCTGAGTTTTCCCTTGTCTCCCTTCTCAATATTTTTAAAACATAAACCATCTTGATAGTACAACCAAATAAGCAAACAGAGGGAATCCCATCGAAATGTATCTATTGCATAGGAAACTTCATTTTACCGCATGGGGGATCCACAAACGTTTTACTATACAGTTTGTACATGAATTGGGAATAAGGATCGATGAATTGCCCTCCTATGTAACTTATGGCTCAACAGAAGACCATCATAAACTATTTGGCAACTAAGCCTTACTGGCCGGAAGACCTACATACGGTTTCTCTTTTTCCCGCATGCACTAAATCAGACCCTTAAAGAGAAATAGGTAGGGAAGCTCAGTTTAACGTTCTCATTACAGAAGACAAATAGTAAAACAGATGGTAGAATATAAAGCAATTCCAGCTTTTTATCACTTGGGTTCTTCCAGAATTAAACATTTAGACCACAATGATTTAAAAACATATCCGTGAAAAAGCAGGAAAACAGAAAAGGCATGCAAATTTTCCTGGAATGCAAGCCACAGTCATGGAGATGGAATTCATCCGGGCCTCAATAAAATCAGGATGTGTGAAGATTGATCTTTTAATACAAAATTAACACATGACACAAAGCACTCTGGTGCTTTCTGATACCCAAATGGAACCTGTTTTAGAAAGTACAGTATTACTTTTTTTTAAGGCTGACTGAACTCTCAGCTGGATGGCAATCTTAAAAAATTAGTCTCATACTTGACTATTTTAATGCTTATTTTGAGAGTAAGAGCCAAGGGCAGCTGTAGATTAAAACAGACTACAGAACGCTCAGATTCAAATTCCACTGTGAAATTTCACTGTGAAATGTAGTCAGAGATCCGTTTGCAGAAAGTCATTAACCAGTATGACTCCAGACTCAGCCTAAAGACCCAACAAGGATAATGGAGAGAACAATGGAGGATGAATGGGAGAAGGCAGAGAAGCCAATAATAACTTGGATCTTGGGTCCCCTAAGTCACTGATGGCTACCCTAAAGAACCTGATAACACTCATGGAAAGAACAGCAGTATTCTCTGAACACAAACTGTCCCAGCCTGGCACTCCTACGTAGTTACTGCTGCATCATAATTAATGTAGTATGAAACCATTTTTTTCCTTAAGCAAGAGCATCAAGCTATTACAAAAGTGAACTGATTTCAAATATTTTAAAATGGAAAATTCTGCCACAGTTCTATCTTCAGGAAAATCAAACATTACAAAAAGGCAAATTTAAGCCCTACATCCCAACACTATCATTTGCAAGGGGTTTCCCTGCAGTGGCTTCAATCAATAAAGAATAGCATTCCCTCAAGATACAAAGCTGGACGGGAATGTTCAGCCTGGCCGACACTCTCCTATCCAATCCTACTGGTTTAAGGAGAGAAATTCTGGCTGAAAAACTTAGGTAATTGGAATGCTCTCTCTCCAGAGTTCCAGGAAAAAATCAGAGATTAGGGTATCCCAAAGGAGATAAAGGTTTAGTTTATATTACACACTTCGGAACAAGTTGAGTTATGGAATAGAAAAGCTTATCTCCTGGGCTCTGCTACTTTTGTTTCCTTCCTTTTAACAAAACAGAGTCTCTTGGGTACAGAACAAAATGCTGGATTTAGAGACAGAAACACTTTAACTCTGCCGCTTCCTAGCCGCGCATCATTCACCAAGTTACTTCATCTCCTTGCTACGTTATTGCCATAGTTCAAGGAAGGACGTAAAACTCATTTATTCTGAACGCTGACCTTTAACCAGTGCCACACTAGACACTGAGGTCCAAGAGATCATCTCTACTCCTGCATTAGCTGTGAGGTTTAGGATGAGCCCATGTGTGTATGTCTGAAACAAAAACATGTTTCTCAACAGAGCTAGGGAACAATTATATGGCCATATGGAAACAGATGTGAAAAGCAAACAGTATGTTTCATAGCAAAATTTAAAGAAATTTGGAGCTTGTGGAAGACACACTGAGGAAGTGCGGAGCTAAGGGTTCCAAGCTGGAAAGTGGGTCACCTTCCAGCCCAGAAAACCTTGCCTCTCCCTCCTGCCTAGTCAATCTCAATCCTCAGGGTCCTGCTCTCAGCTAGCTGCCAATTCTCCCCCTCCCCTTAGGTATTAGCAAAGTCTTTAAGGTGTTCCTCCCTCAGTGTTCATACATATGAGTGAAGTCTAAAAAGGTATTACATCTCAAAGGAATGAATCTCTAATGGTAAAATTTCAGAAACAATTACAAAGCCTTCAAAGTTTGGGGGATTGGGGTGTCTGTGTGTTCAGAATACCTCTCATATCATACCCTGTGAGTAATTACATTCTTTTACTAATCTTAAGGCCAGCCCTTAAGGGGCTGCATTAACCTGAACATCTTCAAAGAAAGGGTGAACCTTCACCTAGGTAGCTATGTATTTTTCATTTGCTCATGTCAAGTTTGCCTAAACTATAAATTTTCTGTTTCCAAAAGGCTTGCACATAGCTATGTGATTGGTAAAAAATTCATTACCTTGAGTTTTTAGCCCTAAGATTTTCAAACCAATTCAACAAAACAATTTCTACTTCTAACTAATGAACTGAGGGGTGAGGCATTACGGCTGCAGCCCTAAGCTTCCACTGAGTTTTCCCAAGGTTTGTGAAAGGGTCATTTTCCCAAAATGATAGCATCAATAGCTCAATCTCTACCATTACTCCTCTCAGAGTACAGCCCCAAAGAACAGGAAGCAGTCTCAATGCACAAGGGTAAACATTCCACAGTGATTTAAAACAAGGCTTTGAACTTGGAGCTGCATTCAAATCTCAGCTCTCACTTAGTGGTCATATGATCTTGGTCAAGTTACCTAACTTTGCTAAACATCAGTTCCTCTATCTATACAACGAACTAACACACACTCATTTTTATGTGCATGCTAAGCTTTTCCTTGTTTAATACCATTCAGGTATTAGACTCTCCAACAGCCATTATGCACTAAGCCACGGAAGCACATACCCAGGAACTTACAAAATGAAGCCGCAACAGACGAACCTAGGAAATGAACCTAAGGACTCACTGACTCACTTTTTATGCACAACATTCTAGCAACAGCTCTACCATGGGAGTTAGACAACTGGAAACGCAAGTCAGAAATTCATGATTAAGTTGTTTTCAAGGCTCACATCTAAACTTTTGCCCTCGAGCGACAATGGACTGCAAATAGCTTTAAGCTTTCCATTAACTAGAAAAGGTGGTTCTACGCCATTGCCAAGACTTCATGGTGCATATGGTCAGACAGAACAATTCATCTCTAAACAGAAGGAGATGGCCACCTGGCCCTCCCAGGTAAACCCAAATAGAGCTTGACGTGTTTTCTTGACCTAGGTGTGGTGTGATATGGAATCACAGCTTTGAAGCATTCGACAAAGTCTGATGCTCTTGATCTTTGTGTCCATTGAAGCTGCCAAGTGCAGACTCCCCAGTCTTAAGTGCTGCACGGTCACTGTCGAGTCAGATGATCCAACACAGGAGACAGCATCAGACCCAAGTCCAACTTCAAACTGGTGTCTGAGTTGAAAGTGTCATCTAGAGATCACAGCAGTGGTAGAGATGAGGGATGGCTGTTTTGTGGCCCACACTGGCCAGAAGACAGCTCAAGAGAGTGTGGGAGGGCTGCAATCCAGAACCACCCCCATCAATTATGCAATTACAACTGCAGAATGACTCATGATTTGAGCAATGCTTCCTTTTTCTCTCCCAAACTTCACCTTCCTTGTATCTACCTTCACCTCAAGTAATAAAGCAATCCAATGGCTTGCCCAAGCTTCTGACATCTCATCCTAAGAACCTGAGCCCAAACAATAAGTAATAAAAAACATGCACTAATGAGAAGTCATTTCAGAATTTACTGTGTTTGTCTTTTTAGGGTAAAGTTTGAGCAGGTTTGCTTGCAACCCAGTATGAAATAGCGAGGCTTCCTGAGCTCTGGGTTTCTTAAGCTTAGAGTTTCCTCAGCTGGAACACAAAACCACTGCACACACAATATCCACATGGGCCACTCCATGTGACCCCCGTGGGACTGGACAGGAAGAATTGTGTGAACATGAAGTTCACACTGCTTGTTGTGCCGTGATTAACAGTCTTTTGTCTCTGACCCAAGAATATCTTGTCTTCTGCCAGCATCTATGAAACTGGCAGGCTAACTCATTAGCTAGCAAATAGGGCAAAATCTCAGACCCTTTGCATTTCCATGATATATGTCGCTTTCTCACTAGTCAATTCTTCTGGGAAAATGAAGACGGTTGAACAAAAGCTGGAATATTGCCAGTTTCAGAAAACACAAACCCCAAGACTACTGTTGTTTTGGATAGAATTGCAAAAGCAAATAGAGTCGTGAAGAAAGAGTGGTGTATAGTGTCTACTGGGGGGCACTGCCCAGATTCCCCCCTTCAGCTCCAAGGCAGTCATTCTCCCTGTTGCCAGGCCTCTTGGCTGTATCACTTTCTGGGATTGCCCTTGGCAGAAGGAGGGCAAAGTTGCCCCCAAAGTCGCTCCCTCCCCAAGGGAAGCCTACATTCAATGATGAGGTACAAAGGCGTGAGCCTTTGCCTCAATCCAAGACCTCACCAAATGGCCATCCCAGAACCACTGGTTCCCCGTAGGATCGCTGAGGCTGCTGTTAAAATTCTATCATGGTTGAACTCCTCCTTCCATCCAGTCCTGCTTCCTTCACTTCTATACAGGCAATATTTATGATAAAATCATCCAACAAACCTCCTGCACAGAAATCTCAGAGTCTGAGAGTTTGTTCTCAGAAACCCGACCAGAGATGGGGAAAGCCCTTTGCTTCTGTACATCCTCAGGATTCTCACCAACATGTTGGGTTTTTTTTGTTTTTTTTTTATAAATTTATATATTTATTTGGCTGCGTTGGATCTTCGTTGCTGTGCGCGGGCTTTCTCTAGTTGTGGCGAGTGGGGGCTACTCTTCATTGCAGTACGCGGGCTTCTCGTTGTGGTGGCTTCTCTTGTTGCGGAGCACAGGCTCTAGGCATGTGGGCTTCAGTAGTTGTGGCTCGCGGGCTCTAGGTGCACAGGCTTCAGTAGTTGTGGCACGTGGACTCAGTAGTTGTGGCTCACAGGCTCTAGAGCGCAGGCTCAGTAGTTGTGACGCACGGCCTTGGTTGCTCCGCGGCATGCGGGATCTTCCCGGACCAGGGCTCAAACCCATGTCCCCTGCATCGGCAGGTGGATTCTAAACCACTGCACCACCAGGGAAGTCCCTCACCAACACAAAGCCTAGACCCAGCGGAGGCCTTAGCTATTTACAACTTTCTTCCTCACTTCACTCCCACTTATGCTCAAATTTCAGACGAATCCATTCATAATCGAACAGTCACCATTAGGGATTTTTACTTGAGGTCACCAAAGGGCATAAAAATAGTTACTTGAGATCATTCTCTTGAAAGGTCTCCTGGATGGAGATGGAACGTCACAGGATATTAAACTCAAGGCAGATTAAGTAAAGATTCTGCATGAGTTTACACTTCCTCAACTGTGTACATTTTCTAAAATGGCTTCTAAGAGAATAGACTAAACGCTATGGGGGCCCTAGCATCAGCAAATATGGAGGTGGGGAGAGAATGGAGCAAATTTGACCAACAGAACCGGAATAAACAGCCAATATAGTTAGGCCTTCCTTTCATTTTTATTTCCTGTTATTTTAAAGGATTTTTTTTTTTTTTTTTTCTCATAGAAGCAGAGTTTCTTTGTCTGAAGGATCTGACTGCTGGGACCATGGTCACTTAACCTGAAATCAAGTACCTGGGTATTTTTAAAAATTCTGAAACCCTATGCATGGGACCCAAAGGGCATTTTGAAAGGCGTATAGAAAACAGTTCTTTTTCAATGTTCATTTACTGAAGAATTTCATGTTAAGCAGGAATTGGGTTTCTATCTTTCTACTAACAGCTAACAGAGCTGGAAAACCAGAAGTCACTAAAGTAATTATTTTCCTTAAAAAGAACAAGTAAAAGCACCAACTCCTGAACTTCAGAGCAAAAACTCTGCTTACTATCAAAAACAAAAGTTCACCCAAAGGTAAATCAATCAATTGCCAGTCTTTTCAGGCAAAAGAAAGAACAAATGCATAAGTCACTGGCTTTATTACAGCATAATGTTTATAGAACATTTAATGCAGTGTTCCTTGCCAATTAGGAATGAGTGTAGGATTTACCTTTCAGTTTTAATATCTTTGCCTGACTCTACTAGTAGTAACATAAGCCAAAAGGATTAAGGAAACCCTTAAATACATATTTCTACACAACTGTCTTCACTGGAAATTATCTTCAGGGTAAAAGGAAATGATATTAGGGCACTGTAGCAGGGATAGGCTGGATTTCCTTTAGATATAATTGGTACAATGTGAAATTTGTATTTCTAATGTCGAAGCCTGATTATCTGAGCATCCCAGAGATTCTGTGAGCTACCTAATACTCTTTATACACCCTTTTTAATATACCCTTTAATGAAGCCCTTTCTGTTAAAACTAGCAAGAGAGGATTCAAACTTAAAGTAAGCCAGAGTCACTGGTGCCGAAGAGTCTGGAATCAAGAGACCCTCAAAGAAACAGGAAGCTTTGACTGATTTTCTTCCTCAACTGGGTTTGAAGGCAGTGAAGATCACATGACTTTTAAAGGACTGGTAGTTCATTTTACATGGGGCAAAAGTATGGCCTACATGATTACCCTGTAGTAAGTCGCAATGCAGCACTACTGTGAGCAAGACTGCATGATCCCCATCTCCTCACAGGAAAGCTCAAAGAGAGAAAATGCCAAGCTCAGTATCTAAAATTCTTAGCTCAAGGCACAGTCATCAAATAAAGGGTTTCTATGACTACCTACCCTAAGAGAGAGTCCCCTATATCTTGTAGTTGCTTGGCTGAGATCATGGAAGGTCAGACACTGAATATGACCTTAATTTGCACAACTGCAACACAGGCTGATTTCACAGTCCTCCTCTTGAGTACAAGTTAGGGAACTGACTGAGAAAGAGTGAGGCCCTAAGAGCTCAAGTGGAGTCCACTGATACCCCAAAACTTGGATTTAAAACCACTCATCTGGGACTTCCCTGGTGGCACAGGGAATCCGCCTGCCAATACGGGGGACAAGGGTTTGATCCCTGGTTTGGGAAGATCCCACATGCAGCAGAGCAACTAAGCCTGTGTGCCACAACTACTGAGCCTTTGCTCTAGATCCCACGAGCCACAACTACTGAGCCTGCGAGCCACAACTACTGAAGCCAACGTGCCTAGAGCCCATGCTCCGCAACAAGAGAAGCCACCGCAATGAGAAGTCTGCGCACTGCAACTAAGGAAAAGTCCACGTGCAGCAACGAAGACCATAAGCAGCCTAAATAAATAAACTTAAAAAAAAATAAAACCACCCATCTTCCCTTGCCAGATAAAGTAGTTCCCTCTTCCATTAAGTTTAGTCTGTTCCTGACTTACTACAGGAGGCTTGGTTATAAATACCTCACCTCAGCAAGTAACTTCAAGGGGTGTCAATCCTCCCCATGTCCCACTCTTCATTGCTTCTCTACCTAAAACTGGATGTATACTCCAGAACGCTCCTTGAGGTAAATTACAAAATCAAACCATGAGTACACAACAAGAAAAAAAAAAAAATCACAAGAATTGGTTAATTTCTATTACCAAAAATCTGGAGAATAAATGTGAAAACGGATTCTGGGGATGCTAGATTAGAGGGAGAAGAACATCATTTTAGATTTATTCAAGTCATGCATGTGGAAACAAACGCCAAAAATGCTTCATCCAATATACTAGTTCTGGGTGAGCCAGGTTGCTTCTAACTGTTTTCTTGGTTGTTTAACACAAATCTGGACTCAGTCATGGCCTACCTAAATGAGGCTGAGATACAAGATTATATGATGTAGTAGAAAAAAATACAGAGGTCTAGAGACAGAAATAAACTAAACTAAAATTACCATATACAACATGTTTACCTGTTCCCAATTACGTCTCCCAAGAAGGCCCCACGTCTTTACCACAGCACTGAGGAATAGTTAAATGTTGATGTCTTTGAAAAGCACTATAATGGTTGAACTCTGTGGATCAAGATAAGTGGGAAAGCTGCCTTTGCAACGGGTGCCATTATTTCAATAAAGATTATGGGATCCAGAGTGGAAGAGGCCAAGAGAGTCACCTAATCACAATAGAGGACTGGCTTAATAACTACAATAAGCAATAAGGCTAGAGTAGACAGGAATTTAATTTGCTTAATAGAGTTTACTCCAAAATCTATTTTAGTAATGAAATTAATGAAAGCTCATCAATGTCTGTATACGTCTTATTAAAATGCATATATTCAGGCACACAAGGTCAAAACACCTACAGGGTGAAAACTTTTGTGGGAGCAGAACACCGAGATCAATGTGAAGGAGTCAACTGTCCTGAACGTGGGAGACAACACAAGGGATCATCTCCCCAAAGACGGTCAATGCCAAGGTCAGGGACTTGCTATGTCTATTGACCCAGAACAGGATTCGGCTTACCTCAAGCACTTTTCGTAAATTATCATCATTATAAATTACCTTGAGAAGATCCTGAGGGAAAAGTTTGATTCGCGAGTCTAAGACCCATAAATACACCCAAATCTTCCTGAAGAAACTGTGCGGCGCCACACTTTGGGTCAGAAATTGTTATTCCACAGGGACCCTGTTCACGTCAAAATTATAATCATAAATTGTCTCAAAAGTAACAAAAGGACTAAACAGGAGGGAGAAAACTTGAACAGATTAGTAATCACAAGACATCGGAAAGCAAAGTAAAGGTCTACCATTTCTCAAAAAACACCATGCCCAGATAATATAACAGCTGAATTATACCTAATTTTTAAAGTACAAATAATTTCTAATTTATATTATTTATTCTCAAGCAGGGAATTCATTTATTTTATGCATTATCATGTTCTTATTAACATAAGAAAAAACGATAGGCAAATCTCATTGAGGAACAGGATGCAAACATTTAAAATGATATCAGATTCTGGCAGTGCATTAGAAGAACAGTTCATCATAACCCTTTTTTTTTTTTTTTTTTTTTTTTTTTTTGCGGTACGCTGGCCTCTCACTGTTGCGGCCTCTCCCATTGCGGAGCACAGGCTCCGGCCGCGCAGGCTCAACGGCCATGGCTCACGGGCCCAGCCGTTCCGCAGCATGTGGGATCCTCCCGGACCAGGGCACGAACCCATGTTCCCGCATCGGCAGGCGGACTCTCAACCACTGCGCCACCAGGGAAGCCCCCATCATAACCCATTTTTAAATCATTAGCAGGTCACGTCCATGTCGACATATGAGAGAATTCAATAATTTTCTCAAAATAACACAAGACCCTTTAAGACTGATCAATCAGTCTCTTACACACGAGCACTGCGACCATACAAATAAAACATATTAAAGATACATCTGGTGTCTTCCCAGAATTTTTTCAAGGCTTCCTTGTGCCTTGTCCTCATTCCTCAACCACTGACCACCAGGGTGTGTCTTTGGGGTCAGTAGGCCTAGCCCGTGAGGATTTCAGCAAGGGTAGAACTGGCATTTGGGGAAAGACCATTCTACTCTGTGTAAGCCTGACTCGGGCACTGTAGGATGTTTATCATTTCTGACCCTGGGCATTAAGTTTCACAGCAGGTCCAAGTGACTGACAACTGAAAAGCCCCCATGTTTCCAAGTGTCTGGTGAGGATGATGCATCCCTCATTAAGAACCACTGGTGGGGGGGGGGGCTTCCCTGGTGGCGCAGTGGTTGAGAATTCGCCTGCTAATGCAGGGGACACGGGTTCGAGCCCTGGTCTGGGAGGATCCCACATGCCACGGAGCGACTGGGCCTGTGAGCCACAACTACTGAGCCTGCGTGTCTGGAGCCTGTGCTCCTCAATGAGAGGCCGCAATAGTGAGAGGCCCGCGCACCGTGATGAAGAGTGGCCCCCGTTGCCACAACTAGAGAAAGCCCTCGCACAGAAACGAAGACCCAACACAGCAAAAACAAATTAATTAATTAATAAACTCCTACCCCCAACATCTAAATAAAAAAGAACCGCTGGGGGAAAGAGAGCTACCCGTGCCACTGTATCCCAGTAACTACTGGGATCTCCTCCCCCTCAGATAACCTATTACCAGCTTCTTTCCCATCCCTCCATTGTAATCTAATCCCATCGTTTTAGTCCTTTCGGCCTTTGCCATCTGTGTGCGCTAGAACATCAGGGGCCAGGAAATACAAATCACCAGATGATGAGGTTAATATTTTAACCTGAATACTGCCTCCATACAAAGTACACAAGGAAGCAGCAACATCTATGTGGCATGTTGTCATGTGGTTTTGTTGATTTGTATGGGCATTGGAACAACAGAATTTCCACAGGATCAAAAATAATAACCTGCCATGACCTATTAGGTCAAAATATTCACCACTCACTGGAGCTCTTTTTCTCCTCTGCTTCTCAGTACAATAAATGTTAATGGCACAGCTCTGGAGAGAGATGGATTTAAATCCCAATTCCACTCTGCCCTGTCCTCTACCTACCCTTGGGCAATTTATTAACCTCTTTGACCTTAGTTTTCCTCATCTACAAAATGAGAGAAACAGCAGCTACCTTGTAGGGTGGTTGTGATAATTAATGAGATAATACTTGTAAGATGCTCAGCACAGTGGCTGGCATAGACCAAGCGTTCAGTAAGTGTTAGCTGTTTCATTATCTCCCCTAAACACCATGCTAGCAGATACTTCCACAGACGGGTTTCCAAATTCATTTTTAATTCTAACCAGTTAACCCATTTTGAAACGTTCCTTTTGCATGTTTTAAGGAACAACAGCTATAGCACACTTCGATGTGATCAGAAAACACACAATAATTTACTGTTGAAAAAGAGTTATGGTTAAATGACTCTCTCCCTGAAAGGCTGTGGGTACTGATGGCAGAAGAGAGGTCATCACGATGAACCCAAAGTCCATCACACTGTAGACACTGTAGATAATTATTTGTTAAATATGGAATTAATGAGAAACAAAAGCTCATGATCATTTAGTGCCTTAGAAGGGCACTCTACTAAGTATTTCTAAAGGTTTATTTCTAAGTCACAACTACCCTGAAAAGTGAGCGTGGTCAGCAACTGATTAGGTGTACCACGGCAACAGAGATGCACCCCAGAAACAGAGCTCAGTGAAAAAAAGTAAAACACAGAAAACATTTTAGAACACACTAACATTCATGTAAATTAACAGTACATATACAAATTGTCAAAACTCATTGAATGGTAATGCTTAAAAGTGGATCACTTCTCCATGTAAATTTTAACTAAATAAACAAATACTGAAATCTAATTAATAACATGCATACTTAAGTGTTAACAAATAAAGGGTGCTGATGTCTACAACTTACTTTGAAAGGCATCTAGAAATTAAGATGGATGATGGACATGTGATGAAGTAAATACTGCAAAATGTTATTGGTAAAAATCTAGACAGTGTTCACTATATAAGTCTTCCAATGTTTCTGTATTTTGAAATTTTTTCACAATAAAATATTTGGGGAAAAAATGCATGCAAGACCATGGCTGTTTTCTGAGCATACAGACAGAAACAGGATACATACCGAATACATTAAAACAGTGCCTGGCAGATAGTAGGCTATTTGCACTCACTATTATCAGTGTGGGTGCTCTAGGATGAGAGGAGGAAAACGGGAGTGGAATATGGAGATAAAAGAAAATGAATGAAAAACAGGAAAGAAAAGTCAAAGGATATATGATTAATTCCCATTTTGTAAGAATAACAGTTGAGTTTCAACAATGTTGAGAACTTCTACTCAAATACATATGAATTTCATAAAAATTAGCCCCTATCTCAAAGAGCGAAATTATCTAAAGAAAACTATCATCTTCTTCTCTCCCCTTTGTCCATCTCATATCTGTGCAGATAATCTTAACATGGAACTTGGAAACCAGTGTTTGACTTGGACTAGTGAAAATGAGTCACAAAACACGTGACAAGATTTCATATGTTCATCAATATGGTCTACTAGTGTTTTAACCAATTTTTTAATTGAAGTATAATTTACAATGTTGTGTTAGTTTCAGGTGTACAACAAAGTGTTTCAGTTATATACATTTTTTTTCAGATTCTTTTCCATAATAGGTTATTACAAGATACTGAATATAGTTCCCTGTGCTATACAGTAGGTTCTTGTTTGTTTTATATATACTAGTGTGTAACTGTTGATCCTAAATTTCTAACTTATCTCCCCCACGGCCTACTATCCCTTTTGGTGACCATAAACTTGTTTTCTATGTCTGTGAGTCTATTTCTGTTTTGTAAATAAGCTCATTTGTATCTTTTTTCAGATTCCACATATAAGTGATATCATAAGATATTCGTCTTTCTGGTTTACTTCACTTACTATGATAATCTGTAGGTCTATCCATGTTGCTGCAAATGACACTATTTCATTCTTTTTTATGTCTAAGTATTATTCCATTATATATATGTACCACATCTTTACCCATTCATCTGTCGATGGACACTTAGGTTGCCTCCATGTCTTGGCTATTGTAAATAATGCTGCCATGAACATTGGAGTGTATGTATCTTTTTGAATTATTTTTCTCCAGATATACGCCCAGGAGCAGGATTGCAGGATCATATGGTAACTATTTTTAGTTTTTTAAGGAACCTCCGTACTATTCTCCATGGTGGCTGATATTTTTTTTTTCGTTCTTTAGAACAGCAATTTCCAATGTGGGCTGTACATGTTCCAGGGAATAACCAACAGATTCCATGGATAAAGAAAATATGCCATTTATGGCTTTTTGCCTCATTCTCTGAGATTTCCATTTTTGTATGTAGCACTAATAATGTTAGTACAGTATGTATTCCTCAAAAACCCTTAGAAGTTACTATTAAGAACTTATAGTACATTCGGGAGTACTAAGATTTTTGCTTCTTAATTCATAAAATGAAGTTATAAAAATCAAACTACAAGGTCAAAAGAACTTCAAATATAGAGAAGAATCATTCCATTCATTGAGCAGTAAGTGTTCTTCAGGACTGAAGTCATGATTTCCTTGACTCATAACAGTGGCCAGTATTTTCTATCAGGAGGCCTTCATAAGAGACTATTGAAGACAAGTCAGTCAGCTTTTCCAACCCACAAGTCAGAAAAATGCTTGTGAAACTCTGGAATGTAACACTGGGATATTTTTGTGTGTGTGTGGGAAGGAGCACGCTTCTCTTGGAGATGAGCAAAGTCACTTGACTAAAGGGTCCAACGTCACTAAGCAGAATTCTTAGTGAGGGCACCTTGAGCCCCCATCTGGTCATTCCCACATCTGGTGCATCGTTTTCATTTACACTGTAGCTGCATCTTTCTGGGTATCTGAAAACTGCATTATAACAAGGGGCAAGCGGCATAGAGTTATTGTGGTTGAATGGGGTAGGGGGACCTTGAATGGCTTCAGTAACTTGATTGTTAGTCCTGCTTCTACTGCTTACTGGATGAGTGACCTTAGGAATTGTTTTCACCTCTCCAAACCTCAATTTCTTCATCGTATAGAGGACACAGTAATCCCTGCCATGCCTACCTCAAAGGGTTGTCAAGATGCAATGATATAAAGTATGTCCATATACCTTATGAACTGTAAAGCCTTTACAAAGTCAGGCATTGTTCTTATGCACTCGCATTCGGAGGAGGTGCCTTGGGCAGGTATGCAACCCAGAATAATCCTAGATATTTCCTATTTATATAGTGGAAGGTACTGAAACTCAACTCCTCCATTTCAGAGACCGTTTAACGTGGAGAAAAACGGAACCTGCAGCTTCACTAGCCACGAGTTGCAAACAGTGACTCCCTATTCTAATTCAGTTTAAGATTAATCCAAGGAAAGAACTTAAGATGCTAAGGAAAAAGGGAGAGCCTTTAGCCATCTGTAGTTATGGAAGGCAAACGATTGTATGCCCCCAAATCAGAAGGAAAATAAGGATGAAAAATGTTCAGTTTTGGCATTCTTGGAGAAGCATCTATGCACACAATTTCAAAGGAAAATAAATGTTCCCGTTTCAAAAATCATTACCTTCTGGAAAGAAAATCAGAGCCATGTTGCTTCTTTCTAGCCAAGCTCATGTTGCATTAAGTCTTCCTGGTGGGAAGTTAATGCAACAAGAGAACTCCTGGAGGAGTATTAAGAGCTAATACTTTCCTTTGACTCAATTCTATAATATACAGATAGAATTTTTATTTTAATAGCCACGTAGAGACTAGTTAATACTTTAACATATTTTCCCTAGCCGTTTTTGCAGCTCATGGTTTGCTACTCAGGAGTGAAAAAAAAATATGACTGGTAATGCTGACAGGCAAAAAAGGGAAACTTTCTCCATCACTCATCTCTCACTACCTTTTTATTGCTCCTGTGTATTGCCTCAAGGGTTTAACGGCCAAGGAATTAATTAGAAATGTCTGTTCTGGTAGAAACACTGCTGCTATTGTTTTGGTTAGTGATTTCTTTAATATAATTTTAAAAAGCTAAATTATCACCAAGTAGTGAAATGTTCTCTCTTGGTAGATTCCTCTTCGTCATTCTCATGAGTTAATTGCAATTTCAGAGAGTTTGGTGTCATTTTTCCATTACGTTGAGTAGGTAAATGATACAAAGGAGTTCTTAATATTTCTAAAAGTCCCTACCAAGCCATCCTTTCTAAACCTGAGACCACACACTAAGATGGATATAGAGATTTCTTGGTTTGAAGACTAAGATAAATGACAAATAAGCCAAGTAAAATAAGATGAAGTGACCACTTTTTGGCTACTTCCATCCTAAAAGGTTTTCAGAATACAATCACCACGGAGTTGTTTAATGCTCCCCAGACAGTAACCTGGCATTTCTTTGGAGAAGAAAACCTCTTCAGATTGACAACTATAGGAAAAAGCATAGGTAGTCCAAGGAATCAATAAGCACAAAGAGAAAAATCAATGACAATGAACATAGTGACACAGAACGCCAACCAAATTAGAACCTTAATGAAGTGTTCTGGAAAAGGTCATTAGATTCTGCATCTTCAGAATCAACATGAATGGCACAAATTAGGGACTCGATAATAATCGAATAAATAGGATAGAAAGTTTAGCCAGTCTGCAATTTTATCCAAGGATTATTTTTCTACAGAAGTTTAATTTTTAATCCTTGGTCTTAAGGACTAGAGAAGACTGTTTACATTCCTAAATGGCAGTGCAGGTTCCTGACACAGACCATAACTGGGAAGGCCTTCTGAGCAGGACACCAACTTACATTGCTTTGAACAGCCTTCAGCGTAGTAACATGCATGGAGAATTTGAATACATTTCAGAGACATAAAAATATCTCAGATATAAGAAATGCTGTATAGAAGTACCTCAAACATACAATTTTCATCTCTAGTTACTGAAATAAGAAAGCTGGGGAAAAAAATAAAAATAAAATATATGCTTTCTGGACCTCATTGTCAGCAAAAAAAAAAAAAAGGAGAGAACTAGGTGGCTGAATGCCAATGAAGTTTTTGTTATGAATCAGAATTAAATCACAAAGGAATTTGTGTTTTCTTTTTCAAAACAAGCTTGCGCCCCTTTTTTTAAAGTATGTTATTTGGTCCCATGTATGCTACTAATAACTTTTATCGTTCTTCCTAGATGGCATCACTCTTTGATGTCTATCACTGCAAGAATGCAAAAAATGGATACATGGAAAAAGACAGGATGGCATTAGTTTGGAGTTTTAAGAGGAAAGTAAATGGGAGCAATGAAGCAAGGATAAAACTTCTCACTTGAAGAGTAGTGGGGAGAGTTTTTATTCACAATGGAGAGTATCCAGCATCATCTGGAGAGTTTTAAGACCAGCCACTGAAATCTGGATGCTAATGACACCTAAGTTTTTATCTCTAGTCAACCCATCTATTCGGACATACCTGTCCCAGCCCCACCACACCTCACTCCATTCACATCCTCCTGAACAACAAATTGTGTGATAATTTCTGACATGTTCCTAAAGTAGTAATTAACTTAGCCCTGAAAACGTGAATAAACTTAAGGAGGCTAAAATTAATAATAGGAAACCCTTATATGGCATGTGTCTGAGATTGTTACATACATTCATCTATTTAATCCTCACAATTCCATAAAGTGGACAGTCATTCATATTTTTACAGACAACAGAAGGCACAGAGGGGTTAAGCAGCTGGCTCAAGAACACACAGCTAGAAACTGGTGGAGCCGGAATCTGAACCCAGGAAGCTTTCTTCCAGAATCCTTATCCTTAACTCCTATCCTAGGCTGCCTCACAAAAATAAGCAAACGCACAAACAAAAAGAAATGCAAGATGCTAAAGATAGTCTCTTAACCCCTTTTCAACCCCGCACCTACTTTACATTGATTATTTTTGGAATTCTTCAATCCCTTCCAGTTTGGTCTCCAGTTGTTGAAGACGCACAAAATAGGAGAGGAGAAGAAAGTCTTCGGATGGAAACAGTCGATAAAAATGTGTTGAATGGGGACTTCCCTGGTGGCACAGTGGTTAAGAATCTGCCTGCTAATGCAGGGGACACGGGTTCGAGCCCTGGTCCGGGAAGATCCCACATGCCACAGAGCAACTAAGCCCGTACGCCACAACTACTAAGCCTGCGCTCTAGAGCCCGTGAGCCACAGCTACTGAAGCCCACGCGCCTAGAACCTGTGCTCCGCAACAGGAGAAGCCACTGCAATGAGAAGCCCGCACACCGCAACGAAGAGCAGCCCCCGCTCACCGCAACTAGAGAAAGCCCGCGCGCACCAATGAAGACCCAACGCAGCCATAAATAAATAATAAATAAATAAATAAATGTGTTGAATGAATGAATGAAAATACGAGGACCCTCTACTTTCACAGGGCCATCTGTTAGCATTAGCTTAACCTAAGCCAGCAGGCCTAACACTTCCCTGCTTTTCCCCTTGCTCTGCGCACAGGTTTTCTCCAGACTCCTGTCTGTCTTCAGCACTGGCTGTAATGAACCTGGAGGTAACCTGGCATCCATCTTTCCTCGGGTCTACTCCTCTCCTCTCCATCTGCTCTTCTGAGGCTGCACTCCCTGCATACTCTCCAATGAAGCCACATTGGCTTCTGCTTTTTATAACTCTTGAAATATTTTAGGCATACAGAACTACAACCAACAGCACTCGGCTAAAGAAATAAAAAATGAGAACAACTGCTTCAACTGAAGCCCCTCTGAACCCTACATGATCCTTTTTTCTTCTCTCCCCCCGAATTAACCACTATCCTGCATTGGGGGTACATGTTATACTTCCAGTATGACTCTAGGAAGAATATCTAGCTCTACATGATTTTAAACTTTATAGAAATGATATCTCATTGTACATATCCTATTCCCTCAACGCTGTGGGTTATTCCCTCAACACTGTGGGTTATTTTAGTAAGTACTAGGGATCTAATATATAACTTGATAAATATAATTAATACTGCTGCATGTTACATATGAAAGTTAAGAGTAAATCCTAAGAGCTCTCATCACACACAAATATTTTTCTGTCTTTAATTTTGTATCTATATGAGATGATGTATGTTCACTAAACTTACAAAATTCATGAAATGATGAGCACAGTTAAGTCAAATTATCATGCTGTACACCTTAAACTTATACAGTGCTATAGGTCAATTTTTTTTCCAAAAAAACTGGAAGGAAAAAGAGTCATCATAATTTTTATTATTATTATTATTTTTGCAGTACGCAGGCCTCTCACGGTTGTGGCCTCTCCCGCTGCGGAGCACAGGCTCCGGACGCGCAGGCTCAGCGGCCATGGCTCACGGGCCCAGCCGCTCCGTGGCATGTGGGATCTTCCCGGACCGGGGCACGAACCCGTGTCCCCTGCATCGGCTGGCGGACTCTCAACCACTGCGCCACCGGGGAAGCCCCATCATAATTTTTAAAGTGAACAACCCACCCCACAGGTTAAGAAAAAGAACATTACCACTTTTGTCTGTATCCCTAGAGCAAGTATTTCTCAGTTTTGCCTGTTTATCATCTCATATAATGTTTGCATATCTTCTTCTAATGACTTGCTTCCTACACTCAACAGTTTGGAAATTCTTCCACACTGATTCACATAGCAATAATTCCTTTATTTTCACCATGGCGTTGTACTACCTTGTATGGCAATTCCACGAATGGCCTAGTCTCTTATTGATGGGTTTTATTTTGTTGTTTGTGTTGTTGTTTTAATCTTTTTTTGGGGGAGGGGGCTATAAATATGCTTGACCGGGCTTCCCTGGTGGCGCAGTGGTTGAGAGCCCGCCTGCCGATGCAGGGGATACGGGTTCGTGCCCCGGTCCGGGAAGATCCCACATGCCGCGGAGCGGCTGGGCCCGTGAGCCATGGCTGCTGAGTCTGCGCGTCTGGAGCCTGTGCTCCGCAACGGGAGAGGCCACAGCAGTGAGAAGCCCGCATACCGCAAAAAAAAAAAAAAATATATATATATATATATATATATTTGCCTGACCATGCCCATAGTAAACATATGAAAGCATCACTGCATTATTGCTCTGTAACTCAGGTTTTGGCAGGGGTGGGGAGGGTGGGGAGTAACTTTAGTCACTTCTGTATCTTCTCAGTTTAGATTTAAGCTCAGTCAGTTCAGAATTTTCCTCTCTGATTCCTTCATCCAAGTGGAGAAATGTAGTCCAGGAGTCAATTTTGTAGGGCAAGAAAACTTCTGGTCCACTGCCGTACTCTGTCTTCCGCTGACATCCTCTGGGATCTCTCATCCTGGTTTTGTTATTTTTCTTGTGGTTTTGGTCTGGCCCTGCTCTCGGGTGGCTAGCTCAGAGATGTCACAGATCCCCCTCTTAGCCCTTCTGTACCTTTCTCGGGAGGAAAAAGAACACCTTCCAGATACCTTGCCACAGGATTCTGCGACCGTGAACCATCGGAGCACTGCCGAGGTCCTCTCTTCCCAGCCTCACGTTGGCCAAGGAACTTTTCCCCAAGTCTGTCTCCTCTGACTTCATCAGGAAGAGAGGTTTGGAAACTCCCCAGTTGCATGGGGCCTTGGGGACATAAACAAGAGAGCTCTCTAAAATCTGAGGCTGCAGTCAAAGTTTAGTCTATCTTAATGGTCTGAGTTAATTAGCTGGATGACTTGAAAGCAAAGGAAAGCCTCTTCCCTCTTGCAGAATAAACCAGTGACATTATCCAAAGGCTCAGCCTCAGTACCGTAAAGATACCCTGTCCAGCATGGCAGAGTCACCTGCCACATATGGGCATTTACGTTTAAATGGTAAATTACTAAAACCGAATAAAACCTAAAATTCAGTTCCTTAGCTACATGAGCCACATTCAAAGTACTTTCCATCATCACAGAAAATTCTATTGGGCAGCACTGCCTTAGAGGATGCGTGCACAAGAGAGAGCCAAGTGGGTACTGCAAAGAAAAACACTGGAGTCCCTAACAGCTGAACTGATCTTGGCACCAGGCATCCGGGTTCACAACTAGAGTAAGCTGGTTTCACCTCAGCACCCAGGAGAATGGTGAGGGGGCACCCACCAGGGGTAACGGGCATTTTTTGAAAGACCTCCACCATCACTCCCTCCCTCGAGCAACAGGGAGAGATGAGGGCAGGGGCTGTTGTCGTAGCTCATCATCAGGCCGATCTGAGCTAGGAGAGGATGAGACTATCATTGTCTCTCACCCTGGCTGTTCCTCCATATGGCTGGTACCTGTGACAAAACGAAGGAAGGTAATTTCTCCACTGCAAGATGTGCACTGTTGAATAACACAGGCCCATTTCACCAAGTCTCAGTCATATCAATCGAAAATTTTCATGTTTCATGTTGTTGGTCACTGTGTACTGATACATTTTAATGGCCAACCTAAACCCCTCTTCCTCCACGTGCCTTCTTTCTAAACAACTTTATTAAAAGCACTTTGTAGAGTTCTTGGTTATGCAGTTTAGTCTCAGATTTTCTTCTCTCCCACTGTTCCAAGCTTGAGGCTGTGAGCCCCCCAGATGGCATTCCTCTGCTTCCTCTGGCCTGCTCTGGATGGCAGGGGGGCTGGCCCTGCACGGCTCCCCTGTAGTCAGAGGATCTGAAATCGGCCAGGGGAAGAAGGGGAGGGAGACTGGAGCCGTGGCGTAAAGGAGAACCCAAGCTATTTCTCCCTCTCCTTCTCGGTTCCCTCTGGGGTGCAACTCATACAACCCAGCCCACGGTGGTCTCACTCTCCACAGAGGGACCCTGGCCTCTAGGCTCTAGGAGCGCCTCTGTCCCTCCAGCCTAGGAGTGACACTAGCTTCCTGCCATCACCAGTATCAGGGTTGGCTCCCCACCTCCTGTTTAACTTCTCAGCAATTCCATCACCTGCTTGACCGATTCCTGCATTAAATTCCCTCTAATGACTCACCGTGGTTTCTGTGCGGACTCTGAAACAACTCTACAAAACCTGTTCCACCTCCCACGGGAAAGCTGCCAAGTGTCTTCCCCAGTTATTCTGCAAAGCGCTCCGATCCCTCCCCGGAGGATATCAGTCTGTCTCTGTAAGCCAAGTTCACAAAATTAAATCCTTCCCCTAAACTGCATGCACGTATGCGTGCGTGTACTGCATCCTGCTCCGATTTTTTTAAATTGTAACCTTCAAAAGCAAGAATGACAAAAACCCACCCCTGCCAGGTCACCACATTTATTGATTCAGGTTGTGCCTGAGACAGTGGCCCCTGCCAGGCAGGAGTGAGCGATGGCTTCGGTCCAGCCCTCTGACCACCAGCCCTTGCACCCTGACCCAAGGTTGAACCGACCCACCCAGAGGGATGTCTTTTGCTGAGTAGTCTTTGTATGGGAAGGAGGGACACATTTTGCAATGTATCTGTCCAGAAGGGGTTTCTCTTTCCAATTTGCACAATGGTAGCTCCATGACAGAAGTGGCCCAGTACCTGTGTATTTTTCTCCCCAGATATACACAATGCTATAGATCTGAAGCTGTCTAATCAATTGTGTGAATTTCTGATGAGGGGCACTAGGGGTCCAGGGATCCTACATCAAGAGGTCCCTCAATCATCTACAAATGCACAGTGTTTTTATGTTCTAGATCACAGTGCATTCTGGCTATGGGCGCATCTGCCGTCACAGACTGTGAGCTCCCTGAGGGCAAGGACGGTGTCTCTCTCAGCTTTGTATCTGCAGACCTTAACAGTGCCTGGCACATATAGCTGTTCAGTATACATCTGCTGAGCAAAGACTGCACAGTGCTTTACAGTTTACAAAGCACTTTGACATATGCTCTCACACTTCATGCCCAGGAATACTGTGAAGTAATCTAGGTGATTTTACAGATGAGGAAATTGAGACTGAGAGGTCAAGGCCACACTCATGGTTAATAATTCAAGAAGGTCTTAAACTTGGGCCTACGTATTTCCACACCCATATTCTATCACACTTATCCAAGCATTCCTCCTGGTCTTCACTTGTGCTGCTAACTCTGCACAAAATTTTTAATGAATTAGGAAAAAGTACTCCCTCTGGGGCATGAATTACAGAAAGTTTTCTTCTAAGACAAATTAGAAAAAGACCTCCCCTTCCTCCAGGCTAAGTTAGGCCCTACCCAGGCACAGGCCACCTTGGCCAGGTGTTTCTGTGCAAAGCACATCCCACCCAATCATACGTGGGCACGCATACGGTACAACTGTTATAGCCTCTCTGTAAACTGAAGTTCCGGGATTCCTTTTGATTTTGTTTTTAAACTACAAAGGGCTTCTTTTACTAATTCTAATACATATTTATACTGTAAAATCTGTTTTTCTTGGTTTTGTTTTTGATCTCTTATAATGTGTTTATACTCAAAGCATTTTTTTAATCAACCAAAACATTTTAATAATGCAATTATTCTAGTATGTAATCCACACAAGCCTTTAGTGGTCTTCTTTATTCATGAAGTACCCACCATGACTTGTCACCGTTGCAAGTTAAACTCAAAGCATTATTTAGGAAGTTCTTGAGGGCGGCAATATTTTTATCCATATCACAATGAAATAGCTATCTTATATTAGCTACCTTCTTATCCACCATATTCAAATGTTTAAAGCAACAAAATTTTGAATAGATTTAGTCTCTTTGCCATACATCTCCCCTCTTGCTTGAAAAGGTACATTTTCCTATTCTGCCTCTTGTTTTGTTTTGCTTTTTTCAAGTCGAGCCATAGCTATTTCTAACAGAGAGGTGAGCACACTGTATTTCATCAGCTATCAATTTTCCATAAATTTCCTTATTTTGTTTTTAATTCTCTTATTTTCAAATAATGGATGGACCAGACGTAGCCATTTAGAAGACAAACCTAACCCATAAACCACACTGTATGCCACCAGCCAGGCCTGCACTGTTCTTGTTTCAGGATTACTTAACAGATGTCAGAAACTGCTATTCCAGGCACGTGAAAATGGTGGTGCCTCTCTTGATATTAAACCCACAAACACATACACAAAAAGCAACTCTGCAAAAAAATGTTTTTTAAACTTTGTTCTTCTGAACTTCAAAAGGCAACCACAAGTTCATTCCCTCTTTTACATTCTTTCCCTCTCCTTTACAGTATCAACTGAGGTCTCTTTTTCTACATCTTTCTAGGGAATTGTTACAGACACTGCTGTGATTTATAAAATAATTCCCTGCATATTAATGCGAAAATTCTGTGACTTCCCAACTCAGTTGAAACAACAGTTATGATTCCAATTTGAATCTTCTCTCTTCCCTTTCTGACCTTTATCTCGTGTTCCTTTTATCTCACCTCTTCCATTTCTAAGCCTCAAGATCAATCTTTTCCTCTGTTGCTCCATTCCACCCTCTAACCCTTGCACGAAACAGGAATTCAATCAAACATGTTCATGCTCAGCCCTCTCTCTTTTCCTTGTACCTTCTGTCAGTCACTGACTCTAGCTGAGCACTGCTCTCCCCTCCCCAGTTTAGACTGGTCTCAAAGCATTACCCACCACCAACACCTTTATCCATTAAAGGATATAACCTTGACATTCATCTGGTAAGATCTGTTGTTGTTGTTTTTTTTTTTTGGTTTTTTGGCCACACCGTGTGGCATGTGGGAGCTTAGTTCCCTGACCAGGGATCGAACCCACGCCCCCTGCATTGAAAGTGTGGAGTCTTAACCACTGGACCGCCAGGGAAGTCCCAGATTTGTATATTTTTTAAAAACCAATCTGGTCATCAGCAAAATGAGTAGAAGGATAAGATGGCAGCTGGGAGACCAATTTGGGAGGTAACTGCAGTGTCCACTGAAAATGTCATCAGGGCCCAATGGAGGCAACAGTAGAAGCAGCATAGGAGAGAAGACAGAGTTAGGAGACACCAAGAAATAAAACTGACAAGACTCAGGGTCTGGGATATGGGAACTGAGGGAGAACAAGTCGTAGAGAATGACTCCTAAGTCAGTCTTTGGTGTCTGGGCAATGTTGTCCTTTATGAGATAAGATATGAAGAAGAACAAGTTTTGGTCAAAACATGATTCTTTCGGTTTTGGTAAATATCTTTCCTTTGGGAAACAGCCCTCTGCTTCTGTTTTCACTGAATCCAAAGTTGACATGTAGCATTTTTTTTTTAGGTAGAGTGAGATATAGAGAAATTGATTTGTGCCTACCAGTTAATTTTCTGTTTGCCTTTGATATCTCCATGGAATAACCAAAAGGCAATAACTGATGAACAGTGACAAATACAAGTCTGGAGCCCTCAAGAAAGATCTGGGCTAGAAATACATTTCTTTTTGTGTGTGTGTGTGTGTGTGTGTGTGTGTGTGTGTGTGTGTGTGTGTGTATATATATATATACACACACACACCAAAAAATACATAGTGTACGTGTACAAAGATATAGATGTTCTTTGTGCCATTTTTAGCTACTGTCTCTCAACTCCAAATCCAGTCTTCTGTACTGTATTATGTGAGGCTGGGAGATATTCTGAAAACTACATTTCCCAGACTCCTTTGCCAGCTGGCTTCCTGTTAAGTTTTGAGAGACACAGAGACAGAGAGAGAGAGACAGAGAAAGAGAGAAAGAGACAGAGACAGAGCGATGGGAAGGCAAGCAAGCCAAGGAGACGAGCAACTTCCTCCTTCCTTCTCCCCTTTTGCTTACTGTTCCTATCAGAGGCACTTAGCCACAGCTGCAACAGCTGGTTCCTGCCTCGAGCCCTTTTGGCACCCATACCCAACCTCATCTCAGGCCCTCAGCTTTACCAGCTGCAGCTCTGTCACAACCACTCATCAGAGGCCCAGTGATGCAGTTCCCCTACTCTTACAATCCCAGCCTCTTCCCTGTTGTTTCCCCAGGACTAGGATTGGTGGCAGCCTCCTTGTAATTCTCTCCGCGTCAGTTCAGTGCCCCCTTTTGTTTTTTCCACCTTCCAGTACCTGTGGAAACAATTCTCTGTATTACATTCCCTCTGTTGAAATCTCTAGCATGGCTTCTGTTTTTCTGACTGGACAGTGACTAATATACTTTGTGTATATAAAGAGGAATAAGAAACCTCCCTGCTCTCGGGAGCTCACAGACTAGTCAGGGGAGGAAGAGAGCCCAGAAACTGTCTTCAAGATGGCAGACGGACCATCTTGCTTTCCTCTCGCTCCCAAGACCATAATAAAATGATAGCAGAAGAATTAAAAGCTATCAACTTCAATTAACAGAGAACAGGAGAGAAGACAGACACATCCAAAGAGCATTTCAAAACATTTCTGGAAGTTAAAAGGTAGAAGACTAGTAACGAAGTAAGGCAGCCTAGAATACGCATAGAGAGGGCTGTGGATAAGGATGCAGACAGTCTGCCCAGCAGAGTTAAAGAAGGGCTAGAAACTCAAACACTGATTACTACGGGGTGAGAGAGAGAGGCTGAACACTGCAAACACTGAATGTGCACAGACTGGCTTCCTCTCCATCCACCTCCTTGAGCAGAAGGTCAGCCTCCAGATAACCCTGTCCCCACCACCGCTAGGAAAATAAAAAATGACATATCTCCAGTGAAACAAGATGCACCATCTGGGGTGAACCACAATAGCCAGTGGTAATGCAACAAATTCTTCCGGAATTTAAGGATCCTGAGTCTAAGGACTTCCCTGGTGGCACAGTGGTTAAGAATCCGCCTGCCAATGCAGGAGACACAGGTTTGAGCCCTGTTCCGGGAAGATCCCACATGCTGCGGAGCAACTAAGCCCGTGCGCCACAGCTACTGAGCCTGTGCTCTGGAGCCTGCAAGCCACAACAAATGAGCCTGCGAGCCACAACTACTGAAGCCCGCGTGCCTAGAGCCCATGCTCCACAACAAGAGAAGCCACCGCAATGAGAAGCCCGTACACCGCAACGAAGGGTCGCCCCCACTCACCGCAACTAGAGAAAATCCCCGCACAGCAATGAAGACCCAACGCAGCCAAAAATAAATATAATAAATAAATTAAAAAAAAAAAGAAGAATCCTGAGTAACAGCAGGCTCCCTGGCCCCACACTTTACTACGAAGCCTGCCATTCAAGAAGCCTCACTCACATCCCTCAAGATGTATTTTCTATTGCATAATTCACTTAAAAAAATCAAATATAGTCACATGTTCAGAATAAAAAATCAAATAATATAAAAATACAATCAAAACACTCTCACTTTTCCCCACGCCCCGCACCAAGGTCCCCACTACTCCCACCTCAAAAGTAAACTCTCATTAGTTTCTTGGATATCCTTCCAGAGTTTATACAAATCTATCTGTTTACTCCATTTTTCACTAAAATTAGTATACAATACACGCTGATCAGTTTATTAATTTTTTTCCATATTATTCTTTCTGAAAGATATGTAGTGATACTGCATCGTGGTTTTAATCAGTATATTCCTTATGATTAATGATGCTGAGCGTCTTTTCATGTACTTCTTGCCATCTGTATCAGTCTCCTATGGCTGCTAGTAACACGTTACCATAAACTTGGTGGCTTAAAATAACAATCTTATCTTTTCATAGCTCGAGAGACAAGCAGTCCAAAATCAGTATCACTGAGACAAAATTAATGTTCCTCAGGGTTTTGCTCCCTTGGAAGTCTCTAGGGAAGAATCTTTTCCTTGCCTTTTGTAGCTTCTAGAGCTATATTCCTTGCATTCCTTGTCTCTAGGCCCCTTCCTCCAAATTCAATGCTGTGGGTAGCATCTTCTCTCTGTTTCTGCTTCTACGTGCTTCCATCACATATGAACAAAGAAGAAGTCCACGGCATTTTTATGGCCTGGCCTTGGAAGTCACAGAACATCACTTCCATAACACTCTATTGATGAAGGCAGTCAATAAAACACTCCCCAACGAAGACTACAAATGGCCAACAGGCACATGAAAAGGTGCTCGACATCACTACTCATCAGGGAAATGCAAATCACAGCCACAGTGAGCTATCACCTCCACTGTTAGGAGGGCTATTATTAAAAGGACAAGACATAGCAAGTGTTGATGAACATGTGGAGAAAAGAGAACCCTTATGAACTGTTGGTGGGGATGCAAATTGGTACAGCCACGATGGCAAAGAGTTTTATGCAAGTTCCTCAAAAAATTACAAATAGAACTGCCATATAATCCAGGAACTCCATTTTGGGCAAATGTCCAAAGGAAGTAAAATGAAGTTCTTGAAGAGATACCTGAACTCCAATGGTCACTGCATTATTCCTAATAGCTAAGATGTGGAAACAACCTAAGTGTTCATCAGCAGATGAACGGATGATGAAGATGTGGTGAAAATATACAATGATATTATTCAGCCATGGCAAAGGAGGAAATCCCGCTGTTTTTGACATCGTGGATGGACCTCGAGGGCATTATGCTAAATGAAAGTCAGACAGAGAAACACAAAATACTATATGTTCTCATTTATGTAACATCTTAAAGCTGAACTCATAGAAACAGAGAGTAGAACAGTAGTTGTCAGAGGCTGAGGGGTAAGGGAAATGGGCAAATATCCGAGAGTACAAACTTCCAGTTATAATATGAATAAATTCTGGGGATAGAATGTACAGCATGGTGACTATAGTTAATAATACTGTATTACATACTTGAAGGTTGCTAAGAGTAGAACTTAAATGTCTCACCACAAAATAAAAAGGGATAATTATGTGAGGTGATGGAGATGTTAACTAACCCAATTGTGGTAATCATTGTGCAATACTTATACAATGTTATCAATGTTATATGTTAATGACATCTCAATAAAGCTGGAAAAGAATGAAAATTTTACATATACACTAGAACCTAGCAATTCACTCTATATATACCTCAGGGAAATGCATACTGACGTACCTAGAATTACATACCAGAGAATGTTCATTGCTGCATTAGTTATAATAGCCAAAAGCTAGAAACAACCCCAAATGTTTCAACAGTAGGAAAGGTACTTGTATGTATCATGATACATGCATGCAGTTGAACAGGGGTGAAAAATGAAACAACTACTATGTGCCTCAACAGGGATGAATCTCACGAACATACATTCCGTACAACTGCATTTATATAAAGTCCAAAAACAGGCATATCTCATGATGATATTAAACATTTATTATTTCCCACGTGTGAGTTTCTGTGGCTATAAAACTGAATAAACTATGGTGTTAGAAATTAGGACGGTATTTACCTTTGGGAGAAAAGGGGGTAGTGACGGCAGGGAGCTCTGGGAAGGCTCCTGGGTTGCTGACGACGTTCTATTTCTTGATCTGAATTGTGGCTTTACTTTGGGGTAATTTATTGAGTCACTGTCTTCTCTTCTTCATGTAGATCAACAAGCAAACATTCATGTATGTAAGACTGTATCAGGCACCATGTCCTCCCCTTGTTAGCATCACCCCATGGGGGAAGCCCATCATTACTCACTGGCTCGAGGGACAGCACAGGCTATGAGGTCAGCCAGGCTCAGCAAGTCCCTTCTGCAAGTGGAAGGTCAGGCCCAGTCAGGCTTAGGACAGGAGTTCAATCCCTCTGACCGGCAGAGTCCCCTTTAGTACATCCCAGTTCAGGACAGCTTTTGCTGTGCCACAGGTAAATTTCCAAAGATAACTACACTGCTGATGGCCAGGAGGCCCCTGCCTCAAAGCTCAAGTGGCTCTCCTTGATCCAGGTGTCTGGCTCTGCCATCTGGAAGCGACGGTAGGGAGCCAGAGGAAGATCCTGCTGCGACCCCAGGATGCCTGAGCGAGCGAGAGGCGGGGTCAAGCCTGAACACTGTGCTCTGGTTACGCACTAACTACACGACTACTTATTTTCTCAGCTATAAAGCTGTAAGAACGGCCACACACCTGTTGAGTTATCTGAGGAGGACTTGTTGGCACGATGATATGGTTGATGGCATCAGTGTGTGGAACAGTCTTGCCTGTATCCTGACGAAAGCTTCAGTCATGAAGCTAAAGAAATAAAAATGTTTTGATTGGGGGGGGGGGGGGCGGAAGAACCTTCAAGATTCAAGGGGAGGAGGGACAAAAAGCCTACCTCTTGATAGGAGAATGGGAAGTTTCTAGAAAGTTATGTGGCTTGAGGAAAGGCTAAGTGAAATACGCCAGTCACAGAAGGACAAATCCTACATGACTCCACTTAAACGAAATACCTAGAATAGTTAAATTCATGGAATTAAAAAGAGTGGAACGGTGGTTGCCAGGGCCTGGGGGGTGGGGGCAGAGGAAAGGAGGTATCACTAATCAACGGGCAGAAAATTTTAGGCAAGGAAGATGAATAAGCTGTAGAGATCTGCCATCAACCTTGCACCTGTGGTCAACAATACTACACTGTACACTCTAAAATTTGAGGGTAGAACTCATTAAGTATTCTTTCCATAATAAAATGCATTTTAAAAAAGAAAGTTATGTGAAATAGGAGGAGATACTGTCTTGATCATCTTTAAAAAATATAATTGCTGCAGTGACCTTAGCGTATTATTTTGGGATACGAAGATCCCCACCAAGAACTAAATACAGAATCGGTTTAATGAATTAAAAATGGTTGACCCTGGGCCAAAAGCATGGGACTGTGGCATTTTATCTCAAGCCTTCTGCAATATTTTTTTTAATCAATTGCACATATTAGTTTGATCAATCCTCTTAAGACTGTACGCAGAAAAACATAAATGTAGCTAAGATCCCAGCTGTTCTGCAACGTTCAAAAGCTGACACTTCAGGTCTCACATCAGCCAGTACTTAGAACCCAGCTTCTTCACTGGTTTCCCTAAAGAAAAAGAATCACTCCAAATTTGGTGATTTTTTAAAAATTCTTTATGGTGATGTCTGGGACCATGGAAGAGGATCACAGCACAGACTATCAATTGTTACATTTGTTTTCCTAATTATAATTTAAGTGATTTATCAAAGTAATTTGATTTTGAAAAATCAAAAACGCCGGAAGGCTTATGGTGAGAAGCAACTGGCCTACCCCATGAACCAACCCCTGTCCCCGCTCTCCACTCCCAGTCCATTCTCCAGGCCCAACCTCTTCTCATTCCTTTCAGTTAATTCTCCATTCAGTTCTTCTGACAGTTTTGACTCGAAAAATCTTCTATTTGAAATTTCGCCCCTCCTTTCAAGCCTCCTCTGTCTTCTCAACTTTACCCTCCAGCCACAGTGCACAGACCCCCGTTCCTCTTCCCTAAGAGGAACCTGAACAGAGACTCAGCTGGTCCTCTGAGCTCGGTGGGCTCAGCTGCAGGTCCTGAGCAAGCGTGTCGAAGCTCCTCCTCTGCAAAGCCTTGCATCTCCCCACAAGGAATTTTATACCTGCCGCTCATAAGAGAAAGTTTCTCCAGAACTTAATAAGTAAAATAGAGAGTAATGTAATCATTAATGGAAGTATGTTCAGATGCTCCAAAAAAAAAAAAAAAAACACCAGGAACGCATGGTTCGCTCTAAGGAAATCAGAAAAACAAGGAAAAAATTAATTTGGTAAGCAGGGCAGGCATTTCAGATGGATGGAAAGGCCTGGGAAATGGTCACATCACACAATGGCTTAGAGGAAACCTGTATTTTTGGAGTATAAAGCTCAAGAAGAGAAAATAAATGTGAGAAATGAGCCTTAAACAGTAAGAGTCAGATGGTCTTTACGTGTGAAGCTAAGGAGCTGGACTTGAGCCCATGGCTCAGGAGGTGACAATTTAAACGCCCGTAAATGCCAAACGGATTGTGCAAATGAGCAAAATGAGATCATGTAAATGAGAAAAAAAGGAAGTGTGGGAAACTGGGGAGACTGTGCCCTTCCGAATGAGTGCAATTATTTTTATACAACACGTAAGGCTTTGCCAGGCCTTCCACTTTAACAACAGCAGAGTATCCAGAGTTTTCTGTCAAATTCTCCAATTTTTAAATGTTGGCAACTATTACATGTTTCTTCAGGCTCATAGTATGTGGTAAAAAAAAATTATTATATACGATTGAAAGCTGGTTTCAGCCAACAGACCACACGTTTTTACCTCTTCTAGAAACAATAAAGAACCACCATTATGAAATTTAAGGCAGGGAGGAGCCACTGTCAGATCTGCAGTTTTAAAGCTCGCTCTAGTGGAAGAGTATAGGATGGACTGATTAGGGGAAGGAGAAATTGAAATCAAACGTGGAGAGATAAATCTGAAGGCTTCTGCAATCAACCGTTGGTAACAGATATGCTGAGAGTCGAAACCAAGGCACAACACTTATCATCGATTATTAATTTTTCAGCGCAAGTAGATGAAATGGTCCTGAGCACTGCCACCAGAATTTGACCCCAAATGATCCCTGAGGACTTTCTCCTCTCTGTAAATCTTGGGTGTGACATACACTTTGAAAGACAGAATGGATTTATATCTTTGTTACTTTCCATAACTTCCATTTATTTTTCTTATAAATGTACTTGCCAATAGTAGTAAAAGGAAAGAGTGTACATCTGGCTTTGGAAAGGCAGCTTGTCAAAACTCTACCCTTTGCTTCTGTATTATATCAATCGTAGAAGCAAACAAAGATTTTCTGCAAATGGTTCCCATGTGCCCATATCTCTGAATGTAAAATAAACAGTTCAGGCCATGAAAACGGAGTGTTTTAAACAGAGCGTTCCAGGGCTTCCCTGGTGGCGCAGTGTTTGAGAGTCCACCTGCCGATGCAGGGGACACAGGTTCGTGCCCCCGGTCTGGGAGGGTCCCACATGCCGCAGAGCGGCTGGGCCCGTGAGCCATAGCCGCTGAGCCTGCGCGTCCGGAACCTGTGCTCCGCAACGGGAGAGGCCACAACAGTGAGAGGCCCGCATACCACAAAAACAAAACAAAACAAAACAGAGCGTTCCAGCTGGGAAAATGGCCTAAACATGAACCTTATTTTTACAGTCACTTAAAGATGTCCCTTATCTATTAAATTAACTTTTAAAAAGGAGGAAATGGGGATAGAGAAAGGTGGGGTGCGGTGGCAGGAGTCCAGAGAGAGCTTATCCGTCTGTTTTTCTCTAACACCTAATACTTCCATTTCTATGTGCTTAGATAGATATATTTTTCTATCACAAAATTATTGCATCTAGGCAACAGATCAAAAGAAAATATTAGCCACTTTCAGTATATTTTTAAGATTTTTCTGAACCAAATCTGTTCAAGACTGATCAAATCCCATCTTTGTCTCATGTTCTAACCAATTAAGTCAGGGAGGAACAATGTTCCCTAGTTTCACAGACAGAACCTGGCAGGTGCTGGCCAAGGTTTGTCCCATCCCAGTCCACGAGTTCACAGGGTATGTATGCCCAGGCATCTGATCCACCCCACTGGTCCCCAGAACACAAAGGGAAGGAGATACAACATCAATACGGCATTTTATGCCAGGCGGGCTTTGAACAGCGTCCAGGCTTCAGTTGACAGTTTCAGCCACTTGCAAACCAACCAGCACATGAAGAAGTCAAGAGCTCACATGCAGAAAGAGGGAACTCGGGCCTGCTTTCCCACTAAGCCCTGGACTCTGTTCCCACTTTGTACTTTTCATAAAGATATGTATGTCTAGGACCCTGGGCACCAGAGACCTTTCTCTCATTTCTGTAAAATTCCTTTTCTCCACAGAGATAAAAGTCAACATTCCCACCCACCGTGTGCATTTTGGGCAAGCTTGTTCCTGCTTCTATCTGCGGAGGCTCAGCTTACAGAGGGTGCAATTCCCATCTCTGAGATGAGAGTAAAGAAAAAGTGAAATTCCTGTGAATCCTTCTGGAGTTGTGATAATGGGAGATGTGTTCCAGACATCCTGAGTTGAAAACTGGAATACATTTTCTTAGAGAAACAGTCATCAGCTTTTCCAGCAAGTTCGCAAAATTGTTGTTAACCCAAAACGTTCTCAGAACATTCCAGAAATTTCTATGTAACTCACCTGCTCTGTTCCCATTTTTCCCCAGCTTGTTATTTTCAACTAAGTAGTGTGGATCTATCCCTGCTTTACCAAATTCTCCAACATTCTCCACTCAAATTAATAAAGTTCCATTTGTGCAGTCCCCCAGATGTTAAGAACCTACGGAGGCGCCGCTGATGAGTTTTTCAGTTCCAGTGCTGCCTGCCGGCCGCCTCAGGCCATTAACAGGGTGTGGGTGTATTCCACAGCTCTTTCCTTCTGTCCTTCAGCTTTTATGGAAAATGCAGGAAGTATGAGGCCTCTTATTTTAAATGGTGGCCTGCCAGAGAGAGGCCCATTTATATATGTGTTACATATGATATCAATTGAGTAATGGGAAAAGAATGGATTATTAGATGGAGTTGAGAAAACTGCTCATTGTATGGGGAAAAACAAATCATTCTTCTGGATCTAAGATTCCTCCCTACCATGTCGTTGGAGAAAAGAGGTAAAAACAGGGAGAGAAGTGCACTGGATCCATGAAATATACAGACTGGACTTCAATAGAGCTTATCAAAGTCAATCTACACACAGCATGTGATGCACCCTAGAAGGGTGACGAGCTACAAGCATCAGCTGGGCTCCCATTGGCTGCCTCAACAAGCCACCGGTGAAACTCATCAGCCTCCTAATCCTGACCCAACTCTTCTTCACCTGGACGAAGTGAGGACCTCTCACTCCAACTCTGATCTCCTATAAGCCATGCCCCATCTTCCCTAGCCCAGGTGCCCTCCTCTGGTCTCAAGGGTACAGATGAGGCCAATCTCATTCTTCAAGTTTCTAGCTAATTGTATAAGCTGCAGTCTAAACTCTGAGTCCGGATTCCTTCAGGCCCTCTCTTGTGACTCTCAAAACCTTGTTTATTGGAAGAAAAAGAGAAAAACCCTGAAATTCCGTTTTCTTGCTCTCTTCTTTAAGGCAATAATGATGCCTTGGAGTAACAAGTGGAGAATCAAGAGCATAAAGATGATTGCTTCTAGAAGTTCCGTGGCTGTATATGGGTAATCCAGCACCATTCTTACGAGACCACAGAGAAAAGTGCCCATCAGCCTCTCCTTTAAAAAAAGCTACGGAGGGCTTCCCTGATGGCGCAGTGGTTGAGGGTCCGCCCGCCGATACAGGGGACACGGGTTCCTGCCCCGGTCCGGGAAGATCCCACATGCCGTGGAGCGGCTGGGCCCGTGAGCCACGGCCGCTGAGCCTGCGCGTCCGGACCCTGTGCTCCGCAACGGGAGAGGCCGCAACAGTGAGAGGCCCGCGTACCGCAAAAAAGAAAAAAAAAATTAAAAGCTACGGAAAGTCTCTGATTGGTCCAACTAATTTCTCCCATCCCTGATCAAGCATTCTGGTGCTTGGAAAATGAGGCACGGTGAGAGGCCCATCTTGTGGCAGAGAAAGTCAGCCTCACCAAAAACCACATATTTGAACTAAGGAAGCATCATTAATTCTCCAAAAGAAGGTGGAAGCAGTTTTCAAAGCAGGTATAAGATTATTTACTACACAAGAATCTATTCTAGAAGTCATCCCAGAAATAGTTTCTGAAAGTGTTTAACAAATGATTAAATACACCTTTTACAACTGGAGAGAACATAAACTTATTCAGATATATATATTTGGATATACATCCTGTACTATAAGTGAGGTCAAGTCCCGAAAAAGTTTCTCAAAAGTGATTTCAGCTCGCAGGGCACCCGGCGGCCCCGCGTACCCGTTGTCTCGCTTCAACGGCGTTTGTACAGAACAGAGCCCGGGTCGCCCCTTCTTCCGGCCTCTGACCACCCTCTTTCCCAGTTGCAACCTCCTGGACCATCTTCCCCACCATCCTTTGCCTCAAGGACCAGCCAATACCGCTTTCTGTGCTTAGCTCCTTACTGCCAACCAACCACGAGCTCCCTGAGTCGCCAGAAAAAGTCCACCTAGGTGGAGGCCGCAGTCAACTTCCAGCTCAACCTGCATCTGCAGGCCTCCGACACCTACCTCTCTCCGGGCTTCTACTTTCACCGCGAAGATGTGGCTCTAGAAGGCCTGGGCCACGGCTTCTGCGAGGTGGCAAAGGAGAAGCGCCAGGGTGCCGAGTGTCTCTTGAAGATGCAAAACCAGTGCGTCAGACACGCCATCTTCCATGACAAGCAGAGGCTGTCCCATCAGGAGTGGGGTGAAACCCTGGACGACACGGAAGCCGCCAAGACCCTGGAGAAGAACCTGAACCAAGCGGTTTGGGATCTGCGTACCCTGCGCTCTGCTCGCGCAGACTCAGTCTGACTGCCTGGAAGCCGCTTCCTTAAAGAGATGAGCAGGTGAAACTCATCCCGAAGTCAGCACCCACCTGACTGCCCTCTGCAGGCTGGAGGCCCCCAGGCTGGGCTGGGCAAGTACCATTCACCCTCAAACATGACCAGGAACCTGAGAAGCCTAGCAGCCTCAGGGCTTCTGCCTGAGCCTCTCCCTGCAGCCACTAGGCAGTTTTTTTTTTTTTTTTTAGGCAGCTTTTGAACCATCTTGGAGTCCTTGCCCAAGCCATGGACCAGCTGGAAACAATAAAGCTTGTAGCAGAGGAGAACAAAATATTCTAGGCTTGCAAACTACTTGCATCAAGAGGTTTCTTTCTACACACTGTATAATCCAAAATCCAGTAATTCCAGCAAGTTTAGTAACTCAAAGACCATGTTTAGACCATTTGTTGCCCTCACTCAGAGAATGCACCAGACTCAAAGGAGAGGATCAATCACTCCCCCACCCCAGGTCTTAAAATCCCTCGAAATATAGGACAGCTTCTCAGATAACCAGGAACACCCTGGTTACTCTGGAATTGGAATATAAATATAAAATTATTTCTATTTATATAAATATAAATAATAATTATTTATAACAATATTTAATGATAATTTACCATGTGCCCTAATCTATACTAAGTGGTTTTTACATATTTTCTTATTTGATACTCACAACAACCTTCTGAGGTAGGTATTTCCATGAAAGGTGAGGTAACTGAGGCTTAGAAAAGTTAAGACACTTGCACCAAAAGACACAAATGGTAGGTGGTAGAGTTGGTCTTAATCCAGGTCTGCCTAATTCCAGAATCCAAGATCTCAGCTCCTATGCCACACTGCTTCCATTTTAAACTGTTTTCATATGCATAATTCAGATCGAAATACTATAAGAACAATAATCTCCCAGAGAATTAAAATACAAAGACGTGTTAATGATCATGCAGACAGGCAGAATGAGCAAATCATATGGAAAAAGCCTGAATTCTTCTTCAATTAAATCCAAACTCTTAGGTCTAGTTCAAGTCTTCCAAAATGTACCCAGCCCTTCATTTCCAGCGATATCTCTCATTACTCTTCACTATCATCATCATCACCACCATCCACCCCAGAAGGGTCCCCTACAGCCCAATGATAGATACTTTCTCTTCATGTCTGATCCTCTTCCTCTGCTTTTCTCTGGCTAAAACACCTCTCTCTCTCCTTTTTTGCCCAAATCCAGTGCCATCTTTTCCAAGAAGACTGTCTGCTCTGCTTTCTTTCTCAGACTCTTCAGCATTTTGAACCTGCAGTAGAGTCAGAATCTCCCTTATTTTTTAATTGTCTTATATGTTTCTGGCTCCCCTATTAGATTTTGAACTTCAGGAAAGGAGGAAATTCGCAGTATGTATATTTGGAAGTCATTTAAACTTCTAAGTCTCATATGTAAAAATGAGATAATAATATGCCAGTTAAATGCAGCCTCAGGGCAAAGTTCAGATTAAGAATGTGGCTTTAAGACCCTTGGTTAAACCTCAGAAATATTTAAGTTGGTGCCTCATAGATCCTCTCAGACAGACCATAGGACTGCTAAGAATCTTAAGGGCATTGCTCCCACAGCACCCTGTGTCTCAGCATAAGGTAGGAGGAGATCTATAAGTGTGGTTTTCATCTAGAGGAGCAGATCATAACTTGATCCACAAATTAGGTATGAGCACACGTTATGTAGGAAGTCCACAAAGTGTTTAAAAGCTTGGGGACTTCCCTGGTGGCACATTGGTTAGGACTCCCCATTCCCAATGCAAGGGGCCTGGGTTCGATTCCTGGTCAGGAAATTAGATCCCACATGCATGCCACAACTAAGAGTTTGTATGCCACAACTAAGGAGCCCACGTGCCACAGCTAAGACCCAGCACAACCAAATAAATAATAATAAATGAATTTCTAAAAAATTTTTTGAAAGCTTGGACTACACGGGTCAAGTCAGTTCAAAATTAAAAGAGGCCTCCAGGCAGAAATCAAGCTAAGAACCTACTCAGATGTAGGCACACACCATTTCTTACAGAAAGGGGAGTGTGGCTGGGAGCGTTAATCAAGAACCCAGAAGACAAAACCAAGAGCCACAGAGAACCACTCTCAAGGAGCAAGGCTGGGCCTAAATTAAAGAACATTCCCTGTTCTGTAGCAGAAATACTGATGTGCTCAGCTTGATTTCAAAGTCGCTATGGGTCAGCAACAGCTGTGTGCCCCCTTCCTCCCCCCCCCCCTTTGGTTATCCTAGCCTTCTTGCATCGTAATATGCTGGATATTTGAGTGTCAGGAAACTTGTCTTTTTTGTTTACAGGGGTCTGCTCCTAAGAAACCCCACCAGAGAGTCCCAGCCACACCTTGTCTTAGCTCAGGCTGCTTTAGAAAAATACTATAAATTAGGTGGCTTATCAGCGACAGAAATTTATTTCTTACAGTTCCAAAGGCTAAAAGTCCAAGATCATCATGCCAGCATGGTCAAGTTCTGGTGATCCCTACTCTGGGTTGCAGATAGCTGACTTTTCATGGTACCCTCACATGGCAGAAAGAGAGCAAGCTAAACCTCTGGTCTATTCTTACAAAGTCATTTAATTACCTACCAAATGTCCCACTTCCAAATACCATCGCATTGGAGATTAGATTTCAACGTGGGGGGGGGCACACAAACATTTAGTCCATAACACACCTGAACCTAATAAGATAAAGAAATACTAAACTTTGAGCCCATGCTGTAATAAGATGAATCTTTGAGGGAGGGCTGACTGTATTCTGTGTGTGGGAGGGATGTGAATTTTTGTTCCCTATGGTTGACTATGGTAGATAGTTCTCAAATATGACCACAATCAATTCCCTCCCTCCCTGTGTGCATATGCCACAAATCATCAAGAGATGGAGTTAAGGACTTCCCTGGTGGCGCAATGGTTAAGACTCCACACTCGCAATACAGGGGGCCAGGGTTCGATCCCTGGTCGAGGAACTAGATCCTGCATGCATGCCGCAACTGAGTTTGAATGCCGTAACTAAGAAGCCTGCAACCCACAACTAAGGAGCACATGTGCCACAACTAAAGGAGCCCACTGGCCGCAACTAAGGAGCCCACCTGCCACAACTAAGACCCGGCACAACCAAATAAATAAATAAATAAATAAATAAAAGAGATGGAGTTAGTCTCCCCTCTCCTTGAATCTGAGCTAATCCTGTGCTTACTTTCACCTGTAGAATCTGGCAAAGGTGATGTTTGGGGACTTCCAAGCCCAAACCTTAAACGAACTGACTACTCATACTTTCTTCACTTGAAAGCCAGGAACCATGCTGTAAGAAGAATTAGGATAATTGAGGATAATCAAGGTCAGTGAAACCAGCTGAGCTCTGGGCCAACAGTTAGCCCAATAGAGAAGGCATCTTAGATATTCCAGCCCAGTTTAGCCTTTAGATGCCCTCAACTCCAACCACAACATCACATGGAGCAAAAGAGTCGCCCTAGATAATTCTAGTCAGGCCAAAGACTCATGAGTGATTAAATGTTTGTTTTTTTAAGCCACTAAGTTTTGAGGTGGTTTGTTATATAGGAATAAATAACTGACAAAAAAGATGAGCATAGTACTTGATGATAATGTAGAAAAGGAGTCAAGTCACATGACTGGAGACACTGTAAAGATCATCTATTTTAGATCAATGTCTTCACTCCAGGAGAAAAACTGTAGGCCACACAGTGAGTTCATAAGGAGACAAAATTCTAGAATCCATCTCTCCTACTTTACCAATCTCTAGAGTCCTTAAAGCAAAAAAATCATTGAACAGACCTGTGTTCTCTAAATCACAGAGATACATTTCAGAGTTACTCTTGAACATGATGTAAAATCCTGTTTTATTCTTTGGGAAAAAAAGCAGGAGTAGCAATTTCTTAGGTCAACCTAGAGTTTCTGAGAAGATATTTCTATGACTATGTGGCATGTATGAAGCAACATTTGATTAGTTTATTCAGACAAATGATTTAGAGGATGTCTCTCTTCGCATAAAACTTCAGAAGAGAAAAGGCTGATAAAGAAGAAAATATGTTCATCTAAAAAAGTTTCTATAAAGAACAGAAAAAATCTGGCTGCCGTTCAGAGTCGTTTTTCAGGTGGCAAGGAGATCTGCCGACCACATGTTGCTATTCGAGGTTAGGAAAATGCTCATGGAAAGTGAAGTCTTAGCTATCCTGTGGATGGCAATCCAAACTAAAGCTACCTTGGTCTCTAGGAAATCATTCTTACCCATGAAAACTCTTTTTCTCAAACTTTTTGATGATTAACTCCCAAGCAGGTTTACAAACATAACTCCACCTGCTCATCTTTGATTTCTCTGACAACTATCCTATTTTTTGGAAGCATCAACCGTTGGATTTGTAGTCTTTTCAACTGAATTGTTGTCTTTTTAAATGAATACACGTGAAAAAGCTTTGGAGGAGAAACACTTGGCAACAAAAGTTTGGTTTTACTTTACATGTTGAACAAATGAAACCTAACAGGAGAAATGTGACATTTTCACTGTCATACCATTGCAAGTACTTAAACAAACCTGACAAAATTCAATGTTTTTCAGTTCAAATGACACCATGTGACCTATTATTGATTTATAAGTATCCAACTGACTTGCTCAGTGTTGCCAGCCAAAGTATCAAAATTTAGGGGAAAAATATAAATATTTAAAAGGATGATATATTTATTTTTAGTAATTATATTACACTTGTTTTCACCAGAGTAAACGGATTATAGGCTTTGAACAAATTGCATGTTTTGCCTTGGCCCCTTGCCTTGGGAAAGAAGTAATTGTTGTTAATTGATAAGTAAGCCAAAATTAAGTCTCAATTCACCAATTTAAATGGTCCTGAAAGACCTCCTCTCTCCTTCTTCACAGGCCTCCCTCCATGAATTGTGTTTTAGAATTTTTATTTTTCTTGGATTCTGGGTTTAGAATCTCTTTTCACATAAGATCTTATATAACCCTCTCTGTCCTTTTTCTCCTCATAAAAATTCAATAAACTTGTAACAAGGACATTGTGCCTTTATAGTGTGTCACAACATTTTATCACCACGAAAGGAGGCATGATTTCCCAACTATGACCATGGGAAGCTTAATTATGATGTCTCTCAGCAAAACACATGAATACTGAATATCTAATAAACAAGATACTTGGGAACAGAACACTAAATCTTCCAGATAAGCATTTTTATGAATTAAAAGATTAATCTGATGTTTGGATGAACTTTTCTCTGAAATGTGTATGGATTAATAAACAAAAGGGGAAAAAATTAAATAAAAGCATTTTGGGTTTTGTTAACTACTTAGATAGCTCTTTAAGACACTATCGTATCTATTATAATATCTATTGGTTCTTCTCAAGAAGAAAATATCTCCTTCAGTTTATCTTTTTAAAAACATGCATTAATATCAAAGTAACAGATCTTTTCAATGGTAGTTTTATTAAAATTTTTCAAAGAAAGTATACTGATAACCGACTTACATAAGCCCTACTGTTTACATTTTTATGATCTTTTCAAAATGTAAATATTGTTTTTACATAAACAATCTGTTGATAAATTATCTTTTAATTTTTTATTTGAAAATTATATATATATACATAATCATTAATCTTTCCTCACTTCTGTCTTTATGTACTGTTTGGATCTCTTTTATTTGACCCTTCACAATTACAGAAATATCTCATGAGTTTTCCAGTCCAAACTAACTTTTCTTTGGTGCCTGCTTAAGAGAAGGGCTAGATAGATGCTCCCTAAAATCTCCCTAGGCCCCACTAGTCATTGCCTTTTCCCTCTGAATGTTACACCTATCAGGTCAAGTTCATCTCACCTAACACAGGTGTGGCATAACTAGAGATATACATTTGGTCTCTACTTCTGGTTCCTGACACAGAGGTCCTAAATTCCTTGGAATTTCCCGAGTCACAGGACTGTCTTTTGTTCTAATGAGGTGACTCTTGGTGGGCTCCTGAATAGCTTCAGGATGGCAACTGATCACCAGAAAGACCAGGCCGTGATTAGATTAGCTTGGGATTTTTTTTTTTTCCCCTAGCCCTATCCCCCATTCTCCAGGGAGCGGAGAGGGGCTGGAGATGGAATTAATAATTGATCATGCCTACGTGATGAAGCCTCCATAAAAATCCCAAAACTATGGGGTTCGGAGAGCTTCTGGGTTGGTGAACACATCCACATCCTGGGAAGATGGTACACCCCACCTCCAAAGGAAAAGAAGCTCCTGTGCTCCAGACCCTTCCAGACTTTGCCCCCTATACCCCTTCATCTGGCTGTTCATCTGCATCCTTTATCATATCCTTCATAATAAATCCGTAAATGTAAGTAATGTTTTTCTGACTTATGTGAGCCATCTAGTAAATATTGAACTGGAGAAGGGGGTTGTGGGAATGCCTGGTTTATAGCTAGTTGATCAGAAGTACAGGTGACATCCTGGGACTTACCGAAGTGGGGGCAGTCTTGAGGGATTGAGCCCTCAACCTGTGGGGTCTGTGCTAATTCTGAGTCAGTAGTGTCAGAGTTGGATTGTAGCACCCAAATGGTGTTGAGAGAGTTGGAGAACTGTTTGGTTTGTGAGAAAAAAACACACAATTGGCGTCAGAAGTGGTCCATGGGGTAGGGAAAGAAGTTTTTTCCTTTTAACAGGGTTTCTGCTTCCCTTATTCTAAGGATTCTATAATTCTCATCTCCTTTCTTCCTTCAGAACACCAACTGGCATTTTCTCTACAAAGAAAATCTCCTTGATATGGCCAGTGGTTAAGGGGATGACCAGTGATTCTGTCCTGCTGTGTTAATCCTTGAGAAATCAAAGTATAATTGTCATCATCACTCAGCAAATGGTAAACTGGACAGTTTCTTTGAAGGAATGCGGCGAGCCGTTTCTGACCGGCAGAATAACGAGCCGCCACACGCAAGATTCTTCTCGTATCACACTTTATTGGAGCACAGCTTGGTTGAAGAAAGATGGAAGGAAGACCCCGCAATCCTATAGCAGTCTGCTTATATAGGGATTAAGAACATGTGTCGCTCTGTGATTGGCTTTCGCCGATGGTGCGATTTGTGAGCCAGCATCGGATAGGTCGCTACTTTAAAACCTCATTAGTATACTTAGCGCAAGCGCAGTGGCCACAGGAAGGATGACTCAGCTTATTTCAGCTTCCTGCCGCGTAGCAGTTAGCTGACCGCGCCCTACAAAGGAACTTTAGACATCTAGCCAAACCAGTTTCAAGTGAATTTCAAAGAAGAAGAAATGGTTGATTTTAAGGTGTTAATTTTTTGTTTCACTGTGTTTGCTTAATTTATGTGGCATGATGATATTTCAAAGTATTAATGATGTGCTCTTTCCCACATGCCCAGTAAAATGACTGATCTTCCTACAACTTGTCAATATATCTTTGACTGTAAAACAGGGAGAAAAAAAAGATGTCACATTCTTAATCTCTAAATCAGAGGAAATTGCCTCCCCAACTCCTGCTCTGATAAGACAACAAAATATTACAAAAAGTAGATACAAACAGGGAGGACAGATTTTCCTTTTGTTCCCTTATTTCTTGCCCCAAATAGATCCCAGTAGGAGAAGGAAAAAGGAGAGCTTCAGGGAATGAAACAGCATGGTGGTGGCATAGTGGCCAGTCACCAGGAGAGAGAAGGCAATATGGAAAACCTTTCATTGGGAAATCCCAAAGTGAAGAGACACATGTTCAGCTCCAACTTCGGGATATTTTGAAAGCCCCAGCCATACAGAATCGCTCTGCATTGTAAGGGGACAAGACTGCGGAGAAAGCAACAAGGTGTATCTATACCAAAGAGGAGCTAGAAACACCCCCCCCTGGGTTTCCCTGCAGCTCCTAAGGGGATGGTGAAGATCCAGAAGTTTCCGTGGGCCCCACATGTGTAGGCATGGTGTCCACCTGCCAGGAGACCATCTTCAGGGCAAAGGTATGTACATTACTTGAACCTCTTGATATAAGTAAAAGAGGACTCCGTAGCTCAATTTCAGAGCCATCATTTTTGCCAGGTTGTTTGATATGAATTAAATAAACAGAGACAGCCTTGCCATGTACTCCACAGGGGAAACAAGCCCAGGGAAGACCAAGATGTGAAGTGTCCCCTCCTCAGCTATCTGAGGCAGCTCTTGGGGGTTAGAATTGGGAGCTGGGCAAGGGAAAAGGAGAAAAACCTTGAGACGGGGTCATGCCTACACTGGAATTATTTATGAAGCTGACATGGAAATGATGAGATTGGACTGAGAGAAAGACAAGGATGAAAAGGACTAGACCAAGCTGAACACCACTAGGGGGCTGAGAGCTCAGGCTGGTCAGAAATCAGCCATTAGATTCTAACTACTTTTAAAATGTCATTAAAAACACCAATTTTGAACACATCGGAGATCACCATTCTGTTACCTCTCATTCAGTTTTCTTCATTTTTATACAGACCTTAAATTATAGCTTTTTCAGCCATCTCTAGCATATATATAATACATTGAACCGAATAAGTAGTAACTCTGCACCAGTCCTTTTTTTGTTTTTCAAGTCAGACTTGCATGTGGCCTCTCCCGTGAAATTATACTGGCGAGTAGACTTACCCTAACATGCATTAATCAGATTCATCAAATGCCAGACAAGGCTCAGATGCTTCTGCTCAGTGCTTGCTCTTGTCAGAAAGCCACAGAAATCTGTACGGCAAACAAGTAACATATGTCATGATAATTATTTAGGCTTAAGTGTTATGGTAAGTTTTGGATACTTTTTGTTTAAATTAAAATATTTTTTCTCGTGAGACAAAGTAATTACCTTTAAAAGTAGAAAGGAATCATTGGTTAAGGAATTAAATTTAACAAGAAAATAAGATAATGAGTAAAATAAGATTGTCTCAAGACAAAAAGTGCCTATTTGGCCCAAAGTGATAGTCAAGCAATGGTCCACCACATCACTGTAACAAAAGTATATGAAATGCAAAGTCGTTTCAGTGTATCTAAAACTGCTCAACTTCTTGTACTTCATGCAGTGAAATCATACCATCTTTTTTTTTTTTTTTTTTTTTTGCGGTACGCGGGCCTCTCACTGTTGCAGCCTCTCCCGCTGCGGAGCACAGACTCCGGACACGCAGGCTCAGCAGCCATGGTTCATGGGCCCAGCCGCTCTGCGGCATGTGGGATCTTCCCAGACCAGGGCACGAACCCATGTCCCCTGCATCGGCAGGTGGACTCTCAACCACTGCGCCACCAGGGAAGCCCCACACCATCTTTAACCCTGCTAAATTAGAGGATTTGGAAACAAAACACAAAAGTCCCAAAAGCAAGGAACTCAGATGTTCCTGCTCAGCGTCATCAGCACAAATTTTATGTGAACTAAATTTAAATCTGTCAATGAAAACTCCTCAACAGGAGCATCCAAAGCTACAAGTGAGGAAAAGACAAATTCTTGTTAAAGCCTGGGCTATGTTAAATAAGCAGACATTTACAGAAACATAATTACCCTCATTTTCCACTAGCGTTTCAGGTGAGACAAGTACAACTCACTTAGCAACCTTGGCTCAAAGAAACTTAGTGCCAGGTGTGCCCTTGGGTATTGAGACAAGCAAAAGGCTCCCACAGATTTGCAAATACCCTTAAGGACCCACATCACGCTGGGTAGCACAACTGTTCTTACCCCCAAAATACACATCAAAACACATCTGGTGAATTCCCTTAAAGCTTAGCTTTTATGATTCAACTGAATGAAAATATGGATTTGCCGATCTCTGTGTTTTGCTTGTTTTTTATACAGTCATCCAAAAGAAACTCAAGGAAGATGTATTAGATAAAACACAACTGGAGGAAAAAAATTGTTTTCAGATTAGATTATAATATACCATTGAACAACTTGTCAAAAATGTAGCATGTCTATTCTGAGGCTATGGAAAGAGTTGCTCAGATAAAAGAAGCTGTTGAAACATGCTGGTGGTCACTGCACTTGTGCTAAATGGTTGTCTGTGCAGCATTTTGCAAGAAGTTGGATAAAGCCATAAAACTGTCAAATTTAAGGCACAGTCTTTAAACTGGGGACATTTCAGAGTTATTTTCATGATAAGGGTGGTAAGTTCCAGAATGTATGTTTTTACATTGAAGCTTTTAGTAGTTTCAAGGCAAGGTTCTGGAACAGATATTTCAAATCAAAATATAAATAACTTTTGTGTTAGAAAGAAACCTCCATTATTTAAACATCTCTCGAATGTAACTTAGTTGCACCAGCTGGAGTATCTAGATACTGTTTTCAACCCGCTGAATGGGCTCCTTGAGGGAGTTCACAGACCCCACATTACAGCTTACAATTGCAGAGAAAGTTTCAGCAACAAAACTGAAACCAAGTTGAGACTTAAGATACAAAATAACACTACTCCCTACTGTTGTGAAATTTTGAGGGAATGTCAGACAGGACATGCCACTAGCAAGATGTTTTCAAACGGTGCTATTAAACCCAGGGTATGATGACATTTGGAAACACAGTGTCAGCCAAATATAATGATGATCTACGCTTCCTCCAGAGTCCAGTTATCAAGTCCTTTTAAAAAGTGAACCCTCTCCAGTAAGGAAGGTGAGTATTGCTCAGGAAATTGTCAGTAGTTTAACGTGATGCATAAATTTCCCAATGTGGCTCTTTCAGACCTCGGGATCAGTTGAAATGAAGGCATTAAGATTGAGATTGCAAAATGACATGTTTACATTTAAAAAAAAGGACCACCATTTACATTTACTTATTAGTGTGGAGCACGATTTTTCTCCATATGGTGCTACCAAACAAAATACAGAAGTGAATTGGTCCCAAATCTACAAGCAGCTCATGCAGCTCAATATCAAAAAAACAAACAACCCAATCCAAAAATGGGCAGAAGACCTAAACAGACATTTCTCTGAAGAAGTTATACATATTGCCAACAAACACATGAAAGAATGCTCAACATCATTAATCATTAGAGAAATGCAAATCAAAGCTACAATGAGATATCATCTCACACCAGTCAGAATGGCCATCATCAAAAAATCTACAAACAATAAATGTTGGAGAGGGTGTGGAGAAAAGGGAACACTCTTGCTCTGCTGGTGGGAATGTGAATTGGTACAGCCACTATGGAGAACAGTATGGAGGTTCCTTAAAAAACTACAAATAGAATTACCATATGACCCAGCAATCTCACTACTGGGCATATACCCTGAGAAAACCATAATTCAAAAAGAGACATGTACCACAATGTTCACTGCAGCTCTATTTACAGTAGCCAGGAGATGGAAGCAACCTAAGTGTCCATCATCGGATGAATGGATAAAGAAGATGTGGTACATATATACAATGGAATATTACTCAGCCATAAAAAGAAACAAAATTGAGTTATTTCTAGTGAGGTGGATGGACCTAGAGTCTGTCATACAGAGTGAAGTAAGTCAGAAAGAGAAAGACAAATACCGTATGCTAACACATATATATGGAATCTAAGAAAAAAAAAATGTCATGAAGAACGTACGGGTAAGAAGGGAATAAAGACACAGACCTACTAGAGAATGGACTTGAGGATATGGGGAGGGGGAAGGGTAAGCTGTGACAAAGCGAGAGAGTGGCATGGACATATATACACTACCAAATGTAAAATAGATAGCTAGTGGGAAGCAGCCGCATAGCACAGGGAGATCAGCTCAGTGCTTTGTGACCACCTAGAGGGGTGGGATAGGGAGGGTGGGATAGGGAGGGTGGGAGGGAGGGAGACGCAAGAGGGAAGAGATATGGGAACATATGTATATGTATAACTGATTCACTTTGTTATAAAGCAGAAACTAACCATTGTAAAGCAATTATACTCCAATAAAGATGTTAAAAAAAAAAAGTGAATTGGTTACTGGTGTTAATATAACCCTGCAATTGTCATCTGTCACTCTTATTACTGTTGAATTGCATCCCCTCACACAATATGTTGAAATCCCAATCCACAGTCCCTGTGAATGTGACCTTATTTGAAAATAGGGTCTTTAAAAAAAAGAAAAAGAAAATAGGGTATTTATGTTAAAAAAAAAAATAGGGTCTTTGCAGATGTAACCAAGTTAAGCTGAGGTCAGGCTTGATTAGGGTGGGCCCTTAACCCAATGACTGATGCTCCTATAAAGAGAAAACAGACACAGAGAAGAGATCGCCATGTGACGACATAGAGACACAAACACAGAGGGAAGACGGCCATGGGAAGATGAGTAGAGATTGGAATTATGTTGCTGGGAGCCGAGGGATGCCTGGGGCTGCCAGAAGTTGGAAGAGGCAGGGGAGGCGCATCCTCCCCAGAGACTTCACTGGGAACATAGCCCTACTCACACCTTGATTTTGGACTTCTGACCTCCAGAACCGTGAGAGAATAAATTTCTATTGTCTAAAACCACCAGTTTGTGGTAGTTTGTTATGGCAGTCTTAGGAAATTAATACAACTCCCCTTTCAGTTGTTTATGAATGCCCAAATGGCCTCTGTTCTTATGGCTAAACTTTTTAATAAAGATTAATTTAGATCTCATAAATTGTCTTTTATCTAAATGACGTACTGGAGTTTATGTAAGATTATGTTTGATAAGAGGACGCTGCAGTAAGAAAAAAACAAAATCAAGTTTAAATTCACTGACTCAGTTTCACCACATAATCTTACTGATCAGTTCACCAAGGTGTAGAGGGAAAGGAAATGACTTGCCCAAGATGACAAAACACATTCACAGTAGGTATGGTGCTCGGGCTTTTGCATCTCTTGATTTCTAATCCAGAATTTCTCTCCTGCCCCTTTGGAATGAGGCTTCACTCTCCAGGGCAAGAAGCCAAGGATGATTTGGGAAAGCATAGAAATATTTAAATAGCATGCTTCCCACACAATCCTCTCAAGGGATTGCCTTTCATATTTCAACAAGTGTACATTCTTTACCCTAGACCCGTCTGAGATTTGTCATAAATTTAAAAATAATTCTCACATCTTTGGGTAGAGAGCTAAATTCCTACTTTTATGACAACAAAAGCAAACTTAAAACAAAATTGCGTCTACTGAGTCAGGGGGAAAAAGAAGAAAAAAGAAAGGGGGATTCATGAAGGCTACCACTTCCAATATGAACAAAATACTTTTTTTCACCCTAGGATATTACTGATCAAAAAGAAAGAAAAAAAGTAGTAACATCTCCATGTTTTTTATTACGCTTGTGTCGCTGAAAGACGTAACTTTCAGGGGTTATTTGGGTCTTATTCGGGATGATAGAAGCCCCAATACTGTGTTTTGGATGCTGTTCAGAAGTTTGATCCAGTTTAACTTCTTGGCTGAGTTCTTGCCTTTGTTGAATTCTCTCCAAAGGTTGAGGTCGAAGGGGCCTCACTAACAGCAGGCCTCCATCTCTCCAAACAGAGGAAAGACTCAAATTGGGAAAAGAATGCAGAGGCAGCGATGCCTATTTGATTTCTACAAATCATCAGTGATATGGAGGGTCAAGAAAGCAGGGCTGAGATGGAAACAGTGTGTTTCCATTTTAAAGAGGAATGTTAACAGCATGGGAAAAACTCGCAAATATGAAGGTGGGTGGAGTTTACGGAGACTCGGGGATTGAAGGCTGAAAGTCCCTGAACTCCCAGCAGCATCAAGATGGTACTTGATGCAAAACGGTACTGAAAGGAGCCCAGTGTGATAAAGGAAAATAAGTTCAGTCCTTGGCTATAGGGAAAAGAAAAAACCCCAAAACCTGCAAAGGTGCTTGTTTCCCTTGGTGTTGAATTGCTGAATCGCGCTTATGAACTTGAACGTGACCCTGAGAGGCCCTGGTTGGTTACCCTCACCCCAGAAATACTGACACCTTGTTTTTTCAAACATGCTGTGTCTCCAGGCAGACCTAGACCTTGCCTTAGATCTAAACATCATCACCGCCACCTGGAAGCTGTACCAATTAGCCAGAGAAGCAGGCTTTGCACACCATTTGGCTGTACGAAAGGGGCTGCCGGGGCCAAGTCTGAGTTTTCAGGCAGGCTTTGCAAACTCCGTATGAAAGGCCGAGGGGGGAGTGCCATGAACACAGTTTAAGATTATTTCATCCTTCCTTCAAGCTTTCAGAAAAAGCTTGCCACCAGATTTGTTTAAAGGGATTCCATCTCACGTGAGGGATTTCTTGGCATGAAGAACCTTTTCTTTCATGTTATATTAAGAGCGTGTGTGCCACATTTCTTCAAAAGGCAAGTTTTCCTCTCAAACAGAAAGCAAGCTCACAGAACCTATAATGATCCTAAGCAAAGCTACGGGTGGGTATCCCAAATCCCTTAGCTTTAGAAAAGCTTGAATTATATTTACCTCAAACATCATGCCTTTGCCTGAATTGGTTCATATTTTGTAAGGTGCTTTTTTTTTTTTTTCGCTATTAAGGAAACACTCTTTGTTTCCTGGTGCTAAAATCACCAGTGGTCTTTCTCGCAGCATTGGAAAATAGGAATATGACACTGAAAACTGTTTACTGCCCAGCAAACACTCTGGCCCCGATGCTCTGGAGTAAAAAGCAAAGGCATTTCATTGCATCAATTGACTGCAGCTGGAATCTCTCTTCCCAGGCAAACAAGAAGGTGGAGACAGAGCAGGGCCTCGGGCAGCTTTCTGGTGAGCGAAGCAAGCTGATTTGTGATTGGTAATAAAAACTGTTACCTTGCCCCACTGCACAGAGAAGCATGCAAGGCGGTGTGCCCTTTCTAGTCACCTAGTCAATGATAAAGCCCTGAGACCCACAGAAATCAGTGGCCAGCTCGTAGCCAGGCAAGTGCATCACCCTCTTTTCTGCTTTTCACCTGAAGTCATTGCTGGGCTTTTGAGGTCAAACAAAAGATTTGATGATGCAAAACAATGAGAAATGCAGCTCTCCAGAGATTTTTCAGATTCCATGTTCTGAAATTAATTTTGCTCCTCCACAAAAAGATTGTGAGGCAAATGGGAATATCATTCCACTTATTGTGGAATGGGCCCCAAACCAAGGCCCTTAAAGTCCAGTCTGCACAGGCTTCCTGCCATCACCCTCATACATGCAGTCATGGGTGTTACAGGCCAATGGCTTTCACCACTCTTCCCAACGTCAAGGGAGTTTCTTCCCAGAATCAGCTTTCAACCAACCCTGCCTCCATCCTCTTATTCTCTGAGTCATCCAGCTTGATCCCCATCAGTGGATCTGAAATACAAAACCCAACACTTTCCTCACTGGGGCTGGGAGGTAAAAGCAGGTTGTAGGGCTTCCCTGGTGGCGCAGTGGTTGAGAGTCTGCCTGCCGATACAGGGGACGCGGGTTCGTGCCCCGGTTAGGGAGAATCCCGCATGCCGCAGAGCGGCTGGGCCCGTGAGCCATGGCCGCTGAGCCTGCGCGTCCGGAGCCTGTGCTCCGCAACGGGAGAGGCCACAACAGTGAGAGGCCCGCGTACAGCAAAAAAAAAAAAAAAAGCAGGTTGTAGAGCCATTCAGACCTTTAAGAAACAATGCTGGGCTCATCTTCTGGGGTAGGAGTGGTAACAGGGATAATTTAGGCTTCCCGATTAAATACACAGCAGCAACAGTATTTTGTTTGCTTATTTGTTTGTTTGTTTGTTTTTGGCCGAGCTGCGAGGCTGGCGGGATCTTAGTTCCTCGACCAGGGATTGAACCCGGGTCACGGCGGTGAAAGCGCCGAGTCCTACTACTGGACTACCAGGGAATTCCCCACAGCAGCAAAATTAAAACCCAAAATATCAATTCCTTTTTTTCTTATTAATTCACATCTCTGACAGAAGTATTTACAGAAATCTGTCTACCGAAAACAAAAAAAAGTCTCTACAAACCAAAATCTATTTCCACAAACATCCGGTCACGTGTTAGTTCAACGTGAACATTTACTCATCTTTCATTCCCTCTCCATCTCAGCTGTCTGTGGTTACTCATATTCATTCTTCCCATTCACACCATATTTGAGCAGATTTCATTAATCCTTTGACATTTCTCTCCAACTCCCTTCCTGAATCCTGTTTTGATTGCAGGGATCTCATTTCTAACTCCCTAATTCACCTAGGCTAAGTCTTTATCTCCTACATCCTCCATGGATGGTAGAAACCAAGTCTCTTGTCTAGATCATCAAGAGGGACTCACCAGCCCATCCCGTCCTATTCCACAGTCCCCCATCCCCACACATACACACAACAGAAACCACCACTATCCCTCTCCAGGGCAACCTCAACTTATGCTAAGAAGGATATTCGGGTCAGACTAAATTGTCATATTGCTAAAACGAAAAGTCACTTTTTCTGTTTTCTTCCTTAACTGATACACTAGAACCATGCAGTTGGGGGGAGGTAGGACCTCCCACATCTCTAAAGAAATAACCACTGAGGGAGGTGATCAAAAACCAAAATTCTATAAGATGAAATACTTAACAACCGTGAAAGGAGAAGAAATAAAAGAAGAAAACACAGGCACTTAAAGCCCAGAAACTTTGATGGCAAGACAGGAGTTTTGATCAACCAGGATTAAAAAGATTTCTGAGAAGACAGTGGCTTTTCTTACAAAGATGGGCAATTTTACAATAACTTCTAGGGATGGACAGCTTTAAAGAAAGGGACTGGATGTTTTTTGAAACTTCTAAGTGAAAATACCTTTCAATGGTTTTGTTACTTTAGTTGATATGTAACAGATCATCTAAGTACAAATTGTGTGACTGCTACGCAAACTCAGCTCAAGATAATTCTTTTAGCCTCTCCACCAATCACATTGCTGTTCCTTCCCCTCTTACAACAACTTCCTGAGCTGCTACTGGTGTAAGAGCTAACTAGGGAAGACCAGTGTTCCTTTCACACAGGCTCTCACAAAAAATATCCACTGCCCTTGTTAAATATATATTTTTTTATCTGAAGTTATTTTGGGGGTGAGGATGCATGGACTTTGAAGAAGCTATTCCCACTTCACCTCCATCTTCAATCCCATCAGATGACCTCATCTCCAACATCTAAGACAAAAACAACAAGAACCTCTTGGGACTTCCCCGGTGGCCAGAGTGGTTAAGACTCTGCGCTTTCACTGCTGAGGGCCTGGGCTCGATCCCTGGTCGGGGAACTGAGATCCTCTCACAAACTGCGTGGCATGGCCAAAAAAAAAAAAAAAAAAAAAAAATCAAGAACCTCTTTAATTTCCTCATCTGTAAAACAGGAATAACAGTATCTATGACATACAGGTGAATAACAGTATGATATATGTTATGAGGATTAAATGAGCTATAATTTACACAAAGCATTCAGATCAGCAATGGGTTAGGAAGCATTAAACATTAGCTATTGTAATTATTATCCCTCAACTCCCCCCCCCCCCAGCAAATCTATAAACCTACCTACATCTGCACCCACCAATTTTCCTTTCCTCCTCCTGCTTCAAAAAGAGTAACGTCCCACCTCCTGTCTAAGCCTCTTGTGCTCTGGAGATCCCATCTGTCCCAGCCTCTACAAGACATGGTTATTATCATGTTCCCTCATTTCTGTATCTTCAATCTTATCTTCTCCATAGGCTCCTCTCCATCATGAGACAGTAAACTTTAGACTCATTACATCTCCACAACAAGAAGTCCACTTTATGGAAATTCCCCTGGTGGTCCAGTGGTTAGTACTCTGAGCTTCCACTGCAGGGGGCACAGGTTCGATCCCTGGTCAGGGAACTAAGATCCTGCAAGCCACACGGTGCAGTCTAAATAAATTAATTAATTTTTCAAAAAAAGCAGAAGTCCACATGATAATATCTTTGTCACTTTTTAGAAAGACTGTTGCTGCTAACTAGTAATGGTCGAAAACTGAACTCATGATCTCCATATCTCTCTGTTCTCGGAGAACCTTGGTTCAATTTCTGTCTAGGTCTGAAGTCCCAAACCTCCACCATTTACCATAAAATTAATAAACTTCTCCTATATTAGAGGGGAAAAATCAGGTTATGCTGCAGCAAGAAATAACCCCTATTGTCAGTAGCTTAAAACAAGAAAGGTTTCTTTCTTAATCAAATTATATACCCACTGCACACCAGTGGGGCCTCTGTTCCATGTTTCCTCAATCAGGGACCCCAGGCTGACAGAGAGGCTTCACCATCTGAAACATGCTACTGATAGCAGCAGTGGGAAGGAGACAGAGAGAGTGAAAGGGAAATTTTGCTCTGGTTCTTAAATGTTTCCACCTGGAAGTATATGCCATTTCCACTCTTATTTCACTGGCCAAAGCAAATTAGATGGCTATACCTAAATTCAAGGAGGTGAAGTATAATCCATCACGCACAGAGCCAGAAACCATGAGGACAGCCCATCTGTCTACTACATCTCCTTGTGGCTAACAAACAGGACTAGGGAACTGCCACTGCTGTCCTTTGACCTTATCCAATTTTTACTAATGTTTTCCTAAGGGATAAATTATAGTTACATTATATATACATTTGGCAACAAGGATGAGAAAAAGCTTGTGAAAGTTCTGTAAGACATCTCTCTGTCCACAAATTACGTTTGCCTACTACATATTATATATTTTAGAAAAAGTCTATACTTTGAACCTGTCACGTGGGTCATCACCTCTACCCTCAGGGAGACACAAAATGTGTCAGAAACGCTCCCTGTTTTTTAAAACGCTCTATGTTGAGTCCAAACTGACTGCCCTCCAACACCAAGTGAGACATGACAGATCAGAGTTTCTAGAGTGTTTAGACTTTCAAAGTAATTCTACCCTCAAAGATTAAAACAGAAACTAATAAAATTATTCTATATAGGCAGTGGGTAGGAAAGAGGCAGAAAGTACAGGAGATGAAATGGGACTGCTAAGTACACTTTTTTTTTAATATATAGTTTTGACTTTTGAATGATGTTAAATTTTATATATTCAAAATAGTAAAATTAAACAAAAGTAGAAAAAAACCCCAACAACTAGAAGCGGTAATTAAAAAAAAAAATTTACAATAGCATCAAAAAGCACACAATATTTAGGGAAAATTTAAACATCTACATAACCTAGCCAAAGAAAAATAAAATATAACTGAGAGAAATTTTAAAACACCTAAAAAATCGATGGATATATGCATGGATTGGAAGCCAATATTGTTAACTCGTCATTTTCCCCAAATTGACTTAAAGACTCAAGACAATTCCAATCAAAACCTTAGCAAGTCTATTTGTAGAAACGAACAAACTGATTCTAAAATGTATATGGAAGTGCAAAAAACCAAGAATAGCCAAAAACAATCTTGAAAAAGGAGAACAAAGTTGGAGGACTTTTATCACCTGATTTTTTAAGCCATTTCTACAACAAAAAATGAGGGAAAGAAGGAGGGAAAAAAGGAAGAAGGAAAGGGAAAAATATAAAGGGGGTGCCTACAGACTAAAAGAAACTTCAATGTGTATTAACCAAAGGCAATGTACAAATCTTTTTTGATTCCTAATTTCAAACTTTTGAAAACAATTATAAGACAATCAGGAAAATGACACTGAATGACTGATATTAGGGATTACTGTTAAATTCTTTATGTGCGATAATGGTACTGTGGTTATGTCTGAAAAAGTGAAATCCTTATCTTTTAGAGATACAACCCTAAATACCAACAGATTAAATGACACTCAAATGCCTGAGATTTGCTTCTAAATACCGCAAGAGTATCTGGGGGCAGAAATAGATGGAACAAGACTGGCCATGTACTGATACTTGTTAAAGATGGGTGATGACCACAGATTATGCTCCTCTCTGTAACTTAAATATGCTTGAAATTTTACGTAATTGTTTTCCAAAAAGTGAAATCAAGAAATAACCTGAAGGAAATAGCTTACTCTGATATTTCATCGGAAAGGACTTTCTACACATTAACAAAGAAAAGATCCATAATGAAAAAGATTGAGTTTTGATTCAAAATCTATATAAAAATAACAAAGTTAGACAAACATTTTTTGCAACATACAGAGAAAAGGATGATTTTTTTTTTTTTTGCGGTACACGGGCCTCTCACTGTTGTGGCCTCTCCCGTTGCGGAGCACAGGCTCCGGACTCACAGGCTCAGTGGCCATGGCTCACGGGCGCAGCCGCTCCGCGGCATGTGGGATCTTCCCGGACCGGGGCACGAACCCGTGTCCCCTGCATTGGCAGGCGGACTCTCAACCACTACGCCACCAGGGAAGCCCAAGGATGAATATTCTTACATATGAATATTAAAATAAGAAATACGACCTGGTCAATAAGCATAAAAATATGCCCAGGCTTTACTGTAATAAGATAAATGTAAATTAAAACAATGAGCTATACTTACTTTTTTAAAAATTTTAATGATAATGTTAAGGGTTGGAAGCGCACTTAAAACCAATGTTACATACATTTTCTAGAATGCAAACAACAAAAGATACCAGGAACTAAAAAACGTTTCTACTCTTTGAGAAAATAATTCCCATTGTAGGAATTCCATCTAGGGAAGTAACCAAATACACAAAGTTTTCAGATCAAGGATGTTTGTGAAAGCATTATTCATACTGGTGAGACACTGGAAAGGAAAATACTCAATAGGTGCCCAGCTGACTGAAGTATGACACATACATACAGTGGAATATAACATCAGTGCTAGGAGTAGTCCAATGATGGAAAGATGCTCAGCATATACATGATACTTTATTAACCCAACATGGAAAAAGATCTGTGTAGATAGAAGAAAACATCCTTGGGGAGTTCCCTGGCGGCCTAGGGGTTAGGATGCCGAGCTTTCACTGTTGTGGCCAGGGAACTGAGATCCTGCAAGCCGTGCGGCCAAAAAAAAAAAAAAATCCTCACCTCACATGTTGATATCTAATATATTAACAGTGGTTTTTAAAACATGATTAGATGATAAATTTTTATTTTCATTCTTTTTTGTCAGTATTTTCTAAATTCTCTATATTGAATACGTTACTCTCATACTGTATTTGGAAATTTTCCAAGGAAATTATTTGATTTCTTTTGGAATACTTTTGGAAAATGTACTTTATTGACTAAGAATTTCTCTAATTTTTTGTTCTTTTACCAAGGGGTTATTTTTCCTTTTATGCTATCCAGTTGCTATTTTAAATAAAAATTTAACTATTTGGAGCACTATAGTGTCTTCTGAAATCTGGACCTCCCCCAAAGAAAAGCCTACACAACTTAAATTCATATTCTATACCTATATCCTCTTTATGGATTAGATAATCTTGTAAACCAAGAAGGAAAGCTTCCTTCAGACGTGCTACACAATTTCCTTTGGGATCCATCAGTCTGGCTGGGTCTTGTCACTGAAACAATAATTGATTTAGGACTGAAATCATCCTGTTCAATACGCTATACATATAAGACTTGAAACAACTTAAGAGTTTTCTTTACCAATTTTCCAAATACTATCCTAAGTTTTCTCCTTACTCCTGTCTGGCTATACCTGGGTGAAAAACAAAAGCTATCCCAAATTCCTCCTTGTAGTTACGACCAAAGCAACTTTTCTCAGCCAGTTGTATGGCACCTAGAAAAAAACAATTCAGCTATTTCTCATTAGACAAAGAGTAAAACGCTACAACTATAAAACCAAAGCAGTCTGCACAAACTACCGCTAGATATGAAAGTTACTGCTGTTTTAGCCAAGTAGGCAAATAAATTGTCAAAAACATTAGTCTTTCCAAAGCCAGCTGCAGTCCAGTACTGTTCGCACAGGTAAATTATCTCCATTCTGTATCACTAATGCACATAACGGTTCTTAGGAGATTTGTAAATTTTAAAAGAATTCCAGAGGGACTTCCCTGGTGGTGCAGTGGTTAAGAATCCGCCTGCCAATGCAGGGGACATGGGTTCGAGCCCTGGGCCGGGAAGAGCCCACATGCCGCGGAGCAACTAAGCCCGTGTGCCTCAACTACTGAGCCTGCACTCTAGAGCCTGCGTGCCATAACTACTGAAGCCCGTGCGCCTAGAGGCCGTGCTCCGCAACAAGAGGAGCCACTGCAATGAGAAGCCCACACACCGCAACAAAGGGTAGCCCCTCCTTGCCGCAGCTAGAGAAAGCCCGCGTGCAGCAACGAAGACCCGATGCAGCCAAAAATTAATTTAAAAAAAATAATAAATTTACATTAAAAAAAAAAGAATTCCAGAGACAAAGTCTAACAGTATCCTGGCATCACCATTCACTCACTAACAACTTCTTAAGCATTTGCTGTGGGCCCCATACCGTCAGCCAGGAGAAAGATTATTTGTAGATAAAAGATTTTTTTCCTGCTGCCTTCTAAATAGTCTATAAACTCACTATACCTCTGCGTACATTCTATGCCTTGTCCTGGTCTTGGACTGATTTTGTTCTATGTGAATGGACAGGTATACGTCCACAATGAAAAGTGAGCGCCTCAATTTAGAGACTACTCCTTTACAGATGACTTTTTAGGAACTGCTTAAAGGAAAAAAGAAATACCCGTATCTGAGACTATGAAATCCTTGAGAAAGTGAAAATCAAATTGCAAACCGTATTGGAAATGGATTAATGTTCCTGCTTCCTCATGACCTAATTAAGTTTTAAATCACTCTGATCTTATTATAAATATACTTTAGCTACAACACACACTGGTTGTTCAATATTACACATTACAAAATCCTTACTAATAGAAAGACTTTATACCCATTAAAATTATTTACATACAAAAAGCTAGTAAATGCCTCATAGTTTAAGCAAACTATGCAGAAATACAACCACTACTTCCTAACCTTTCATCATACTGTATTTGCATAAGGGTGAAAACTGCCTCTTAAAAACAGTTAACTTTAGGAAGTCTTTTATCTTCATTCGATAACAATTTATTAAAGCTCTTTTAACATATGAAACACTATGGTAGAGACTGAAAAATACAGACAAAGGTAACATGAGATACAAAAGTCAGTTACAATCAATGAAAAGTATTTTGGCTTTTGACTTTGGTGACAGCTTTGTGATTGTATCACTGTTGAACATTCCGGATCAATGCATTCATTAAACTGACGCCTGAAGTAAGTAATGCTCAAAGATATCACTGCCCTAGAAGGAAACTTCCATTCTTTCCCTTCCCAGCCCTTTCTCGTTTCTTCCAATTTCTATGATAGTCCAGGTTTTCACGTTTATAAAAATGCTGCTACACCAGCAGAGGTTAGTTGTTGTGACAGAGACCATAAAGCCCCTAACATTTAAAAGAATATTTACTATTTTTATATAAAAAAAGTTCGCTGATCCTTGTCCCTCGTAATGTGTCTCTAGTCTCCCCTCACTCACTGTGTTTCACTACCACAAACAGAAGGGAACTGACACCTGAGTGGTTAACTGATTGACCTGAAGCCACAGAGCTGATTAAAATCAGCACTTACAACCATCTTCTGGCTCATTTGCCATCATTCACATTCACTGAGGAGTTTCACTTGCTTCCAAGCACACTGCCTTGGTCTCCAGTACTACTCTGACGATCACTGTGATTCCAAAATGCACGTGAAGGGCAAGGGCCCACTCTAGCCTCTCAGCTACTGGACTTCCTTACACCCAACGATCACATCTTCATTCACATCCACCACCCGTTCCCCTGGTCCTGTGTTGCATCTTTCTGGTAGCAATTAATGTATCAATAGCAAAATCTGACCAAACTCTTGCCTTTCTATTTCACTTCCTCCAGTAACAATGAGTCCAACAATTCTTCAACCCCACCAGGACCTACGATCTATTCATTTTTCACGCCCCACCCGAAATGGATTCCACAGACCACATACTTTCCCAGGACTCTCCCTCCATTCTACCTGCTTAATAAAATCCAAGTTCTAGTTCAATCCAACCCTCCACCAACTCCACACCCGCACCCACACAGCTCCTCATGGCTGCGGGAGGATGTACACAGTGATGGCATCTACTTCCACTTTAAATTGATGAGGACAGACCTTGTGCTATTTCAGGGCTGTCTAGTATTTCTCTTACGTTTCCTTATTCCATTCACTCTCCCAGATGATTTACACACCTTCTCTTCTCCCTGGAAGAGAGAAGACTGGAATACCTCCAACTGCCTACCTCACTTCTGGCACCTAAATGTCTGACAGCCATCTCAAATTTAACCACACTTGACTTCTCCACCAAATCTCATCCTTGTGAAGTCTTCCCTAAACTGCCTTTTACTCAGTTGCTCTTGGCCACTTCTACACACACACACACACACACACACACACACACACACACACACACTTCATCTAACACCCCTTCTTGCCAACACCACTGCTGCTACTACCTCAGTTCAAGGCACCTTCTCTCCTCAACTCACACAAAACTCCCAATAGCTTTCCCTGCTTCCATTCCTGTGTGGAGAAAATGTTCTGTTCCCTGTGAAGCCACCAGTAATCCTTTCAAAATTAATCCTATCACTTCATTGACCTGCTCGTAACCCTCCAGTGACTATGATCATATTTAGACTAAAACCCAAAGCGCTTTCCAATGGCCTATGAGACCCTATGTTAGAAATTAGCAAACTATGGCTCATGTGCAAAATCTGGCCCACTGCCTGCTCCTGTAAAAAGTTTCTCTGCAACACAGCTGCCCATTTGTCTATGTAACATCTGTGGTTGCTTTCTCACTACAATGGCAGGGACCTTAAAGCCCCCAAAATAAAAAAAATTTTTTTAAATGACTGTTCTTACAGGAAAAAAGTTTGCTGATCCCTGTCCTTCATGATGTGCCTGGCGTCTTACAGGAAAAAAGTTTGCTGATCCCTGTCCTTCATGATGTGCCTGGCGTCTCCCCTCACCCGCTGGGTTCCAGCCATGCCAACTGGCTTTCTATTCATCAGCAGGCCAGCCCTCCTCCCCCCCCAGGCCTCCGCCCAGAACATTCTCTCTCTCTCTCACACACACACACACACACACACGCACGCACGCAAGCCTTGCCCCCCATGTTAGTCAGGTCTCTCTCCCCAAACGTTACCACCTCCAAGGGCACTTCCGTGGCTGAGCTACAATCACACCCTCCCTTTCTCCAGCACCTCACTCTGCTTTGTCTTCCTTCATGGCCTCATCACTGACTTCATGCATCCGTTTATTATCTCAGCCCTTCCTTCCCCATTAAGGATGTGGGTTCCATGAGGACTGGGCCTTTCGTTTTGTTTATTTCTGTATCCCCAGAACACGGCACATAGTAGAAATTCGGTAAGTACTGAATTAATGAATTTTCTCAATCCTCATTTGATCCCTCCCTCCTTTTTGCTCATTTGATCCCTCCTTTTCCTTGAAGTTCCTCCATTTTGGAGTCATGTAGGGGAAAACAAAACTTAAAAATCATAAAAAGAAAAATACCGTAATTCTGTTTGAGAATGCTTAATGTAAGATGACATAAATCACATAACATACAGTCTGAAGACACAATCCTGATCCTTGTATATGCTTAACCCTCACAGTAATGAAGCCGAAGCAATGGATGGATCAATAGCAGAGTATTATTTATTTCTAATGGATTAAACTTCTGATTGCTGGTCTGGCACGTAAGGAGCTTGAAAGTCATCATTCTGCCCTAACAAGTAAAAAGCTGAATTGTCAATCAACAACTCTTCTTAGACCCATCAGAGAACTGAGGTCACAGGGCAAACCACTGCCCCCAAAACTGGAGAGACAGGCAGATACAGAGAATGACAACTTACCAGAGCAGAAACCTCCATGGACCAGTAACGGGATAGGAGAACCTAAACTGTAATTGGCAATTTGCTGGAGGGAGGCACGGTGTGGACAACTTTGAGAGCTGAAGACTCTGAGACCCAGTTTTGGGGGCCCCATCACACTCTTGCGAGTTTTACCTCCAGGAGCTCTACCTGATTCTCACAGTGGAAAGAGAGAAAGTCCCCTCCTGCTCTTTGCAGGATGAGGGAAAAGTAGTCATTTTGAAATACAGTCGTCCCTCAGTATTCGCAGGGGATTGTTTCCAGGACCCCTGAAGATACCAAAATGCACGGATGCTCAAGACTCGTATAAATTTGCACGCAACTACACATATCCTCCTGTATACGTTAAACCATCTTTAGATTACTTATAATACCTAATACAATGTAAAGGCTATGCAAATAGTTGCAAATGCAAGGCAAATGCTGTGTAAATAGTGGCCCAAGTATGGCATGTTCAAGTTTTGCTTTTTGGAACTTTCTGGAATTTTCTGCTTCCAAAATATTTTCAGTCCACGCTTGGTTGAATCCAAGGATGCGGAACAGCAGATACAGAGGGCCAACTGTACACCCAAAGCATTCCGCAATTCTTAACAAGGCCCACCCTCAAAAGAAGAAACTGCTTCACCAGAGCCTAACCCTACTGGAGTTTTATCAGAGCCTAACTGACCTGGGAGAATCTTCCAGGTGGGAGAGGGAAAGTCCCAACTCCAGCCTCCTCCAGCCACCCTGCCCCACCTACGGAAGGAAAGACTGAGAAGCACTCCTGAAGGTCACAGCCTAGGCACAGGCTCACCCAGTCACAGGACTGGCTCTAGGTATTTTGTCATAAGAAGCTTCATGCAAGCAGTTTCGCCAGACAACTGATTGGCCATAAGGCACTTTTGCAGTACAAGACAAAATAACTGGCTGATGGTTTGGTTTGACAGTTTGGTTTCAATGCCGTAAAAGCTAGAATAACCGGTTGATGGTTTTGTTTCCCAGTTTGGTTTCGTTTCTCCATTGATGCAGTACTCCCATCTTATATCATAGAAATCTTGGGCCTCAATGGTCTATACAGTGATCAGTATGTGTGGAGGTCTTAAGATGTGGAGAATAACAAATGTACATCAACTTGATAGAAAATACGGTGATAGAAAACTTACTGGAAGTGTGAGATGAGAGAGTGTAAAGCCAGACTGCATACCATACGAGAAAATAACATCGGTTTGCAGATCTTTTGGTGAGTACCACCACCCTCATGCTCTACAAAACCAAAAGCTTACCAAGCCATGGCTAATCATTCCCAACAGGGTTCGAGAGCACTCAGGCTCGATTTTTAAGCTCATTTAGATCCAACAGCTTGTTCTCTAACACCGTCTTTACCCGATTTTTCATGCAATATTAGAAGCTGGAGGCAAAAGTGGAATCACACTCCTCCGATCCCCCACAAAAGAAATGGTTATGTGATTCCTGACGAGTTTCTTGAAAATGGTGAAAGCTTTTTGCTATTTGATAGTTAAGAACATTACGTGGATGGAATTTTGGTATTGGCACAGAATCTGGCTTAGATGATTCAGTGAAATATAAGGAACTGAGAGTGTGATGGAACTTTAAAAAAGGTAGTCCAGATATGTACTACCACTTACATACGTTACACATATGGAAAAGAAACAGCAGCATCCCTGTCTGTTCATTTTACTCCTAGGGAAATGTGAAGAGACTTAGATCTCTTTACATCGTAAAGAGTTTATGTCTGACGTTAGATCCTGAATCTTTAGTGACTGTCTTTGAGAAAGATGGTATCATTTCTTCCTCTAAGATATACTCAAATACAACTATCAGCATGAATCTACACATATTTTAAATGTATTTAAATGCTTTTTGGATTTATTTTTCACAACAAAATCTTTTAAAATTTGTTATTGATTTTTCATGTTTCATTATGTCCTTTTTTTGAATGTTCCTCTTTTATTTTCATTATTTTATCTTTAACGGCATAATTGCCTTATGGTCAATTAGCCATGTGGTGAAACTGCTTGTGGTGAGGCTGCTTGCACTGAAGATGTTTACAGTGAAAATCCTTGCAGAGGACTAAAGAATGCTTCACACCACTGAAACCCAGAGTTCTTTTTACTAGGTACATCCCATCCAGCTTTCAATGAATTACATGGGTACTAAAAGGTAAAAAACACATTTTTAAAGAGACAGAGCAAGCATCAGAACCGGACTCAGATACAGCGCATTTTGGAATTATCAGACTGGGAATTTATTTTATTTATTTATTTATTTTTAACTTTTTATTTTATATTGGAGCAGAGCCAGTTAACAACACTGTGATAGTTTCAAGTGCACAGCAAAGTGACTCAGCCATACATGTACATGGGTCCATTCTCCCCCAAACTCCCCTCCCATGCAGGCTGCCACATAACACTGAGCAGAGTTCCCTGTGCTATACAGCAGGTCCCTGTTGGTTATCCATTTTAAATATAGCAGTGTGTACATCAGTCTGGGAATTTAAAATAATTAAAATTAATATGCTAAGAGAATAAGTATTAACATGCTATGAAAAAAGTAGACAATATTCAAGAACAGATGAGTAATGTAAGCAGAGATGAAAGCTAAAAGAATCAAAAAGAAATGCTAGAAATAGAAAGCACTGTAAAAGAAATGAAAAAAGACTGATGGGCTCAGGAAAGCACCTATGAGCTTGGGGATATATCAACAGAGACTTCTAAAGCTGAAAAGCAAAGAGAAAAAAAGGAAAAAAAAAAAAAGAAAAAACAGAATATTCAAGAACTATGGGACAACTACAAAGGTATAACATATATGTAATGGGAATACCTCTAGAAGAAGAGAGAAAGGGCCAGAAGAAATACCTGAAGTGATAAAGACTGAAAATTTCCCAAAATGAATGTCAGACAGCAAACCACAGATACAGGAAACTCAGACAACAATAAGCAGGATAAATGCCAAAAAAAATCTACATGTAGGCATATCATATTCAAACTGCAGAAAATCCAAGATAAAAATCTTGGAAGAAGCCAGAGGGGGCGAAAAATACCTTATCTTTAAGGGCCAAGGATAAGAATAACATCAGACATCTCCTCAGAAACCATGCAATCAAGGAAAGAGGAATGAAATATTTAAGTGTTGAGAGAATAGAGCTACCATATGATCCAGCAATCCCATTCCTGGGCATACATCTGAAGAAAACCATAATTTGAAAGGATACATGCACCTCACTGTTCACTGCAGCACTATTTACAACAGCCAGGACATGGAAGCAACCTAAATGTCCATCAACGGAGAAATGGATAAAGATGATGTGGTACATATATAAAAAGAATACTACTCAGCCATAAAAAAGAACGAAATAATGCCATTTGCAGCAACATGGATGGACTCAGAGATTGTCATACAGAGTGAAGTAAGTCAGAGAAAGACGAATATCATATGATATCGCTTATATGTGGAATCTAAAAAATAATAATACGAATGAACCTATTTACCAAAGAGAAATCGAGTCACAGATGTAGAAAATAAAGTTATGGTTACCCAGAGGGTAAGGGAGGGTGGGAGGATAAACTGGGAGATTGGGATTGACATATACAAACTACCGTATTTAAAAGATAACTAATAAGAACCTACTGTAGAGCACAGGGAACTCTATTCGGTGCTCTGTAATGACCTATATGAGAATGAAGTCTAGAAGAGAGTGGATATATGTATATGTATGGCTGATTCCCTTTGCTGTACAGCAGAAACTAACACAACATTGTCAATCAACTATACTCCAATAAAAAAAAGTTAACTAAAAAAAAAGTGTTGAGAGCAAAACACCCAGCAACCAAGAATTCTGTATCATGTGAAATTATCCTTCAAAAGTGAAGGAGAAATACTTTCTCAGACAAACAGAAATTGGGGGAATTTCTTGCCAGTAGACCTGCCTTGCAAAAAATATTAAGAGAAGTTCTTCAGAGAGAAGGAAATGATATATATCAGAAACTCAGATCTGAAAAAATAAAGAGCATTAAGGAAGGAATAAATGAAGATAAAATACTTCCAATGGTTTTGTACAACACTTACCTTGCTGTTTGTCATAAATTAAAACCAATTTCAATCCTTAGGCAGAGTTGCATTAATAAGTGAAAATCGCTTGGAAGGAGACAAGGAGAAAGATGAGCAAACACTTGGTTAAGATTCCTCGACAGTAACTAAGATGCTTTCTTTCAGAGATGCTTATGCTTTTAACACAGGCCTGCAAAATACATTCAAATAATAAACCACTTATCCAAAAAGCATCGTGGTAAGAGACCTCTAGGTTTAGAATCAGGCAAAAGTGGTTCAAACTCCAGGCTAGGCAACTTGCTGACTGTATAGTCTTGGGTAAGTTGCCTGAGTAACTCATCTGTAAAACAAAAATAATGAAACCCACATTTCATATGTTAAGTGTAAGGATCAAACGTGAAGGATATGCAAATTCACCTAGCCCTCTGTCCCGCTAATTCTAAGCGCTTAATGACTGAGTTGTAAACAGTATGAACCTGGCAACTTCCTCTTTACATTAGCTTCACAATAAGCTTAGAGGTAGCAAGTCGATGATCAATCTCTAGCAAATGTATAAAATTTCAGAGCATGCGTTTTGCAGACATCATCCCAGCTGTACTTTACATTGAAATTTTTCCTATGTATTAAATGTATTAGTTTTAAAAAATATTATCTTGCTTCATACTTCATAATAGTATGAAACCTTTTGAAACAAGAAGAGAAATAAAAAGGTAGAGACCAAACCAACAGTTTTATATTTTCTCCAAGGAATGGATGAAACGATCCTCAGAATTATCTTCTAGTAGTACCTCAACTGCCAATCTTCATAATACGGCATCCAAGGCAGACCCGCTGGTCCATGTTCCCAACCACAGGAAATGCCTATCACACACATATTTATGGGTCACTATGATTCATTTCTGTACTTTGCTTTTTTTTTTTTTCCTGGCAAGGATTAAATTTCAATTATTTGATGTTTACCGAATCTGCTTTGAATACCTGCCTCATGTTCTAATTTCCTTATAAACTACAAACATCAACAAATCTCTCTGTACTAAATATCATTCTCTATTTCAGGGAATATTCCCTATGTTGCTAAGTTCCTCAGTGATGTGCACAATGTCACAAATTAAATCAAAATGCTAGAAGCAAAAAACAAATAATTCTTGGCTCAGTTCCATGTTAATGAGGCTATGTTTTCCCCTATTTGGAAATACGTCTAGGCAGGACTTGTCTGCCAGTTTGAATATGATATACCATAAAGGCAAGACCGTCTTTAAGTGCTTTAAGGACATTTTTGATGTTTTACCTCTCACAAAGATAAAATCTGTACTTCACACCCCACTTTAAAAGAAAACATGATGGTACAATTAGAGCAACACACAACGCAGAGCTAAAAACGTCACTTAGTCTAGCCCTCAACTTCACCGAAGCAAGTCTGAATTTAATAGATAATACATTTGATTAAGAACTGTAAGAAAAGAAAATACATTAATTTCCCCAGTAACAAATTCTATTATTTTCAATTCTTGGGGACCTACTTTTCAGTAAAACTTACACACTTTTGAAAATTATGATTTTCTTATTTTCCCCTTTCTGGAGAGCGAGGCAGAACAGACTTTGAGTAGTCTCCCCGTCATCCCTCTACCAGGCCCAGGTTCTCATGTACTACTGGGCACAGTGGCCAAAACAAATCTGACCATTTGTTCCCTTCCCGAAACCTTAAATAGTTTCCCATGAATCTTCCACATGAAACCCAAACTGTGACGCATGGATAAGGCCATGAACAGAGGTCCCTCCTTACCTCTGCAGGATCACCTCCACCACTCCAGACCTCCAGCATCGCCTCACACAGGCCGTTCCAGCATCCGGCACATGGAGTGCCCGCTGTCCTAAACTACTCCATCCTGTCCTCCATTCTCCAGCACTGAGTCCCAGGTAATCTTTAAAAGGTAACTCTGAGTTCTCTTCCGAGGGAACCTGCCCCAGTGCTCCAGGCTGGCCAGATGCTCTCAGCGCTGCCACAATCGTCCAGGCAAACCTCCAACGTGGCCCTTCACACTGCACAGAAATTATGTTAACGCACTATAACCTTCCTCCTCCCAAGTCTGGAAAGTATGAACAGAACAGCTGATTCATTTTTATTCAAAGTACTAAATACGTGCTGGGCACTGAACATTTTCACAGTTGTACTAAATTTTGTGTCTTGTTTGCACATGCTATTTCCTCTGGCAAATTTCACCACGTCCTTCTATGTCAAGTTTGAAAGTCACTTCCTCCGGGATATTATTCACAAATTCTCCAAGAGATTTCCCAAATACTTACTGTGTGATCTTGGAAACATCACTTAACCATCACCTAATCTCTGCACCTGTTTTCTCCACCATAAAAATGGAATGATCCCAGCTTCACAGAGATATCACGAGGATTAAATGAATTAGTATGCCTAAGACACTCAGAACAGAGTCTGGCCCTTGTTGTCTGAGAAATGTTCACTATTCCTATTATTCCAAGTGATAATGTTAATGCCCTCTTATCCCACATTATTGTAGAAAGGATTTAAGATGATTCGCTTAAATCAGTATTTGGTATACAGGATATAAGGGATAAGCAGTTGTCTTTCTGTTCCTAACTTTTTTTTTTATCACAAGCAACTCTCAAACCACTGACCATTCTTTACCACCACTTGGCAGTTGATAAACCAATCAAAAACTATCTGTTTCTTCTAGGTCTTTGCTTGAATTCCTGCTGCTTAGCTTGTTCAAAAATGGCCCAGCGTCCTGCTTTTGCTCAAGCCCAGACTCCAAAGGAAGTCTATGAACTCTCCACTGGAGGTGAAATGATAAACTCGTCTTTATAAATATTTAACTTAGCCTAGATTTCAAAGAAAGTATGTAAATTGCATTCATGGTCTTCAACTTTCAATCATTTGCACTATATATTCCTTTCTGACTCATGACGCCCCTGCATGGATGTCTAATAAGCATCCCAAACATAAACCACTCGAAGCTTAATTCACCCCCCGCCAAACCTTCTCCACACCGCAGTCTTTCCCATCACTATCGGGAGGGCAGCTCCAGTCCACTCGTTCATACCCCAAAAGCTGAAGTCATTCTTGACTCTCATACCCCATCCAAACTCCCAGCAAATCTACCTGCAAATGAACACCCAAATTCCAGCTTTTTACCACCATCCGTTCTGGTTCCTGCCTCTGCCCTTGCTCTTTACAGTCACTTCTTCAAAGAGTCATCGGACCTTCCCGCCACCTCAAAGTCCTTTCGCATCAACGCCCGCCCAACAACACACCAAGCTTGATAAAACGTCGGCTCCAAGAAGCTGGAATTATTCTTGTAATGTTTTGTTCAATGCAGCATCACCAATACCTGGGATCATGCTGGGATAATGTTAAGAACCTGATAACCTATTTGAATAACTGCTCTTGCCTCAAGGCTTTTTGTACTTGCTGTTCTCTGCCAGAAACGCTCTTCGCTCAGATACCTGCATGACTCCTCACTCAACTCCTTCAGGGCTCTGCTCAAGTGTTGCCTTACCAACTACCCTTACACTCCCATCTCCCATCCACACCCTTTTCAGTCCCACGAGACCAAGAATGTTTGCAGTGCCTTGCACTTTGCAGATGCTCTTAAGATTTTGCTTTCTATTACTATTTTATTAATGTTGTAGGCTAACAGCTAACTTCATGACATTCTAAGTACGACAGCTATATTTATTTGCTAGAAATATTTGTTCTCACATCTCCAGTATAAAGGAATACCTAAAAACTTCCATCTTAAGCCACACAACTACCTTAAAAACAGATATAAATTATGAAATTATGATTGAACAGTTTGTTTTAAAAAAAAAACAACTGCCTTAAATAATGTATTTAATGCTGCCCAATCATATCCCAGAACCAGAAGTCTTAGTAAACCTTTAATAACTGAAGTCAGAAGAATTTAGATAATTTTTAGTGTTCCCAATGCCTACTTAGAATACAGACAAAAAATACAGAAAAGTGTTTAATATCACTATAGAAGCAGAAAATGTAACTATTTACAGTATATATTGATCCATTTCAAAATCATTATTCTGAAAGAAATGAGACACAAAGGAGTACATGTATGTATGATTCCATTTATATAAAATCTTAGAAAATGCAAACCAATCTTATCAATACATTAAGAGAGAATACAGAACAGCAGTTGCCAGTGTCTGGGGCTGGAGGAAAGGATGAACTGCAACCCTGCAGGAGGAATCTTATGGGAGGTGGTGGGCGTGTTCTGTATCTTGATTGTGTTGGCGATTTCATGGTTGTGAGCAACTGTCAAAATTCATCTAATAGTACAATTAAAATTGATTAAGAGATAAATACTTAATGAAATTAATAAAATGTTAAAATGAGATTATTTTTATGACTACATGAGATTGGGGAGCTTTTTATTACCCAAGCATAATCAGAAAAACGAACGGAACCCGCATGAGATTTCTTCCAATGACAAGAAAAGACCACATCCACAGTGGGTCTGAAGGGATCATAAGAAGACAGAAAGATTAAGATTAAGTACTCTTGTACTCTTCAAGGACTTCCCTGGTGGCCCAGTGGTTAGGACTCAGTGCCTTCACTGCCATGGTCCCGGGTTCGATCCCTGGTCAGGGAACTAAGATCCCGCAAGCCAGGAAGAGGCAGGGGGTGGGGGGAAGATTGCACTCTTCAAACCACACACATGCAAAACAACGACTACACATCATCTCATTTTCACCTCACAACAAATCCTATCAGGAAAGTGATTAACAGCATGCCATTTTATAAATGAAAAAGCAGGTACAGAGAGTTTAACTTCCCCCAAACCACCAAGTCAGTTTTCAGCTGAACTGAGAATTAAATCCAGGCAATTCATACTCTGAACCCACTTTTCCACTTTAGATTGACTAAAATTTTAAAGATTGATAGTACTTAAGTATTGGTGTGGCACAGGGGAAAAGAGCATCCACAACCGGTCGATGGGAGTCTATGTTAGCGCCACACTTTTAGGAAGATATTTTGGCAAAATACCAAAACTGGTAACAGACACAACTCACAAGCTCTTTAAGTCGGCTACCAGTCCCTCACAGGAAACTGCAGTGTAGAAATCTCTCTGCAAGTATATTTTCAAGGATGCTACTGTATTAATTACATGACACAAAACCCGTAAACAATCTCAGTGTCAACAAGCAGGGATGGTTAAACGATTTACAGTACACATCACCCCTGGCCATAAAAAAGAATAAGAAATAGCTATATGAATGTCTTGAGTAAAAGCCAAACAGTAGAACTGGGCATATAATAGCAATTTAAATAGCACAAAATAAACATTTTGTAAGAATTCAACAAAATGTTAATCTGGAGACTAGGAAAGTATGGTCAGTTGAAAGTAACCCTATTATCCCTATTTTCTGTATTGTTTCTTTTCTTTTTTTTTTTTTTTGGCTGCACTGTGTGGCTTGCAGGATCTTCATTCCCCAACCAGGGACTGAACCTGGGCCACAGCAGTGAAAGCGCCAAGTCCTAACCACTGGACTGCCAGGGAATTCCATCATTTCTTAATTTTAATAACAAAGAAACTAAGTATTTTTAAAATACTATTGATGTTTAAGATAAATTTTGAATGAACTGCTGACAATTCTGAGTTACCTTTAAAAAGGAAATTAGGTATTTTGGGTGACTTAGGGGAGAACATATAGAGAAAAGGAAGAAATAAAACGAAACTTAAATAAGCCCTCAACTTCTACAAAGAATGACATTTATGACACTTACTGCAGTCTTTTAAAGGTATTATACCAGTACTAAAAATACACAAAGATAACCAATTAAGCCCTCTTAATTTATGAAATTCAAGAAGACATAAGCTGGGAGTGACGTCAACATCACGGCGGCATGAGACACTCCCTTTCAATCTACATCCAGTAAAACATCCATAGCAACAGAGGTTCCTCTGCTCATTAAACCAGAACACCAGAGAATTCCATACACCTGCACATCTAAAGGTGAGTGGACTACGCCCCCCAGAGGAGGTGCCTATGATTTTAGCACCCCTGGCTGCAGCAGCTGAGCCCAGGAGAACACAAGTAGCAGTAGGGGAGGCAGTGCACGAGACTCCAGCGTCCTACCTACAGCAGTGCCTGCGGTCAGCGTGAAACTGGCAGCAGTGGCACAGGGGCCTGCGACCCCAAACCTCCGGCTACAGGTGCACCCATGAGTCTGCCCCCTATCCCCCCATCGCCCACAGCAGTGTCATCCAATAACCCCAGATGAAGCAGAGGCACCCAGGATCCTGGCTTTCCCCCAACTCCCCCTGTGGTGGGCGTGTCAGAGGTGCCTGCCCTCCCAGTGCCTCAGGGAGCAACACCACGAACAGCAGTGGCAGCGGCAGCAGCAAAGGCACCAGTGACTCAGGAGGCACAGCAGCAACAAGGAGGGCACCAGGTGACACCCCCAGCAGAGGCAGTGGAGGCTGGAAAGCGTTGATTCTCAAACATAACCAGAGGCAGTTCGGGTAAGAGAAACCAAAAACTTGTGCTACAGCACCACCTATTGGAAAACAAAAGAAAAGGCCTCCAACTACTAACCTGTTGAATTGTTAGAATCAAGTAAAAAAAAGCTTTAAAAGAAAAGTATTCACTACTTCAAATGCACCAGCAGAGGACAAATTCATCAAGCACCATGAAACACCATGGTATCACACAAAGAAAATGACAATTTTCCAAATACCAAACTTAAAATCACAGAATACTGCAATCTAACTGACAGAGAATTCAGACTGGCTGTCATGAAGAAACACAATGAGCTACAAGAAAATTCAGAAAGGCATTTCAAAGAGTTCAGGAATAAAATTAATGAACAGAAAGAATACTTTATCAAACAAATTGAAACTGTAAAAAAAAGAAACAAACTTCTGGAACTGTAGAAAGCATTGGAAATAAAGCAGGTGGTATGGAAGAGAGAAATCTCTTCAAGTGAGCTTGAAGACAGAAATCTAGAAATGACACAGGTAGAAAAGGAAAGAATAAGATCTAAAAAAAGAAGAAGAAATTCTACAAGAACTATCAGGCATAAGAATAATGGGTATCCCAGAAGAGAGGGAGAAGGGAAAAGAGAGTTTATTTAAAGAAATAATAGCCGAGAACTTCCCAAACCTGGTGAATGAACTGGATGTATAAGTCCATGAAGCTAAGAGAACACCTAATTACCTCAATACAAAAAGACCTTCTCTCAGATACATCATATTAAACAGTCAAAAGTCAGTGGCAAAGGAAGAATTTTAAAGACAGCCAAGGGAAAAAAAAAGAGCAACCTACAAAGGAACCCCCATTAGACTACCAGATTTCTCAGTAGAAACACTACAGGACAGGAGTGAGCGGAATGACATACTCAAAATATTTAAAGATAAAAACTGTGAGCCAAGAATACCCAGCAAATTTATTCTTAGATACGAAGGAGAAATAAAGGCTTTTCCAGACAAACAAAAGCTGAGGGAGTTCATGACCACTAGGCCTGCCTTACCAGAAATGGTGAAAGGAAAACTTCCTTCTGAAATGAAAAGGCAAAAGTACACAAAACTTTTGAGTAAGGTGAAAGACAGAATTAGAAAACTGTAACTCTGTATTAGAATAGGTTAAACACTTAATTACAACATAAAGGTTAAAGGGGAAAAAGCAGCAAAAATAACTAAAGCGACTTCAATATGGTAACCAGCTTACAACATAAAAAGGGATAATTTGGGACCACAAAAACATGGCTGAAAAGGAAAAGGACAGAAGTCATATAGGCAAATGGAGAGGCGATCAGCAGGAAAAGAACCACTTTATGAGAAATGTATACAAACCTCATGGTAACCATACCATATAATTCTAGATCAGAGACACGAAAAATAACGAAAGAGGAAACAGAAGAACATCATAGAAAACCGCCAAACTAAAATGGCAGACAGAAATAGACACAAAATAAACAATGGAGATACAGAGCAACTAGAAAATAAAAGATAAAATGGCAGTACTACGTCCTTATTTATCAACTATCACCCTAAATATAAATGGATTGAATTCATCAATCAAAAAGACACAGGGTGTGGGAATTCCCTGGCAGTCCAGTGGTTAGGACTCGGCACTTTCACTGCCATGGCCCAGGTTCAATCCCTGGTTGGGGAACTAAGATCCCACAAGCTACACGGCTGGGCCAAACAAACAAACAAAAAACAAAGAAAGACACAGGGTGGTTGGACAGATTAGAAAAACAAGACCCAACTATATGCTGCCTCCAGGAGACTAAGCTCTAAAGACAAACATAGGCTCAAAGTGAAAGAATGAAAAATGACACTCCAAGCAAACAGCAGACAAAAGAAAAAGTAGGTGTAGCCATACTCAATATCAGACAAAATAGACTTCATGCCAAAACAGAAAAAGGTAATGAGAGACAAAAATGGACACTCTATAATGATAAAGGGGAAAATTCATCAAGAAGGTATAAAAGTTAATAATATATATGCACATAACATAGGAGCACCAAATTACATAAGGCAATTATTAACATACCTAAAGGGAGAAATTGACAGCAACACAATAATAGTAAGGGACTTTAACACCCCACTTACATCAATGGACAGATCACCCAGACACAATGTCAACAAGGGAACAGCGGCCTTAAGTGAAACATTACATCAGATGGACTTAATAAAGAACACTCCATCCAAATGCAGCAGGATACAAATTCTTCTCAAGAGCATGTGGAACATTCTCAAGCATAGACCAAATTTTGGAACACAAAACAAGTCTCAATAACTTAAATAAAACTCAACTCAGATCAAGCATCTTTTCCAACCACAATGGTAGGAAACTAGAAATGAAAAACAAGAAAAAAGCTGGAAAATTCACAAATATGTGGAGACTTGACAACATGCTACTGAACAATTATTGGGTCAACAAATAAAGAAATCTTTTTATACCTGAAGACGAATGAAAATGCAAATACAACATACCAAACCTATGGGATGCAGCAAAAGTAGTATTAAGAGGGAAGTTCGGGCTTCCCTGGTGGCGCAGTGGTTGAGAGTCCGCCTGCCGATGCAGGGGACACGGGTTCGTGCCCCGGTCTGGGAAGATCCCACATGCCGTGGAGCAGCTGGGCCCGTGAGCCATGGCCGCTGAGCCTGCGCATCCGGAGCCTGTGCTCCGCAACGGGAGAGGCCACAACAGTGAGAGGCCCGCGTACCGCAAAAAAAAAAAAAAAAAAAAGAGGGAAGTTCACAGCAACACAGGCCTACCTCAAGAAACAAGAAAAATCTCAAATAAATATTCAAACCTTACACCTAAAGAAACTAGAAAAAGCGCAAAATCCAAAGTCAGCAGAAAGAAGGAAATAATAAAGATCAGAGCAGAAATAAATTAAAGAGACTAAAAAATAGGAAATATCAATAAAACTAAGAGCTTTTTTTTTTTAAAGGAACAAAATTGACAAACCTTTAGCTAGACTGGCTAAGAAGTCTCTGATAAATAAAATCCGAAACAGAAAGGAGAAATTACAATGGATACCACAGAAATACAACAGATTATAATACTACGAAAATTATATGCCAACAAATTGGGCAGTCTAGAAGAAATACATAAATACTTAGAATCATATAACCTTCTAAGACTGAATCATGAAGAAATAGAAAATCTGAATAGACCAATCACTACGAGAGAGACTGAAATAGTAATCAAATACCTCCCAAAAAACAAAAGTCTAGGACCAGATGGCTTCACAGGTGAATTCTACCGAACATTCAAAGAACAGCTAATACCTATCCTTCTCAAACTCTTCCAAAAAACTGAAGAGGAGGGAATGCTTCTAAACTCATTTTACAAAGCCAATACAAGGACAATACAATAAAAGAAAATGATAGGCAATATCCTGATGAACACAGATGCAAAAGTACTCAACAAATATTAGCAAAACAAATACAATAATTAAAATGATCAAACACCATGATCAAGTAGGATTTATTCCAGGGATGCAGGATGGTTCCACATCTGCAAATCAATACGATACATCACAGCAACCAAATGAAAGATAAAAATCATATGATCACCTCAATAGATGTAGAAAAATATTGGTATCTGACAAGATTCAATACTGATGTATAATAAAAACTTTCAGTAAAATGGGTATAGCAGGAACATACCTCATCGTAACAAGGGCCATTTATGACAAACCCATGACTAACATTATACTCAACAGTGAAACACTGAAAGCCATCCCTCTAAGATCAGGAACAAGACAAGGATGCTTACTCTAGCCACTCTTACTCAACATAGTAATGGAAGTCCTAGCTAGAGCAATTAGGGAAGAAAAAGAAAAAAAAAAGGCATCGAAATTGGAAAGGAAGAAGTAGAACTGCCACTTTGTAGATGACATGATGTATACATAGAAAACTCTAAAGACCCCACCAAAAAACTATTAAAAATAATAAATACAGGGACTTCCCTGGTGGCACAGTGGTTGGGGATCCGCCTGCCAGTGCAGGGGACATGGGTTCAAGCCCTGGTCCAGGAAGATCCCACATGCCACGGAGCAACTAGGCCTGTGCGCCACAACTACTGAGCATGCACGCCTGGAGCCCGTGCTCCGCAACAAGAGAAGCCACCACAATGAGAAGCCCACGAACCACAACGAAGGGTAGACCCCACTCACCACAACTAGAGAAAGTCCATGTGCAGCAACGAAGACCCAGCACAGTCAAAAATAAATTAAAAAAAATTTTTTTAAATACACTAAAGTTGCAGCATGCAAAATCAATATACAAAAAACTGCTGTGTTTCCATATGCTAACAACAAACTAGCAGAGAGCGAAATTAAGAAAACAATTCCATTTACAATTACAACAAAAAGAAAAAAATACCTAGGAATGTATTGAACCAAGGAGGTGAAAGATCTGTGTACTGAAAACTCTTAAGACATTGTTGAATGAAACTGAAGAACACACAAAGAAATGGAAAGACATTCTGTGCTCATGAACTGGAATTAACATTGATAAAATGTCCACATTACCTAAAGCAACCTACAGATTCAACACAATCCCTATCAAAATCATAAGAGTTTTCATAGAAATGAAACAAAAACTCCTAAAGCTTATACAGAACCACAAAACCCCAAATAACCAAAGCAACTCTGAAATAAAATACAAATCAGAAGCTGGAGGTATCACACTCCCTGATTTCAAGTTATACTGCATCGCTATGGTAATCAAAAGAACATGGCATTGACAGAAAAATAGACACACAGACCAATGAAACAGAATTCAGAGCCCAGAAATAAATCCACACGTACGTGAACAATTAATGTATGAAAAAGGAGCAAAGTACATTCAACAGAGAAATGAGTCTCTTCAATAAATGGCGCTGGGAAAACTGGACAGCCACATACAAAAGAATGAAACTAGACCGCTATCTTACACCATACACAAAATGAATTAGACTTAAATATAAGACCTGAAACCATGAAAAACCCATAGAAGAAAACACAGACAGTACACTCTTTGACGAAGGTCTTAGCAATATTTTTTTTAGATCTGGCTCCTTAGGCAAGGGAACAAAAAGCAAAAATAAACAAATGGGACTACATCAAACTAAAGGGCTTCTGCATAGCAAAGGAAACCATCAACAAAATGAAAAGACAACCTACCAATAGGAGAAAAAAAATTGCAAATCATATATCCAATAAGAGATTAATATCTAAAACATATAAGGAACACATACAACTCAACAAAAAGCAAGCATGATTTAAAAACGGGCAGAATAGCTGAATATACATTTTCCTAAAAATACATACAGATACCAGCAGGTACATGAAAAGATGCTCAGCATCATTAATTATTAAGGAAAGGCAAATCAAAACCACAATGAGGTATTCCATCACTCTGGTTAGAATGGCTGTTATCAGAAAGACAAGAAATAACAAGTGTTGGAGAGCATATGGAGGAAAGGGAACCCTTGGACACTGTTGGTGGGAATGCAAAATGGTGCAGCCACTATGGAAAACAGTATGCAGCTTCCTCAAAAAATTAAAAAATAAAATTACCGGGCTTCCCTGGTGGCACAGTGGTTGAGAGTCCGCCTGCCGATGCAGGGGACACAGGTTCTGCCCCGGTCCGGGAAGATCCCACATGCCACAGAGCGGCTGGGCCCGTGAGCCATGGCCGCTGAGCCTGCGCGTCCGGAGCCTGTGCTCCACAACGGGAGAGGCCACAGCAGGGAGAGGCCCACGTACCGCAAAAAAAATAAAATAAAATAAAATAAATTACCATATAATCCAGCTATTCCACTTGTGGGTATTTATCCAAAGAATATGAAAACACTCATTCAGAAAATCATATGCACCCCTATATTCACAGCAGCGTCATTTACAATATCCTAGATATGGAACCAACCTAAGTGACCACTGACAGATGAATGGATAAAGAAGATGTGTGTGTGCATGTGTGTATATATATGCACACATACACACACACAAACGAAATGGAATACTCCTCAGTCATTAAAAAAAAAAAAAGATGAAATCTTGCCATCTGCAACAATCTGTAAGGAACTTAAGGGTATTATGTGAAGAGAAGTCAGATGGAGAAAAACAAATACTGTATGATTTCACTCATATGTTCATATGTGGAATATAAAAATAAATGAAGAAAACCAAACAAAAACAAACACACAGATACAGAGAGACAGCAGTGGTTACCAGAAGGGAAGGGGGAATGTGTGGGAGAATAAAATGGGCAAAGAAGAGTCAACTGGTGGACTGATGGACAGATGGAAACTAAACTTTTGATGGTGAGAACACTGTAGTGTATACAGAAGTCAACATATAATGTTATAAACACCAACGTTACCTCAAGTTTTAAAAAAGAAGACATAAGCTGGGAACCTTCTGACCTACTCTTATGCAACGCTCAATGATGTTTATGCTAAACTATTTGAACTGGGCCCAGCTATCAAGAGTAAACGCTCACAATGCTCACCTTTTACAATCTATTATTCTTCCCTAGCTACACACTCACCCCAAAACACTTTACTTTTCTAAAAGGAAAACTCCCTCAAACATGTAATAATCTTATATGAGACTTATTAGTCATCCAAATATGAACGAATTTCTGAAATGGTTTTCTTTAACAGGAACATATAAATCCTTGGCAATTTCATAATAAATTTGTAAGATTTATAAAATTTAACTTTTCCGTTAGCAGAATCTTATAAATACTGAAGAGGGAAAAAGGTCCTTTGGGTGACAATGCTGTGAGATGAAAACAATAAGATAAAGTAATCGAATACTGGGTAACTCCTTTAAAATAGTGTTATTACTTCAAAACATGTTATTCATATCATAAATATAACTGAGGTCTTAATTATTTTAAAAATGGGCTCTACAAATATGTGTGTGTGTATATGAATCACTTTGCTGTACACCAGAAACTAACACAACATTGTAAATCAACTATACTTCAACTAAAAAGGGAGGAGGGGCCTCCACAAAAACATGATTGAGGACAATTTTAACAAAATTAAACAAACTAAAAATACTTACATTACAACTGAGTATGTAAAAATATAACATCAATAATTCTTTCCATTGAGAATGTTTAGACAAACTGAAATATAGTTCCCTTTATAGGTTCATATATAAAGTTAAATATTATCACAGAGGGTGGTTTAAGCCAGATTGCTTCAACCAGTACTCTCCAAAATACCTTTCTTTAACAAGTATTCACCTACAATACTCATTCAACAAATATTTCAGAGACTAATTTTGTACCATGCATCATGCTAGGGACTAGCTATGGCAGAAACCTAGAAAAATATATGGGTTGCAATTCCTGCTCTAACTGGTTACAAGTCCTTTTTAATTTTCAGAGTAATAGAACCATGTGTTATATACCAGGCAAATCTGATTCAGAGAATGAACTGGACTATGTAAACATTATTTTTAATTTTAATTTAAAATAATACATCATTTTGTCACATTCTTAAGGCTACTGAAGCTCATACCATTAGAAATGACAAAAGACTCTAACCCTTAAAAAAAAAAAAAATCCTCAAACCTTATTTATATTAAAGCTATAGTGCTGGAATTGCAAAACATTCTCCACTAGGTCAGATTCTTTAATAATTAAAAAAGAAAAATATGTAAGACGTTTTCTTTAAAAATCTTACCTTTTAAGAAACACTTTATACATTTTTAGAATAGAAAAATATTTTTCATTGAACCCCAAAAAAGTGCCACTTCTCTCAAAAAAAAAAACAAAACACCAAAACCCCAAGACATTCAAATGACATATATGATTCAGCTCCCTTTTTAATAAAGACTATATATATAAGCATCTCCTTGTAGGTCTGCAACCCTAGGCCTTGTTATACAGGTATCAGTTTTTCAAATTGAGAACCTACCTAAACTAAGAATTTCTCTTTGTCTTTTAGAGAACTTATGCAGAGGTATTAAAGACTTAAAAAGAAAAAAATAGTTGTAACCATATAAAAAGCCCCCCCATCAACTATTTTAAAGACTTAAACCATATTTTCCCATTTTTATATTTTATTCAAATAGCTAACACTTTTATTAACCATACAGTATTAAGAAAAGAATTCAAACAGCAAACAATAAAAGAGGTCTTAAATAACTGTGGCAAATTCTACCCTTTTAAGAATACTTGCATATTTAAAACACTTTATTAAGGTGTGAAAGGGAAAAAAGTTTCACAAAGGTTTACTGACGTGATTATCAATGCTTTCAAATGAGAGTAAAACAAATCTTAAAATACACATTGAGAGTCAATTACTGTCCATCTTAATTTCCTTTCATCTGAAATTCAGAGGTAATGTGTGTCTACTTTAGGGAAGATTTATATATGAAAAAGTAAGTTTATTAGAAAAATAAACAACTTTAAATTTTACAGTATTTTCCACTTCTAAGATTCTTTGAGATAGAGCAGATGTGCCGTACGATTTAAACATGATCTGATTTACAAAATCTCATTTAGTCCTATTTAGTAAAACAAAATACAAACGGCAAAATGTTAGTAACTATTAAGAACTCCAATGTAAAAGTTAAAAAAAAAAAAAAAACATTTGTCGCATGTACCTAATATGGCAATATCTACTCTGATGTATATTAAACAACTCACTGAAATTTAATGTGCTTTATTACCAAGATAATACTATCATATTAAAATATAAGTTGTGCGGTCTAGCTTTATTTTTCAAAACAACTTATCAACTATAACCAGGGATTGGCAAATTTTTCCTTAAAAGGTGAGACAGTAAGTATTTTAAGTTTGCAGGCAATAAAGTGTCACTACTCAGCTCTGCCACAACAGGGAGAAAGCAGTCACAAGTAAATGAATGGGTATGCCTGTGAGCTGCAGTTTTGCCTGCTGCTGAAAAGACAATGGATTTTGAATGAGAGACTAATTATTTTAGGTGCCATATTACAAATATGTCATATATTGGGGGGCAGGGGGGGCCACAGTGGTAGGAAGAATAATATAGATGGATAGCTATCACTAAATGAACACTATAAAATAAAAATTTCCACACTTGTTTCCCAATCATAATTGCATGTGTGTATATATGTATACATACAAGTTATAAAACTATTTCATTTTAATTCAATATTCTTTTTGGTGTGTAAATAGTATCAGAACAAAGTCAGATAAGCAGCAGAGTATCTTGAGCGACTGAGTACTCAGAGGCTAATCAATAACCATGAAATTTGGTTTTGACATCTTAGTATTTCTACACAATGGGAAAACTAATCTATTCGCTGTGCCCCTGAAGAATATAGATGTATATTTTAGATGTTTTAAAATTTAATTGAATTGTTACAATTTTGAAACTAAATGTGATTTGCTTTGTTTTATTAGAAAAAATACTCAGGCAAGGTCTACAATCATCGGTCAATTAAGAATGACTTACAAGAACATGAGGCAATAAAATAAAAATACAAGTACAAACTATATATCTGAAACACTTCTATTTGGCAATTTTATAACAAATCAAAATTTAAAAAGAACAAAGGAGATTGCAGATTACTTCGCAGATACAGAATAAAGCAACTGATGAAGTGCTTAAGCAAAAGAAAACAAAAAAATAGTAAGAAAACACACTGCTTTTCTTCTTTTTAAAAATAAAACCACATTTGCTACAAGTCATATGAATAATACCCTTATTAAACAACCATTCCAGAATGTCTTATAGAAGCAGTGCTTTTATTTGCACTTCATTTAATTTTATATGACTCACTTCACGTATATAGCTCTTTACCCCATTGTTAACGAATAAAGTCTCCCATAATTTTTATTATTTTTTTAAAATTTTTTAAAGTAAATGAGAAATGATTTATGTATCATGGAACCTTTCCCATTTTGGAACCAAAAGGCTTATTAATTCTATAATTTTGTCTATTCTTTCTTTAAAAAATTTTAGTGTAAAAACTGCTGGTTTTTATATCACTGTAGTAAAGTGAAAACTCCTTAATCAGGAGTATTTTCTGCAGTTTGACTGCATATAACCACATACTTTACAATATGTCCTTCCAACAGTAAGGAAATAATTGATTTCACGGTCACTGTCAGAAATGAGTGCCATAATTCTATTATGGGTATAGGTCCTCCCTCAAAGACTTTCTGGAAGGATGTTCAATGTGTTTTGTTCTTACAGATATTAACAGTAGTACATAGTCCCTTAAGTCTGCAAAAGACATTTATTGTTAAAGAAGGTGCTTTATTAACAATTCCTCTGGCAGCACTAGTGAATTACAATATCCTTCAATATTATCTCTACCCATAATATATACATTTAACTTTTCATGCCTCTAGAAAAACATCTACAGTACATTTCATAATATAAAAATATATTACAAATCTGCTGAATTATTTACAAGCAATGTTCTATTATCTCTATGCAACATTTGTTTGATACAATACTAACAAGTTACACATATTTCCATTTCTGTAAGTTAAAAAAAAAATCCATATGGCTTCTTGCTTACCAAGCAAGAAAGTGATTTTATTTTCCTTTTCAAAACCAACTTTGGTGCATAAAGGATTCAGTTTGAAGATACTTTTAAAAAAAATACAATTTTTCTTATGTTAAGAAAAAACAACTCATAACCAAATGCTTTCCTCAGAAAAAAAAAAAAAATTAGAGGCTTATATAGGTTAAAATGAAAATATGAGGATTATTCAAATAATTTGAAATAAAGGTTTTTCAAAAACCGTTAACAGATTAGTTATATAGGTAAATATTAACATACTGTACTCCATGAGAAAACCCTAGTCCTGAAAGGGGAGCCACCAGACATACTGCAACACTCTTTAACAGAAATTTTCAGCCCTAATTCGATAGACGAATTTTTAGTTGATTGCAAATGTCGTTCACTGTTTGCTTAAATACAAATTGAACACTTTTCTTATCAGAGTTCTGCAAAAGAACACAAATGGCAACCAATCACATCTATTTATCATAATTGAAAGGTAAATTATCTTTTGATAATTTTCATTGTCTAAATATTTCCTTATATGACTTCAAATCAATAGACACTGTCAAGACAAATATCCTTACAGTGCTTTTGGTATTTTTAAGGGCACATGTTGTAATTGGTTTTCTTTTCAATATAAACTACTGTAATCACTAAAGGGTTTAAAAAAAAAAAAAAAAAGGCAGCTTAAAGCAGCAAGCATGCAAAGCCTTTAAGAAGCTGTTCTACTAAGTTGCCAGAAGAGTGTTTGCTCAGTCTCCCACAGTACCATTCCATGAAAATGTGGATATACAGTAATATATTAATATATTCCACAGAAGAGCCTACTTCATTCACAGAATGTTTACACTAAGCATAAATATTATTCTAAATACTGGATTTAAGGAAAAAAAAGGAAGGGGGTTGAATCTAATGTGCAACTTTTACTAAACCCATTGTCAGTGACTAAGACTGCAGGTGTCCCCGCTTGTTTGCTTTTTATGTATTTATTTATTTTTTACCTCTTCAACCTCTTCTGCGGCATTGTTCTAGAAAAAGAGAAAAAGGAGTATTCTTTTATTCAATTGAATGAAAAACACATTAAGTGCTTCAAAAATACAAATATGTATAAGAAATAGGCAATGTGATGATCACTGATCACCATGAAAATTTATTTCCAAAGCATTCACATGATGGATATAAATTTAGTTACGTAATATATATAGCTTGTTAAGAAATCCTTTTTATGTAGCCTGATAATGTGTTTCTAAAAAAGAATCTCATGTTTAACACATACATTTTAACCATACTTTAAAACTAATGTTTAAACCTCAAATAAATATGTCCTTTTTACTCTCATTTTGAAGTTAATATATTTTTGGAAGGTTTGTCATGCTTTCATTTTGAGATGCGCATAAGCTGTCAAGTTATTTCTCCTGAAACAAATTAGAATAATTGCTTTGTCCCCTCTTAATTTCACAAGTTTTCCCAGTCAAAATCCAGGCATTGCTAAGATGTTACACCATGGCAAATGTAGTGGGTTCTACGACTCTGTACCACTTTAGAGTAGACTTGATTCTAATTTCCAGAATAGTAGAAGCATGAAAGTTTAGACTCAAGATTAAATGTTAAGATGGGGTGGAGGCTGGTTTACAGCTAAAGAAAATTAACACCACAGAAGCACCAAATATATCTTAAGAACATCTTCATTACTCCAGTAATCAGTAATAATTGCAGAATTATACCCTGAAAACAGGTGATGCAAGTCCTATGTACTTCTGGACATCAGTTCTGAGCTTGAATGATATTTATTTGTCACTTTCACCAAAATATCTTAATTGTTTCCTATATAGCATAAGAACAGCAAAAATAAGCTGATTCTGTGAAAAAGGAAGACCCTTTGAGAGTGGGAAGTAGAATGCAGGGCAGAAACACAGAAGTTAGTCTCAATCTTATAATTAAGATTCATGCCCCTTTGTCAACTCACTGCTTAAGGCATGTTTACTACCAGTCTTGGCTCTCCCCAAATACCACTCTTTTAGAATGCAAATTTTAATCACTCCCTTCAAAGAATAAGCAGAAATAAACCCTAAATTAGGTGCCAATAAATAAAGAATATTCAATTATTTTTCTTTATAAAGAGAAAGGTAAATCATAACTCTCATATTTTTGGTAGTGAACGTCCCTCGATCTTTTCCTTTAAGGTCATTTCACTATTCTCTCTGCTAGTTAATCTCTTGCTAACCTAGCTCAACCCACAAAAAACAAGTTTTCATTACATTTAGGACCTTCACCAAAAGATGCTTTAAAAGTTTGGAAGAGTCTCAATGTTTCCACACACCGCAAGGCCCATTATGTGAGAATTTCATTCTCAGAAGATGCTTCACATTCCAAAAAGTTGAGTCATGGAATGAACAAAACCTCAAAGTATTTAATTGTTTCAAAATTTGGCATAAGACATAGTACCTTTACAATAGCTAAAATTCACATTTGGGATTATCAATTATTATGTCATCTTACTCTTACCCAACCTATTGCTATACTAAACTAGAATTCCTTTTTAAAATATATAAAGTTCACTCATTAAGAGTGCCTTTTAAACATTTTCACCACTTTTTTAATCACCCTAGTATATGTCATGTGGATAGAGGCAGTATGGAGTTCAGTCACATCCTAGTTGTGTAACCTCTTGCCTCAGATTTAAGCTATTTAACCTCTTGCCTCAGATTTCCAATCTGTAAAACAGACATAGGAACACCTACTTCACAGGACTGCTGTGAGGATGAAGTATATGTAAAGCACCTAGCACAGTGACTCAGCACATAGCCAGTAATGTTGGTCTCTTCTCCTTCCCCCCCTATACCTTCATATGCACAGCACACTAAAACAAAGGTCAGATCAGAAAATTGTTAGAAACGTGAACACTCCAAGCTACCTCTTAAATAAAAACACAGTAATATTTAAAATGCTCTTTTGAAAAGTTTGGCGAGAGTACAAGTTTAAGAACTTCAACCATTAATGGTATTTAGGGCACATGCGATATATTCCCAGGTCAACACGTGTATAAAAAAGAATTACCTACTTAAACAAAAGGAACTTATTTTCAAAACACTATGTATACCACAATTTAAGCTATTTAAGGTAAATCTGGAATTAACCTGGCATATAAACTTTACCAAAATATTACCCTTCTAGTCTACAATTTATAAATCATTGTGATGTAATTTCCATATATGAAACCCCAGAAAGCAAGATATGCTTGATACTGAAATTCAGTACTTAAAAATTAAGTCCTAACTTTATATCCAAAATTTAAGGAGATTTAAGATTACAATTCAAAAAAATAAAACATCAAAGCAAGAATTAAATTACCTGTATATGTTTGGGTCCAAAAGCAAGGCAGTATCTTTGGGTAGCTTTGATAAATGAACTACTTTAGTTTTTAACTGATGTCGTTCACTTTCATTCACCCACACGTCAGGCAGACTATGAATTAAAAAACAAGTCATATACAAAATAACATTAATTTTAAATTTACCCTTCACATTACCCAGCTTTTTCTGCTAGTCTGACTGGGGCAGCTAGGTTAACGAGATTCTCAGATGCCAAGGAAACTCAGTGATCTAAGTAGTGGGATGTAGAGTCCCAGCTAAAAAAATGGCAAGGTGAAATTTTAGGCATAAATCTGGAAATGAATTATGATTTTTTTTTTTTTTTTTTTTTGCGGTACGCGGGCCTCTCACTGTTGTGGCCTCTCCCGTTGTGGAGCACAGGCTCCGGACACGCAGGCTCAGCGGCCATGGCTCACGGGCCCAGCCGCTGCACAGCATGTGGGATCTTCCCGGACTGGGGCACGAACCTGTGTCCCCTGCATCGGCAGGCGGACTCTTGGCCACGGAGCCACCAGGGAAGCCCTGAATTATAAATTTTTGATGGCAAAGCCACATCAGACTTAGAAACAAATATTAGAACACACTGTCTGCCTTTTAGTTTGCTAAGTGGAACTATATCTGAGCTTAACTTGATGAAAATCTGACACCTAGTCTCTTTCTGAAGAAATAAGAAATAAAAACCCCACCAGATTAATTTCCACTTTAAAAAAAAGGCACATACAACCAACATCCTGAATTTAAAAAAATTTAATCCTATAGAAAAATTCAAATAAAATGATTTTGATATTTGGATTGATCGATTTCCAAAATACTAAGAATACAGATATTTGAATATGATATTTTTTAAAGGAACTGTTTATAAACTTAATATAAAAAGGGCTCTTACAAATCAATATGAAACAAGTGAACACTCATTAGGTAAAAAGGAACAAGGGAGACAAAGGTCACAAACCATTAATTCACCAAAGATACAGTTTTTAAATTATCTTGCTCATAATCAAAGAAATGAAGAATGTAAGAATGCCAATAGCCAGTGCTGATAATAAGCCAGGGAAATAAGCTCTCTAATGCAGTAGATGAGATCAGAAATTGGTACAAACTTTCGGGAAGGCGATGAGTATCAAAACCCATAACATTTTGCATACTTTGTAAATAAAGACATTTTAATGTCTCTTTTTTTAACAGTAGAGAAAAATGGGTAACTTTAATGTTCGGTAAAAAGGAGTTCATTAAATAAATATTACGCGCTATTTCAAAGTATTTTAGAGTAGCATTTCCCTAAAACATGGAAGGGGCAGGGGTAAAAGGAAGTGGAAAATATGTTCTACACTAATAGAAGTTTGACAATCACAGGATTTTTAAAAAGCTAAAGAGATTTCTTTACTTCAATATGCTAACATGCATTGTAATCTTCCAAATCTACTTTTAAAGCTCTTAATTCATATCAGATTCATTAGCATCTCTTTAGACTGGAGTTTGGGAAACAATATTACAGAACAATATTTAATAACAAGTGTTAACCACATATTATTAATTTTTAATGAGATTCCATTCATGTGAACTTATTCTATTCTTGATGCTGATAAGATTTCTATGATACATCTTCATTACCTTTTGCAACAACAAAAAAAATTATTTTTGAGAATAAAAGGAAAATTGAGCATGAAATTAAATTAAGGAGCATTTGGACCAGAATTGCTCTAATAAAATGGTACTAAAACTCAAAAGAAAAATTTAACACTCCTGGAAAACTGACCAACTGTTTTTTTTCTATAAACTATCATTAATTGTGTGCTGGAAAATGTTTAGAAATTTTTAAAATAAATGATTCAAACAAAGGCACAAATAAGGTTGCTTGCACCCTATCCTACTTGAGGGTCATTAAAAATTCTAAAAATAATCACATCCTAAAAATGATTAAAAATTGCTTTAACAGCTTCCATTAAAAACAATTTTAAAAGCTAGTTTTAAAGCTTATACCTTGAGCCAGGTACTCTTAAGAGCTTTTACAGATTATCTTTTTAAGGCTGACGACCTCAAAATGTTTCGTGGTTTCATTTCTTTAAAGTCTTTTACTTTGAACCCAATAGCTTAAGTAATTTTTGAGTATAAGATTTTAATAAAAATAAGACTGATCAGTTTATTAGTTATATATATAGTATTCCAAATACTTACATGTCTTCAGGCATCCAATGAAGCAAAAGTTTTATCTTTCCAGAATCCTCTTTTCTCTTAGCTATTACCTAGCAATGATATAAAAGAAATCATAAAACTATTTATAAAAGATCATTTTAATATGTTTAAAAAACGCTTTTGGTCCTAATCAAGAACTTAAGTTTTCATGTCCTGGACCAGATATTACCACCACAACATCTTGTTCTGCCCCGGTTTGTAGCAATTTCCCACCTTTGATCATATATTTTCACAAAAGAAAAAGAAAAAAGGAACTGAAGTAGCTTTGTACAGCCAAATACTAAAACCATATTATCTTTGAAAATGCTATTTATTTTACTCTCTACAAAGTCTTTAGCTGAGCCAGACTGCCAACCAAGAATCCATATTGGCTGAAATACTTTTAAAGGACAAATGAAGAGTAAAGAAAAAATAATGCTAGAAAGGGAGAGGTCTCCTTTTTAGGATTAAGGTATTTGTCGTTTGCTTGGGAGTTTTCTGTTTGTTGGTTGATTTCTGTTATTTTAAATGAAACATTAACCAATCAGTGTTCAGTTCAGTTAGGAATCTACCTAAGGTAAAGTGTGGATCAACCAGAACACAAAGACCTACATAAGTGTAGTAAAAACAATATGCTTGTCACTCATTACCAGATTCAGAAAACTAAGGTAACGATTTTTAAAAATCGATCAAAATGGTATTTTATTAACTCTTAGAACTGCCATATTAACCAAATTAGCTCTTTAGTGCTTTAATAATCTAAATCTCAATATTTTTACCAAGTTTAACTTCCAAACAGCCTCACAAAGTAATGTTATGTGTCATTCTCAAAACATATTAGAAGTAAAAACAGTACTTCATACAAATATAAAAGTTTCTGGCCCCATTATTTAAAAACCTATAGTTAAGTACCCTAATTCTAGACTCGGTAATGGAATCAATTAAAAAGCTCAAAGACAGATCTGCAGATGCTAAAACAAAGTACCTCTACAAAGAAGTAAGATATAAAAATAATGCAATGCAACCAAGTACAGCAAGCCAACTGACTGGTAACTAGGATTCTGCTGACCTCTTCTGGAGACGGCTCAAAAGAAAATGTTTCAATTAAAGAAGACAAATTAGGCAAACTGCACGGCGTAGTACCTCACATAAATACTTTTATGCAAATCTTTTCACTACAAATATGGTTATTTCCTATAAAAGTTAATTTGGTAACGAGGAAACTTACATTTGCAGTTAGCACTGAACATCTGACTACTGTTTAACACGAACTGCCCCCACCAACCTTTCCAGTCACACTCAGGGAACCTTAGAGAACCTCCTCACCTGGCCCCAAGGAAGACCTTTTCCCATTAGGGATGTTTCTTCCTTCCACTTCCCCCAGGAAAAAGCATTCTTCAGATTATACTACACCTTTGTGACTTTTCCTCAGTCAAGGTACCTCTGCCACCCCAATGTTGCCTGGGGGTGTGAATCACTCTTATTCCTAGGTTTTTAAAGTTTATGATAAACATAGGTAATCAATCATGTTCTTAAATCCTCTCAGATGTTTTCTACAGCTCGAAAACCTATTTTCATCTTCAGACTATTTTCACTCTGAGTAAATTTTAAGTTTTCTTCCAGACTCCTAATATCACATTTCTAGTTCATTTTTTTGATTATCTTTACTCCTCCCACGGTGAGCCTAAGGATTTCATCCAAAAAGCTGCTCTAATGAAAGCATGAAGTTGATGCTTCATTTTTTAAAACACAACCTTATTTATCATCATCGCCTCTATTCCCTAACATGTAGAGATACTTGTTCATTACTAGACCATTATTTCATCAGATTTATTGCCCTTTAAATCATTAAATGTTGATAGGCCCCAAACCTCAATCCTCTATTTCTTCTCTTTTCTCTTTAATACTTCCTAGGTGATCTTATCCAGTCTGATACCTTTAAATAACACTAATATGCTAGAAAGTTCTATTCTTATCTGTAGCCACACCTTTCCTCTAAGCTCAAACTCTTAAATCCTTCTGCCTACATGACAGAAGCACGAGATGTTCTATAGAATGTGCCGAACTTATGGCTCTTGATACTCCCCTCTCCCCGAATCTGCTCACCTCACAGCCTCTATTATATGGCAACTCCATCCTTTTGGCTAGCTGCCCAGGCCAAAAACATTGGAGTCATCCTTTCCTCTCATTATCATACCTGACATCTGATCCATCCATAATTCTTGTCAATACCACTTTCAAAAGATATCCAAAATCTAACCCTTCTTAGTATCTCCACTTCACCCATTCTGACCTCTTCTCACCTGAGATACTGAAAAGACTGATCCCTTCTCGCCCCAACCCTGACCTATCATCTGTTCTCAGTACAGAAACCAGAGTGAGCACATTAAAACCTGCATGAGAGGAAAGAGATCAGTGAGTTCTCTTAAGGCAGGGGGCAGAGGCCGAGATGAACTACAGGAAGATGAGCTACACCAGGAATGTTCTGCGTGACAGGACTGTCCTACAGCTCAACTGTGGTGGTGTGGTGGTTTCATAGGTAAGTACAACCGTCAAAACTCACAGAATTGCATTATGTATTTTTTTGGCTGTGCTGCGTGGCTTGTGGGAGCTTAGTTCCCTGACCAGGCACAGAACCTAGGCCCGGCAGCGAGAGCCACTGGACCGCCAGAGAATTCCCTTGTATACTTTAAATGGGTGAGTCTGTATTTATTATATCTCAATAAAAATTTTATTTAAAAGAAATCACAATAGAGCATGGCTACTCAAACTCCTCCAATGGCTTCCCAATACACGTAGAACAAAAGTCAACGTCTCAGTCCAACAAGACCCTCCCCATTGCCTCTCCGACTGCTCCTACTTTCTCTGCCGCACTTGTTTCCTCCAGCCACACTGGCCTCCTCACGGCTTTGCAGACATACTTGCATGTCCCCACTTGAGGATCTTATGCTTGATTTTCCCTCTGGCTATGATGCTCATCCCCCTAATAACTGAATGGCTCATGCCCTCACTTCCTTTTAAGTTGTTTTTTTTTCCTTCCTTTTAAATTTTTAATTTTACTAATTTATCTTGTTTATCATGTCTCTTCCACTGGAGTGTAGGCATGGTTTCTTGTTTTGTTTTAGCCCGTTTTGTTCACTGCTGTATCATTAGTACCTGGCACATGTAGGTGCTCAATATTTAAGTAAATTAACAAATTATCCCTAATGCCAACTCTGGGTTTGGTGACCACATCTTACTGACTAAAAAAGAAAAATAATAATAGAAATCAAACTTATGGTTATCAAAGGGGAGAGGGAGGGAAGGGGGAACAAATTAGAAGTATGGGATTAACAGATACAAAATACTATATGTAAAACAGATAAGAAACTAGGATTTACTGTATAGCACAGGGAACTATATTCAATATCTTGTCATATCCTATAATGGAATATAATCTGAAAAAATATACGTGTGTGTATATATGTATATATATATGGCTGAATTACTTTGCTGTACACATGAACCTAACACAATATTGTAAATCAACTATACTTCAATTAAAAAAAACTCATGGATAAAAAAATTAACTTATTTTTTATCTGACATGCTTTTATTCAGTAAGATAATTAAAAGTCTATTTTATCAAATCATGAAATATTTTATGATTACAGTCAATCCTCCACTTATTTCAACTTATTAAATGATTAATATTTTCTATCTCCTATTAACAATACATAAATGTAAACTTGGATAATAAATGTTAGCTTTCAACTTAAAAAAAAAAAGAACAATTATAGACCTACCAAATCATAAACGTATGTTATCAAATTCCAAAGGAGGACTTTAACCATCACTGTTGAGCAAGCTCCTGATCTTGCTGAATCCCAACAAAATTCCCAGCACAGACATTTTTACTTTGTCTTCATTCTTATTTAGATAACTATGTTTACAACATTCTTTAAAAGAGCGTAAGTATGGTACAACTTTCCTTAAACCCAAACTCACACCATTATGTGCTCCAATCTCAGAAAAGATTCCCTTTCCTTTGTGTCTAATCTTCTACCTTCTTGCCTGTAATTTGGGGAATCAAAATCAAAATTGGGCATTTTGAATTTTAAGTATACATAAAAGAAAAAATGAAAATACAAGAAAACCTCATTATTAGAGGAGATGGGAAGAATAAGAGGTTCAAACCAGTAAAGATATCAATACTGATCTTTTATATTTAAATTCTCATGCATTTTGATTAGAATATAAAAATAAAACCTAAATTTAGTATATTTTCTATTTCAACAGGCAAAATTAAATAATCTCTCTTTCCAGGGATTCAAATCACCAAAAGTCTGGTCTAAAGTTTATTTCTACTAACTGACCTACACCAAACTATAGCAATATAAAGATGACTGGATAATAAAAATGGCAGGGGGCATGAGAAGAAAGAACAGCTCTCTATTAACTCCTAGTTAACTAAAAATAAATTCATTATTGCCTTTTCAAATTCAATACTTTTCTTTTTCCAAGTAGAACAACATAGGTATTCAACAAATACACTGAGTTCCTACTATGTGTCAGGCACAATTCTAGACACTTGGAATACATTCACAGAACAAAACAGATTAAAATTCCCTCCTTCATAAACCTTTCATTTAACACAAACTTTAGATGTGCATTTTATGGGTGATGGAGGAGCATGCACCACATAGGGATGTGAGTTAAAAGAAGTCTAACGCTCTAACTTTACCTGCAAGGAAACCAGAGGTCAGAAAAGACACCTAGTTTAACTTAAGGTCAGAGACTGATCTTCAAATGCCTAGTAGCCCAAATGTCACCCCAATATACTTAAATAGTTCAAATTAAAGGCTAAAAAATTCAACATAATCATTAAAATGTCAAATTGTGGGAAATATTTGAAAAATAAAATCAAATACTTACAGTACTATGAAAAACAACACTGTGTCCCTTCCCTAAACTTTCTATATGAGCTGAGAGGTTAAAGCATATGGCTCGATGTCTTATCGCATCCAGTGTTTGTGCATCGAAGAAATCATGTGGTCGTGCTAAAAGTCAATATAAAAGAGGTAAAGAATATTTAGAAAAATATAACAGTCTCCAAGCAGCCATACTAGTAGTCCATTTTCCACAAAAATATGTAATAAGTAAAAAAGACTGAAACAACGAATAAGTACCTATCCAGTGTTTAAATGCAAGATCTTCTTTGCTTTCAAAACACAGAACCTAGCTAACAAGGTAAGGATATACAAAAGCAGAACTCCAACCAGTGAGTAAGTGTGGGTTAATTCTGCTCCTTGGTGTGTGAGGTTCTAGCCTCCAACCGCATGATTGCATATTTCAGCTACTATCTTTTTCATATAATTTTATATTTTACTCCAGCATCTCTCCTGAGCAGCAGTCGTACATTTTCAACAATCTGATAAATGTCTCCATCTGTGCACTACACACAGATCTCATTCACCTCAGCCAAACATATGAAATACATTTCATGAACATTTTACATTAGTATGTAATCAAAAATTTTTCCAGATTTGACACAGTGGTCATATTATTTTGGAATTTTTGACAAGCATTTTCTTGATTAAGAATAACTCTTCTAGGGCTTCCCTGATGGCGCAGTGGTTGGGAGTCTGCCTGCCGATGCAGGGGACGCGGGTTCGTGCCCCGGTTCGGGAGAATCCCACATGCCGCGGAGCGGCTGGGCCCGTGAGCCATGGCCGCTAAGCCTGCGCGTCCAGAGCCTGTGCTCCGCAACGGGAGAGGCCACAGCAGTGAGAGGCCCACGTACCGCAAAAAAAAAAAAAAAAAATAAGAATAACTCTTCTAACAATAATCTAAGAAAATTATAAATACTGTTTTGTTTTTGTTTTTAATTTTTTGGCCCTGCTGCCTGGCATGCGGGATCTTAGTACCCCGACCAGGGAGTGAACCTGTGCCCCCTACAGGGGAAGTACAGAGTCTTAACCACTGGACCGTCAAGGAAGTCCCACCATAAATACATTTTTAATGCCAATGAGTCCACCAAAATTCTTTCTAACTCTCAATGCCACCAGTTATGAGCAATGTGACTTTGCACAAACTGCTTGATCTACCTTAGACTGTTTCCTTATTTGAGAAATGGAAATATAACAGCTATAGATTATGAATAAGTAAAATAAATGTATATGAAAAATGCCTTCAGTCATAACGCAGTTTAATTAATATGCTCACACCATTTTTTAAAAAATAAATTCACAAACTTAGAGTAAGCAATCTTTTAGTATGATCATAACAAAGTTAAACATTGAATATTTGATAAAAACATTTTTAAAATTTCTATTTTTATCCCACTAATATTATTATAAACATGTTGTTTTTATTCCTAAGAAAAACACTGTTCAAAGTAAGGAAAAAGAATTTATTATTTTACAGTTGTGGAGCTTTCTAATATATGTAAAATATCTCAAGATCATCTGTAATTAAAAAGTAAATTTTAGGGCTTCCCTGGTGGAGCAGTGGTTGACAGTCTGCCTGCCGATGCTGGGGACACAGGATCGTGCCCCGGTCCAGGAGGATCCCACATGCCGCGGAGCGGCTAGGCCTGTGAGCCATGGCCACTGAGCCTGCACGTCCGGAGCCTGTGCTCCGCAACGGGAGAGGCCACAACAGTGAGAGGCCCGTGTACCACAAAAAAAAAAGTAAATTTTACCGACAATAAAAGAAATGGCTTGATTTCCTGGTACAGCATACTCTGAATTACATGTATGCTGATTTACCACACTATTCTGACTTACCACTATGTGGAGTGAAATTATTTCTACTATTCATGGAGTTCACTGTACATCTACACAAATCTAACAGCTGGCATACTCAATAAAACAACATGAATAGCTCTTTTCTCATTGGATTTTTTTGCTCAAAAGGAAATAAACAAAACACCAGCTAGTGATAAACTAACAGAACCCACAAGACTAAGAATGCAATGACAATGGGAAATCAGTTAAAAAGATTTTTTAAATTTTAAAAAGAGAGATTTATGGGAGAGAAAAAAGTCATGATTTTACCTAAAGCTGAGAAACAAATCCCCTTCCTATTTTGATCTGTTGCTACTAGGGGGAAAAATGTATACTTTCTCCATGCTCTCCAAATATGCTTTTTCCTGAGAAGGATAAGCACTTAGAGAAAATAACAATAACTCACCCCTCTAAATCATTCAAATATATCACTCCTCACTCAAGATTCAAACACAGAAGTCATCACTTGAATTAAATTCAGAATAATAAAAGCTCCCAAATTTCAGATTCTATGCATTCAGACCTTAACCATGTTATGTCCACTATTAAAGTGTCAAGAATGCTCAACTAAAATAACAGTCTCCAAACCAGGTGTGTGTCATGATCCAATAGAGTGGGGAAGAAAATAATATCACTTCTGGATTTTTTTCATCTCTGTTTTTCAGTATTCCTTCTTGGTAATTATAATGCACACTAGCAGTGTTACCTAT